>NC_091469.1:433587273-434187273 GCF_036971445.1 Narcine bancroftii
AGCCTTGCCCACTTCAGTCTTCTCAGGAAGTGCAGTCACTGTTGCACCTTCCTGACAACTGAGGAGATGGTGAGTGTCTGCGATAGGTCACTAACTCCAAGGAAATCTCCACTCTCTACTACAGAGTTGTTGATATGTAGTGGAGGGTGGCTGTTCCTGGTCCTCCTGAAGTTCATAATCATCTCCTTTGTCTTGTCCATGTTGAGACTCAGGTTCTTACTCTCACACTATTTTACAAGATTTTCCACTTCTTTTCTGTAGAACAACTCATCGTTGTTGCTGATGAGGCCGACTACTGTTGTGTCATTTGCAAATTTGATGACACTGTTGGAGCTGGATCTGGTGATACAGTCGTGGGTCAGCAGCATGAACAGGAGGAGGTTGAGCACACAGCCCTGAGGTGTGCCAGTGCTTAGTGTGACGGTGCTTGATATTCTGCTACTAACCCGGACAGACTGTAGACTTTCCCTTATGAAGTCAAGGATCCAATTACAGAGAGGGGTGTTGAGTCCCTGCGAGGACAACTTCTCCACCAGCCTCTAGTGAATAATCATATTAAACATTGTCGAAGTCAATGAACAGCAGCCTGGAGTATGTGGGCCAGGATGGAATAAAGTGACAAGGCTATGGCAATGGCTGTGGGACAGTTTCTTCTATAGGTGAATTGAAATGGATCCAGCATCTCTGGGATGTGTGCTTTGGTGCATTCCATCACTAGATGCTCAAAGCATTTCATAATAGTTGAGGTCAGTGGCTCAGAGCAGTAGTCATTGAGGCCTATTGTTGTCCCCCTCTTGGATTCCAGGATGATGGTGGCTGTTTTGAACCCTGAAGGAATGTTGGACTGCTGCAGTGAGGTGTTGAAAATGTCTGTGAAGACTTCTGTCAATTGGTCTGCGCAGTCCTTCAGTACCTGACCAGGTATGTTGTCTGGTCCCACCTCCTTCTGTAGTTTCACCTTGACTAGGGTTCTCCTCACCTCAGCTGTGTCTATGCAGTGGGCCAGTTCATCAGGGGAACATGAAGCATTCTTTGCTATCACCTCGTTCTTCTCAACAAACCATACATAGAAGGTGTTCAGCCTGTCTGGAAGGGAGGTGTCATTGTCCTTAATTTGCAAGGTTGACTTGTGATCCATAATAGTTTTGATCCCTTGCCCTATGCGCCTTGTATTGCCAGTGTTGCACAGCTGTCTGTGGATCTTCCGTGCGTACCCATGCTTTGCCTTCTGGATTGCACAGGAGAGTTCAGATCTGGCTGATCTTAATGATATCCTATACCCTGTGCTGAAGGCAGCATCACGAGCTCTGAGAAGGACTTGGGCCTCTGCATCCAACCCTGGATTCTAGTTAACTTTGGTAGTAAAGCATTTGATCTTGGTGAGATCAATGTGTGACAGTGTATATACATATATATATATAGAAGTGTTTTGGGGAGATAAATTGAGAAAGTTTTGATAGAGTTGGTCACATACAAACACTTTAAAACAGATCTTATTTAAAATACTGAAGCTCTGCCCCATGGTAGCTTTAGAAGAGTGCTCAAGAGACTTCACTAATGGATTGTTGTTTACAAAATGCAAGATGAAAAAGCATGTCAAGAGCCGTTGCTGTCTGGAAGGGAACTTGCTGTTCTGAGAGGGTCATGTGGTTTTGCAAACATAGACAGTCAAACAGGCTTTCTCAAAGAGAGCCAGACAGAGAGACAGAGAGAGACAGAGATCACTTGTACAGTGTTAAAGCCAGCAGAAGCAGCTGGGACTGGAACAGGACAAGCTGCCAAACTTATGGAAAGCCCAGTTGTAAGACAGCCTGGTCAAAGCTCTTTGGTTCATACAAGAGGAGAGGACTGGCTGTCTAATGTTTCACTTGGAATAAGTGAAACAAAAAGGAACTGTGGTGACATGAAAGAAAAAAAGTTATTAACCAGAGAACCCTGATGGGACAAGTTTTGTCAGCAAGACACTGAAGTGACTGAAGGAAGTATATCAGTTGTGGATGTCCTGAAACAACAAATCTCTCTCTTAAAACTGACAAGAACCTTCCTGAGCGGTAACCTTGGTGAACTTTATAAATGTTAAATTCTGTGCAGAGTATAAGAATTGCCTGCAATCAGTGAACTTGGCAGAATGAGAAGTGAGATTGAACTGTGAACCAAAGAACTTTTCTGAACTTATACACACATTACACACACATGCTCTTAGAATTAAAAGGAATTAAGTTAGGTTAAGTAAGTCAATAGAAATAAGTTAAAGTTTGATAGTATTTTCATGTTTAAAGATAATTAAAACAACTTTTGTTTAAGTAACTTTGTTGTGGTGAATATCTATTGCTGCTGGGTTTTGGGGTCCTCTGGGCTCATAACAAATGCCACTCCTCCCCCTTTCATCTCTCCAGTTCTCTCACATCTGAAGCAATGAAAGCCTGGAACATTGAGCTGCCAGTCTTTTCCATCCTGCAACCAAGTTTCTCTGATGGCCACAATGTCATGCATAATTCCACGTGCCAATTCATACTCCAAGCTCATCTGCCTTTTGTGCAATACTCCTTGCATTGAAATAGATGCACCTGAGAACATTTCTGTCATGTACAACCTGTTGACTCTAACGTACATGCAATTTTGATATAACCTTTTCCCTCCTCCTCTCCTCTATCTGCACTGGCACTCTGGTTCCCATACCTGTCCAAATCTAGTTTAAAGCCCCCGGAGTAGCTCTAGCAAACATTCCTGAAAGGATATTTTTTCCCTTCCAGTTCAAATGTAAACTCTCCCTTCGGAACAGATCCCACCTTTCATGGAAGAGAGCTCATTGATCCACAAACCTGAAGCCCTTCCTCCTACACCACATCTTTAGCCACATATTAAGCTGAATTATCCTCCTATTTCTAACCTCATTGGCAAGTGGCATAGGTAGAAATGTTGAGATCTCAACCCTGGAGACCCTGTCCTTCAATGTAGTGCCTAACACCCTGAACACTCCTTGCAGGATTTCCTCACCCTTCTTTCCCATGCCATTGGTCCTTACATGGACCACGGCTTCTAGCTGCTTACTCTCTCTCCTGAGAATGCCGTGAACTCAATCTGAGATATCTCAGACCCTGGCACCAGGGAGGCAAAATACCATCCAGGATACTCAATCTCTTCCAAAGAACCTCTTATCTGTTCCCCTAACTATGGAACCCCTATTACTGTAGCTCATCTCTTCTCCTCCCTTCCCTTCTTAGAAACAGGACCAGACTCCTTGCCAGAGAGCTGATCACCATGGCTTATCCCTGGTAGGTCACTTCTCCCCAACAGTATCCAAAATGGTATTATTATTGAGGGCAACAGCCACAGGGGTACCCTACACTGCCTGCCTGCTCACTTTCCTTCTGACTGTCACCCATCTACCCTCCTCCTGCCTCCGAGGTGCAGTAACTTCCATGTAACTCTTATCAACCCCTGTGTCTCCTATCTATAGGGATTCTATATCTTCCAATCCAGACCTTCTTTCCAAAGATTTGATCCAATTTTTTACTAACAGAATTGCACCCCACTGCATTGCACACCTGCCTGTCCTTATCCTTGGATGTGTAGTTCCCAGCTGTGATCTTCTTTCAGCCATGACTCAGTGATGCCAACAACATCATACCTGCAAATTTCCAGCTACATTACAAGATTTGTAACATTGCAGGCATTTAAATACAAGACAATCAGTACTTTCCAATTTTCTTTCCAGGGTACCACAAGTTAAATCCTCAATCTTATGCTTGCAATTTTGTCCTATTGACACCCTATCATCCCACTCCATTTTACAATATAGGGCATCTATTTGTTTCATCTGCCCTATTCACTGCCTTCCTGTTCTGACTAATCTTGACCAAGATACAGCTGTTTGGGAAAGAAATGGAAATGATTTCTCTTATGAGAATACTCAGAGATGGAATTTGCTTTGGCTGAGGTAACTGGGAAGTTACCAGGGATTATGCCTATTTTTGCATCAATTTTTTCATTAGGTCTTTAGATTCCTTTTCGCAGTGAATCGTAATAACAAATGGCAAAATATAAGATTAAGCACAAGCAAACAGAGACTGCATAAACAATATGGAACTTTGTAAAGTATTCAATTTACACCATATGTTCCAACTTTATTCTTGAAAATTAAAATTCACCATCATCTAACTATCAGTCATACACTTTGAAGTGTGAAGCTTTAGGACTCAAAATTGTGTAAGCTTTCATTATCCATGTGACTCATCCTGATTCAATTAGAGGTTTCAGTGAGTTTTCTTTCGAAGAGAAAAAACTCACAGTAAAGCACTTTGATCCTGCCTCTATTTACTGTGGTATCTTTTTAAAAAATTCTTATTTTACATTCAAAACAATTTCAGGAAGTTCAAGTATTTGATTCCTTGACCACAGATACCAAGTAATTTTGCTGAAGAGCAGGGCATGTCATCTCGGATGAGGAATGGTAAAATATTTACACTCCCATTTCTCCGTGAGTTTATGCTGATTTTTATTTTACACATTACTTGTACAATCTTTGTGCAAATGCAAATAAAAATCTAGTCAATAAATTGCCTGCTTTCATTGAATGATGAAAGTGTGTTGATAATAAAATTATAGGAAATGTTATAAAATAAAAAAAGATAAGTCTCCGGGATCTTCCCCAGGACATTGAGAGAAGTAAAGGAGGAAATAGCAGAGGCCCTGATGGTAATTTTCCAAATGTCATTAGAGATGGGGATAGTGCCGGAGGATTGGCGTATTGTGCATGTGGTTCCGTTATTTAAAAAGGGTTCAAGGTGGAAGCCTGGCAATTATCAGCCTGTAAGTTTGACGTCTGTGGTAGGTAAATTAATGGAGAAAGTTCTTAGAGATAGTACTTATAAATATCTGGATAGACAGGATCTGATCAGGAGCACTCAACACAGATTTGTGAGCGGAAGGTCCTGTTTGACCAATATGATTGAATTTTTTGAAGAGGTGACTAGGAATGTGGATGAGGGTAGCGCGGTGGATGTTGTCTATATGGACTTCAGTAAGGCCTTCGATAAGGTACCACATGGAAGGTTAGTTAGGAAGGTGCAGTCTTTAGGTATAAATTTTGAGATAGTCAAATGGATTGAACATTGGCTGAAAGGGAGATGCCAGAGAGTGGTAGTGGAAAATTGTCTGTCAGGTTGGAGGCCGGTGACCAGTGGTGTGCCTCAGGGATCTGTATTGGGCCCATTGTTGTTCGTTATATACATTAATGATCTAGATGATGGGGTAGTGAATTGGATTAGTAAATATGCAGACGATACTAAGATAGGCGGAATAGTGGATAATGAAGAAGGTTTTCAACGATTGCAGAGGGATTTGGGCTGCTTAGAAATGTGGGCTGAAAAATGGCAGATGGAATTTAATGCTGATAAGTGTGAGGTGGTTTATTTTGGTAAGAAGAATCAGAACAGGACATACGTAGTAAATGGGAGAGCATTGATGAATACAGAAGAGCAGAAGGATTTAGAAGTAACGGTACATCATTCCCTGAAGGTAGAAACTCATGTGAATAGGGTGGTGAAGAAGGCTTTTAGTATGCTGGCCTTTATCAATCATTGCATGGAATATAGGAGTTGGGAAGTGATGTTGAGATTGTATAAGGCATTGGTGCGGCCTAATTTAGAGTTCTGTGTGCAGTTCTGGTTGCCTAATTATAGGAAGGATATAAACAGAGTAGAGAGAGTGCAGAGAAGATTTACCAGAATGTTACCTGGGTTTAAGCATCTAGAGTACAGGGAGAGATTGGGCAGATTAGGTCTTTATTCTTTGGAGCGTAGAAGGTTGAGAGGGGATTTGATAGAGGTATTTAAGATTATGAAAGGGATGGACAGAGTGGATGTGGATAGACTATTTCCGTTAAGAGTAGGAGAGATTGAAACAAGAGGACATAAGTTGAGAGTTGAGGGGCAGAGGTTTAGAGGTAACATGAGGGGGAACTTCTTTACTCAGAGAGTGGTAGCGGTGTGGAACAAGCTTCCGGGAGAAATAGTGGCAGCAGAGTCAATTTTTTTATTTAAGAAAAAGCTGGACAGGTATATGGATGAGAAGAAGGTGGAGGGTTATGGTCATTGTGCAGGTAGGTGGGACTAGAGAGGATTATTTGGTTCGGTGTGGACTAGAAGGGCCTAATGGCCTGTTTCTGTGCTGTAATTGTTATGTTATGTTAAATTAACAAAGATTCATTGCAGATGATCAGGCAAAGTTAAGTTAAACAGAAATGGTGCATTTTTAGAATATTCTGAAATAATCTCAACCAATAGAGCACCAGAAGACTTCTGGACCCAAAATCGAGCAATACCAGCAAACAGCTTTGGAACATTCCACGAATTTTGCTGCTGACCAGTTCTTGCCCCATTTTGTTATCTTCAGGTTTGCCTACAAGTCTGTATGGTTCCAATTTCAGTTTCCAGATCAGTTAAACCTATGTCACTGCTGGGTCAAGCAGCATCTTGGAGGCAAGGGAATGGTCAATATTTCAGATCGTTACCTGGATCAGTTATGTCTTTGCCCCCACAGATTCATGTTGGTCCTCTACTTTATTCCAGCACTTTGTTTATGGTCAAGGATCTGTGTTTCCCCATTCCCTAGTGCTCAACTCAGCCACTTCCTGGGAAGTTGGGTATATCTTCATTATTGACTAATAACTGAATTGGGTAAACTCTTTTCATAGAAATCGATACAAATTAATAAAGACATTTAATTAGCCCTCAGGAAGAATTGTATTTCTTGCATCAGAATATACAGATGAATAAAGATTGTTATTTTACCAGCAACTGACGTTCTGGGCTATTGCTCTAAGGACAATTGAGTCTCACTATGGCAGCAGGAATATTTAAATTAAACTAAACAAATCTAGATGTTTTTCATCTTCTCTCATTAAAAGTCAACATCAAATTACCAGATTGTTGTAAAAAAGACTCATGAAGGTAATCTTCTATCCTCAAACAACCCGTTAACTATCTCATTGGTTCAAGGGAATTGGGGAAGGACAATGTACACCAGCATTTCCTGTAATATTCACACTTCATGAACCAATAAATTCAAATATATATTAAATGCCATCTAGCAAGACAAATCCTTCTTCCTTTAGGCACATTTAATTTTCACTCCAAGTAGAACAGAGAACATAGAACATTGCAGCACAGTACAGCCTGTAATGGATTTATGTTAATCCTTAGTATAATGTTAAAACTGTATTTTATCTAGATATGGTTTAATAAGTTGGTTGTGGGCTGGTACAGGGTAATGCACAGGCCACAGAACATTTACAGATACACCATTGTACTCAAAGAAGGAGTTGCTGTGTCTTGGTCAGAGAGAGCTGATGGATTTCAAGTGAGTCTTAATTATTCAAGAACTGCCATTTGTTTTTAATCAAAGCCACTTAAGCCTTTTGAACAGTGATGAGGTCAGAGGTTGTTATGGATAGGCCACAATTTAGAAAAAGGAATAGAATTTTGGTAGAAATAAAACTGATGGACATGTGGTTTCCAAGAATTGGGATGCACCTTGGTGATGATGTAATGATTTGAAGAAATATATTACCGAATTTGGACATTTTGATTTCAGATTTGGAGGAGTTCAGTTTGGAATTGACTGAAGTCAAAACACTGTGACATACCAGGACTGAAACATTGTAATAGACATTGTAACCAGAATTGGTGCTGTTGTGTGTTATTCCTGGGGAAAGGGAAACACAGAATCAGTGGCTTTTGAGATAAGGAAGTCCATTTAGATGCCTCTTTCAAAAGAGGACAGATTTCTACTGGGTCTATTTTTATATGGCCACTTCATTTAACCCTTGTCTAGTTTGTGACTTCATTGTGTAAGACAATAACCACATTTGTTTAAACCTTGTCTAGGTTTGTGAAATCATCATGGAAGAAGACAGCCACTTTGTTTAGCCTTTGTCTAGGTTTGTGAATTCATTGTGGAAGAAAATAGACACATTGTGAGTCAATAGGCCTGAAGATATAATGCTTAAAAATACTTTATAATTATTTTTGAACTGAGAATTTAAGAGCTTCAAGCAAGACTAAAATGATGCTGAACTTTTAGGTTAAGTTTAGAGTTAAGTAAGTTTAGAAATGTTGTTATTTATAGTTTAACAAAAACTATTATTATGAATTGTTTGGTGAATTTTCAATTGCTGTTCCTGTGTTAGTGCTAATTCTAGTTCCAAAAATAATTAAAAGGGTTGCTAATTCATAACAAGCCCCTTCAACCCATAATGTTGTGCTTACCTATACAAATTAAACCTTCCCTACCTCACACCCATAATCCTTCATGTGTCTAAGAGTCTTTTACATGTCTTGATTGTACCATCTATAGTGAAAGGTATTTGCATAGATGTATGGACTGGCCAGTCCAAACCTCTCTGACCTTCCCTAATGCCTCCTTTGGCTCCTCCCCAGATTTCCCAATAAAGGCTGCATGCCCGGACTTTCCCCCTCTTGCACCTGTACCTGGAACCTCGCCAAGTATTATATCAGTAATGCTCATGTTTTTGGTAATTAAAGCCGTTTAATCACTCCATCATGTCGATGTGATTATTGTGTGCTCCACAACAAAACAAAAGCCATGGAAACTCAGCATAAAGGACAAGGCAGCAACAATTGGGAAGATGCCTGGTCATCCAGCCCACAGACCGTGGAGTCAACCCAACCATGTGGTGAGGTAACGGATGCACCCCTGGGGTCTGCATCAACTCTGAAGTGGGTAGTGGGAGAAGTTTGCCAGCCGATTATGCTTACAATTAAACTCAGGGAACCCAACACAGACCTTACCTTTTGGAGGTGGCTGCACGGGATGCAGACGTTCATGCGCCGCCACAACCTAAGGGATGCTGAAGATAAGTACGATCTCCTGTTTGCATCTATGAGTGATCAGGCATTTTGAATAATTAGAAACTGTTGAACATATGACAAGGTGATGGCCATGCTGCAGAAGCAGTACGGAACCCCGATGAACCCAATGTTCACGAGGTATAAATTATGAACCGGCATCAAGCCCCTGAGGAGCCCTTCGCACAGTTCATGCAGGCGATGAGACAGATGGTTAGAGCCTGCAGGTGTACCGCAGTGAGTTCCTCTGAGTATGCAGACAAGCTGATGTGGGACGGACTGCTGACAAACATGCTATCGACCCAGGTTCGACAAAGACTCCTAGAAAAAGGTAACTGCACGTTGCAAGAAGTACTAGACTTAGGGGAGGCAATGGAGACTGTGGCTTACACCACCAGCGGTCCGGCATCCATATGGGGATGAGGGTGCCGCCACGTTGGGATATGGCACTAACAGCAGCGGCAGCCGGGGCCGGCATGTGCAGGTTCTGCCAGCTGGCCAGGCACCCCCGGAAGTCCTGCCCAGCCAGGACTGCAGTGTGCTCAAATGGCAAAAAAGGGCACTATGTGAAGGTGTGCCAGGGGCAGCCCACAACTAGCAGTGCCATGTGCGATCCGAGAGACGGGCTGCCATCTTTGGGGGAGCGGTCACCAAGATGATGATTGCTAATGTCACTTCTGGCTTTGGATCAGTGATCGCTAACTTCACCTCCGGTCCCAGCCACGTGTGAGTACTGGGGGCAGCCATCTTCTGAAGCGCCAAGTCTGACACATTACCGTCAGGAACGATACAATGGTGACTCTGAATCAGATCTAACCCTAGCCTCCGTGACGCAGGATCAGAACAGGCCTCACCAGCTGGTGCAATTGATGATGAACATTGAGGTAAATGGCCGTGTCACGGGTTGTTTGTTTGACACAGGGAGCACCGAAAATTTTATCCACCCAGACTTAATAAATCGCTGTGCACTGAAGGTGTCTCCGGAAAAGTGCTGAATATCCCTGGCATCTAAAGCCCAGTTCACAGATATGTGTGGGTACTGTCGGGTAGACTTAAGGGTGCAGGGCAGGCAGTACAGGGATGTTAAAATCATGGTAATGCCCAAACTCTCTGTGGCAGTTATCCTGGGGTTAGAATTCCAGTGTCAGCTGGAAAGTGTAACAATGCAGTTTGACGGTCTGCATCCCCCGATCACAGTGCAGAACAAAGAATTTGGCCCAGCCAATGAGAGTAAGCTGGGCAGTAAGTGTGGGCTATCCACCCTTTGGGTCCCTCTGCCTCTGCTATTTGAGCACTTATCAGAGAATTGCAGACCAATAGCCACCAAAAGCAGGAGATATAGCTTGGAGGACAGACATTTCATTAAAACCAAAGTCTAGAGGCTGTTGGCCGGAGGCATCATTGAGCCCAGCAACAGCCCGTGGCAAGCTCAGGTGTTGGTGGTAAAGAACCGGATGGTAATAGACTACAGCCAGACTGTGAATAGATTTACGTTACTGGATGTCTTCCCCCTACCCTGAATTGCTGATATGGTGAATGAGATAGCCCAATATAGGGTCTTCTCCACCATAGACCTTAAGTCACATACCATCAGATCCTAACCCACCCAGAGGACAGGCCCCACATTGCTTTTGAAGCCAACGGTTAACTACTTGGTAGACAATCACAAGTAAAAGGCAACATTCCCATATTTGGATAATGTCACCATAGGCGGCCATGACATGGAGGAACACAATATGAATCTAAGGGAATTCCTCACCACAGCAAAAACCCTAAACCTGACATATACTCAGAAGAAGTGTTTGTTCTGCACTTCATGGCTGGTAATACTAGGGTACATGGTGGAGGGAGGGATCGTGTCCCCGGATGCCGAGAGAATTCACCCCCTTAGGGAATTACCATTGCCCTAGAACCTGAAAGCCTTAAAAAGGTGCCTTGGGTTGTTTTCTTATGCCCAATGGGTCCTCAATTATGCACACAAGGCCTGGCCATTAGTGAAGACAATAGAATTTCCGTCATCAGCGGAGGCTTGTAAAACCTTCGAGGGCATCAAGGATGAGATTCCCAAGGGAACGATGCATGCCATTGATGAATCCATCCCATTCCTAGTGGAAAATGATGCCTCTGTTGTTGCCCTAGCAGCCACACTGAATCAGGCAGTCAGGCCAGTGGCATTTTTCTCTGGAACACTCCATGGACTGGAACTCAGGCACTCTGCAAATGAGAAAGAGGCCCAGGCTATAGTGGAAGTTGTACGCCTCTGGAGGCATTATTTGGCTGGTAGACAATTTACCCTGCTGACAGATTAGAGGGCTGTCACATTTATGTTTAACAACAAACAGTGGGGTAAAATAAAAAAAAATGATAAGATCATGTGATGGAGAATCGAACTCTCTATGTACAATTATGAGATCCTATACCAGCCTGGGAAGCTTAATGATCCATCAATACTCTGTCCCGGGGAACATGTACCAATGCACAAGCAGATCGTCTGAAGTTTCTGCATGACAAGCTCTGCCACCCCGGGGTCACAAAGCTGTATCACATCGTGAGGTCTAGAAATTTGCCCTACTCAGTTGAGGAGATTCGGGAACTGTGCCATAACTGCTCGGTCTGTGCC
Source organism: Narcine bancroftii (assembly GCF_036971445.1). Classification (NCBI taxonomy): domain Eukaryota; kingdom Metazoa; phylum Chordata; class Chondrichthyes; order Torpediniformes; family Narcinidae; genus Narcine; species Narcine bancroftii. The sequence goes on from NC_091469.1 coordinate 433,598,764, forward strand.
GAGCCCAACTCATTAAGGCATTAATAGGAATCTTTACTTCCTGAATGTCGTGGATGAGTACTCCCAGTTCCCATTTGTTATCCCTTGTCCAGACATGACTGCAGCCACAGTCATCAAAGCACTCCAGACCATATTCACTATGCTTGGATACCCCAGCTACATACACAGTGACAGGGGTTCCTCCTTCATGAGTCAGGAGCTGTGATAGTACCTACAGGCGGCGGGGATAGCCACGAGCAGAACTACTAGCCACAACCCCCCGCAGGAATGGGCAAGTGGAGAGGGAAAACAGTACAATCTAGACAGCAATCTGACCTTCCTTGGCTCCTCCCCTGATTTCCCAATAAAGGCTGGCATGTGGAACTTGCCCCCTCTTGCACCTGTAACTGGAACCTGGCCAAGTAATGTATCTGTAATGCTCAGGATTTTGGTAATTAAAACTGCTTAATCCCTCCATCATGTCGATTTGATTAATGTGTGCTCCTCATCATCTTCCACCACTACCAGTGGCAATGCATTCCAGGCACCTACTACTCTATGCAAAAAAAGGTTACCCCACATCTCCCCCAAACTTGCCTCTACTGACCTTGCACAGATGTCCTCTGGCATTTGCTCACTCTTACCACGGGGGGGGGGGGGGGGACATTTCCCCCAGATTTAAATCCTTAGAACTGCTGACACACCTCAGTTTTAAAAATTTGATTGTTTCTAAAATTTGGGAATTTAAAAATATTTTTTTATTGGGATTTTTTTGCTTTTTGATAGCAAAAGTGCAAGGTTGAAGCAAAGAACAAACGACAATGTGCAAAGTTGTCAACAAGTACTTTATCAATTATAAAAGAATCTGAAGAGCCTTGAGTAGATTTTTAAAAATAAATGGTAGACCTCAAGATGCAGAAGGGTTTGAAGTTTGTGTTGAATGAGCTTTTGTTAACTGAGCTGTGGTGTTGTAACTTCCCTTTGTGCTTTGGACAAGAGGAGGACAGATCTTCCAGGGTTTCCACACCTGGATGATAATAGGCATCCCTCCACAACTTTGGGTTGAATTGGGTTGGCAGTCACAACAATTCTAGACCAATTGAAATGGTGTTATGGGGGTGGGGGGTGACAGGAGGGGGAGAGAGAAAAGGTACAAAAGGGCAATAAATAAGAGGTAGAATTGTAACCTCTTAGACATACAATATTGTCATCTGCCATATTTACATCCAGAGATAGAGACAAAAAAAAAGATAAAATTTCAAAATTACCCAAAAGGAGACAGACGTTAGGGGATTTAATTAGCAAATGTGACTGGTGCTCATTCTCTCCAGTGCATGGTAAACCTGCAAGGACAGCTTGAAGCCAAAGTTTAGCCTCATGTTGTTTGTAACTGTTCTGCATGAGAAACCTGAATGTCTGCAGATCGTGTGATTGTAGCAAACACACAAAATTAGTGGAGAACTTCTGCATGGGAGGTAACGATATAAAACCAATGTTTCGGGTCTGAGCCCTGCTTCAAGGTATCAAGGTGCCTTGAAGAAGGGCTCAGGCCTGAAACGTTAGTTATTTCCCTTTACCTCCTATGGACGCTGCGAGACCTACTGAGTTCCTCCAGTATTTTGTGTTTTAACTTTCTAACTTTTATGTATGTGAGTTGTTGCTGAACATGCAGGCAACACCACACAGTGTGTTCTGCACCAATCGGTACATCAGAAAAAGACCACAACATGATACAGTCGAAGTCTGTTCTTTATTCATGGCAACTATGAAACCGTGGATTTAAACATAACACAATTCCTCTTGTTACACATTCTTCGGATATTATACTCACAGTGAACTAATAAGACTTCCATTTGTTTTTAACTAGCCAAGAGATTCAAGATCCAAGGTGGCGGCTCTAGTCGGATTGGCCTGTCAGTTATTATGTGTAACGGTGTATGTGAGGGCTCGTTGTTCTTTATCATTGTCCACAATTTACACAGGTAAGACCTACTGAGTTTCTCCAGCATTGTGTGTTTTTACTTGAAATTCAAAACCCTGCCTTATTCTGAAAAAAATAAAGGGAAACCGAAATCTGCACCTCAAAAATTTACACGCTTATTTGCAAACAATAGTAATGACCTTGTAGAACTAATATGCAATGCACCACTTCTGACAAATTCTGTATTTTATTCTCTGGCCTTCTTACATATTAAACCCCGCGTTGCAATTCTCATTATTGTTCAGTTTTCAACAGATTGATCAAAACCTGCCATTGTTCATTCGTCGGATAAGTCCAAACTATCTCTGTTTTAACGAAGCAGTCCAGTCCAAGGCTTTTTTCAGACAGGGCTTTACACGAAATAAAATCAGCAATGGATCCAATGCAAGAATTTTTAAATGTGTCCAACGTTATTAGTTTCTCTCGGCTTCGTTCTGGTGAGCTGGAGTACGTTACATTCAGCCTGCCGATCTGAGAGGCTTTACAGCTCACTCCAACGCTGGTAAACGAGGAGTCTGACATTTATTCCAGAGGAGGGGCGATCGATTCATCTTTGTTTTGCAGTGTCATGGTAGATGACCTTAACAGATCACGTAAAAATGGCAAGGTAGCGCAGGTAAAGGACCTTGCATGTTGATGGAGAGCGTTAAAGGTTTCTGCCCTTGTCTGTAGTATGCACTCCGCTAACTCAGACACATCACTGATTTGGCAGGCAATCTTTCTTTTTAACAGGCTTGCCACGTTTGACAGAAATGATTCTTTTAACATTAGACTTTCAAATTTCCCGTCTCCACTGAGAACCCACAGTTAGTCTTCCGTTCAAACTGCTGCTTGGTGAATCGTGAGGCAATTTTTCAACGGAACTGCTTGGAGTGGGTCTGTTTCTCCACCTCCCTCTCTCAATATCGGATCCGCTAAAAGCAATGAAGAAATAGCAGCCCTGACAGATAGCCGCCAGTTCCATTCCACAGGTTGTCTGAGCCCCACTTCTCGCTTGTCGTTTGCTTTGCTTCCAGGTCCGGAAGATTTGCGAGCCATCAGTGGCACATGCGAAAGGCGAGTCGATCGCCACTAATTCGATTAGGAGTGAGGAATGTTTTGCGTGGGGATGTGTGCATCTGATGTGCTTTGAGATGATTTGTTCTCCTACTCACACGTGAATACAGGATCGGGACAGGTGGAAACTGGCTGGAGGCGTGAGAGGAAGAGGGTTTTAGTCCGTGGCCGCGCTTAAATTCCGGGCACCGTCCAACAGCCGTCTCACTCAACAGCTCAAGAGCGGGGTTGAGCACATCCGGACTGCCGGCTACTCCGAGATCTGGCTAAGTCAGGGTCAAGTCAAGCCTGGACCGAAACTGCTCCGACAAGTATCCCTTGTTTTCTCTCTGGTGGAGGTCTCTGTACAACCATCACGATTTCTTCCAAAAGCAGACAGGACGATCGCCCACCTCTCACACGGGTCGTCCGGAAAAAGAGACTGATCGCCGCGGCGGTGGGAGTCGCCATGGTCCTTCTGCTGGTGATCTTGATCCCAGTGCTGGTGAACTCGGCCGGGACCTCCGCCCACTACGAGATGCTGGGGACCTGCAGGATGGTCTGCGACCCTTACGACACGAAAGCCACCACGGCGGCGGCAGAGACGGTGCGGGATCACAGTGTGATGCCCGTGCCCACTTTCATCCAAGGACCCAAAGGGGAGCCCGGGAGATCGGGGAAAGCCGGACCGCGGGGTCCGCCCGGAGAACCGGGCCCGCCGGGGTCGATTGGGCCACCGGGAGGAAAGGGCGAGCCGGGGAGACCGGGACTCCCGGGTCTACCGGGACCACCCGGTCCAAACGCCGGAGCCATCAGCGCCGCTACCTACAGCACAGTGCCGAAGATTGCCTTCTACGCCGGTCTCAAACGACCACACGAGGGTTACGAGATGCTCAAATTCGACGACGTGGTCACCAATCTCGGGAACCATTATGACCCGACCACCGGCAAGTTTACCTGCTCCATCCCGGGGATTTACTTCTTCACTTACCACGTTTTGATGAGAGGCGGTGATGGCACCAGCATGTGGGCAGATCTGTGTAAAAACGGCCAGGTGAGCGATCCTTCGAACAAGTTTCAGCGGGCTAAGGGGAGAGTTAGCATTGGGTCTTCGTTTTAGACACCTCACTCAATGGGAGAATGTTGGGACAACGGACAAGCGCCAGTTTTTAATTTGTTTTCTGTATTATACTTAGGTAGGTATCATTTCATCGGCGTTTCAGGCTTGAAGGGCTTAAACAAAGGAATACATCCACACTGTGTGGAAGGTAGCGGTCATAAGAAACAGCAAAGCAATAGCCACGGTTCATCAGTAAACAGAGGGGGAGGGGCGATCCAGCAGTTTTGGTCTGGGGAGGAATGGAAGACTCGGCGAAGTTTCGGATGATGATTGGGAGAGCTTTGGAGCGGAAAGACAGGGATCGTGTACATGGCAGCTGGGGCAGGCGAAGCAAGACGGATAAGGGGAAATAGACCAGGACACGAAAGCTGAAAACGGATGCAAACAGCTGGGGGCTTGTCTCGCACTTTCCGTAACTTTGCTGAACCTTCTGCAGGTCCGAGCCAGCGCTATTGCCCAGGATGCCGACCAGAATTACGACTATGCCAACAACAGCGTGGTGCTGCACTTGGATGCAGGAGACGAAGTTTATATCAAACTGGATGGTGGCAAGGCCCACGGCGGTAACAACAATAAGTACAGCACCTTCTCCGGATTTATAGTCTACGCCGACTGAGGGAAGAGCGAACAAATAAACAACCAAATCGAATCACCTCCTGCGGGAACGATTGAGGGCGGGATTCCCACCCTTGAAAGATCACTACAAATACCAAATGGACGGTCTCGAAATGTGCACGATAGTTTTGGATACAACCAGCCATTTTTTTTTGTTGAAAGGAAAGCTATTTGAAACATACTTGCACACCACGAAAAGACCATGCTCAACTAAATAGGCTCAGACGGGGTTATACTGACTTTCCCCGCCCAAAGCAATTTATCAATGTTAGTATTGTACTGTATTTGTGAGAGGAAGTCAGCCCATTTCTGAGCAGAGGGGTCTATTTCTCTATAAATCTTCAAGACCATTTCTCTGATGCTTTGATGTTTTGAACTTACAGCTTTATCCATTCAGGTAGTCACGACTAATTATTTTCTCGGCTTGGAATTCCACATTATGCAGTGGTGAGCAAAGATTTTCTAACGACAATTATAATTGCATTGTTAAATTGCTGTCTTGAATAAGGTCGGTGTTTGCCTTTTATTGGAGTCAATCTTTCATTTAACAAACTTTAATATAAAGAATAATGTGCGTGCAATAGATAACGTGCAGCTTTTCCATCGCTGTGGCATGAATGTCAGATTCTATATTCTGTAGATAAATGTATATGCAATAAGATGCAATAGATTTTTAAAATAAATCTTTTAATCATATAAGGTTAAGGTATTCAGTATTTTCATGCCTCACATACTCACCATTTGGACAATTGTTCTTTCATAACAACATAGTTTTTCCCACTTATATTCTGGTGATCATTTAATATTTTTAACCGCTGGATTAAACTGTACGGATTTGACCATTCAAGCTTGTAAGTTCCTCCGTGACACTTTAGTGATAGGATACCTCCTAATTTCCTGATACATCAAACTGCTGCACGCGTAACCGACGATTGAATGCGGACGATGCCCGAGAATCAATTAGGATATTCTCAAAATGTGTTTCCAGCATTCGGCCTTGATATTAAATTCAGTAAATGTAAGGCATTTTACACTTAATGTCTTCCATAATTTCTAATGCTTAGGTTTAGCCAAGGAACGAGACTAATTTGCTATCTGGTGTCAGGCAGATATTTCCGTTTCCCTTTCCCATTCACGCGGTAACTTTATGCGATTGATTTAAATTCTTCCGTTACTGCTTTGGACCCAGATTGCTATTATACAATATTGCTGTTCATTAAAAGAGGATGCAATACCTTCAAATGTCTCGTCTATTGTGTGCTAAATATAATGCAAAAAGCGTCGATTCAATGTGTAAATCTCATTCAAATTATGCACTCTACAGGATAACATCTCAAACCGAGGGATAAAACTTTGCAAAAATACTTTGTACAAGTCAATATATTTACAAGGAAATTGTAAAATAGTCTTAAGACAACAGGTGGTCACTAATTGAAACTCCCATTCCTCCTTTTTTGACAAATTGTTCTTCACAAATTCTTGAATATTCAGTTATGCCTTTATTCGTATGGCTTAATAACTGTGAAGTAATAATGAAATAATACATACAGAAAACGTGGCCTCCAATTAATAAACATGTTTTAGATTTAACCACTTGTTAATATGGGGAAGAGGATTACATTTCAGAAATATTACAAATATATTTGCGAGAATTTCCACGTGATTAACATTTGCCTTAACCACAATTAAGTGCCATTGAAGGTAATCAATCGAAGAATCATGGTCTGGGTGAGAATAGCCCCAAGTAGGTTTCAATTGCCATCAATCCTATCCTATTACAGTAAATGCCGCGCCAAATTTTATGATCTGCCTTATTGATTTTGGTAAGCGTTTCTTTATTGCCGTACAAGTTAATAGGAAAACATCACAACAAAACAAACTTTTCAAATATTTACCAGCCTGTTACCGCCATCCAGCACAGATTAAGAATACATCAAGCCCTTAGTGTATTTAAAAATTAAGAATTTATGGAGAAAGGTCTCCATTAAAATCAACTATAAACTGGTTCACTGGGAAACCCATGTCTTAAATCAATTGCAAATCTCTTTGGGCGAATGGGATAATAGCCATTTAATTATTTGAAAGTTAGCCAACGTTTCGGGTTTTCCACTAAAATCTTATCTATAACACATTGCGACATACCTCGCTGGATCATTTTCGGGACTATGTTGGTTAGAATGTGAGAATAGCCATGTCCACCATACTTAGTCAATCGGTTCTTGGTATGAATATCGTGGGACATCAGCAGTTTATCTTCATAACCCTCTTCAACCAGAAAACGGATTCTGAAAAGACAATCAGTTTGCTGACTGAATCAAATGCTGATTTGACCAGATCCGAAATGCAATTACTTCCTACCACATTTAGAGATCTTTATCGCTAGCAAACTTTAAATATCCCAGCAACTTCTCGACTCAACGGCCCTCTAATTCACAGGTTCATCATCAAACAAAACTTGTGCTGCACGACTAAAGGCGATATGAAGGCAAATGGACGATAAACGATTAAGAAAGGTTTTAAAATGGTGGTGGCTGGCGCCTTGACGTATTGGAGATAGAGGATTAAAATGATCTACTGGACATGAAGTGGGACTGAAAGGAATATGAAAGGTTCCAAAGATAAGGGAGGGGTGAGCCTATAGATAATTTTGAAAACAAAAAAAAATTAAAATTTTAAGTCCACATTAGTAAAATAGTCGCTGAACTAGATTTAATGCCTGTTACATGTGGGCAGCAAACTTTTGGATGTCAATAATCGATTACTCATCTACACTCATTCCATTTACCAGTCCTGTGTTCCAATCACCCTCTGGGTGTTAAAAATGTCTGCCTCAAATGCCCTCCAAACATTCCCCATCTTACCCTAACTCCAAGTCCTCTCATTTTTTGGCATCTGTTAGGATGAAAGATGGATGCTCTGATAGAAATCTAACTCTATTGCGAAGGTATTCCTTAAAATCTACTTCATTGACCAAACCTTTGGCCACTTGCTTTAATATCTTGCGCAACTCAAATATCTTTGCCTCAAATAATGTTCAATAATTGTTCCGAGAATTATGTTGAAATTCTGAATATTGTATACGAATACATATCGCCATTGCATATTAAATAATGTGTTACAATGGCGAAACCTCTACGAATTTATTACTAAACATAGAAGCGGGTAGACTTGGGCACCAGATATTAAATAAACCTGGAATAAAATAATTATTGCCAGAGATGGTGATCATAAAACCCATCTGCTTCAATGATATCCTCCAAGAAAGAAAACTATGTTCAATCTGAACCAGACATAACATCAAATGGGTATCAATGTCGTTGTCTCATAATTGCCTTTTGAAATGGTCGGACCAACCAGTGAACAGAAATGGCGAATAAATGCTAACCGAGACAGCGAGTGAACACAAATACCAAAGGGAATGTTCAAGGGAAGAAGTCGGTTGATGGTTTTGGCAGATCAGCCGAGGCAGGAAGAGTGGCACACTCGTTCTTACATCGAGCTATTGACTCAAGTAGCTTTAGACTCTGAAGTTTAAAAAAAACACTCTTTACTTCTTCATTTATTTTTGGATAATGGTAGACATCTGATCAAATCTCACAATATTCGTGGTTATGCTGAATTAACATAAGACAATGGAATATAACAATGGGGTTTTTAATTTAATTATCTGTGTTAGAACCAAAAATACTTCTCCAACGTATTTAATGTGCTCAATAAATATCATTTTACGTTAATCTCAATCATGTTGCAAAGTGCCGAAAATAACAAGCGGCAATGACAATGAAATGTACGATAAAGTCGATCTTAATTCACATCGCAGTATCACATGCGTTCCTCCGAAGGCAACGAGGGATACATGAGCACACCATCCTCTTTTTCTTTCATATATTTGAGCTTTCAGATTGCAATTTAATAGCAAAAGAAAAGTGACTTTGTCTTCAAACCTGCCACCTCCTGTAATCTATTTTGAAATCTCATGTCTGGCAAATATCGAACTGAATGGAGCAGACGAGAACCACTACTTTCCTGTACAGCAAGCAACCAGTGTATTTCCCCACGAATTTCGCCTAGTGACGTGATTTCAGTGTCTCCAAGTAGGTCACTCCAGAAGCTTAAGATGTATTTTAAAGTTGATAATGCCCAGCGCAGAATAGCCATGCAGATGAATATCAGTACTCAGGGTATACGATCATTGCGGGTTCTGTCATTGCATTAAATGTGACATGGAAGTCTACCGTGCAGGAGAATGTGAAATTATTTGAGAGAGAGAGAGAGAGAGAGAGAGAGAGAGAACACCAAGGTTGAAACATAGCTATTTTAAACTGAGAAAAGTCGAAGAGACCTCTTCGAAACATTAAAATTCAGCCAATCTGATTCCAGACGTTTAAACTCATTACAGCTTATTTTCCATTAAACCATTTTAGGCAACCCAGACTGTGCCCTACCTACCGATGAATCCTTTCATTGTCACAGGGCATATCCAATGTGGGATTAAAAGCATAGTTCAAAAATTCGGTGCCGAATAGATCATATTCGAGGTAACTTCCCAGTCTGGCAAATTCTAGCAGTTTATCCAGGTCAAGTATGGTCCTAGTAAAGAAAAGATATCACATGTAAGATAGAGCATCTAGTTCCGATAATGGTACACTAGCGGGGTCACCCATTGGTATCGGGCCCTTTATGCTCAATGCTCACTTTCACTTTCTTTGTCCACAGTATTCAAGAGCGTTGTTTATGTTTGAAAACACACAGGGCTCCAAGTTTAAAGGCTAAACGGTCCAGCAGCATCCAAACTCTCTTCGAGACCGTAGATTCTACCTCGCCCAATTCAAACAAATTTCACTTAGTGGTGTCGTCATATCAATACTGTTGCCTTGGTGAAGCCCATAAATCAAAACTCATTTTTAATCTAAGCATACTTGGAAAGGTCACTGGCTACACAGATTGGGTTGTCTGAACATTCTTGCAATATTTTGTGACAGACACATAACATTTTCTTGAATGTTTAACGTAGCAACTGTTATACAGCGTATAAGAGACCATATGCGAAGTATTGTGGACACTTCTGGCCACCCAGTTAGAGGAAAGGTGTCATTAGGTTGTGAAAGGAGCAAAAAGATTCACGTGAATGTTACTAGGTCAGGCGGGCTTGAGTTATAACAAAGGCAGATAGATGCGTTTTTCTCCCTGGAGAGTAGGAGTCTGAGGACTAACCAAATCGAGGTAGAAAATATCATGAAAGGAGGCATGGACAAGGTAAATAGTTAGTCTTTATGCCTGGATAGGGGAGTCTAAAGCTAGAGGAGGAGAGGGAAATTTAAAAGGTATCTGATGGGGAGGGGGTATTTCACACACAGGGTGTATATGTTGTCAGATGACAGTATAATTGCAACATTTCAAAGACGCTGAAATGGGTGCATGGATGGAAAAATTGAGATCAGTGGTCCTCAACCTTTTGTTTTCCATTCATTTGCCATTGGATGTCAAGGTGCACCGTGGAAAGTAAAGGATTACTTAAGGTGGTACGTGAGTGGAAAACAAAGGCTGAGAACCACTGGCTTAGATGCGTATTGTCCAACGTAGACAAATCTTCAGGGGATAATTGGATCGACATGGACAAGTTGGGCTAAAGGGCCTGTTTCTATGCGGTAAAACTCTGGCTCTTTAACACAATGACTAATTACTTACATTGGGTTTGAAGGTGCGATGAAAACCGTGCGTCAGAATTATAATACCATAATACTCCCCGTAATATAATGGGGAGTCATTACCCATTCATATTTAATTAATTTCCAGCCGACGAGTGCTCTAATAGGAAAACATACTTTTGGAACCAGCAAAGATCCGATTCCCAGAATTCCTGGGCAGAGAGATAGCTCATCATTGTCCTCTTAATATATCAGAATTATCAAGGACTGAAAGCTTTTTCTTTAAAAAAAACTATTAAAACCACACAATTCATGTTTTTTTTAATTGTTCAGCTGCAGCAAGAATTTAGGGGCATGTGCACAACGTATATGACAATAAACTCATGCTCACTAAAAACAAATCAACGCGCGAACCAGCAACTTTGATTACCCCCTACAATCCCAAATAGGATTTAAAAAGTTAACACATGCTGTTGATTTCAGTGACATTTCACTTAGCGAATAATGTGAAATGAATTGTGTCATGCAGCAAGTTAAGCGTCAATTTGTGTGACGGGACAAAACAAAATCAAAATTAGTAACAGCTATAAGTCTTTGAACTCCCGTCCTTGTGCAAACTAAACACAAGAACTCACATAACCGGCGAGCTGCGACTTGCGATGCCATTGGATACTTTACAATAAAGGGTGGGGTGGAAACTGTCATAGCCGGCTATTTCTTGCCTAAAAATCTGTATCTGCACAGGAAGGTAATATCACTCTCGATAAAGGGTCCGGACTCGAAACGTTGGCTGGATGCTGCGTGACCCACGAAGTTTCTCGACTATCTAGCGAATGATTTGATTTTGTTTGATTGATATCAGATGGTTGTTCAGACAACTGAAAAAGTGCTATCTACAAGTGGATGACTTGGCAGATGCCATTGATGAAACCCTTCTCTCTCGAATGGCCTTCCACTCGAAGCCCTGTCCGCTCTCTGCTACAAAACACCACTTATTGAGTGACGATTGCAGTTGCTGGAACCCAAACTCTTTCGTTTTATTGCCACGTTTATCGTAATGTTTCTAGATTAACATTTTCGTCGCGCATCATATTGTGTACGATTCTGAAATTACTACAGGCACCTCCTTTGCAGATTTAAAAAAACTGGCGACTCTCCAGGTTCAACTCACACGTTTTCTCTCGGCTAATGATTCAACGATTTCTATCACAAGAATCAGAATTGAATAAACGCTGTGGTCCAACCAAAATATTTTGCAGTGAAGTGGTAATTTCTAACTTGGTTTTTACTGATTGCTTTTCTGCACCGGTGATGAGATCTTCTCCATTTCAATACCATTCGTGGCGTAAATTAGATTCTGGTTGTATTTCGCATTGGCTTGCCTTAAATTTCATACAGTTCTTACCGAGATTCCCATTTTGTCTCGCTCAGACTTAACTCAGGGTAAATATGAGAATAAATAAGAACTGGCCGGTGAGGAATTGAGGATAATTGTTTGCAAGAAAACATCAGCAAAGCAGTTGGCACTTCCCTGTCGAAACTATCCAACTGTTTCAACATTTCCTGGTGAACAGCTGCGGGAGTGGAAGCCTCGGAGCTGCGGTTAGTTGTTGGCAACTGCTGTCACTTGGTCGAGGACGGAGTTGAGACCTACTTCTGGAACAGGATAGCCCAATTCAGCCCTTCGGCAGGTCGTGCTTCCTCATTCACATCAACGGAGGGGCACGCACACGAGGGGTTTCAGTCGAGTTAATTGTGTGCCTTGAATAGTTTTATATTTTGGGGACCCCGTTCAGTCTTTGAAAAGTCTGACCATATTAACAGGCAGAGTGAAACACCCATTACCAGAAACATTCATGACCTCCTTTCATCCCACCCGGGAGCCTGCGCGGGGTACGCAGAGAGATCGAATTGCAAGTTGGAGATGCCCGCTTTGGGCGACGCACATTTACACTTCATTCAGAAGTCAACCCGATGTGGTGGGAAATTCGATTTTGAGCTTGGATCGAAGAAGCCAAAGCAACATCTGAATTCCTCTCTGCTGAGCGGATGATGTCCACCTCGTTGGACCAATGGTGCGAATGACCAGGACAGACTGCATTTATGGAAAGACTGAACCTTTAACTCTGCTGGTCTTTCCACGGATGATGCCTGACCTGCTGTACGTTTTTTTTTTACCATTTTCCTTTTTACTTCACATTTCCAGTGTTTGCAAATTTATTTTCTTCCCGCGAATCCTTAAGTGTCTTGAAAAAGCCATTCGTCAAATCGTTAAGCTGGTTGTTCCTGGACTGGGTACATTTTAAATTTGCACAGAGGCACAAAATAAATATCAAAATATAGTCTGGTGTCAATATTACCTTTATTCTTGTGGAATTAACTTTAGAAATGAAATGCCAGTTAGATTTTCCCAGATCTGTTCTCTTTTTATATTTTAAACCAAACATTGCCATAAGAAACCTATATTAGCTTAACAAGATATTTTCATTTTAAATAAGGATGCAAATCAAAACAGCTAATTTTCAACCAATTAAGACTAAACAAACCATGACTACGTTCAATCACTATTTGCATCCCACTTATTTACAGTGTTGCCTGCTCAATTGCTGTGAACATGGGTCTCGACTTAGATGACCCTGCAGGAAAAGGTCACAATCGATGTAGAAGATGCTGTACAGTACTGACAGGGCCATCAGTCTTCTAGGACATAACTAGAAGATCACGGACACAACAACTGGCATAAATCTTTTCATCCATTCCCCTGGAACCTAACCCCAGATATTAGTGCTTTTGACAGAACCTTACTGCTAAGATTTAAATGTAGTTTATGATCAATGGTTTTTGAGTGATTATTAGCAGGAAGCAGGTCCCATTCCTCAGCTCTTGCTTGGTCCCAGTAAACACAGAATAAATGATTTTGGTTTGACAATTCCCCAAAACAGAAAGGTTATTTCTTATGAGATATTACCACCTTTTGCTTGCAATGATCAAAATATAAAAGAGCAGGCTGACCTATTAAACTCATCTCCTTCACAGGCCTCCGGTCATTTTTTGGCATACATTTTATGTTTCAATAGAAATGCAGAAAATGATAAAAAAATGTTTTCAATCAATGTTTTAGCTCAAGATTTACTTTACAGAACATTCCAAAACTAATTTTCTACTTTAAATAGCAATGAATATGGCATTTATGATATTGTTATAAACTGATGAGAACCAATGTAAGGAATGGGAGAAAAGTGCAATGTGATCAGCATAGGGTGCGGTCTTTTAGGATTGACAGGTGGAGTTTGGGATTGGGTAGCGTAGAAGCAAGTGGTAAAAAGTATAAAAGAATATTTTAAATATTTTAAGTTCAATTCCTTCAGCCACTCACAATGGCTATTTGTAATGATGTAGATGAAGCCACTTTTTATTCTTTTTAAGATCTACAGGCAAACTAAAAAAACAAATCACTCCACAGCAAAACTTTCACAATCAAATAAACATTGAGCAAATTTGGGTGGCGGTGTGGGGTGTGAGGAGGATGTCAGGAAAATGCAGAGGGACTTGGACAGGTTGGGGGAGTGGGCTGCTGAATGGAAGATGACATTCAATGTAAGCAAACGTGAGGTTATCCATTTTGGGGGCAATAATAGGAAAGCAGAGTATTATTTAAATGGAGACAAGCTAGGGAGTGGGGAGGAGCAAATGGATCTGGGAGTACTTGTTCACCGGTCACTGAAGACTAGCATGCAGGTTCAGAAAGCTGTGAAGAAGGCTAATGGCATGTTGGCTTTCATAAAGAGGGGATTGGAGTATAGGAACAGAGAAGCCCTTCTGCAGTTGTACAGGGCCCTGGTGAGACCCCACCTGGAGTATTGCGTCCAGTTCTGGTCTCCAATTTTGAGGAAGGACATACTAGCTATAGAGGGTGTGCAGCGCAGATTTACAAGGTTAGTTCCAGGGATGGCGGGGTTGACATATGCTGAAAGGCTAGAAAAACTGGACTTGTATCCGATGGAGTTTAGAAGGATGAGGGGGGACATGATTGAGGTATACAAAATTATCAGGGGGATAGACAGGGTGAAGTCTGATAACTTGTTCCCAATGATGGGGGAGACGAGGACTAGAGGGCATAGTTTAAGAATACAGGGTAGGCCCTTTAGGACGGAGATGAGAAAACATTTTTTTACCCAGAGAAGTGTGAATCTGTGGAATGCTCTGCCACAGAGGGTGGTAGAGGCAGATTCGCTGATTATGTTCGAAAGAGAGTTAGATAAGACTCTAGTGGGCAAAGGAGTTAAGGGTTATGGGGATAAGGCTGGAAAGGGGTACTGATGGTAGTGATCAGCCATGATCTGTAAAATGGCGGTGCTGGCTCGACGGGCCAAAGGGCCTACTCCAGCTCCTATTGTCTATTGTCTATTAAATAAAGAAAGCAAGGCAGTAAAAGGGAAGAGATGGATTGAAAGAAAAAAAACACTCAATTGGTTAAATGAACTACTGTTTTTTAAAAAAAATAACAAAGCATACAAGGGAATGTTGTGTGATGGATGTGCTAAGGCCCATCACAGTGATGTCCTGCAGATGTTTATTTGAAGAATGTGAAATAAAATAAATTGTGATCAATTTAAATCTTTTCAGTTAAGACAGTTAAAAGACAAGAGTTCCAGGAGAGCTGAAGCAGCTCAGTTGGCAGCAACCTCAGTGGGAAACATCATTAGCCTCAGGCTTCATTTTTGGGACTTTTTTGATGACAGTAATGTAAAACTCAGAATAATGTACATATGCATCAAAATTCTTATTTGCTGCAGCAAACTACAAGAGTATAATTAATTGAATTTAAAAGAGACAATATATACAAAATAAAAACATTGATAAATATTCAGTTATCCGTAAAAGTGATTTCGAAATACAGCGTACTACAGTCAGTCCTTTTGTAGTGTCGGAGCAGTTCCTGATTAATGTAACAAGGGGAGGTTCAAGCAAGAACACACACTGCTGGTGAAATTCAGCAGATCAAACAGTGTTCTTTATATAGCAAAAGTAAAAATACATAAAATGACATTTCGGGCTTTACCAAGGTATGAAAAAATGCCAGCAGGCATCCAAACAAAAGGATAGAGGAGAGGCGTGGTTGTGGACAGCACCAATTAGGGAGGGGAGGCACGGCTAGGTTAATAGAAAGAGAAGGATGGAGGAGAAGGGAAGAGGGGAGGGGGAAGGGGGGAGGGTAGAGGAGAGCGGGTTAGCAGAAACCAGAAAAGTCAATGTTAATACCATCTGGCTGGAGAATGCCCGGACAGAAAATCAGGTATTGTTCTCTGTCAATGATGCGGATGGAGTGAAGGTGCTCAAGAACCTGATTGCTGCTGGAAAGGAATTTTACTTGAAATTAGAGTTGGTGTTCTTAAGGCTTCTGCACCTTCTGTCAATGGTAGTAGTGAGAAGATGTTGTGAGCAGGGTGGTGGGGGGTGCTTTATGAGGTTGGCTGCCTTCTTAAAAACATTGCCGGACATAGATGCATTCAATGCATAGGAGGTCGAGCCTGTGATGTAATTAGCTATGTTTGTCAGTCTTCTATGTACCTGGCAATCAGAATCCCAAACCAGGGAGGGATGCAACCAGTTAGTATTTTTTCCACAGTGCATTTGTAGAGGTTTGATAAGGTATTCAAAGACACAACAAATCTCCTCAGACTCCTTAGTCTACAAAATTGAGGCTACAAAATTGTCTTGATGTGCTAGCTCCAGGAAGGGTCTTCTGAAATATGAATTCCCAGGAACTTAAAGATTTTAACCCTCTCCACCTGTCCCAAGGCCTCTCCTTCCTAAAATCAACAATAAGTTCCTTGGTCTTGGCCATGCTGGGCACAGGATTGTAGTTCTGGCACCTCCCAAATAGATTCTCGACCTCCATTTTGACTCATCATTCCAGTAATTTAGCCAACAACAGTGGTGGTGTTAGTGAATTCGTAGATTGAGTTGTAGCTGAACTTGGCTATGTTTTCATGAATGTACAGGGACTAAAGTAGGGAGATGAAGTATGGAGTCTTGGGGTGCCCCCAATTTGATGGTCAGTGTGGAGGTTTATGATTCCAGTTTAAAACTTAACCATAACCATATAACCATATAACCACTTACAGCACAGAACAGGCCAGTTCGGCCCTACTAGTCCATGCCGTAACAAATCCCCACCCTCCTAGTCCCACTGACCAGCACCCGGTCCATACCCCTCCAGTCCTCTCCTCTCCATGTAACTATCCAGTCTTTCCTTAAATGTAACCAAAGACACAACAAATGTAACCTGATCCCGCCTTGACCACGTCTGTCAGCTCATTCCACATCCCCACCACCCTTTGCGTAAACAAATTTCCCCTCATGTTCCCCTTATAATTTTCCCCCTTCAATCTTAAACCATGCCCTCTAGTTTGAATCTCCCCCACTCTTCATTGAAAAAGCCTATCCACGTTTACTCTGTCCCTTTTAAAATCTTAAACACCTCTATCAAGTCCCCTCTCAATCTTCTACGCTCCAGAGAAAAAAGCCCCAGTCTGCACAACCTTTCCCTGTAACTCAAACCTTTAAATCCTGTCAACATTCTCGTGAACCTTCTCTGCACTCTCTCTATTTCGTTTATATCTTTCCTATAATTTGGTGACCAAAACTGTACACAGTACTCCAAATTTGGCCTCACCAATGCCTTGTACAATTTCATCATAACCTCCCTACTCTTGAATTTAATACTCCGATTTATGAAGGCCAACATTCCAAATGCCTTCTTCACACCATCTACCTGAGCATCAGCCTTGAGGGTACTATTACCATAACCCCTAAATCCCTTTGTTGCTCTGCACATCTCAATAGCCTACCATTTAATGCATATGACCTATTTAGATTTGCCTTTCCAAAATGTAACACCTCACACTTATCTGTATTAAATTCCATCAGCCATTTCTCAGCTCACACCTCCAGCCTGCCTAAATCACCTTTTAATCTACGGTAATCTTCCTCACTGTCCACAACACCACCAATCTTTGTATCATCCGCAAACTTGTTTATCCAATTCTCCACCCCTACTTCCAGATCGTTAATATATATAACAAACAATAGTGGACCGAGGACCGATCCCTGAGGAACTCCACTAGTCACCGACCTCCAATTGGACAAACAATTTTCTACCACTACTCTCTGACACCTCCCATCCAACCATTGCTGAATCCATTTCACTACCTCCTCATTTATACCTAATGCCTCCACCTTTTTTTCTAACCTCCTGTGGGGAACTTTGTCAAAAGCTTTACTAAAGTCTAAATAGACAACATCCACAGCTTTCCCTTCATCAACCTTTTTTGTAACCCCCTCGAAAAACTCAATCAGGTTTGTCAAGCAACTTCTCTCAGTGTAATTGACTGTCAAGTCTGTGACCATGTAATTTTATTTAAAATTTATTTAGATATTTTAAAAGCTTGTTTTATTCAAATTATCATGAAGCTCCTGTATGTTCCTTGGCCTCAAATTAACATGGATTAAAAATAATCAAATAAGCACACTAACCAGGTTGATACTCCAGTACAATGGCAAAGGAATGCAAACCAGTTAAACGTTCAAGGACAAGATTGGTGCAGGTGATGACAGTTAAAAAGCATGGCCAAATACAACTTAGAAAGGTCGGACTCGGGGTCGGAGGAGGCAGTGAGTCAGCGCCCGGTGTCGGGTGAGATGAGGAGCCAGGAGACAGCATTAGAGAGGTGAGTAGAATAAATAGCTGGACTTACCGGAGCTCGGACTTAGAAAGGTCGGACTTAGGGTCAGAGGAGGCAGTGAGTCAGCGCCTGGTGTCGGGTGAGAGGTAGAGGAGCCAGGAGACAGCATCAGAGAGGTGAGAAGAATAAATAGCTGGACTTACCTGGGCTCGGACTTAGAAAGGTCGGACTCGGGGTCGGAGGAGGCAGTGAGTCAGCGCCTGCTGTCGGGTGAGAGGAGAAGGAGCCAGGAGAAGCATCAGAGAGGTGAGTAGAATAAATAGCTGGACTTACCAGGGCTCGGACTTAGAAAGGTCGGACTTGGGGTCGGAGGAGGCAGTGAGTCAGTGCCTGCTGTCGGGTGAGAGAAGAAGGAGCCAGGAGAAGCATCAGAGAGGTGAGTAGAATAAATAGCTGGACTTACCAGGGCTCGGACTTAGAAAGGTCGGACTCGGGGTCGGAGGAGGCAGTGAGTCAGCGCCTGGTGTCGTGTGAGACGAGTTCATTGGGGTAAATTGGTAAGGGCTAACAAAAGGAGTAGAAAGGGAGGGAGCGGCCAGTGAGTGAGTGGCCCAGTGAAGGTCTTGGGACTTCGGCTCGAGGGACTTCGGCTCGAGGGACTTCGGCTCGAGGGACTTCGGCTCGAGGGACTTCGGCTCGAGGGACTTCGGCTCGAGGGACTTCGGCTCGAGGGACTTCGGCAAGCAGGGGCTGAGAAGGAGCTCCTTGTGTGGTAAGGTACCTTTGTACCAACGTATTATAGTAAGAAAGGAGGAAATGGAGTCAGTTGGGGTAGTTAAGTGCTCCAGTTGTGGGATGTGGGTAATCAGAGACACCACAGCTGTTTCTGATGACTGCACCTGCAAAAGGTGCATCCAATTGCATATAATGAGTGACCGCGTTAGGGAGTTTGAGCTGCAGTTGGATGAACTGAGGATCATAAGGGAAGCAGAGGCAGTGATGGAGAGGAGTTACAGGGAGACAGACACCCCTAGAAGGCAGGGGTCAGGGAATTGGGTGACTGTGAGGAAAGGAGGGAGAGTGCCTGTGCAGAGTACCCCTGTGGAAGTGCCGCTCAGCAACATGTATTCGGCATTGGATACTGCTGGGGGGAACAGCCTAACGGGGACGAGTCGTCGGGGTCAGATCTCTGGCACAGGGGCTGCCCCTGAGGTTCAGAAGGGAAGGAGGGATAAGAACAGGATACTTGTAGTTGTGGACTCATTAGTCAGAGGGACAGATAGAAGGTTTGTGGGACGAGATCGGGGATCCAGGTTGGTCTGTTGCCTCCCTTGTGCCAGGGTCAGGGATATCTCTGATCGAGTTCATGGCATTCTGCAAGGGGAAGGAGAACAGCCAGAAGTCGTGGTCCATGTGGGGATCAATGACTTAGTTAGAAGTGGGGATGAGGTCCTGAAACATTATTATGTGGAATTAGGTAGGACGTTAAAAAACAGGACCTCCAAGGTAGTAATCTCTGGATTGCTGCTGGTGCCATGTGCGAGTGAGGGTAGAAATAGAAGGATATGGAGGATGAATGCGTGGCTAAAGAGATGGTGCAGGGGGCAGGGGATAAGATTTTTGGATCATTGGGATCTCTTCTGGGGAAGGTTGGACCTGTACAAAAGGGACAGACTCCACTTGAACTGGAGGGGGACCAATGTGCTGGCAAGTAGATTTGCTAGAGCTGTGGGGGTAGGTTTAAACTAGTTTGGCAGGGGGGTGGGGAACAGAGGGTGAGAGCAGTGTCCAGGGAGTATGGCTACCTAGCTAGGAATAAAAAAGATAACAAAGGTAGGATGGAGATTAGGGTAGAGGTAAAAAAGAGAATATATGTGAGGGTCATTCTCTGAGATGCATATATTTTAATGCAAGAAGCATAGTGAATAAGGTAGATGAGCTTAGAGCATGGACAGATTCTTGGAGTCATGATATTGTGGCAATTAGTGAGATCTGGCTACAGGAGGGGCAGGACTGGCAACTTAATAGTCCAGGATACATTTGTTTTAGATGTGATAGATCAGGGGGTAAAATAGGGGGAGGAGTTGCTCTGCTTGTTAAGGAGGACATTACTGCCGTGAGGTGGCAAGATGGTCTGGAGGGATTGTCCAGTGAGGCAATTCCTGTGGAATTGTGGGGTGAAGGAGGTATGAGGGTGCTAATAGGGGTGTATTACAGACCACCAAATGGACCAAGAGAATTAGAGGAACAAATTTGCAGGGAGATAACATGTATGTGTGAGAATCATAAGGTAGTGATCATGGGAGATTTTAACTTCCCTCACATTGATTGGGATACCCACATGATTGGAGGGCTGGATAGACTGGAGTTCGTTAAGTGTGTTCAAGATTGTTTTCTGGATTAGTTAGTAGAAGAACCGACTCAGGAAGGTGTAATACTGGATCTCCTGTTAGGGAACGAGCTAGGTCAGGTATGGGACATTAATGTTGGGGAACAACTTGGGTCTAGTGATCATAACTCTGTCAGTTTTCGGTTAGTTTTAGGGAAGAGCAAAGAGGGGCCTAAAGTTGAGGTTCTGGATTGGAGAAGAGCAAATTTCGAAGGAATAAGAAGGGATTTGGGGAGTATTGAGTGGGACAGGATATTTTCAGGTAAGGATGTAAATGAAAAATGGAGGATATTCAAAAAAGAAATTTTGAGGGTACAGAGCAGGTATGTCCCAGTCAGGATCAAAGGAAAGGCTGGAAGTCATAGGGAGGCTTGGTTTTCAAAGAATATTGGAAATTTGGTTAGGAGAAAAAGGGAGGTGTACAAGAGCAGGGAGCTGAGAATTTGAAGGAGGACTACAAGGAATGTAGAAAGAATCTTAAGAAATTAGAAAGGCCAAAAAAAGGCACGAAGAGGCTTTGGCAGACAGAGTAAAAATAAATCCAAAGGGTTTCTGTAGGTACATTAAAAGTAAAAGATTAGTGAGGGATAAAATTGGACCCTTTGTAGATAGCGAGGGGAGGCTGAGTGAAAGTCAGAGGAAATGGGGGAAATTTTGAATGATTTCTTTGCCTCAGTATTCACTAGGGAAAAAAATATTGAACCAGTTGAAGTAAAGAAAAATAGTGGGGAGGTCATGAAGCATATAAGGATAACCGAGGAGGTAGTGATGGCTGTGTTGAAAAAGATAAAGGTGGATAAATCTCCGGGACCGGACAAAATATTCCCAAGGACACTCAGAGAGGCTTGTGGACAGATAGTGGGGCCATTAACAGAGATATTTAGGATGTCACTGGCCACGGGGGTAGTGCCAAAGGATTGGAGGGTTGTGCATGTGGTTCTGCTGTTTAAGAAAGGATCTAAATGTAAACCTGGGAATTATAGGCCCGTGAGTCTGACGTCTGTGGTGGGCAAGTTGATGGAAAGTGTTCTGAGGGATGGTATTTACAAATATTTGGAGATACAGGGAGTGAGAGGGAGTAATCAGCATGGTTTTGTCAGGGGTAGATCATGCTTGACAAACCTGATTGAGTTTTTCGAGGGGGTTACAAAAAAGGTTGATGAAGTGCCAGAGTGCTCATGTTGTTCCATTGTTTAAAAAAAAAAGCTTCAAAAGTAAACCAGGAAATTACAGGCTGGTGAGCCTGATGTCTATGGTGGGTAAATTATTGGAGGATGTTCTGAGAGATAGGATATACAAGTATTTGGACAGCCAAGGGCTGCTTAAGGATTGTCAGCATGGTTTTGTGCATGGTAGGTCATGTTTAACTAATCTTAGAGAGTTTTTTGAGTATGTTACCAAGAAAGTAGATGAAGGAAAGGCTGTGGATGTTGTCTACATGGACTTTAGTAAGCCTTTGACAAGGCCCCACATGGGAGGATAGTTCAGAAGGTTCAGACACTAGCTATCCATGGAGAGGTTGTAAACTGGATTTGCAATTGGCTGAATGGGAGAAGACAGAGAGTGATAATGGACGAATGTTTCTCAGACTGGAGGTCTGTGATTAGTGGTGTGCCTCAGGGATTGGAGGTGGGACCATTGTTTTCTGTTGTCTTTATCAATGATCTGGATGATAATGTGGGAAATTGGATCAGCAAGTTTGCTGATGACACTAAGATTGGAGGCACTGTGGACAGCGAGGAAGGCTTTCAAAGCCTGAAAAGGGATCTGGACCAACTAGAAAAATGGGCCAGAAAATGGCAGATGGAATTTAATGCAGACATGTATGAGGTAGGACATACACAGTACAAATAGTAGGGAACTGAGGAGTGTGGATAAATAAAGGGATCTGGGAATACAGATACATAATTCCATGTCAGTGGCATCATTGTAAAGAAAGCTTTTGGCATCTTGGCTTTCATAAATCAAAGTATTGAGTACAGGATGTTTTGGTGAGGTTATTTAAGAAATTGGTGAGGCCAAATTTGGAGTTTTGTGTGAAGTTCTGGTTGCCAAACTACATGAAGGATATCAATAAGATTGAAAGAGTGCAGAGAAGATTCACTAGGATGTTGCCGGCTTTTCAGGAGTTGAGCTACAGGGAAAGATTAACCAGGTTAGGACATTATTCCTTTGAGCATAGAAGAATGATGGGAGATTTGATAGAGGTTTACAAAATTATGAGGGGCATAGACAGAGTAAATACAAGTAGGCTCTTTCCACTTGGATTAGGAGAGATAGATACAAAAGGACATGGCTTTAGGATAAAAGGGGAAAGGTTTAGGGGGGACATTAGGGGAAATTCACTCAGGGAGTGGTGGGAGGGTGGAACAAGCTGCCATCTGATGTGGTAAGTGCGGGCTCACTGTTAAGTTTTAAGAATAAATTGGATAGATACCTGGATAGGAGAAGTCTGGAGGATTATGGAATGGGTGCAGGTCAGTGGGACTAGCGGAATGATGTTTCGGCACAGACTAGAAAGGCTAAATGGTCTACTTTTTGTGCTGTAGTGTTCTATGGTTTTATGGTTCTAATAAGATAGAAAGAGTAGAGAGATTTACTAGAATGTTGCCTCAACTTCAGGAATTAAATTACAGGGAAAGGTTAAACAGGTTATGACTTTACTCCATGGAGTGTAGAAGAATGAAGAGAAATTTGATAGAGATCTTTAAAATTATGAGGGGGATAGACAGA
Source organism: Narcine bancroftii (assembly GCF_036971445.1). Classification (NCBI taxonomy): domain Eukaryota; kingdom Metazoa; phylum Chordata; class Chondrichthyes; order Torpediniformes; family Narcinidae; genus Narcine; species Narcine bancroftii. The sequence goes on from NC_091469.1 coordinate 433,621,952, forward strand.
TTAAATATCGATAGGCTTTTTTCCACTGAGAGTAGGTGAGATACAAACCAGGGGACATTAGTGAAGCATGAAAGGGAGAAAAGCTTAGGGGGAACATGAGGGTGATCATTTTTGCACAGAGTGGTGGGTGTGTGGAACAAGCTGCCAGCTGAAGTGGTGAATGTGGGCTCAATTTTAATATTTAAGAAGAATTTGGACAGGTACATGAATGGAAGAGAAATGGCAGGCTAGGGACTAGGCAAAAAAATGGTTCAATGCAGACTTGAAAGACTGAAGAGGGCTTTTTTGGTGCTGTTATGCTCTATGGTTCTCCTCAGGAGTTTGCGGAGGTTTGGTATGACATCAAAAACCTTGGCAAATGTCTATAGGTATATAGTGGAATATATGCTGACCAGTAGCATCATGGCATGGTATGGGAACACTCAAACCTCTGTGCGGAAAGCAGTGCAAAAAGTAGTGGACACACCCCAGTACATCACAGGCAAAACTCTCTCACTATTGAGGAAATCTACATGGAATTCTACTGTCTTGAGTACAGTTTTTTGCACTGCAAGTAAGTAGAAATTCTGTCTGGCCTGCACGAAAAGAATCTCAGGGTTGTATGTGATGTCATGTATGTACTCTGTTTGTTTATTTAGCTCTAGCATCTGGTTCCACTATTTCACCATGCAGTTGGCTCCAGGCACCTACCAATCTTTGTAAAAAAAACTTTCCTCACACTTCTCCTTAAAATTTTACCCCCGCTTTTCTTAAAGCCCTGAACTGAGAGACCTTAGGGTCCATATCCATAGAACACCCAAAGATGCTGCATAGGTTGATGGTGTCGTTAAGAAGGCATATGTTGTGTTGGCCTTCATTAACCATGGGGATCAAGTTCAAGAGCTGCAAGATAATGTTGCAGCTATGTAGATCCTTGGTTAGACCCCATTGGAATAATGGGTTCACATTTGGTCAGCTCGTTGCACGAAAAATGTAGATGCTAATAAAGAGGGTGGAGAGGAGATTTACAAGGATGTTGCCTGGATTGGAGAGCATGCCTTATGGGGATAGGTTGAGTGAACTTGGGTCTTCTTTCCTTGGAACAAAAGAGGATGATGAGTAACCTGATAGAGATGTACAAGGTGATGAGAGGCATTGATCTTGTGGATGGTCAGAGGCTTTTTCCCAAGGCTGAAATACCTGACATGAGGGGAAAGGTTTTATGGTGCTTGGGACTAAGTATGGGGTGATGTAAGAGGTAAGTTTTTTTTCCACACAGAGTGGAGTGGGTGCATGGAATATGCTGCTGGCAATGGTGGTGAAGATGTGTACATTGGAATCTCTAAGCAATTAGGTACGAACAGAGAAAAATTAAGCATTATACAGTAGGTTATTAGGTCGGCACAATTTTGTGGGCCAAAGCGCCTGTTCTATGCTGCATATTTCTATGTTCTATGGACTCCAATATTTGACAATTCCACCCTGAGAAAAAGACCATATCTATTGCTCTCATAATTCTATAAACTTCTGTCAGGTCTTCCCTCAACCTCCAGTGCTCAAAAAAAACCCCAAGTTTCTCAAACTTATCCTTATAGCTAATACTCCCCAATACAGTAAACATCCCAGAAAACCTCTTTGACACCTTCTACAAAGCCTCCACATCTTTCCTTTAATGTGGAGACCAGAACTGCATACGATACTCCACATGTGGGCTAACTGAAGATATATAGAGCTGAAATATGAGTCCCCAACTTTTATACTCGATGCCTCAACCAATGAAAGCAAGCATGACGTATGCCTTCTTTGCCACCATATCTATTTATGTTGATGCTTTCAAAAAGTTAAAGACCTGCATGATTTTCATGAGCCCAGGATCCTCCATTTCCCTTAGAGTGTAACTATCTATTGCTGTGAGACTTGAGTAAAATCAATTGCCTGACCATGCACGGCCACCTGAAATGCCAATTTCAAAATATTCTACATCTCAACTCAGTCCTAAATATCATTGGGCTTTCTGTAATTAAGTTCACTAATTTTAAATTCTGTAACTTGAAGAATCAGCTTCTTAACATCAATGTCCCCACAATTTTAAATGTTTCAATTAGATTGCCTCTTAATCTTCTAAATTCAAATATGCATGAAGCAATTCAACCCTTCATCCATTGTGTTGCAGCTGCATTCAAGAAAAGCCTGGGTGAGGACCCTTCAGGGTACGAGATCACACCAGTGGACCAGTGAGGAGGTTGGTGGCTAAAGGACTTGAACCAGGCTGTGGGCTGGCTGCAGGCTGCTGAAGACTGGGTCGTAGGAACTAGGTATCATGACTGAGACTCATGAGGGTGCCGATGTCAAGCAGAGCTCCTGAAGGACCTTGGGCATTAACAGCTTCCTAATCGCATCAAGGATTCAGAATCAGAGGCCGAGGAGGGTGATTTAGATGGCTGGAGCTGAGGGTCACTGCTGGAACAGACTGTGGAGACCTTGCAACTATGGAGATTATGGGAGTGCAGAAGGCAGTGGCATTGGAGAAGGTCGCGTGATCCATGGGCACTCCATGACTCTGAAAGGACTCTCTTTTGCTTCTCTTTCCCTTCTTGGTTTGGTCGCTGGAGAAATGGCACCTCTTTATGTGCCTTTAACGACACACAAAGGTAAACAAATTTTGTGTATGACAGTTTGAGTTGCCTTAGGGCAAAACCTCTGGTGAGAAAGATTTATTGCATTGGACTATATTTTTAAGGATATTAAGATCAAATTTTACATTGCCCATTCATAATGATGAAAGCAGACAAAGTGAGGGAGGAAGCTTCAGGCTATATCATCTTATGCCACTAAGCGTGGTGGCCCATAGACATAAAAAATGTCAATTGGCCCTGCTTCTGAAAATCCAAACACACCATATTTACTTGGTTCACTCTTACTCAGTTCTGCAAATCACAATCCCAAAGAGTTCAAGCAGATGAGCCAAACATAAATTCATGTTGAATCTGCTCAATCCTATTATTCTTTTCATGTTATGACATCACATTTTTTCATAATAGATACTACGTGACTGGCATTAGGCTAACACTTTAGTCGTCCCCTCCTCTGTTACATAGTGGGGTCACACTTGCAAACCTTCAATCCAAAGGAACAATTCCAGAATTTATAGAATTTTGAATGATGAGAACCTCCTCAATGACCATTTCTTTAAAAAATCTGGACTGTAGATCAGTTGGATCTAGGGATTTATCTCATATAATTTAGTGTCACCAGGTAGTTTCTACATTAGACACAGGTTGCATTTTATTAGTGACCTTCCAATAATGGGGTGCAATTTTGTCCTTCAAAACTGAATGTTTTCAAATGCTCAAGATCTATTTCACTGTAAACCTCTATAGACTATCAGATGATAGAGATTGACAATGCACTGCCATACCTGAAAATAACTTCTTTGCAGAAAAGTGGAGTGTATTTTGTGATTTATTATTCCAGTGTATACATGGGAGAGTAATCGAGATGGGCTAGGTATTTGTCACAGAGCTGTATGATGATGTATGCAGATAAAAATGTACCAGTATTTCATTTACAAAAGCAATTTTTCAATTTGTTTTATAAACGCTGAAAAATGTGTTTGATTTTTTTTTCTGTATACAGTAATTGTTGCCATCAGCCCTTCCAACTACCTTTACTGTAATAGGAGATTGTTCAATAGAGAAAGAAATAATCAACAGTCTACAGTTCTAAAATACAAAGGATAATTTTAATATTCGGGAAATAGCTTTGAATTGTTACAGTATAAAGCATGCCAGAGTTTTATTTTGGCACTGTTGAAGTAACGTTCTGAGGAAATGCTGAGATGAGAAAGCTTTGTAAAGTAATACCCAATCAGCTGGTCAAACCACATCTTCCAAGTCAGCAGAAAGGATTAGGGTTGCAGACATAAGAAATAGTAGCGGGAGTAGGTTGTGTGTGATGTCATGTATGTACTCTGATAATATGAACTTTAAACTTTGATCAGGCCTGCAAAACCTCCTCTCCCAATTAGAAAGATCACGACTGATCTGGCTGTGAACTTGGCTCCACCTACCTGCATTTTCATTTGAAACCTTAATTCCCCTGTCGCGGTTGTGTATTACCTGCGTTGGGAGTGGTTCTGGTCGCCGCTGATGACATATCTGAAGTGACGTGCGGGAGTAATAGCACACATGCGTGGGTTAGTTAAGCAGTCTCCATACATGGGATGGATCTTGGACACAGGAGGAGAGTGAGAGAGTCAGGATCACCCATGTGGCAGAAGGCCAATGAAAAGATCAGAGGGGTTTGGCTGGGTGGTGTTTGGGGAGTTGAAGAATGCAGTGTTGTGTCTGAAGAGAATAAAGAAAGTTGACTCTATTTTGTGCTGAAAGAAACGAGTGAGTGTTTTCTTTATTTATGTGTAAATTGGGTGATTCTGTACTACTACAAGTGATGACCCCGTAAGTTCATAACACCTAGTTTAAAATGGAGGATGAGGGTGGTATGGTTGGCTTAGTGGTTAGCACAACACCTTTACAGCGCCAGCGATTGGGACCAGACCGGATTTGAATCCCACGCTGTCTGTAAGGAGTTTGAACATTCTCCCCGTGACTGAGTGGGTTTTCTCCAGGGGCTCTGGTTTCCTTCCATCCTTCAAAAATGTACCAGGGTGCAGGTTAATGGGATGTAAATTCGGCGGCATGGACTCGCAGGGCTGAATTGTCCTGTTATCATGCTGTATGTCTAAATTTTAAAAAAAAATCCCTTACAGGAGGAGTCGGGGAGGTCAAGCTAGAGGTTCCCCCCTTTTTTATTAATAATGCACCAGTGTGGTTCACGGTCCTCGAGGCACATATCTTTCCCCTCAGTGTGACAAGTGAGAAGATGAAATGCGGTTTAATTGTGGCACGACTTCCAGAGCAGATTTCCTATGAAGTGGAGATATTTGAGTTGATCCAGATGATAATCTCCCGTACAACGTCCTAAAGACAGCTCTTCTGCAGTGCACTCAGCCATCTAGGGAGACTCATATTGCTGATGACAGCCTAGGTGATAGGCAACCATCACAGATGTTGAGGAGGTGGCGGGGCCAGCTGGAACAGACTCTGTTGAAGGCGAATTTTGGAAACAGAGGTTCCTCCAATGTTTACCTCATCATGTTCAAAGACATTTGGGGAGTTTCTTTTGATTGTCCACTCTTGATCAGCTGGTGGATCATGCCAATCTTGTTATGTCCACGGCCTCTGCAATGAAGATAGGATTGGCTACTACCCATAGTCAACAGGAGCAAATGGTGCTAGAACCTTGTGAAGTGCCAGCACCTTATCAATCGAAGATAACGGAGTTTGAGCAGCAAATGGCAGCACTGATTACGCAGGTACAGGCTTTGGGCAAGCAAAGGAATTCCTTCTGTCAACCTGGTTAGAATCATGGTGGTCAAAGACATGGTTGAGGTGACGGACAGCATATTTTTTGGAAGCATCAGAGATTTGGTGCTGCTGCCTGGTCCTGTCTGCCACTTTATGACTTATACAAATGACAGCTAGGAAATGACGAGGCCCAGCAGTAGAGGCAGCTGCTGCCCATGGACATGTCGGCCGCTGTCTCTTCCTCAAAGATTGTCTCTCAGGTGTTCATTTTCTTGTTGACTCTGGTGCAGAGATTTCAGTGGTCTCTCCAACTTCTGAAGAACACAGATGTCATGTGTCTTTCAGCCACAAATGATTCTCATATTCAAACATATGTCCAGAGGTCACTTGCGTTCGATTTCAGTCTCAAGAAACGTTTTTGGTGGGTTTTCACGGTTGCAAATGTGGCAAATTCTTTTTTTGGAGTGGATTTCTTGTCTCATTTTTTATTTTTCGCTGTGTCGTGGATTGCAGCCCTTGCATGCAAGTGAGCTGCATTTGTCATTCCGCCAGTGTCGTCAATCACCTGATGAGCCTTCAACTTGGCTCCTGCCCTTACAGAGCCTTGCTCAAGTGTTTCCCTCACCTAGTGACCCCATCGTATCGCCATACAGATGTTAAACTCTGGGTCCTCCAGTTGCAGTGCGGACTCGCATATTACACCTGGACCATCTTAAAATTATGAAAGCAGTATCTGACCACATGCAAGAAATCAGCATAGTTCACAGATTGACAACTGCTGGGCGTCACCATTGCACATGGTTCCAAAAAAATCTCCTGGGGATTGGTGGCCTGAAGAATTCTACTGTGTCAACATCCCCAATTTACAAGACGTTTCAGCGATCCTCCATGACAAACATGTAATTTCAAAAATAGACCTAGTACGTGCTACTATCAGATTCCAGTTGAACCTTCAGATGTCATGAAGACGGCAGTAATACCCCTTTCAGCACGTTTGAGTTTCTGCAAATGCCATTTGCTCTATGGAATGCAGCTCAGACGTTCCAGTGGTTTATGGATGATGTATTCGATGGCCTCAATTTTGTTTTCGTTTACAATGTAAACTTTACATCGATGATATTCTTGTCATGAGTGTGGATGAAGAGGGTCACAAGTGCCACCTTATCTCATTGCTTCAGAGGCTTGATGAAGGATCCGATAATTCTGTTTCCAAATGACCATTGACTTTTGGGAGATGATGCCATGCATACTTTCAACAATGTGAAGACTGCACTTGCGAATGACACACAGCTTGTACATCAAAAGCCCAACTCGTCGCTCTCTTGCCACAGATGCATCTGTCAGTGCTGTGGGAGCAGTGTTAGAACAACGAGTCCATGCGCAATTGGAACCTCTGGCATTTTTTTCAGCCAAGCTGTCACATTTGTTCAAGAATTTTTAGCCATCTATCTTGCAGTGAAACATTTCCACTTTTTATTGGAAAGTCATCCTTTCACCATTGATACAGATCACCACCCTCTAACCATACCACGAGTACAAGTGCATATTTCTACTTGTCCAGAAAAATTTGGCACTTGGACTTCATTGTGCAATTTTCATTGGACATATGACACATCCGAGGGAAGGTGAATATTGTGGCTGATGCTCTGTCCAGGCACAACATTGACGCCTTACATGTGACTACTGCCATCGATTTCACCACCATGGCTCATGCACAGCATGCGGATCCTGATCCCATCCAGTATCGCTGGATCATTCCTTCGGCATGATGCTGTTTCAAAACCACTTACAATGGTCCTTTTCAGGTTTTAAGACATAATCCAAAGACTTTTGTGAGTGACAGGAATGGAAGAGCTGACACGGTCTCCATCAACAGGTTGAAGCTGGCATATATTGATGGTCCATGTTCTGTGTCGGGTCCTGAGGTAGTGTACTAGTCTAGCCGTACATCACCTGGCTTGCAGGATCGTATGAGGTCGAGCCGGACTGTCGTTAGTGCAAAAAAAATTGGTTCTAAAATACATATATAAAAGAGAGAAATGTGAACAAAGGAAGTCATTTAAACAAAGTGCAATACAAAAAATAAATAATCAAAAATAAATAATGTGGAAAGAAAGAGTCCTTAAATGAGTCTCTGATTGAATCTGTTGTTTAGGAATCTGATGGTGGTGGTATAGTAACTGCTCCTGAGCCTGATGGTACAATCTTGTGGCATCAATACCTTTTTCCTGACGGCAGCAGGAAGAACAGAGTATGGCCTGGGTCGTGGGGACCCTTGCTGAATGCAGTGTTCCATGAATATTTTCTCGATAGTGGGGAAGAATCTTGCCTGTGATGTCATGACTGTGCGCACTACGTTCTGCAAGGCTTTCCCCCATACCAGGCTGTAATGCAGCCAGTCAGCACACTTTCCACTACACATCTGTAAAGTTTGCCAAGGTTTTCAATATCAAAATAAAGGTCTGCAAACTCCACAGAAAGTAGAGGTACTGATGTGTTTTCTTTACAATGACATTCGTGTGCTAGGACCAGGAAAGGACTTCCAAGATGGTGGCTCCCAGGAATTTATACCTTCTCACCTTCTCTACCTCTGTTGGTTTTCAAGCTCAATCATCTCCTTGGTTTTGATGTCATTGAATGTGAGGTTGTTGTAAGTGCACCATTCAGCCAAGTTTTCAATTTCCCTCCTGTATGCTGACTAATTACCCCTATTTATACAATCCACTACATGGGTATTGTCAGCAAATTTGTAGACGATGTTACTATTATACTGAGCTACACAGTCATAGGAGTAAAGTGGGTACACAAGGAGGCTAAGAATGTAGTCCTGTACTGCTATGGCAGTGTGGAAGAGATGTTCTAATCAATCTTGACTGTCATCTGGAGGTGAGGAAATCCAGGACACAGTAAGGTACTTGGAATTTGCTGATGAGTTTTTAGAAGATGATGGTGAGGAATGGTGAACTGTGGTCGATAAGAGCATCCTGATGTATGCATCTTTGCTCTCCAAATGTTCTAGGGCTTTGTGTAGAGCTAGTGAGATGGCGTCTACCTTCGATCTTTTGCTATTGTAGGCAAATTGGAATGTATCTGTGCCACCGCTCAGACAGGAGCTGATATGCTTCATCATCAGTGCTCTCAAAACACTTCATTACTGTAGATGTGAGTGCCAGTAGTCGGTGATCATTTAGGCAGGTTACTACATCGCTGGGCACAGATATGATTGAGGCCTGTTTGAAACAGGTAGGTAGCACGTCCTGCTAGAGTGATATTTTGAAGAAATCCATGAATACATTGGAAAGTTGGTCAGCATAGGTTTTCAGTACTCAGCCAGGTATTCCATCCAGACCAGCTGCTTTCCTTGAATTCATTCTCCTGAAGGCAGCCTACGTGTCATCATCTGATACTGACAGTAGAAGGTATATAGGGATGTGCAGTGGTTTTCATTGTTCTTGTAGTCAAATAGGGTGTAGAAGGCATTGATTCTATCAATCCGGGATTGAAGCTTTGCTCTCTCCTACTGCACCAGATTTGGTTTTGTAGCAGGTTATGATATTTTAAACCCTGCCACAGGTGTGCACTGTCCTTCATTAATTCCATTTACATCTGGAATCTCCATTTTGCCTGGAAGATGGCTTTTCGTAAGTTGTGCCTAGCTCACTGAGCAGTGATCTGGATCTCCTGACTTAAATGTCTGTGATCTGGCTCTCTGCAAGTAGTGGATTTCATTTCTCATCCAGAATGTCTGGTTGGGGAAAACCCTAAATGATTTTGTGGGGACATCTTGTCCACAGCTGTTTTGACAAAGTTCGTAATGGCTCTGGTGTAATCATTCAGATTTTCAGCAAGAACACCATCCAATCCACTGATTCGAGGCAATCCTGTAACCATTCTTCAACCTTGATGACCAAATTCTGGCTGTCCTGATCTTTGAAGCCTCTCTTTTTAGACTCCAGAGATCAGGACACCAACCAGTAGAAACAATTTTCCTGCCTCCATCTTATCTATCCCTTTCATAATTTAAAATCCCCTCTAATACTTCTGAATTCCATTGAGTATAATCCCACGAAATTCAATCTCTCCTCATAGGCTACTCCCTCATCTCTGGAATCAACCTGTTGGACCCTCTGCAATGTCTCAATAGCCCCTTTCACACTTGCATCTTATCCAAGGAATTAATGGCCAATTGGCAGGATAAGGGTCAAGTGTGAAATTATATTAGTCTGCATGCCGACATGAAATGACATAATTTCACACCAGTGATAGACTGCCTTGACCCCTACTACAATCCCCGACATCTGCAGATACTGGCGTTCCAATTAGCCAAGTGTGAAACTGAGAATTGCATTCTAGAACAAAAATGACCCAAGATTGTGAATGAGTGCAGGAACGTGAAGGAAAGAAAAGATTAAAATGAAGGTATAAACTTTGCCGTGGGAAAGTTGCAGTGGGAGAGAGAGGTAGAGGAAAATGCTAGCAATAAATAGCAATAGCGGACAATTTTTAAAGAGGGTGGGAAAGTTGGTATCGATTTTGCACACAATTTATAAAAACCACGGGAAAAGCGATGGCAGAGCTGCCCTCCCAGAATTCCGTGCGGCAAAGAAAGGGCTGTATGCACAGCTGCATGCATGGAGCACTCATGGAGGGGTTTCTCTGTCACACGGAATTCTGGGAGAGCAGGTTCGTCAACACTTTTTCCCATGGTCTTTATAAATTGTGTATGACAGCGCTACCAACTTTCCCACTAAAAATTGTCCGCTATTGCTATTTATTGCTAACACTTTCTCATGGTCCCTTATGAAGGTTTATATCAGTTGACACAACAACAGGAGCTGAAGGGTTCATACTGTGCTGTAGATTATGTTGTAATAAAGGATTTAGGGCAGGTCTACGATCACTCGATGTGTCATGACATCACCGGTAGAAGGTAGAACTCTCCTATCCCCAGGGAAGGCTTGTGGTGAGTATGAAAGTGTGCAGTGTCTCAGTTAAGAGTGAACAGCAAAACGCCATTCCTAACTGGGACACTGAACGGCAGATTTACTGGGACGCAAGTGTAAAGGGGGCTGATGACAGTATATCCTTTCCTCAAATATGGAGACAAGAACTTTATGCTCTATTCCATGTAAGGCCTCACTAGTATCCTGCAACAGTTGCTATTTATGAGCAATGAAGGCCAACATTTCATTTGCCTTGATTACTTCTTGGACCTGCAAACTATCTTTAGCAATTCATGCACAAGCACCACAGCGTCCCCCTGCACAAAATATACTGCAATCTGCCAACGTTTAAGTGTAATCTGATCTATTATTTTAATTCCAAAATGCTTTTTCTCACATTTAACTAAATTGTACTCCATCTGTCAGACCCTTAACAACTCACGTAATCTATCTTTATTTCTCTGAAGTCTCACCATATCCTCTACACTCAGTCTCCCATTCTATTTTGTTAACAGTCATGGGCCAAGCACTGACCCTGCATCACTCTGCTCACCCCTGATATCTAAACATTCATTTAAACAAATCTAAACAGAGCATTTATCCAAACGCTCTGCCTTATATTGGTTAATGAATTCCCTAGCCATACTAATGCATTACTTCCCATCTCTTGAAACCTTATTTTTAATTTAGACATACAACACGGTAACAGACCCTTTCAACCTAGAAGGTGTGCCGTCCAATAGGCACATTTTTAAAGGGTGGGAGGAAACTGGAGCATGAGGAGAAAACCCACACAGATGCAGGAAGAACATACAAACTCCTTACAGACAGATCCGGATTCGAACCTAGGTCGCTGGCACTACAATAGCATTGCACTAACTGCAAAGCTAACCATGCCACCCCTTATCACATGGATATGCCTTTCATTTAAGGTTCAAATTTCCTTTTATTGTCATGTAATAATGCATTAAAAATGAAATATTATATTTTAATTTTTGTCTGCCATAAGACAAAGAGCTGCCATGAGCATTGCCTGGCGTCCACAACAAAAGGAAAAAGAAGCAAAAGATAGCTCCTTCAGGAGTCACTGTTCGCAGATTCTCTTCCAGCACTCCTGCAACCTTTGCAGTCACCTTAATTACCCTGTCCAACATTGGCATCCCGAGCTCCAGATCCAAATCTCTGAAACGATCTGGAAGCCTTCAGTGGCTGAGGCCCTTCCAGAACCTTTTTTTGCCCTGAGCACCCTCTCGAATCCCAGCTCCAGTACCTTGTTTCTATGAGCAAGTGTCCAGCAGCTTGCAGCCTGTGCGAGCTCCCCGATTGTAGGTCACCAGCAGTCTGTGTCGTTGTCTCAGCCACTGAGCCCCTTGCTGGTCTGCTGCTGTGGTCACTGTCCTGTAAGGTTGTCTCCTCTGCTTCTCGTTCTCAAGGGGTGGTATTTTCCCTGTCTCTGGTGCCCTGCACTGGTCTTCCTTTTCCCTGGTGTTTGCAACCCCTCGTGGCCACTGCTGAGCACAAGCACTGCCATCTTGGGCACAGACTTTGTGGTTGCAGGATTTTACTCACACATAATGTCAGTTCCTTTATGGGCCATTAAAAGCCCGAACAGAGCTGCTGACAATAGGACTGGGCAGTTGAAACCTTCGGAGTAGCCCTGTTCTCTGTTACCTGTTTCTCTGGGTCTGCACCAGCGGCAGTACTGCTGTTGCAACAGCTCCAGCAGTGCCACCAATTTCCTTATTAAAATATTATGGCACTTTATTAAAATGTAATGGAATTCCAAGTACAAACATCCACTGTTACCCTCAATTCAGTGCACTCATTATATCTTCAAGAAACTCCAGTAAATCTGTTAGTCATGACCTGCCCTTCCTAAATCCATGCAGCGTCTGCCTGATGGAACATTTTCTAACCAGATATCTCACTATTTCTTCTTTAATGACATGTTCAAACCTTTTTCCAACTACAGGCATTAAGCTAAATGGCCTGTAGTTACCTGCATTTTGGCTTCATCCTTTTTTAAATCCGTGATGTGACATTTGCTGTCTTCCAATCTTCTGATGACCTTCCCATAGACCAGAGAATTCAGGTAAAATGATCTCACGCAACAGGCAAACCAGCTCATGGAGTCATGGGCAAGTCCACAGGAGATCTAACTGTGAGAGCTCCAGGTGCAGGGCAAGCCCACAGCCTGGTGGCTGACGTCATAAAGGTCTCGGGGAGTCGCAAACGTCATCGGGTTCTGAGGGATTTAAACGTATATGAGAGTTCTATAAAAGTCAGTTGGTTCAATGCACTTTCGACTCTCCGTGGTTCTTTCATTCGCTGCTTGCCTAGTGCGACTACAATATATATATTATGTATATATGTTTACATACATCTATCACGTGCAAGCAGTAGAGTTTTAATTTAACTTGGAGATAATTTTCAGCATAGATTTGTGGGCTAAAGGGCTTGTTCCTGTGCTGTAATGTTTTACGATCTGTCTAATTTGAACAAGATAACTTCAGTGAACTAAATCTTATTTTACTCCATGGCCATTCCCAATATAATAAATGAAATGAAGAATGTTTTGCACTAATGTTAAGTGATGTTGCAACTTCCTCGACTTACCGGTCTAGATGGGACATGACTGTTTTGGAGATGTCAGCTCCAGCCTCCTGAAGAATTTGAATAATCTGAAATGGTGAGTCAACATTTCTGCCTGGGTGAATGATAACAGGACAGCCAAGCTGTGTCTGAGCCTCGGCTGTGGCTTGAAGGACTTTCCTTTCACTCTCAGTGATTGGCCAGGAACAGCCGATTTCTCCGATCACTCCACATTTGATGTCTGTTCCATCTGCTCCATTCAGAATTTCATTCATGAGAATATTTGTTAACTGCAACAAACCAAATCTGTCCCATTAATGCACAAAATACATGTTGTTAAAAATAGTCCATAAGACTATAGAGATAGAAGCAAAATTAGGCCATTTAGTCCATTGAGTTTGCTCCAACATTCAAATTATAGCTGATATATTTTTCCTTTCTAAATATTTTTATTAAATTTAAATTTTACATAAGTAAACAGATATATACATAAAATTTGTAAAATATACAACAAAGGTGTCAAATATAAAGAAATCCAAAGAATAATTTATAGAGAACAACTATAAAGTAACAAAACATCTTACAATGTAATCCTGAATATTATTTTCATTTTCTCCCCCATTTCTTAAGCCCAAGTCAAAGTTCTAAAGTTCAAGTATTCCTTATGTCTGGAGTAATATAATGAAGTGTTGGAAGACATGTTTTATAATAAAACTAGAGGTTCTGAAAGTAGCTTAGGAAAGGTCCCCATAGGTTTTAAAACCCTATGTCTAAGTTACTAACTGAATAATGAATCTCTTCTAGATTTACAAAGGCCATAATATCCCTCAACCACTGAGCATGGGTGGGCAGGGCAGCATCCTTCCATCTTAGTAATATCTCACGTTTGGCCAAAAGAAAGGCAAAAGACAGAAACCGAGATTTAACTGGGGTCAAACGGACGTCATCCTCTCCAGTGACATCAAAGAGGGCAACCAGAGGATTAGGTTCGAGGTTTAAATTAAGGATTAAGAATAGGATTTGGAAAACATCCCCTCCAGTATTTTTCAAGGCTAGGGCACATCCAAAACATATGAATAAGGGAGGGTTCATTTCTCTTACATTTATCACAACAAGAATTTACATCTGGTCAAATACGAGATCATTTTGGTTTGGACATATGAGCCCTATGCACAACTTTAAATTGCAACAAACAATGACGGGCACAAAGGGATGTGAAATTAACCAATTTAAGGATTAAATCCCAAACATCATCCAACAATGAAAGGTTTAAATCTTGTTCCCATGAACACTGAATTTTATCAAGAGGGGGAGATCTTAAACCTGCCATCTTAAATAATGGATATTAAATCTTTAAGAGTGGGTTGGTTGAAAGTTTAAAATAAAAACACATCAACGAAGTTCGTATGAAGTACACTAGGAAAGTTAGGCATTTGAGAATCTGATTTGCAAGTACAGGTATGTAAAAAATAAAAGGCCATTAGGTAGATTGAACTTTTCAGAAAGTTGTTCAAATGATGCAAAGCAATTATCAATGAAAAGATCTTTTAAACACTTAATACCCAGTATTTTTCCTTTCTACCTTAGTTTGCTGACTCTCTTTGTAACATTTGACACCCTTACTAAACAAGAACCTATCAAGCTCTGCTTTAAATATACCCAATAACATAGCCGCCACAGCTGTCTGTGGCAATGAGTTCCACAGATTCGCCACCCTCTGGCTGAAGAAATTTCTTCTAATCTCTGCCTTAAAAGGATAGCCTTTTATTCTGAGGCTGTGTCCTCAGTCCTAGAATTTCCCACTACTGGAAACATCTTCTCCACATCTATTCTATCCAGCTCTTAATAACAGCAAGTATCAATGAAATCCTCCACTCTTTCCTTCTAAACTCAGTGAGTCGAGGCCAAGAGCTATCAACATTCCTTCCATATTAACCCTCTCATTAGAGATAACTCTTATAGATTTTTCATGATTTCCACTGACCTCATAATTCCCCAGCTGCTTCCCATATTCCATTCTCCCTTTATTAACCAGTCTCATTTATATCCATGTAAAAATATAATGCTGGAGAAACTCAGCTGGTCAAACAGTCTACTTTGCTAATATAAAGATACATAACCAACCTTTGGGCTTCATCCATGTACAATTGTCAACCATGTTATGATGTATGTCAGCTGTTGTCAACCCTTTTTTTCATCCATCAACCACCTGATGCATTTCTTTACTTAACAGCAGATACCCAATAAAAAAATTCATGAACCACCAGTGAGATGAGGGTGGGAGGGGGAGGTGCTGGTGAACTCAAATCCTTCCCAGATCACTAATAGGTTTCTGGTTTTGTTTTTGTGGGAAAATATTTTGAGAAGTTTTACATATTGTCATCAAATTTACCTCCTTGTTTTACATATTACTTGTAAATTTTATCATAATGTTGCCATGGGGAACATTAGTTACCCATAATGTTTCCCTTAAACATTTCAACCTTAACCCATATCCTCTTGTTATTGTCTCAACTTTCAATGAGAAGTCACCTGAGGTTTCTGAACAGATGTGAATTCTTAGCAGTATTGGAGTTGCCATATACTTCAATGGACACTTCTGTTTATGGATGTCAGCTTGTTTTTCTCCAGTTCCTATGTCTTCCTGCCCATTCCTAGTTCAACCCACACCAACTTAAAACATACCATATTGTAGCTCGTCTTCCATTTAAACTCATCTCTTCCTTGAGACCCACCTTCAGTGTTCTTGACCTTGACTCACCTGTAAAGATTTAACTAACCATCCTTGGCTCAATGCTTACACATTCTGCTAGCTGTACTACCTCCCATTACACACCTCTGTCTTAAATTATCTGTATTCAATATGGCGTCCCTTCAATTTCAACGCCTCTGTGTTTTCTCATGCTTTCATGGCTGAAATATTGTCAGGTGAATTTAACTTGTTGACCCACTGACCTTTAACTCAGTAAGTTGTGGGTTCAAATTGAGTTCCACAGATTTGACACCAAGTGTACCTCTCTGAAGGAGCGCTGCACAGACAGAAGTGCCATCTTTTAAGATACAACATTGGATTAAGGTCCCATCTGGTCTATCAGATGCAAAAGATTTCACAGCATTATTTTGAAGAAAGCGGAGGAGTTGTTCTGGTGTCTTGGCCAAAATTTATTCATTAATACCTAAAAATAGATTACACAGCCAAGAAAGACTCAGCCACCACATTGAAAGCTGTTAATGACTGTTTTTCATTCAAATTCAGCGCGCACCCTTTTAAGGGCAGCATGAACCCAGTCACCTCGTGCATTGTGACATCATAATTGCTGCCCCAGGCGCGCGCTGGGCAGGAGACTTGAGGCAGGGAGAAAACCTTGACAGTGCTATCTTCCCATGGCTGCCTCGCCATGTGGCGTTACATGCAGGGCCAGTTCGTCATGAGAGAGTGCGCCACCACATAACCCCCCCCCACCCCCCCCCAGAACTGGATATGCATCCTGCCGCTTGGGTGGGCGGCCCCGGCATTTGGGCATGGCTGTCTGCACTGGCCATGATAGGTCAAAGTACGCCACCTTCGTACGGGCGTTGTAAAGGTGCCGTATGTGGGCCGCGCCGAACAAATATGAGTCCAGCTCGGCCAGATGCCATGATGCGAGGGAGGCGGGTGGGGGGGCTAGCGAGGATAGTTTCTTACGGAGATCTGCCAAAAGGTTCACATGCTCGGATGTGACATTGGGCTCCGGGCCAAAGAACTTTCCAGGCAGCGAGAGCGGCAAGCCGTAGACCAGTTCCGCAGAAGATGCCTGTAGGTCCTACTTGGGTGCTGTTCTGATGCCGAGGAGGACCCAGGGCAGTTCGTCTGCCCAGCCTGGGCCGGTGAGGCAAGCCACGAGGACGGATTTCATATGATGATGAAACCTATCCACCAAACCATTTGCTTGTGGGTGGTAGGCTGTGGTGTTGTGGAGGTTCGCCAGCTGAGCCCAGAGTGTGGAGGTGAACTGGGCATCCCTGTCACTGGTGATGTGCACTGGGACTCCAAGCCTAGCAATCCAATGACTCATTAGGTTCCTGGTGCACGTCTCTGAGGAAGGCTCTTTGATGGGAATGGCCTTCGGCCATTTCATGGTCTGATCGACTATTGTGAGAAGGTAGCGTGCTTCTCTGGCCTACGACATCAACATAGACATGCTGAAATCTCTGCACTGCCAGGTTGAATTGCTGGATTGGGGCCTGCGTATGCTGGTGGACCTTGGAGGCCTGGCACCTGGTGCAGTTCCTCCCCATCTTGGCCACCTCCTTTTTGAGCCCGTGCCACACAAACCGCTCTGCCACCATTTGCACTGACATCTTCCCCAAGGGGTGGGCTAGGTCGTGGACTATGCTGAAAACCCTCCACTGCGGTGGGACTACCGGGCATGGCGAGCCGGTGGAGATGTCACAGAGCAGCGTGTCCGGGCTGTTGAGCAACTGAATGTCCTGGAGCTCGAGGCCAGAAATGGCGGTCTGGAGAGCATGCGTCTCTGTGTCCAGCTTCTGGGCCTGTGCCAACTGTGTGTAGTCAAGGCTGGGGGCAAGAGTGTTGATCGCCGGACGAGAGAGTGCATCCGCCATGATGTTGTCTTTACCTGCCCTGTGCTGGATGTCGGTGGTGAACTCCGACATGTAGGAGAAGTGTCATTGCTGGTGAGTCGACCATAGATCTTTGGCCATCCCGAGTGCCTGTGTGAGAGGCTTGTGGTCCGTGAACACCGAGACAGCCTGCCCTCCAGAAAGTATTGAAAGTGCCGGATGACCAGGTACAGCGCCAGGAGCTCCCGGTCGAAAGTGTTGTACTTGAGCTGCGGCAGGCTCAGCTGTTTGCTAAAGAAGGCCAGTGGGCACCTCTGTCCGTTGAGCCACTGCTTGAGTACACCCCCCTACTGCCATGGCTGAGGCATCTACCGAGAGCGCCGTGTGTGCCTCCGGGCGTGGGTGTACCAATAGAGTTGCGTTAGCGAGGGCCTCCTTTGTTGTGGCAAAAGCGGTCCCTGCCTCCTCTGGTCCATGAGCCATTGGATTTCTCCTTAGTGGCGATCAACGCGAACAGCGGTCGCATGTTGCAGGCTGCTGTCTTGGGTAAACTTATACCTCTCATTTTGTTCATTTTTGATTGGTCACAGTGTTTGAGCTACCGAAAGAAAATAGACACACACACCGAGAGCAGTTCAGTTTATACAAATGTTTATTACAAATTCAAAAGCTGATTTCACACTACAATATGCAAGCCCTTCCCAACTATACTTATCAACGCTTGAACTGGTCCCAACTGCCGAAGCGAGGCAATGACTGCACACTTGTAGTAGGTTGTCAGGGCGCCTGTAGCAGCTTCTCCACCTCCCCCGACCGGGACGTTGGCTAGACTCTAGAAGTTCTTCTTGCTGAGAGATGTTGCCACCTCTCGGAGAGTCTCCCACTTCAGCAGCGGGACCATGGCTTATATTACCCAAAAATTGCTTACTCATAGCTTATCACTTTTATTTTATTTTGCGTCAAGGCTAGGCCTCTGACAGTCTGTGACCAAAACATTGCGTCAAGGCTAGGCCTCTGACAGTCTGTGACCAAAACAGGAAATGTTCTTGGTACACAGATGTCCTTTTGTCAGATAACTACATCTCTGGGCCCCATGGTGGAATTTAGCTTATGTCTGTTGATTCTAAAACACAAGCAGGTTCTCAGCCTTGCAGAAGCAAAGGCTGCAAAAGTAAGAAACACGGTTAGAATCTTCTATTACAGCTGCGCCAGGGTTGAACCGATGATATAAATTCACCATTTCCACGAACTCCTGCAGACCCCTGAGGGTGGTTGGCTTGGGGTACTGCTGGATGGTCGCGACCTTCTCTGGTGCCGGGGCAGCCCTGCTGCCAAGATGGTGTGCCCCAGGAACTGCAGCGTCTGCTTGCCGAACTGGCACTTTGCCACGTTGATAGTGAGGCCAAACTCCGCCAGTTGGGCAAACAGGGTACAGAGGTGGGCCTTGTGCTCTTCGCGGTTCCCGCTGGCGGTAAGGATATCATCCATTTATATAAACACAAAGTCCAAGTCCCGACCCACTGCATCCATGAGGCCCTGAAAAGTCTGGGCCACGTTACTGAGGCTGAAAGGCATACGCAGGAATTCAAAGAGGCCAAAGGGGATGACGATCGCCGTCTTGCCAATGTCCTCGGGGTGGACCGGGATCTGATGATACCCCCACACCAGATCGACCTTAGAGAAGACTTGCGCACCATAGAGATTGGCCGAGAAGTCTTAAATGTGTGGAACCAGGTACTGGAGTGTCTGGAGTGGTCACATCATTCAAACACCGGTAATCGCTACAGGGTCTCCAGCCCCCAGAGGATTTGGGGACCATGTAGAGAGGGGATGGCCAGGCCCTGTCCGAGCGACGGACAATCCCCAATTCATGCAGCCAGGAAAACTCCTCCTTTGCCAGCTGCAGCTTCTCGGGCAGAAGTCATCTGGGCTTGGCGTGCAGCGGGGGTTCCTGCGTGGCGATATGGTGGTATTCCCCGTGCTTGGGTAAGGTGGCGCTGAATCATGGTTGAAGGATGGCAGGGAACTCATGGAGTATGTTCAAATACTCATCCCTGGAAGTGGTGATGGTGGCAATCTCAAGCCTGTAGGCGTTCGTGGCGTCCAGGCACACCGTATGAAAGGTGCGAGCGTTGAGCAGCCTCTTACCCTTCATGTCGACCAACAGTCAGTGTGCCCTCAGGAAGTCAGCCCCTAACAACGCAGTACCCACTGAGGCTAACATGAACTTCCAGCGGAATTTCTCTTTCCCAATATGAATCTGCACCCTGCGGGTACCGAAGGTCTTGATGGTGGAACTATTGGCTGCCTGCAGGGTGGGACTACGAGATCGGGTGCATGTCTCAAGGGCAGTGGGGCGTGGGGGGGGGCCAGGATGCTCAGCTCCACTCCTGTGTCCACCAGGAAATGTTGGCCAGTGGACTTGTTGGTAACGTGAAGGAGGCTGTCCACATGGCCAGCTGTCGCAGCCATCAATGGTGGTTGGCCAGGTCATTTCCCCGGTAGTCACACGGCTGTCGGCTCTTATGATCTTGCGCTCCCCAGCCCTGATGGTAAAAGGACCAGGTAGAATGGTGCTCCTCCGGCTTGTGCTTGGGGGAGTGTTGCAGCCGGCTGGCTCTGTCATGCATCCTGACTGAGGGCCGTTTCATTCTTCCTCTTGGTGAGCCAGAGGGTGTCCGCTTTGGCTGTGACGGCGTCACCAATGTAGTGTTGGACACAGCCAAGAAAGACTCAGCCACCACATTGAAAGCCATTAATGACTATTTTTTATTCAAATTCAGTGCGTGCCCTTTTAAGGGCAGCATGAGCTCAGTCACCTCGTGCATTGTGACATCATAATCGCTGCCCCAGGCATGCGCTGGGCAGGAGACGAGGCAGGGAGAAAACCTTGACAGCGTCATCTTCCCGTGACTGCCCCGCCACGTAGCGTTACATGCAAGGCCGGTTCGCCATGAGAGAGTGCACCACCACAAGATGGTCATTATCGAGTTTTGTTTGTGGAGCTTGCCACACGAGAATTGACCATCAAGTCTCCTACTACAAACATGAGCACAATTATCTGTCAAGAGCTTTGCAGTGAATTGAGGTTGTGAACAATACTGTCTGAATGAAAGTCATAAGACCATATTGTCACTGAAGGTGGCCATTCAGAAATGCATTTCTCCATTCTTTCTTGAAATATATTTCCCTTATGTGTCCATCCAATTTCACTTTGAAAACACTGATTAGCTCTTTTCTCTCTCCCCTCCAAGACAGCTCATTCCAGGTCATTGAATTGGTTGCATTTCGCACTTCCTTTCTCATAGCCTATCTAAAACCTTAAATCAGTGCCATGTAGCTCTTTGACTCTCTTATCTAAATACTCCATAATCTCACCCACCTCTACCATACCTCACCTTAACCACAGCTTCTCCACCTTAATGAAGACTTATGTTCAACACCAAGGTTCTGCCCACTCTGAGGGACATGAGTGAAAATATACACTTGAAAGGATTTAAAAATCAAGGGTCCAAGTTAAAAGGTAGTCATTTCTGCATGACCTGCGCCACCTGTGCAATTTACAAAGGGTAAATAAGATTAGTGTTGTTAAATACAGGAACACAATCCTTTATCCAGAACCCTTGGGGACAGTGTGTTCCGAATTTCGGATATTTCCAGATTTTGGAAAGCCAGATTTAAGCCCATCCGAATTGTGCTGCCAGTCTCCCCCTCACCTGCCCGACTCGGGCTGACGGTCTCCTCCCCTCACCCGCCTGACTCGTGCTGCCAGTCTACCCCCAATCATCCAATTCACGCTGCCGGTCTACCCTCCCCCCCCCCCCCCCCCCCCAATCATCCAACTCACACTGCTGGGCTTCCCCACACCCCCATCACCCAACTCACACTGCTGGTCTCTCCCACTCGCCCGCCCGTCTTGCGCTGCCGGACTCTTGCCTGCCCAACTTGCACTCTCCCCACTTGCCGGATTTTGGAGGTTTCCAGATTTTAGATGTCCAGGTAAAGGATTGTGTACCTATTATGGCTTTGCTGTGTGGGAGAAATTGGTCACAATGCAAAGGGCATTGGAAAAAGTACATGGGAAAGACGGATCTGTTCATTTTGTCTGGATTTAACTTGAATTTGGCTGGTATCAGTGTCTTGGCAAATCAAGCAACTAGAACTACAGATGGGACATTAAACTAAATAGCTGGGAGAGCATTCTTGTGAGAGGAAATATTATCAAATGGCTAGGGTAATGACAACTAAACCTGAAATTCATCCAGATTTTTTTTTCTAAATACTCCAGGATCTGCAGTTTCATTGAATTATGCTCTCACCTCCTCCTTCCAAAGAGAAGAGATGGTTTCATTACTCTTCATCTTTCATTCTAATATCCTCCACAACCCACATATCATCCTTTGTCATTCTGCCAGCTGCCATCAGGATCTCACCACTACTAACATCTTCCTTGACCCACCTCTTTCTGCAGGGAACACCTTCTCTGTGACTCCCTTGTTTGCTCATCCCTTCCCACTCACCTCTTGCTGACCCGTGTGGTGAATTCTCAATGCCATTTATTTTATTGCTGTATTACGCTCACAGTAAATGGATTGAATTTCTTAGCAGCTGTCCTTTAGATTTTAACCCTACTTCTGCCGGGGGGAGACTGTGGTGAATCTATGTTGAGCTGTCAGTCTTTCTTTCTGCTTAACCTTGCTTTACTAACAATGGACATGTATTATCTCTACCACTTAAGACACGCCCCTTGGGTATAACTGTGTATGCACCCATTGTCTTTCAATATTGTACCACCAGTTTCTGCTAATAAAAGCCATGATTACTGCTTGACTACACTGACTTCGTCTTCTTCATTAACTAGCATTTATGTTTGCAACTGCAGGAGGTGAAACACTTCTTCCAGCACCTTCTTCCTCACCACCATCTCGGGATCCATTCAATCCTGCCAGTGGAGGTAAAGATTCAAGTGCACCTCAACCAACCCTTGTCCACTGCATTCAGTGCTCTCATTGTAACCTCCTCTACATTGGCGAGATCAGACAGCCTAGGTGATGGGTTTGCAGAGCACCATGAACGTTCAAATTTCCAATTTTTAGGCAATGCTCAGCTTCTGTGTTTCCCCCTCTCACTGTCCACAACCCACCTGCCCAATTTCTAAACTATCTTCCCTCACTTGTTACCCCTACCCATCAAAATTCATAGACTTCTGCTGGACTTTTAATATGATCATTCCCCATAGACTGGTTGAGAAGCTGTCCTTCTCAAGCTAGGACTCAACACCCCTCTCTGTAACTGGATTCTAGACATCCTAACAGAAAGGCCACAGTCTGCCCGAGTTGGCAGCAAAATGTCGAGCATCACCACACTGAACAATAGTGCACTTCAGAGCTCTGGGCACTCAGTCTGCTCCTATTCATCCTATTAACCATGACTGAACTGCCAGATCCATCTCCAAAAGAGTCATCAAATTTGCAGATGATATGACAATAGTTGGCCTCATTAGCAACTCACACTACAGAGAAGGGGTGGAAAATCTCCTGAAATGGTGCGAGAGTAACAACCGGAGTCTCAATGTGGACAAGACAAAGGAGATTATTTTGGGGTTCAGGGATGACCACCTCCATTATTCATTCATAACTTTGAAGTGGAAAGAGTGGAGAGCACCAAGTTCCTTTGAGTCCACTTAACTAGTGACCTATCTGGACACACATTTCCTCATTTGTCAGGAAGGTGCAACAGTAACTGCACTTCCTGAGAAGGCTGAGGCAGCAAGGCTACCTACCGGCCATCATCCTGTCAACTTTCTACAGGAGCTCTATCGAGAGCATCCTCAGGCTGGCTGCATCATGGTTGCAGTAAAGCAATGGATCGAAGGTCAATCCAACGGATCATAAGAGCAGCAGAGAGAGGATCACTGGGGTCTTCCTCTCCCATGATGACGTGGTTTATTGATATTATTGTTTCAAGAGGGCTTGTAAAATCATTGAGAACCTCTATCACTCCATATCACAGCACTTTCAGCTACTCCCATAGGGAAAGAGATACAGAAGTATCAGAGCCAGACCACCAGGCTGAGAAACAGCTTCTTCCTATGGGCAGTGAGAATGCTGATGGACTGATGAACTGCTCATTCAAATCCTCTGTGACTCCACTATTTATTTACTTAACAAGATTTTTTTAAAATATGTATATACATACTGCATATAATTTGTCTGCATACAGAGTGTTCTGCATAATGTTTGGGGCAGACATTTTTTACCTTTATTTGCTCCTGAATGCCAGTTTTAAATTTGTAATCAAACAACTCACATTTAATTAAGGTGCACATTTCCAGATTTTATTCAAGGTTATTTATATATATTTTGCTTTCACCATGTAGAAATGACAGCACTTTTTATACATCGTTGCCTCATTTCAGGGCACTATATTTGGAACTCTGGGTTCACAGGTGTTTGTGATTACTCAGGTATGTTTAATTGGTTCAGGTATAAGAGAGCTTGGCTTGCTTCAATTCTTTTAATCATCTTTGGATTCTTTAGTTACCATTTTTCACCATGAGGACCAGAGTTGTGCTAATGAAAGTCAAAGAAACCATTATGAGGCTGAAAAACAAGAATAAAACAGTAAGAGACATCACCCTAACTTTAGGATGACCCAAATCAACAGTTTGGAACATCATTAGGAAGAAAGACCGTACACAAAGGGACTGGTACTCATCATAATGACGACAAATCCCTAAACGCATATCTGACAGATCAGAAACACTCTTCAGGAGGCAGGCATGGATATGTCAATGACCACTGTCCGCAGAAGATTTTATGATCAGAAATACAGAGGTTACGCTCTTATACCTGCACCAATGAAGAAATTAAACAAACCTGAGTACTCACCTGTGAAGCCAAATTTCCCAAACATAATAGTGCCTGAAATTAGGGGACGAGGTATAAAAAGTGCTGTAATTCTACATGGTCAAACCGAAGTGTATATAAATAACCTTGAATAAAATCTGAAATGTGCACTTTAATTACATGTGAATTGTTTGATTACAAATTTATAACTGTGGAGCACAGGGGCAATTAAAGGAAAAAAAGTGTATTTGTCCCAAACATTATGGAGGGCACTGTATGTAATATGTGTGTTTGCCTGCTTTGGAACTGAAGACCAGAGAACCGCTTCGTCAGGTTGTAATTGTATAATCAGATGATAGTAATCTTGAACTTGTGTTTTTAAAACTTGATTGCATTTTATCTTCCAGAGCATTGGCTTTCTTCTTATGGAAGACTGGAGGATGACAAATATAGTGCCATTATATAAAAATAGCTGTAAATACAATCAGCCATTCCCCCTACCCCCAATCATTTGTTCGGACGCCTGCTGACATTTTTCCATACTTTGATGAAGGGCTCAAGACTGAAATGTCGGATATGTATTTTTCCCTTTATTATATAAAGGACTTTGCTTGACCGGCTGAGTTTCTCAAGTTTGTGATTTTATTTCAACCATGGTGTCTGCAGAGTTTTGTGTTTTACTTCCAGTACAATCTGGCTAACTACAGATGTGCTGGTCTGATGTCAGCAGTAGGGAAACTGCTGGAAAGGATTCTGAGAGATAGAATCCAACAACATGTGGATGATCAGAGGAAAATTAAAGAGAGCAAGTGTAGATTTGTGTATGGGAAATCCTGGCTCACAAACATGACATAATTTTTTGAAGAGATGAGAAAGAGGGTAGACAAGGGCATTTGATAAGGTCCCACATGTAAGTTGGAATGGAAAGTTAGGGCATATGGTACAGGAGGCCAGCTAGTCAAACTGAATAGAAAAATTGGCTCAGTGAATGGTTGTAGAAAGTAGATTTTCAGACTGAGGACTGCAACCAGTGGAATGCCCTACCTAGGGTTCAAGGCTGGGACTCCTTTTTATACATCATTTTTTTTATACATAAATGATTTGGACAAGGCTGCTTGTGGCAAGATGACACAAAAATATGTGCTATGGACAGTGAAGAGGATTACCTCGGATCCATATCAGATGGGGATCTTGGCTAAGGAATGGCAAGTACAGTTCAACTCAGAGAAGAGCGAAGTGTTGCATTTGGATAAATCTAAAAATGGCAGGACTTTGTTAATGGCAGGGCCCTAAAGATTGCTGTGGAGAAGAAAGACTGAGGGGTGCAGGTACATAGCTCTTTAAAGATAGAAGCACAGATAGACAGAGTAATGAAGAGAGCATTTGGCATGCTTGCCTTCTTCAGTCAGGGCACTGAATACAAGTTTAAATTATACAGATATTGATCAGGCCACACTTGGAAAATATGTGTCATTCTGGTCATCTAGTTATATGATGTTATGACATTGGAAAGGATACAGAAGACCTTTACAAAGTTGTTGATAGGGTTAGTGAAGTTGTGTTATCATGAGAGGCTGGAACAACTGGGCCCATTTTCTTTAGAGTGTTTGATGTTGAAAGTGGTCTTAAGGAAGTCTGTATAACTATGGGGCACATAGATAACATGTATAGGGATAGTCTTATATTAGGTCACTCATCTGAGCGACCTCATATGGTCAGGTGGTCGGTGACTAAACAAGCTCTCCCACCAGGTTTGCCTGCTGGATGAAAAACAAGACTGGTCAAAAGGAAGACAAACCCTCTCGTAGGGTAAATGGCCATCTAGCAAACACATGCTGTGAAGTGCAGAAAGCTCATTCCTTGCATCGAAGCCTCTTCTGGCCATTCACTGCAACAGAACTTTCCCCAGTCATCTTGGACTTCACCATGTCACTGGATCTGGGAGGGGATGTCAAGAGGGTGAGTCTGAACCTGTGCAACCCCTTACTCACCTAAATCCATTCATGCACAAGTTGTTCCTTTCTGAGGAGTGGAGTATCCTTATATCAAACCCCACAAACTGACTGAAAGGAACCATTATCAATCTCTGGGATGGAGAGCCAAAAGATAGGGACAGTCTGTTTGCTACAGTAGGAGATTCCAAGATGAGAAGGCATGACTACAAGGCGAAGGGAGTGGGATTCTGGAGATATTTGAGGGATCAGTCCTTCAGTCAGAGGGTGGTAGGCATATGGAACGAGCTTCTAGACAAAGTGGTGGAGGTAGGTATGCCAGCATCCTTTAAGAAACACTTGGATAACAACATGGATGGGAGGAGATTGGAGGGTATGGGCCTAATGCAGGCAAATGGGATTAAAGGAGGAGTTCCCATTGTTCAGCGCTGACGAGTTGGGGCCTCTGGACCTGTTTCTGTGCTGCAAGACTCAATGACTCTAAGTCAGGGGTGTCAAACTCAAATTCACGGAGGGCCAAAATTAAAAACTTGGACTAAGTCAAGGGCCGAACTAAATATTTACTGAAAATTTTCAACAACATCTGCATGTTTTCTCTTCTTTTTTTTAAATTTTTTTTATTTTTCACACCATAAATCACATTAGCCATGATATACACTTTTTCTTTTTCACACATATACAGTGACTTTTTCTCCCCCCCCACCCCCCCCCCCTCTCATCCATTTTAGGTATACAATCTAGGTTGCATTAAACCCGTCAGACAATGTTGTCATTCAACAAAATTACACCAGAAATTCTACTGAGTCCATTCTTTTCTTTCCTTCTCCTTCCATCAACTTAGGTAATGTTTGTCCTCGGTAGGTTTTCGCTATTGTATTTAATGTAAGGCTCCCATATTTGTTCGAATATTTCAATATTATTTCTTAAACTATATGTTATTTTTTCTAATGGAATACATTTATTCATTTCTATATACCATTGTTGTATTTTCAAATTATCTTCCAATTTCCAGGTTGACATAATACATTTTTTTGCTACGGCTAGGGCTATCTTAACAAATCTTTTTTGTGCATCCTCCAAATCAATTCCAAATTCTTTGTTTTTTATGTTACTTAGGAGCTGACATTTTATCATAACATATCTCCCTGCTGGATCTATTATTTCCTCTTCTATTTTAAATGGCACATTTTTACTAATTAATATAGCCACTCCTCTTGCTTTTGAATTATACGATGCTGCTGTTACATGTCCTACCCAATCTCTCTTTAATTTCTTGTGCTCCAATTCAGTTAAGTGTGTTTCTTGGATAAATGCTCTATCAATTTTTTCCTTTTTCAGTAAATTTAGTAGTTTCTTCCTTTTAATTTGGTTATGTATTCCATTAATATTTAAAGTCATATAGTTCAGTGTAGCCATTTTATACTTTGTTTATCTTCTCTTTCCGTTTCTCCATCATTACCTTTCCTTCTTATCCATTTCTGTTTTCTTATTTTAAACTCTTTATAAGACAACATTCCTACAACATCAAACATTTTCCTTATTCTCCTATTTATATCTTCTTTATCCCCAATCTCCCCTTCCCCTCCTGAGTTGTCCTTTATCCCTTGTCGGACAACCACATCTCCCCTCTCCATTTGGGTTTGCGAATTCACTCGCAAGCGTCAACTGATTTTGCAGTGACCGCTATTCCCCCCCACCCAGCCCCCCCAGAAAAGATTTCGCTTTTCATATGTAACAAAGGTCACTCTTTTAATTCCCTCCTTATTCTCTCTATTCCATTACCTTCCCTTATTAATTCTTGTCTATACTATCTATATTTTCCTCTAAGTACAGATACATTCACATATGCACATTGTATCTATTAACTCTTATACCTCTTTACCCACATACATATCAATCGTGATCATTTTTACTCTCATTACCCGTCTTCATCCCTCAGTCTATTTTTGTAATTGTTCTGCAAATTTTCGTGCTTCTTCTGGATCCGAGAATAGTCTGTTTTGTTGTCCTGGAATAAATATTTTCAATACCGCTGGATGCTTTAGTATAAATATATACCCTTTCTTCCATAAAATCGCCTTTGCTGTATTGAACTCCTTTCTCTTCTTTAGGAGTTCAAAACTTATATAAACTTTTTCTTATTAAAATAAATGTTTAATAATAGTTTTGGATAAACTCTTTCATTGTCATTGTCATTGGCCCATTTCCTTTAGCGTCTGAAACCGTGCACATGACGAGTCAATGAGGGATGATTAAAGCAGTGGTCTTCAAACTTTTTCTTTCCACCCACAGACCACCTTAAGCAATCCCTTACTAATCACAGAGCACCAATGGCACAGGGACGCGAGTGGAAAGAAAAAGGTTGAGAACTGTTGTATTGTGGTAACTCCACATCTGATTAGGTTAATTGTTAGGCAAATGGCCAGAGAAGGACCCCCCCCACCCCAAGAAAGGCTTAAATCACAGGAACAAAATAAGCTCCCATCTCACTGCTCCCAATCTTACACACAGTCCTGATGTGGAATGTGGGGTCGCAGCTCCACATTCACCCGAGTTCAGGTGCTGTCTGTGTGGAGTTTGTACGCTCTCCCCTTGTCTTGGACCAACAGGTCAGTCGCCTGACGAAGGCACCCGAACCCCCCGTTGAAACGCCAGCGTCCGGGGCGGTGGAGGAATTGGCTGAGAAGAGCGCATTGCTCCCACCCCCCTCCCATGGTTGGAGAGGGATTAAACTGCGATCTCACGGCGCCGGGCTCATCTCCAACAAAAGGAGCAGGAGGCAGGGCAGGGTCCGCTGCGCACGGAGCGAGGGGGAAGGCATCGCCAACGAGACGTTCGGCCCGGCGTCGCCGCTGAAGCGCAGACCCAGCGAGGATGGTCCCCAACTCCAGCCGCGTCTGTGTGTCCGGGAGCCGGGCGGGCTGAGTGCGGCGCTCCGATCCCCGGGATTCGGGACTCTGAGATCCCTCCACACCTCTGGCGTCTTCATTTTCACCTTCAGTGTGCATGCGCTATACTGGCGCAGCGGCCAGTGGGCCAACTCTAATATATATTTAATATCTTGCGGGCCAAATATAATTATATCGCGGGCCAAAGTTTGACATGTGTGCTCTAAGTGGTGTTTGAATTCTTCCCTGACAGCAATCTACGTATTATTCTCTGTGAAGTAAAATACATCATTGCAATGTTTCCTGTAAATCCAGTAAACTGATTGGAGGAGATGAAGGATGGACATAGAAACAAGATAAATAAAAGAAAGAGGAAGCCATTCAGTTGTTTGTCTTTACTCTGCCATTCAGTAAGATCACTGCTGACCTTTTACTACAGCTCCACTTTCCTCTAACTCTAATCTCTTAATTTCTTTAACATCAAAAAATCTGTCAACCTCTACCATGAATATACCATTTTTTTAAAATCCAAGCAATTTCATATACTGGAAGTCACAGTGTCAGTGGGTGCACTTACAGAAACACTCAACAATAGTTTCAAAGCTCTCTTTATTATCGTAGTGGAATTGATAAAAACTGATGATTCATTGATCTATGTACGTTCCAATATTATTAAGGAGATATTTCCACTTCATTCAGGCTGGGAATCATCTTACAACTTTCCCATTTGGGTTTTTAACCACATTTTCACTAAAAGCAGTAAGCAGCCACAGAAGAAATGACAACCTTGTTGGCTGTGTAATGATAGCTGACTTACTGCTGCAAACTTTGCTCTCCTGCTGCAAGTGAAAATTACCTTCCCAGGAGCTGTTTGACAGGTTAGGGCATAAATAATGCCCTTTTGACTTATTTGCCAAAATAACAGCTGAATGATTCATGAGCCAATAAATCCTTAGCTAGTGATGGGGCAATCAGTTATCACTCTAGCATCCAAATGATTGTATTGGAAATAAGCAGGCAGACTAATAATAGGCAATCTATAAAAGAAGAAAACACATATAATAATTTTAATATTTATATCCTATTAAAATCATATCTAGTTTTATATGGATTGTTATATAGAATATAAAAGGAAACTTTCAAAGATGCATGCCTATAACACTGTTCTATGATACTGGTAAGTGTTCACATTTTTATCTATATTCATAGTAAATTATGAATATTTAAGAATAAAGTAAGAACTGGAGTAAACTTCACCATTCAATCATTTTTATTCCTAATTCCTATTACCTATGAAAATCTTATTGTCTAAAAATCTCTCTCTTGGTCTCCACATCTCCCTGACAAAAGAAAATCTGAAGGGGTCATCCATTGAAGTTCTAGATCTAGATCCCCCGCTGAGAAACAACCCACCAAAGGCCTTCAAAATCATGTTTCCTTAAGACCATCTTTCATTCATTGAGATTTCAATGCGTAAAGATCAAACCCGCTCAATTATTCCTCACAGACAGCCTGTTTGTCCCTACAACCAACCTTCTCTGAATGCCTTTAACACAAGCAAATTCCTGTAGACACAAGAGACTCTAGATACTGGAATCTGGAGCAAAAGACAATCTAATGGAACAGATCAGCAGATCATGTAGCATCTGTGGAGGCAAAAGGATGGTTGACATTTTGGCTAAGACATTATGGCTCAGAATATAGAAATAGACAGTATAATGAGGTGAGAGGGAAGGAGTAATGCAGTAGATGACAGAGAGAGAGAGAGAGAGAGAATTTGAGATAACAATGGGCACAGATTCTGGAATCCAACAGATAAAGAAGGTGATAAGTGGATTCAGAAAAGGGAAAGCCGAAGGGCAGACAGGACCCTCTGAACAAAGGGATAGGGGAATAGGTGGGCTGACTGAGTAGGCGATCAGTAGATGGAGGCAAGTGGGAGAAAGGAAATTAACTAGGTAATGGGATTGATGAGAAATTCTGAGTGGATCGAAAGAAGAAAGGAAGGAGGTGAGGGTGACTGAAACTGGAGAATTCAATATTCATGACACTGGGTTGTATACTACCAGGGTGGAATCCAAAGCCCTGTTCCTCTAGTTTGCAGTAGCCATCCCCAGCAGTGGAGAAGACCGAGGACAGACAGGTGGAAGGAGGAGTTAAATGGCACAGAACCAGAAGCTCAAAATAGCCAGATTGGACAGAGAACAGGTACTCAGGAAAGTAAATGCCTCCTTAAAATAACTATACAGGTTTTTTTTTAGTAAAAATAGAAAATGCTGGAACTACTCAAGACATCAGACTGGAAGACTGAAGGAGGTGGGGGGGGGGGGTAATATTAAATCTTTATTAAAACAAAGCCCAGAAAAATAAACCAGAGAGCCACAGGTTGGTGAGTTTAACAATACAGTAGTGGCATTTAGAGGCTTCTTGAAAAAGAAGGGGTAGGGAGATGTATCTTTTGCTCGATGGAAAGATGGGGGGGGGGGGTGGGTGGGTTTAAGAGAATGTGATTGAGATAGGATGGGTCTTTTAACATGTTAGCTGCTTTCCTTAGGCATCAGGAAGCAAAGCTGGAGGTGACAGACAGGCAGAGGAGTGGGTATGGAGACCACTGGAGGAGAGGGTGAGTGAAAGGTACATGGATATGCTGAGAGACAAGTGAACAGCTGAAGCACAGATCTTCTTTCTTTGGCTTGGCTTCGCGGACGAAGATTTATGGAGGGGGTAAATGTCCACGTCAGCTGCAGGCTCGTTTGTGGCTGACAAGTCAGATGCGGGACAGGGAGACACGGTTGCAGGGGAAAATTGGTTGGTTGGGGTTGGGTGTTGGGTTTTTCCACCTTCCAGTATCCACTGGCTCTCCTTTATCCAACCTGCTATCAACACTCTTACAGAGCGCTTATAAATTTGACAAAAATTATTCCTATTATATTTTCACAAAACCACTTTGGTCTTCCTCAATTGTATTATGCCTTCCTGCTACTATTTCCTTAATAATGGATAATGGATACCAGCATTTTTCCAATGATAAATCTCAGGTTAACTGACTTGAACTCATTTTCCATTTCTCTCTCTCTCCTCTCTCTCCTCTCTCTCTCTTCTCTCTCCTCTCTCTCTCTTCTCTCTCTCTCTTCTCTCTCTCTCTTCTCTCTCTCTTCTCTCTCTCTCTTCCTCTCTTCTCTCTCTCTCTCTCTCTTCCTCTCTTCTCTCTCTCTCTCTCTCTCTCTCTCCTCTCTCTCTCCTCTCTCTCTCCTCTCTCTCTCCTCTCGGATGTAGGTAATAAGCTGGTGGACTAGTTCATATTATTAGTTCCCCGTGATATCCTCCAATGAATCTATATTTTTTCCCACTATTTTGTAGATGGTTAAAACTAAATTTTTGCATTTCTTTCCAGTTTAAGTGAAGTACAGTTAATATTTATTTCTAGGATCTATCTAGCTATCACACAATTAAGAGGAACAACACCTTATATTCTGCCTCAGCAATCTCCAATGAGATGGCATCAATATAGACCTCCAATTTCATTAACACCCCCACCTCTCCTTTCCCTCCCCCATCATCTCCTTTCCTCCAGCTTCCCACCCCCTAGTATTAGAGAGCTATCCTTCTCAGCCCCCTGCCCTCATCCCTATCATTCCTCAGCTTCTTTCTCTTCTACCCTCCCATCTGTACCTACCTATTGCCTCTTTTGTTAACACATGCTTCTATCCTACCCCCCACCCCTTCCTTAGGCAGGCATCTACCTGATACTCGACATTCCCAATGAAGGGCTCAGCCCGAAACGTCGACTACGTTTTACTTCCTATGGAAGCTACATGACCTGCTGAGGTTTTCCAGCAATTCTTATGCGCTATCCATCTGGTTCAGAAAAAAAAACACGTTCTCCTATTTTCTCATGATATTGAAGCAGGCCATTTGGGTGTATGTACTTTCTTTCTATTCCCCTACTACTTCCCTGGAAGTTAATGGGCCCCCCCACCCACACCTAATTCTTCACCCACCAACTCCGTGGCAATTTAGGAAACAATTAACTTAACAACCAGCACATCTTTGGGATGCGGGAGCAAACCAGACAGGACAGAGAAAATCTGTATGTTGCAGCGAGAAAGTGCAAAGTCCACACAGTTAGCACTAAATGGCAGGGTTAATCCAAGGCCTCTGGGGTGGATCGGCAACAGCACTATTGTGCTATCCCTTTGTATGATTCCATAACATTTACACTGCAATTGCTACAAGCAGAAAGGGAATTAAATGGTGTTCCACATAAAAGCCGGAAGGAAAAATCATAACTTTTATAAATGTAGTTTATTTGAAAGAATTTATTGATTTTGGCTTGGATTCAGAAATGCTTACACTTCTGACAAAGAGAAATAGCTGTTAAGCACTTCAAGAGAATTTACATCTTGAATACCATAGCTGATCAGCCATGATCATGTTTATTGTGCAACAGGTTTAAGGAACCAGCTGGCCTACTCTTAATCCTATTTTTCTGTGTAATGCCAATAGCAAGCTCTTTCTCCTGTAGTTGGCAACAAAATGATGTGAAAGAGTTTTGATTCTCAATTAATCTAAGTGCTCTCAGAATTAAATATTTCCAAATTAAAGAATAAGCAAGCCCTGCTTGACTTTGCCACTTTGGTCTTTTGCGGAACTAGTGGGTAATTTTCACTTTCTGTACAAGAGACAAATCTAGTCTCAGACATCAATGGAAAACAAAATGAATAGCTGAATAATGGATAAGCAATGTAGTAAAAGTAATTTGCCAAACATAATGAAACTAAACACTAGATTCTATAATGAAATTTAATAGATTAAATTAGATTAAACAACAAAAATTAAATCTACTTTAATGGTAAAGCCATACTTTGCTAATTCACGTTGAAATGTCTGTAATTGAATATTCATTGGCATATAAAGGGATTAATGCTGACACGCAAGGATGAACTCAAGAAATGGAAACAGTCTACAATAACAAAACTTTAACATTTTTGCAATGATTAACCCTCAGAATTAATAGAAGATTCAAATTAAAAATAAACTATGAGACATATAACCACTTACAGCACAGAA
This sequence comes from Narcine bancroftii, assembly GCF_036971445.1. Taxonomy (NCBI): domain Eukaryota; kingdom Metazoa; phylum Chordata; class Chondrichthyes; order Torpediniformes; family Narcinidae; genus Narcine; species Narcine bancroftii. The sequence goes on from NC_091469.1 coordinate 433,656,153, forward strand.
CAGGCCAGTTCGGCCCTACTAGTCCATGCCATAACAAATCCCCACCCTCCTAGTCCCACTGACCAGCACCCGGTCCATACCCCTCCAGTCCTCTCCTATCCATGTAACTATCTAGTCTTTCCTTAAATGTAACCAATGATCCCGCCTCGACCACATCTGTCGGCAGCTCATTCCACATCCCCACCACCCCTTGCACAAAGAAATTTCCCCTCATGTTCCCCTTATAATTTTCCCCCTTCAATCTTAAACCATGCCCTCTAGTTTGAATCTCCCCCTTTCTTAATTGAAAAAGCCTATCCACATTTACTCTGTCCCTTTTAAAATCTTAAACACCTCTATCAAGTCCCCCCTCAATCTTCTACGCTCCAGAGAAAAAAGCCCCAGTCTGCACAACCTTTCCCTGTAACTCAAACCCTGAAATCCTGTCAACATTCTCGTGAACCTTCTCCGCACTCTCTCTATTTTGTTTATATCTTTCCTATAATTTGGTGACCAAAACTGTACACAGTACTCCAAATTTGGCCTCACCAATGCCTTGTACAATTTCATCATAACCTCCCTACTCTTGAATTCAATACTCCGATTTATGAAGGCCAACATTCCAAATGCCTTCTTCACCACACCATCTACCTGAGTATCAGCCCTGAGGGTACTATTTACCACAACTCCTAAATCCCTTTGTTGCTCTGCACATCTCAATAGCCTACCATTTAATGCATATGACCTATTTAGATTTGCCTTTCCAAAATGTAACACCTCACACTTATCTGTATTAAATTCCATCAGCCATTTCTCAGCCCACACCTTTTAATCTACGGTAATCTTCCTCACTGTCCACAACACCACCAATCTTTGTATCATCCGCAAACTTGCTTATCCAATTCTCCACCCGTACTTCCAGATCGTTAATATATATAACAAACAATAGTGGACCCAGGACCGATCCCTGAGGAACTCCACTAGTCACCAGCCTCCAATTTGACAAACAATTTTCTTCCACTACTCTGACACCTCCCATCCAACCATTGCTGAATCCATTTCACTACCTCCTCATTTATACCTAATGGCTCCACCTTTTTTTCTAACCTCCTGTGGGGAACTTTGTCAAAAGCTTTACTAAAGTTTAAATAGACAACATCCACAGCTTTCCCTTCATCAACCTTTTTTGTAACCTCCTCGAAAAACAATCAGGTTTGTCAAGCATGATCTAGTTTCAAGTTAATTATGGATAAGGATAGGGTTGATCCTCGAGTTGAGATTCTAAATTGGAGAAAGGCCAAGTTTGTAGAAATGAGAAAGGATCTAGGAAGAGTAGATTGGGATAAGTTTTTTTCTGGCAAGGATCTGTTCAGTAAGTGGAAGGCCTTCAAAGGCGAAATTTTGAGAGTGCAGAGTTTGAATGTTCCTATCAGGATTAAAGGCAAAGTTTACAGAAATAAGGAACATTGGTTTTCCAAGGGATATTGACAAATTGATTAAGAAGGAGAAAGAGGTGTATAGCAGGTATAGGCAACGAGAAGCAAATTAGGTACTAGAAGAGTATAGAAAATGTAAGAAAATACTCAAGAAGGAAATCAGGAAGGCAAAAAAAAGACATGAGGTTGCTTTGGCAGATAATGTGAAGATAAACCCGAAGGGTTTCAACAAGTGTATTAAGAGAAAAAGAATAGTAAGGGACAAAATTTGTCCCCCTAGAAGATCAAAGTGTGGAGCTCACAAGTTGGGGGAGATTGTAAACTGATTTTTTGCATCAGTATTTACTCAGGAAACTGGCATGCTGTATAAGGAAGGAAGGGAAATGAGCAATAGTGGCATGGAACATATAGAGATTAAAGAGAAGGTGCTTATTGCCTTCCAGCGAATAAAGACAGATAAACCCCTGGGCCTGACATATCATTTCCTCAGACCTTGAGGGAAGCTGGTATACAAATTGCAGGGGCCCTGGCATAAATATTTAAAATGTCTTTACCATGGGTGTGGTGCCGGAGGATTGGAGGGTAGCTCATGTTGTTCAATAAAAAGCTCCATAAGTAATCCAGGAAATTACAGGCTGGTGAGCCTGACGTCAGTAGTGGGTAAATTATTGGAGGGTGTTCTGAGAGATAGGACATACAAGTATTTGGACAGCCAAGGGTTGATGAAGGATAGTCAGCATGGTTTTGTGCATGGTAGGCCATGTTTAATGAATCTTATAGAATTTTTTGAGAAAGTAGATGAAGGAAAGGCTGTGGATGTTGTCTACATGGACTTTTGTAAGCTTTTGACAAGGTCCCACATGGGAGGTTAGTTCAGAAGGTTCAGACACTAGGTATCTGGCGAGGTTACATACTGAATGCAAAATTGGTTGAAAGGGAGAAGACAGAGAGTGTTAGTGGATTATTTGCTTCTCAGACTAGAGCCATGTGATTAGTGCTGTGCCTCAAGGATTGATGCTCGGATAATTGCCATTTGCTGTCTATATCAATGATCTGGATAATAATGTGGTAAATTGGATCAGCAAGTTTGCTGATGACACCAAGATTGGAGGTGTTCTGGTCAGTGAGGAAGGCTTTCAAAGCTTGCAGACGGATCTGGACCCACTGGAAAAATGGGACAGATATCAGTGGATAAACTGGACACCAAGCCTAAAGTTCCGGAGGCCTCAGTCAAATTCGATTAGTGGTTGCACTACCTCAACACTTTCATGAGACACAATGACGTGCAGAGTGAGGAAGACAAACGAGATCTACTTTTCGCTCAGGTCGGCCATCAAGTCTTCCAGATGCTAAGGGACTGCACTACTTACCCAGCCTCAATAGAGTTCCTGCAGAAACCGTATCAGACCCTGATGAACGTTATCTACTCCAGATTCCTCCTGGGCAGTCGTAGACAAGCGCCTGGTGAGTCAGTTGACGAGTAAATGCAGGTCCTTTTGGAGCTGGGGCGAGCCTGTGACTGTCGAGAAGTCTCTGCTGTTGCCCATCTAGAAGGCCTGATACATGATGCATGTGTAGCTGGATTCAAGTTTGATCACATCAGACAGAGACTCCTGGAAAAGGCCAATTGAAGCCTGCAAGAAGTAGTTGACCTGGCTAAAACACTTGAGACCGTGCAGCTGAATGCAGAGGTCTTCTCGTTGAACACGGCTGCCACATGGGAGCTCAGGCACCGCTATCTTGGGATGCGGGATTCCAAGTCATCACCTTCGGGGCCATGAGGGTGGCAAACTGGGACGGCACCACTTCCAGTGTCATTTCTGGCAATAAGGAGCAGCATTGTATGCACGGCATGCAGGCAGCTATCTTGGCAGGTGCTCCCGAACCAATTCTACAGCAGCAACTCAGACATTGGCCCCAATTACCCTGGATCAGGACATTCCACATCAATTGGCCAGGGCCATGATGAACATCGAGGTAAATAGTCACATCACAAACTGCTCATTCAATACAGAGAGCACGGGAAGCTTCATTTATCCAGGCATCGCAGCCCAGGCAAAATGTAAAGTCTCCCTGGTCTCCAAATTCCTCTCAGCTGAGATCCATGGCTACAGTAACACTGACTGTGCAGGGCACTGAATATAAGAACTTTAAACTCCTTATCATGCCACAGCTCTGTGCACTAATCATACTGTGTCTGGACTTCCAGTGCCAGCTAAAGAGCATCCAAATGCAGTTTGATGGCCCACACCCATCCCTCATGGTCCACAACTGCCAATTCTTAAACCACCTGACCCCTCCCCCCCCCAAACAAGACCTGTGGTCTTTCTACCCTCTGGGCCCCACTGACGCCCCTGTTCGAGAACCTCACCCCCTACTGCAAGCTTCTCACCACCAAGAGCAGGTGATACAGTCCTGAGGACAGAGCCTTCATCAAAGCAGAAATTAAATGGGTTCTGGCAGAGGGGATCATAGAACCCAGCACCTGCCCCTGGAGGGCACAGGTGGTAGCTGTTAAGAGTGGAGAGAAACACCACGTGGTCATCGACTACAGCCAGACCATAAACTGTTTCACCCAGCTGGATGCCTACCCGCTCCTCTGCATCGCCGACATGGTAAACGAGATCACCCAGTTCAGGGTCTTCTCAACCATTGACCTCAATTTGGCCTACCACCAACTACCGATCCATCTGGAGGACAGCCCGTACCCCTTTTGGGGTCACCAGTGGGGTCTCTGTGTTTCAGAGGGAGATGGACCAAATAGTGGAAGACTATGGACAAAGCCTCATTTATTTACCTGGACCATGACCTGCAGGAACATGACGCTAAACTGCAGAAATTTCTCCAGATCGCCAATGGCCTCAACCTAACATAATCAAAAGAAGTGCGTGTTCAGTAGTTCATAGCTGGCCATCCTGAGTTGTGTGGTGGAGAATGGCGTCATTATGCCCGACCCTGACCGTATACACCATCTGTTTGAACTCCGATTGCTCCATCCCCTCAAGACCTTGAAAAGGTGTTTGGGCTTCTTTTCATATTATGCCCAGTGGGTCCCGAATTAGGTGGACAAAGCCCTGTTGAAATCTACCACCTTTCCCCTGTTGGTGGAAGCCCAAGCAGCATTCACTATGCATCGAGGGTGACATTGCCAAGGCGGCGATGCATGCTGTGGATGAATCCATCCCCTTTCAGGTGGTGAATGATCCATCCGACTTTGCCCTAGTTGCCATGCTTAACCAGGTGGGCAGGCCAGTAGCTTTCTTTTCCCCAACCCTCCAGAGCCTCGAAATTTATCACTCAGCCATCAAAAAGGAGGTCCAGGCCATAATGGAAGCTGTATGCCACTGGAGGCACTAACTGGCTGGAAACCGTTCATCTTTATGTTCAATAACAATCAAAAGTGAAAAATTAAGAATGACAAGATCCTGAGGTGGAGAATTGAGCTATCCACCTACAACTAGGAGATCTTGTACCAGCCCGTGAAGCTCAACGAACCTCCCAATGCCCTGTCCCCAGGGACATGTGCCATTGCTCAGTTAGACCACCTTCAAGTCCTCCACAACAACCTCTGCCATCCTGGGGTCAGCATGAGCTGCGCCACCCCCTGAACCTATGACTCCTCCCTCCTGGAAATCCTATAAAGGCTGATACGCCCAAACCCATCCCTCAGTACCTGCGTTGGAACCAGGCCTGCAACATGTGAGATGTGTTGATTTCTTAAGGTGATTAAAGCCTATTAATCACAATTCTCTGTTTAATGTGGTTGATCGATAGCACTACAGGCACCACAGGTCGACAGGGTTGTAAAGAAATCTTTTGGCATCTTTGTCTTCATAAATCAAAGTATTGAGTATAGAAGTTGGGATGTTATGGTGAGGTTATATAAGACATTGGTAAGGCCAAATTCAGAGTATTGTGTGCAGTTCAGGTCGCCAAACTACAGAAAGGATAGCAATAAGATTGAAAGAGTCCAGAGAAGATTTACTAGGATGTTGCCACGTCTTCAGGAGTTGAGTTAAAGAGAAAGATTAAGCAGGTTAGGACTTTATTCCTTGGAGTAGAGAAGAATGAGGGAAGATTTGATCGAAGTTTACAAAATATGAGGGGTAGGCTCTTTTCAATTAGATTAGGAGAGATAAATATGAGAGGAGATGGCTTTTGGGTAAAAGGGGAAAGGTTTAGGGGAACATCAGGGTGAACTCCTTCACTCAGAGCATGGTGGGAGTGTGGAACGAATTGAAGTTTAAGAGTAAATTGGATAGATACATGGATGGTGGAAGGGAGAGGTCTGGAGGGTTGTGGAATTGTTGCAGGTCAGTGGGACTAGCAGAATGAAGGGCCAAACGGCTGTTTTCTGTTCTTTAGTGGTTCTAAGTGATTCAGTAAAATTTCAATAGCTACGACTACATTGTTTATTTCAATATTGTGTCTGTCAGCTGATTCCTTTGAATTGCATATTTGTGATGGAGCACATTGTATCCAACAAGACATTTCTGAATGTGGGAAAAAACCTTTGTAATTCACTTGCATTGTCTAAAAGCTTCTGAGGATCGACCACATAGACATTCAAAATTAGTATTCTGACAGCTGACTCTCTGGACACAAAAATGAATCCAAATCCGATTTTATTGTCATGGAGATGTCGTGAAATTTGTTGTTTTGCTGCAGCATTACAGGTTCAAAATTGGGAAAAAATCAATGAGCTTAAAAGAGAAGAGAGTTGGATAGTGTCTGTGGTTCATTGCCCATTCAGAAATCTGATGGCAGATGGGAAGAGGCAGCTCATCTTCAGGCTACTGTACCTCCTTCCTGATGGTAGCAATGAGAAGAGGGCATAGCCTGAGGGTCCTTGAGGAGAGAGGCTTCTTCCTTAAGACACTCCTCATGTAGATGTCCTTAATGGAGTGATGACTAATGCCCATGATGGCACTGGCTAAGATCACAAATCTCTGTAGTCTCTTCCTGTCCTGTGCATTGGCAACTCCACACCAGACAGTGATTGCAACCAGTCTGAATACGCTCCACAGTACACCTGTAGAAATTTACAAGAATCTTTGGTGATATACCAAATCTCCTCAAACACCTCTAGCTGGCAGTGAGTCTTCATCATAATTGCATTGACATGGAGGCCCCAGGATAGATCTTCAGAGATGTTGACATCCAGAAATCCAGTTCTTGGACCCTTTCCACTGCTGACCCCTTGAGAACGACTGATTATGGCTCTCCTTCTGACATCCACAATCATTTCCTTCGTTTTGCTAATGTTAAGTGCAAGGTTGTTGTGATACCATTCCACCAGTTGATCTATCTCACTCCATAACAGTTTCTTATTGCCATATGATTCTGCTGACGACCATGTGTCATTGACAAATTTGTAAATGGCATTTGAATTGTACTTAGCCACACAGTCATGGGTGAAGATCAAATAGAGCAGCAAGCTAAACATACATTCTTGAGGTGCGCCAGTGAGGAGGTAATGCTGTTTCCAATTTGCACTGGTCTGATCTTCCAGTGAGTAAGTCAAGGATCCAATTGCAGGGATAGGTGGAGAGGCCCAGGGTTTGAAGCTTGTTGACCAGTACTGATGGAATGATTGTGTTGAAAGCTGAGCGGTAGTTAATGAAAAGTAGGGTGATGTGCATGTTGCTGTTGTTTAGATGATCCAGGACTGAATGGAGAGCCAGTGAAATTGCAGCTGCTGTGGATCAATTGTGTCAATAGGCGAATTGCATTTGATCCAGATAATTACTTCGGCATGAGTTGCTTCTGCCCATGACCAACCTCTCAATACATTTCATCATTAGTGCTACTGAGAAATAGTCATTGAGGCAGCTCACCCTGCTCTTCTTGGGCCCTGGAATTATTGATGCCCTTTTGAAGCAGGTTGGAATCTCCGACTGCAGCAATGAGAGATTGAAAATGTTTGTGAACACTCCAGCTAGTTGGTTGGCAAAGGAAATGACCCATTCATTGATAAGACAGCAAAAGTTCTTGATGTGCTAAGTGACAAAATGTGTCTGTTGGAAGTTTCTTTGAATATAGTCATAATGGTGTAAAATAACTTAACTAAAGGCGTCTGATGCCTGATGTGATGAAAGCCAATGTCTTAAATTGGTTAGTGCATATGAGAATATCTCATGGTCACGTCATTTTGCAAACTGCATCTCTTGAGTTGCCTCCTGATGTAGGTCAGCAGCCTGGGGTCTGTTTACAAACTGTCCTTTTAATTTCAAATCTGGTCACTGCTTGTCACTAACATTTGAACATGTTTATTTTTTTGAAGACTGGTTGTTTTCATGTATTAATGCTTGCTATCCACAGAATTCCTTAACTTCTGAATAATCCTTAACTATATTTATATATTTTTAAAATGCATTTCATATTTCCACGCCACTTTTCAAAATAATGGCATTCAACAACATCAAAATCGATTTAATTTCTGAATGAGATAACCAGCCTCAAATAAATTTGCCAATGTAGCACTCCAGTGTAGCATTCTAATCTCTGATTGAAATTATTTTTTAAAAAAATTGAAATAAAACCATGATTGTGACATTTTGTCTCAAGGGAAATTAGATTGTGACAATACACAATGTTTATTTTAAAACCATCTGACTTTTGTGTTTTAAAGAGATGTAGCTTCATATTGATGGCAGCTTAAAACACTGTACCACCTGACTGATTATGAATATCTGCAGAAGATCAATGTGGTTTATTATTTGGACCAATACATGATAAGGGTCACATGAAAATTTGAAATGTTATTGTAATATTATTTGTTAATATATTGCCAGTTAGAAATGCAGAAATTATGAGATATCAATTGACAGGGCCAGAATGTCTGATTTTATCAGCCACCAAACTGACCCAGAATTGATTAAGTGCTATCCACATTACAAATATGACAATGTTAAAAGTACTTGAATGGTAGCCAGGAAGAAACTTAAGAAAGGATTCAGGAGAGCTAGAAGGAGGCATGAGAAGGTCGTGGCAAGTAGGATTAAGGAAAATCCAAAGGTGTTCTATGTTAGCTGAAGAACTGAATAATTGAATAAAAATGAACAGAATCAGAATTCATTGTCATGAACAAGTCATGAAATCTGGCGTTTTGCCACAGCATCATAGTGCAAACATTCATAAAACCATTTTTACAACAATAAATTTTTTTAAAATAGTGCACAAAAAGTAAAGTAGTCGGTTATTGTTATTCAGGAATCTGATGGCAGCGGGAAAGAAGCTGTCCTTGTGTTGTTGAATGCTCAACTTTAGGCTCCTGTACCTTTGCCCCAATGATAGCAGAGTGAAGAGGGCCACATAAGGTTAAAGAAGGCAACATGTATGGAGCGCCAATACCCCTGAGTGTAAAGTCCTCCAAAAGGGAATGGACACAGCCCAGGAGACCACAGACAAAACCCTCCCCACTATTGAGTACCTCTACAGGGAGCACCGCTATCAGAGAGCAATAGCGATCATCAAAGACCCACAGCACCCAGCACATGCTCTGTTTTCGCTGTTGCCATCAGGACTCGCACCACCATGTTCAGGAACAGCTGCTACCCCTCCACCATCAGACTCCTCAACAACAAACTCAATCATGGACTCATTTAAAGATTCTAACTTGTGCATTTTATTGATTTTCTTTTAGTTCTCTTTGTATTGCAGTTTGTTAACATTCATTTTCTGATTACAGTTCTTCGTTTGTTACATGTTTACACTGTGTACAGTTTTTTTTTTGCGCTACCAATTAGTGGTAATTATGTTGTGCCTGCAGGGAAAATAGAATCTCAGGGTTGTATGTGATGTATGTATTCTGACAATAAATCTGGAATGTGGCTGAAGATGGCCAAGGATGGGTTCCTTCACATTTACCAGCGAAATGGATATTGGTCAAGGTGAGGTCAGAATAGAACAAGTTTATGTGCTGGACTATGTTGAGATTAAGAAAGAGGAAGTGCTTAAAATCATTAGAATTGTTAAGTCATTGGATCGGACGAGATGTACCCCAAGTTGCTATGAGGTAAGAGATTGCTGGGGTATTGGCAATGATCTCTTCTTCCTCCTTGGCCACAGGGGAGGTACCAGAGGTTTGGAGAAGAACAAATGTGTTTCCCTTGTTTAATAAAGTTAAATGGGAGAATCCAGGGGATTGCAGAGAATTTTACATCAGTGGTGGGAAAACTATTGGAGAGGATTCTTAAGGACAGGATTTGCAATAATTTAGAGAAGTACAGTCTTCTTGAGGATAGTCAGCATACGCTTTCAGGTGACCAGAATTCCCGACTGTAAAGCTGCCTATTCTATCCCAATGCGGCTATCAGATGGCCACTTGAAAGTGGAGAACCTGGCCAGGAGCAGCACTTACCTAACCCTCCTCCTGTAGGTATATTCTCCGGCTTGGAGAATCCCCCGTTGCACCTGAAAACAGCACCAGGCAAAGCGGTGAGCAGCTTTCAAGTGCCTAGTAGTCCCCGCTGCTTGACAGTCCCACGGGACTACAGGGCTGGGGCGGCCTTCCAGCCCTGACGTCCCGCAACGGGAGGCTGTCAGGCAGCAAGGAGGGGGCTGTCGGCAGCAGGGAGGCGAGCTGTCAGACGGCTGCCCCTGCCTTGACTCAGGAACTGGCATTTGCTCTGTGGCCCCTCTCCCCGCTGCGGACTTTTCAGGTGGCAGAACACTGCCTTCAGCGCTGCCACCTGAACATCCCTTCGCAGACACCCACAGCCGCTCCAGAGCCGCATTCTCCAGGTGATTCCACCTGAAAGCAGCTTTTGTGAGGGGAAGAAGGCACCTCATGAGCCTAATTAAGTTTTTTGAGGAAGTAACAAAAGAAATTGAAGGTAAGGCACTACTTGAGGTGTATATGGATTTTAGTAAGGCATTTAACAAGGTCCCCCATGCAAGACTCGTTCAGAAAGTTGTATGGCATGGGATCCATGGAACCTTGACTGTATGGATTCAGAATTGGTTTGCTTGTAGAAGCCAGAGTGTAGTAGAGTTATTTCCAATGGTGGGAGAGACCAGAACTAGGGGACATAGCCTCAAGATTCAGGGTAGCAGATTTAGGGTGGAGATGAGAAGGAACTGCTTTTCCCAGAAGGTGGTGAATCTGTGGAATTCACTGCCCATTGAAACAATGGATGCTATCTCATTGAATATATTAAAGCAAGGTTGGATAGATTTTTACATGGCAGGTGAATTAAGGGATATGGGGAAAAGATGGGTAGGTAGAGATAAGCCTATCATCAGATCAGCCATAATTTCATTGAATGGCAGATTAGTCTTAACGGACTGGAAAGAAATTAGAAAGGCTAAAAAAAGGCACAAAGAGGCTTTGGCAGACAGAGTAAAAATAAATCCAAAGGGTTTCTATAAGTACATTAAAAGTAAAAGATTAGTGAGGGATAAAATTGGACCCCTTGTAGATAGTGAGGGTAGGCTGAGTGAGAAGTCAGAGGAAATGGGGGAATTTTTGAATGATTTCTTTGCCTCGGTATTCACTAGGGAAAAAAATATTGAACCAGCTGAGGTAAAGAAAAATAGTGGGGAGGTAATGAAGCATATAAGGATAACCGAGGAGGTAGTGATGGCTGTGTTGGAAAAAGATAAAGGTGGATAAATCTCCAGGACCGGACAAAATATTCCCAAGGACACTCAGGGAGGCTAGTGGACAGATAGTGGGGCCATTAACAGAGATATTTAGGATGTCACTGGCCACAGGGATAGTGCCAAAGGATTGGAGGGTGGCGCATGTGGTTCCGCTGTTTAAGAAAGGGTCTAAATGTAAACCTCGGAATTATAGCCCGTGAGTCTGATGACTGTGGTGGGCAAGTTGATGGAAAGTGTTCTGAGGGATGGTATTTACAATTATTTGGAGGTACAGGGATTGCTAGGGAGTAATCAGCATGGTTTTGTCAGGGGTAGATCATGCTTGACAAACCTGATTGAGTTCTTCGAGGGGGTTACAAAAAAGGTTGAAGGGAAAGCTGTGGATGTTGTCTATTTAGACTTTAGTAAAGCTTTTGACATAGTTCCCCACAGGAGGGTAGGAAAAAAGGTGGAGGCAATAGATATAAATGAGGAGGTAGTGAAATGGATTCAGCAATGGTTGGATGGGAGGTGTCAGAGAGTAGTGGTAGAAAATTGTTTGTCCAATTGGAGGCCAGTGACTAGTGGAATTCCTCAGGGATCGGTCCTCGGTCCACTATTGTTTGTTATATATATTAACAATCTGGAAGTAGGGGTGGAGAATTGGATAAGCAAGTTTGCGGATGATACAAAGATTGGTGGTGTTGTGGACAGTGAGGAAGATTACTGTAGATTAAAAGGTGATTTAGGAAGGCTGGAGGTGTGGGCTGAGAAATGGCTGATGGAATTTAATACAGATAAGTGTGAGGTGTTACATTTTGGAAAGGCAAATGGAAATAGGTCATATGCATTAAATGGTAAGCTATTGAGATGTGCAGAGCAACAAAGGGATTTAGGAGTTGTGGTAAATAGTACCCTCAGGGCTGATACTCAGGTAGATGGTGTGGTGAAGTAGGCATTTTGGAATGTTGGCCTTCATAAATCGGAGTATTGAATTCAAGAGTAGGGAGGTTATGATGAAATTGTACAGATTTGGAGTACTGTGTACAGTTTTGGTCACCAAATTATAGGAAAGGTATAAACAAAATAGAGAGAGTGCAGAGAAGGTTCACGAGAATGTTGACAGGATTTCAAGGTTTGAGTTACAGGGAAAGGTTGTGCAGACTGGGGCTTTTTTCTCTGGAGCGTAGAAGATTGAGAGGGGACTTGATAGAGGTGTTTGAGATTTTAAAAGGGACAGACAGAGTAAACGTGGATAGGCTTTTTCAATTAAGAGTGGGGGAGATTCAAACTAGAGGGCATGGTTTAAGATTGAAGGGGGAAAATTTTAAGGGGATCATGAGGGGAAATTTCTTGACGCAAAGGGTGGTGGGGATGTGGAATGAGCTGCCGACAGACGTGGTCGAGGCGGGATCATTGGTTACATTTAAGGAAAGACTAGATAGTTACATGGATAGGAGAGGACTGGATGGGTATGGACCGGGCGCTGGTCAGTGGGACTAGGAGGGTGGGGATTTGTTACGGCATGGACTAGTAGGGCCGAACTGGCCTGTTCTGTGCTGTAAGTGGTTATATGGTTATAATGCCACATTGACCACCGCCAGTGGGCTGATATCGCCTCAAACCGTGCATCTTGGCGCCTCACAGCTCGGCGGGCAGCAACCTCCTTTGAAGAAGACCGCAGAGCCCACCTCACTGACAAAAGACAAAGGAGGAAAAACCCAACACCCAACCCCAACCAACCAATTTTCCCCTGCAACCGCTGCAACCATGTCTGCTTCTCCCGCATTGGACTTGTCAGCCACAAACGAGCCTGGAGCTGACGTGGCCATTACCCCTTCATAAATCTTCGTCCACGAAGCCAAGCCAAAGAAGAAAGGAAGAAGAATGGTCACTGGACCCAAAATGTTCACCTACACTTACTTCTGTCACCTGACCTGTCTGGTTCCCTAATAGGAGATCAGGTATTTCATCCCCTCTTGTTGGTACCTCTATATATTGATTTTGAAAACTTTCTTGAACACATTTGATAAACTCCAAGCTATCCAGCCCTTTTACCGTATTTGGGAGTACCAGTCAATATGTGGAAAAATAAAATCTCCTACTATCATAACTTTCTGTTTCTTAATTGGTCTGCTATCTCTCTATAGATTTGCTCCTCCAATTCTCTCTGACTATTGGATGGCCTATAGTACAACCTTATCAGTGTGATAACACCTTTCCTGTTCCTTAGCTCCACCCATATGGCCTCCGTAGATGAGCCCTCTAGGCTGTCCTGTCTAAGGCCAGCTGTGATATTTTCCATGCCTAGCAGTGCCACTCCTCCCCCTTTATTACGTCTGAAACCACAGAACCTTGGAACATTGAGCTACCAGTCCTGTCCCTCCTGCAACCAAGTCTCACTAATTGCAATAATGTCATAATCCCAAGTGCCAATCAATACCCTAAGATCGTTGGCCTTTCTGACAATACTCCTTGCATTGAAATAAATACACCCGAGAACATTTATATCAGGTACAATCCTTTGCTGTTATCTTTGTTCTTATGAGTGTAAGAACTCAATGCACTCTGAAATCGGTGAGACTATTGAAAGGAACACCAAGAGAATGTATACTTGTTGTGATAAACAAAGGCCTTTTATATTTACTAGCTTCAGCCTCCAGTGGCCCAGTCACTGTCACAACATATATAAAAATACACATACTACGTAATATTACTCAGTGCTGCAGCCACTGGGGAAACACAGCGATGCAACTTCTGAGGCAATGTGGTGGTACAGCTAGTAAAGCTGGTGCCTTACGGGTCTACTGATCTGGTTTCAATCTAGACTTCCTCTGTTGCTACCTTTACCTCCACCCATTGACTGTGGAGGTTTGCTCTCACATTCCAAAAATGTTTTGAGTCAGTGGGTTCCTCTACTGTTCTAGTGTGAGGCAGAATTGATTAAAATATGTGGAAAACTTCAATTAAATTTAGACATACAGCATGGTAACAGGCTCTTTGGGCCCACAAGCTTGTGCCACTCAATTGAACTACAACCCCCAGCATATTTTTTGAAAGGAGGGTGGAAACTGGAGCACCCTGAGGAAACCAATGCCGACACGGGAAGAACGTATATACTCCTTATATACAGCACCGGATTCGTACCGCGGTCACCGGTGCTGAAACAGCAGTACGCTAACTACTGTGCTAACTATGCCACTCTTATCTTACAGGGAAGATAATGGGTGAAATGGGATTGCTCCATGAGCTGGCATCGACTGGTTGGGCTGAATGGTTTTCTTCCACGTTGAAAGGAAATATGGAATAATTTGAAGAAATTGTTTTAGAAGGACAAGGGCATCATATTACCAATTTTATACTTTTAGGAATGTGGGTTTTTTTTGCTTAATTGCACTACTTCTGTAATTTTCCCAGATCAAATAGAAATTAAAATTATAAATCTTTCAACAGCTAAATAATCCATTTGGTTTATACTAATGGTGCTGGCCCTTTGAAACAACTGTTAACCTTTTTCCTGAGAGCTCTGTAAAATTCTTCTCCAGTCTCTCCATATAATTGAAGTGCCTCAGCACTGACGTTGTTAGTGATCATGAAGAAATATCTCCCAAATTGCAAACAAAACGCTAGCGGATTTGCACGTTAGCAGTGTTCTCTATATGTTGTATTTATAACAATTTGATGGACCTAAGAATATGTTCACGGACAGGAATCAAGAATGAATGGGAACAAGATTCGAATATATCTATTTCAGATGAAAATTGGGATAACCTGCTTAATAATATTTCATTCTGTGCACAACTTTGCTTCATGTAATTTAAAATTGTACATAGAATATATATGTCCAAAGTCAGATTATCTCATTTTTATCCTGATGTTTTTTAAAAATTTACATACATGTAATCATAGCCAGGTACAAAATGCTAGTAATGAAAAATTAATATCCAATTCATTACATATGGTGTAAACCCCAACCCCTCCCTCCCCTAAATAAACCCTAATTGCAAAAGAAAAGAAACAGCACAGAAAAAGAATAAAGAAAAGGAAGAAAATAGAATAGAAACCTGGCTGCTGGAGGGCCACTTACATTACACAGCATCAATCATTTCTATCTTTGAATACACTAAAGGAGGTCAACGAGGGTCAAAGCTTAAGAAAAAGATTTATAAATTAATTCCCTCAATTTGTAGATACAAGTGCCAAATTTTTGAAAATACATCATACTTATTTCTCAAATTTTAAGTAATCTTCTCCAAGGGAATGAATGCAGTTGTACATCTCCATGCTCCACTGCTCCATTCCCAGGTGGGTGTCTGATTTCTATGTTACTGCTATATATTTTATTGCTACTGCTGAAGCAATCTTTTAAAACTCTTTTTGATAATATAGATATTTCAGCTCGGATCTTATCCATTCAATATTACCTAATAAAAATAACATTGGGTTTTGTGGAAATTTGATTCCCGTAACTCGTTCTAAATAACTCGCCAAATTTGACCTGAAAGATTTCACTTTGAGGCAAGACCAAGTTGAATGTAAAAAAAATGTACCCATCTCCTGACCACATCGGAAATATTGATCTGATAAATCCGACTTCAGTCTATTTAACTTTTGTGGTGCAAGGTATAATTGGTGCAAAAAATTATACTGAATCAATCTATACCTAACATTTAGAGTAAGCCATCATACATAAATCTGACCAATTTGATTCATCAATATTAGTTTCCCACCATTGTCTGGACCCATATATTTGCTATTTAAAAGTCCCCTTCTACAATAAAGTAGACATAGCTGAAATAAATTTCTAAATGTATCTACTATGTATCAACATTACCACATTTTGGTAATAGCATTGTCAGACCTAGTTTATCCCTTAAACAAGCCCACATTTGATAATAACAAAAAAGTGTATTATTTTGTATCTCATATTTATTTTTTAGTTGTTCAAATGACATTAAATTCCTTCCTTCGTACAATCTTCTATACATCCAATTCCTTTCCGAGACCAAATATTTAAAAATTGATTATTGATTGAAAATGGAAAAAGTTGATTTTGAATCAAAGGCATTTTAGGTAGAACACTCCTTATGTCCGATATCAAATGTCTGGGAACCGATACTCAGTTCTTTACAATTTATTTGCTGGTGACTGTGTTTAGTGGTAGGGTTTAGATTAGTATGGGCTTATTTTTTCTTTTGTTCATATTTTTGTTTATGAAATTTAAAAGAAAAAAAAAGAAATAAATGTTATATTTAAACTCTAATCTACAAAGCTATGTTTCCCTAATACTGAATTTTCTTAACTTCACTTACAACTTGCCTCTGCCCTCTTAAATTATTCTAAAACTGGAATTTATCTTGCTCTTCTAGCCCTTTCAGTGTAATGCCTCACATTGCTCTGAAAAGGATTCTGACCAGAAAGGTTGATCATTCTTTTTCTCTCAGATGCTGCCTAACCTGTTTGAGTTCCCTCAACAGATTTTTTTGCTCCAGATCCCAGCACCTGAAGTCACCCGTCTTGCCTTTTTGTGTTGTTTAATCAAAGACTTCTGTGTTATCTATAATTAATTGCATTTGCCATTTTATTTATCCTTTTCACCTGTACATGCACATTCCAATGCCCAAGCTTAGTATAGATCCTCATTGGTGGAGGACCTCATTGTCTGTACAGAAATATACATTTAATGCCTATATTTAATCAATTGTGCACTCAAAATTACAGTCATTCTAATTGCTTCTACTTCATTAACTATTAATTACCAAGGAAAATAAAATACTGCAAAGAAGCAGGTCAGATAGTATTTGTGGATGAACAATTCCTTAGTGGGGCGGTGCTGTAGGAGTTGCTGTAGTGGCAGCGCTGGTGCAGACCTGTGGGGAGCCAGGGCAGAGAGCAAGGGAGCAGAGATGAAGCACTCCTGCGGGGTCCATTCACCCAGTTGACTGCTGTCGGCTCTGCACGGGCTTTGAGCAGTCCATTGAAGGAGCCAACATTGGTTTTATTTAAATCCCATGATTGCGGGTCTATGTCCAAGATGGCGGCGCCTATTAATCGCAGACTCTGGGGAAACAGAGGACTGGAGCAGGGCATCAGATGACAGGAAGATCACCCTCCCCCACCCCAATCTGAGAAGGAGAAGCAGAGGATATGACCCACGGAGTTGATGACCACAGTGGCAGACCACCGAGGGGGCTCTGTGGCTAAGGCACCAATGCATGCAGTGGGCTAGTGGGAACTCGAGGTGAGGAACCTGTGGAAGCTGTGGGCTGTTGGAGACTACTGTCGTGAGACTTGCGCTGGGCTGCGGACTGCTGGAGACTGCCTCAAGCTGGCTGGAGGGGTACCAGGTATCAAGGAAGTGCTGAGAGCGCTGAAGGGTTCCTCTGACTGTCTCGGAGGTTCGGATCTGGAGTTCTGGTTTCCAATGCTTTGCCCTGGACTCTGTGGGGGCTGAGGAAGTGCTGGAGGTGAATCGACAGACACTGGGTGACTCAGAGGAGACTCTCTGCTTCTCTCTGACTGACTGTAAGGCGCTTAGGCAATTCCTGCTGATGGCGAATCTGTCCGCAAGGCAAAAATAAATTTCGTGTAATATGGTAATTAATTTAATCTTTTCTTCCTCCGTAGATGTTCCCTGACCTGCTGACTGTTTCCACTATTTTATTTCAAATGTCCAGCAATGAGATTTTTCAATTAGTTTTTAATTGGTCTACGTGGTCCTAAGAAATAATCTGATTCCTGCAATTGAGAAAGACTTTTGTCTGTAACTGCAAAAAAATTCCATGTAGACCTCAAATGACTACCTATTACTAAAGATTTATGAAATGTGGCACAACTTTATCTATCTTTTAATTTTTTTAAAAATTTTTTCACACTATGAACCATACTGACCAAAATACACACAAACATTTCCCTCTTTTCTCCCCCTCCCTTCTTCACCCCCCCCCCCCACTCACTCAAGTTCAACCTATATGATACCGTCACACAATGACAATAAACAAGAAATTTGATCTACTTTTACACACTGGGTCAGTTCATTTCGTCTTCTTCTCCTTCTGTCATTTTAGGGGGTGGAGATCCGCGGTAGGACTTGTCTGTTGTGTTCCATGTACGGTTCCCAAATTTGTTGGAATACTGTGATGTCCTTTCTTATATTACATGTTATTTTTCCCAATGGAATACATTTATCCATTGCTATACTCTCAGGAACTCTATCTGATCACATGCCATCTAGTTCTGGCCAATATCAACCATTTGCAAACCTCCCCCTGTGCCCATCTCTGACCCAATCTTGCTACATCGAGCAACGCTATCCATCTCAAATGCTAGGACATGCCTGTTTGCAGCGCTGATCGCTCCTCACCGGGATGCACTTACCTTTTCCACGGTCATCCTCCGCGTCTCGGACGAATGAGTTTCACCCACGTAGAATCCTGCCCCCGAAACGACGTGGACGCCCGTTTCCTGAGAGAGGCGCCGGAGAGTTTGAACGTCCCTGCAAATCCCCGTCGTGGTGTTTTCCACCACAGTGCCGCCACCCACCCTCTTGAACTGCAGCAGCTCCTCTTTCACCACCTCGGGCTCCTCGTTCAACAGGAGGTTGCCTCTGTGACTGTACGGGTTCTGTTGGAGCCAGTGCAAGTTGCCCATGGCGATCGGCAGCTCCGCGCACGCTTCTTGGCCGGGGGGCGGCGGCGAGTAGCAGCAAGCGAAGGACAAGGCCAAGTGCTCGTGGGTCAGCGTCCGACCCAGCCGGCTGGCGTCGATCCGACCCAGCACAGTCTGAACTTTCCCACTCAACCCTGCCATTTCCTGGGCGGCGGAGGGAGGGGGGCCTGAAAACGAACGACACGCCATCGATTAGGGCGGCTCTTGCCTGAGATCCCGGGGTCATTCTGAACCGGCCACTTGGCGCGAGTGGCCAACGTCAAGGAGGGCAGCGATGGGCCAGGTTCGCGCGCAGCAGGTACATTGGAGGGCAGGTGTGGGGAAAACCCTTCCCAGCTCCTCAACTTAAAGTTAACTTTCTAAGGAGGGAAGTTTTGTTTACGCTCGCCCCGACTCTCTCATTTTCACGTTAAACTGCACAAAGTCGCGTCACGCTCGTCGCTCAAGGGCTCCGACTCACTGTCAATCTCCCGCGGTCCAGACCGTCTGTCAAATCCCCGGGTGGTGGCATCCGGCCAATCCGTGACCAGCAAACTCTCGCGACTGGTGTTGAGCTTCGAAGGTCTGGCTCCTCCCCTGACCCCCCCCCCCCCACCCCCACGTCGCCTGCTTTCCACCCAAACCCCAGTTCAGGCCAAAGGCCTTGTGCTCTCATCCTCCTGAATGAAAGGAAGGGTGTTGCACTCTCTCTTGAGTGCGCTTGGTCTTTGGCAACCCCACATGAATAGCTTGAATGTCTCTTTTTTTTAAAATTCAAATTTAAAGTATGGTCTTGGCCAATACTTGGGCTCTGTGTGCCTGGCGTATTGCTGGAAATAAAGATCGAAAATGCTGGCAGCGTTTTTTTTTCTTCTTCTCTTTCTTTGGCTTGGCTTCGCGGACGAAGATTTATGGACGGGGTAAAAAGTCCACGTCAGCTGCAGGCTCGTTTGTGGCTGACAAGTCCGATGCGGGACAGGCAGACACGGTTGCAGCGGCTGCAGGGGAAAATTGGTTGGTTGGGGTTGGGTGTTGGGTTTTTCCTCCTTTGCCTTTTGTCAGTGAGGTGGGCTCTGCGGTCTTCTTCAAAGGAGGTTGCTGCCCGCCAAACTGTGAGGCGCCAAGATGCACGGTTTGAGGCGTTATCAGCCCACTGGCGGTGGTCAATGTGGCAGGCACCAAGAGATTTCTTTAGGCAGTCCTTGTACCTTTTCTTTGGTGCACCTCTGTCACGGTGGCCAGTGGAGAGCTCGCCATATAATACGATCTTGGGAAGGCGATGGTCCTCCATTCTGGAGACGTGACCCATCCAGCGCAGCTGGATCTTCATAAGCGTGGACTCGATGCTGTCGACCTCTGCCATCTCGAGTACTTCGACGTTAGGGGTGTAAGCGCTCCAATGGATGTTGAGGATGGAGCGGAGACAACGCTGGTGGAAGCGTTCTAGGAGCCGTAGGTGGTGCCGGTAGAGGACCCATGATTCGGAGCCGAACAGGAGTGTGGGTATGACAACGGCTCTGTATACGCTTATCTTTGTGATGTTTTTCAGTTGGTTGTTTTTCCAGACTCTTTTGTGTAGTCTTCCAAAGGCGCTATTTGCCTTGGCGAGTCTGTTGTCTATCTCATTGTCGATCCTTGCATCTGATGAAATGGTGCAGCCGAGATAGGTAAACTGGTTGACCGTTTTGAGTTTTGTGTGCCCGATGGAGATGTGGGGGGGCTGGTAGTCATGGTGGGGAGCTGGCTGATGGAGGACCTCAGTTTTCTTCAGGCTGACTTCCAGGCCAAACATTTTGGCAGTTTCCGCAAAGCAGGACGTCAAGCGCTGAAGAGCTGGCTCTGAATGGGCAACTAAAGCGGCATCGTCTGCAAAGAGTAGTTCACGGACAAGTTTCTCTTGTGTCTTGGTGTGAGCTTGCAGGCGCCTCAGCGTTTAGGAGGTGAGGAAGCATCAGTCAAAAAAAAAAGTTTCCTCAGAATTGGGAAAAGAATAGCTTTAAATTGCAGAGATGGGACAAAGGGAGCATCCCTGAAGGATGGCGCAATAGATCAGCCCAGTTAATAAATACACAGCAGTCACTCACCTGAAAATATTCAACATATTATGATGCCCTTGCATGCCACCAGCCATCGCCTCTCATGGCAACCTCCCCGTACAATTAGAGAAGATGTAGCACCTCTTTTAGCTTGTCCATTTCCATCATTAAGGTGTCTGAACAGTGTTTTCTGGAGATGGAGCAATTCACTCACATTTCCAAACAAGTCTGGGTGTTTCATGTTCACAATGTGGCCCACTCTTTACTCGAAAGAATCAAAAGCTTGTTGATCCAAACCAAGGCTTTCATTAACTAGGAGACATGTAAGGTCGACCAGTCCAGAATGACCTGGTCTGGCTAGAAGCAACCCTTTAAGACCTGCCAGTAGGCATGGCTACACTCTCTGCCAATCAGGGTCATTCTACACTACAATCTGTACATATACACATTGGTGATAGAATCGGATCTCTTCTTTGAGAACTGACCCTGGGGTGGATGGAGGGCTATAAAAAAAAGAAAAAGAAAAAAAGGGCCCGATGGAGGTTAGGGGCTGTACCAGTCAGGGGGCCTGACCATCTGGCGTGACCGCTGTGGTGCCGGGATTGGGGCCGTTGGAGTCGTGTCGCCGGCAGGCTCGTCGGGTGCGGCCACTGCTTCACTCAATTCCCCAATGGGGTTGTTGACAATCTGGCCTGAGCTGGTGGGGTGGTTCTGGTCCCTCTGTTCAAGCACATGACCTGGGGGAGGTTGGGTTGGAAGTACTGCTGGGCCTGATCTGGCTTGGGCTAGGTCCCTTACCGAGACTGTGTCCTCTCGCCCGTCTGGGTACTGTTAGATCTGCTTTGTTCATGAATGAGTGAGTCAAACACCAGACTGAGTCGAAATCAAGGTTCTTTGTTCTTTATTGCCGGATTGTAACACTTGCAACTAACAGTGTTAGTTGGAGAAGGTGCATTCTGCCGTTATCAGCAAGTGGTGTTTTTTATATACCTTAGGATACGTACTTAGTAAATTATCATACCATGACATTGTCCAATGAATAAACTGTTGCTGTCCCTCTCTGCTAGCCTCCTGCACATCAATTTGTCATCCCCACTCTTATCTTGAGAGTACAAGATCACAACTGCATCTTGTTACAGCCCAGCACTGGGTGACTCCCTCTACATTCCCAGCTCATGATGTTTTTACCTAACAGTACTCAATGTAGGCATAATGCGGGTTCGCATGGAGCAGAGTCTCTCGGTCAACCAAGGGGTCGTTCTTTGAGAACCGGATGTGGCGTCATAGGAGGATCGGCCCAGGAACCGTGAGCCACGCCGGTATGGTTGTTCCCGATTCAGATTTCCTCGGGAAAGAGAACATCCTTTCATGGGGGGTGGCATTGATCTCAGTGCATAGGAGGGAGTGGATGAAGTGTAGGGCACTAGTGAGCACATCCTGCCAGCAAGAGGTGAGGAGACCTTTGGACCAAAGGGCAAGCGTAACTGCTTTCCAGATGCTGGCATTCTCTCTTTCGACCTGCCCATTACCACGTGGGTTATAGCTGGTGGTCCTGCTTGAAGCAATACCATGCTCCAGAAGGTACTGCTGCAGCTCCATGCTCATAAACGAGCACCCTCTGTCACTGTGGATGTAACTGGGGTACCAGTAGATGGTGAAGCTGCTGTGCAGGGCCTCTATGGTGGTCATGTCTGAGCAGGGCACAGCGAATGGGAAGTGGGTGTACTCATCGATGGCCTTTTTTGGCTTGGCTTCGCGGACGAAGATTTATGGAGGGGGTAAATGTCCACATCAGCTGCAGGCTCGTTTGTGGCTGACAAGTCCGATGTGGGACAGGCAGACACGGTTGCAGCGGTTGCAGGGGAAAATTTGTTGGTTGCGGTTGGGTGTTGGGTTTTTCCTCCTTTGTCTTTTGTCAGTGAGGTGGGCTCTGCGGTCTTCTTCAAAGGAGGTTGCTGCCCGCCGAACTGTGAGGCGCCAAGATGCACGGTTTGAGGCGATATCAGCCCACTGGCGGTGGTCAATGTGGCAGGCACCAAGAGATTTCTTTAGGCATTCCTTGTACCTCTTTGGTGCACCTCTGACACGATGCCCAGTGGAGAGCTCGCCATATAACACAATCTTGGGAAGGCGAGGGTCCTCCATTCTGGAGACGTGACCTACCCAGTGCAGTTGGATCTTCAACAGCGTGGATTCGATGCTGTTGGCCTCTGCCATCTCGAGTACTTCAATGTTAGGGATGAAGTCGCTCTAATGAATGTTGAGGATGGAGCGGAGACAACGCTGGTGGAAGCGTTCTAGGAGCCGTAGGTGATGCCGGTAGAGGACCCAAGATTCGGAGCCGAACAGGAGTGTGGGTATGACAACGGCTCTGTATACGCTTATCTTTGTGAGGTTTTTCACTTGGTTGTTTTTCCAGACTCTTTTGTGTAGTCTTCCAAAGGCGCTATTTGCCTTGGCGAGTCTGTTGTCTATCTTGTTGTCGATCCTTGCATCTGATGAAATGGTGCAGCCGAGATAGGTAAAATGGTTGACCGTTTTGAGTTTTGTGTGCCCGATGGAGATGTGGGGGGGCTGGTAGTCATGGTGGGGAGCTGGCTGATGGAGGACCTCAGTTTTCTTCAGGCTGACTTCCAGGCCAAACATTTTGGCAGTTTCCACAAAACAGGACGTCAAGCGCTGAAGAGCTGTCTCTGAATGGGGAACTAAAGAGGCATCGTCTGCAAAGAGTAGTTCACAGACAAGTTACTCTTGTGTCTTGGTGTGAGCTTGCAGACGCCTCAGATTGAAGAGACTGCCATCCGTGCGGTACCGGATGTAAACAGCGTCTTCATTGTTGAGGTCTTTCATGGCTTGGTTCAGCATCATGCTGAAGAAGATTGAAAAGAGGTTTGGTGCGAGAACGCAGCCTTGCTTCACGCCATTGTTAATGGAGAAGGGTTTAGAGAGCTCATTGCTGTATCTGACCCGACCTTGTTGGTTTTCGTGCAGTTGGATAACCATGTTGAGGAACTTTGGGGGGCATCCGATGCGCTCTAGTATTTGCTAAAGTCCTTTCCTGCTCACGGTGTCGAAGGCTTTGGTGAGGTCAACAAAGGTGATGTAGAGGCCTTTGTTTTGTTCTCTGCACTTTTCTTGGAGCTGTCTGAGGGCAAAGACCATGTCAGTAGTTCCTCTGTTTGCGCGAAAGCCGCACTGTGATTCTGGGAGAACATTCTCGGCGACACTAGGTATTATTCTATTTAGGAGAAATCCAGGAGCTGCTGGCAAAGAAGCGGGCTGCCCACCAGGCTCACCTTACAAAGTCGATGGCCTTAAGGATGTTGGTATTACAGTTGGTCGACGGTATGGGCCCCTTGAAGTCTACGCTGAGACGCTCAAAGGGGCGGGTGGCTTTGATGACGTGGGTGTTCTCCGGACGGAAGAAGTGGGGCTTGCACTCAGCACACACTGGGCAGGCTCGGGTCATGGAGTTAATCTCCTCGACTGTGTAGGGTAGGTTGCGAGCTTTGACAAAGTGCGCAAACCTAGTGACCCCTGAATGACAGAGCTCCTTGTGGAGTCTCTACAGCCTGTCCAGTTGTATATTGGTGCAAGTCCCCCTGGAGAGCGCATCTGGCAGGTCGTTGAGTTTTCCAGGCCAATACAGTATGTCATAATTAAAGGTGGAGAGTTCGATTCTCCACCTGGCAATTTTGTCATTCTTGATCTTACCTCGCTGGGTATTGCTAAACATGAAGGAGACCGCACGTTGGTCGGAGAGCAGTGTAAAACGCCTGCCAGTGCGGTAGTGTCTCCAACGACGTACTGCTTCGACTATGGCCTGGGCCTCCTTCTCGATAGAGGAGTGTCGGCTCTCAGGACCTTGGAGGGTTCTGGAGGAGAAGGCTACCTGCTGGCCGGCCTGGTTCAAATTTGCTGCCAGTGCAAAGTCGGATGCATCGCTCTCGACTTGGAACGGGATGGACTCATCGATGGTGTGCAGTGTTTTTTTCAGCAGCGATGTCCGATTTGATGCGGTCGAAGGCCACTCTGGCTTCAGTTGACAGGGGGAAGGAGGTGGTCTTGATGAGTGGCTGTGCCTTGTCGGCATAGTGTGGAACTCATTGGGCATAGTAGGAGAAAAAGCCCAGGCATTGTCTGAGTGCCTTCTGGGTGTGGGGGGGGGGGGAAGGGGGGGAGCATCCATGAGGGGACATGCCATCAGGATCTGGCATTACCACCCCGTTCTCCACCACGCAACCCAGAATTGCGAGCTGAGTGGTCCGGAAGACACACTTGTCGAAATTTTAGGTCAAGTTCAGATGAATTGCAGTCTGAAAAAGTTTCTCGACGTTGACATCATGATCCTCTGTGTCATGGCCACAGATGGTGATGTAATCCAGATATGGGAAAGTAGCTGTTAGCCCGTTCTGGTCCATCATCCGGTCCATTTCCCACTGGAAGACCGTGACGCCATTCGTGACCCCAAAGGGTACCCTGAGGAATTGATACAGCCACCCATTCGCTTCGAAGGCCGTGAAAGGTCAGTCTTCTCGGCGGATCAGGAGCTGGTGATAGGCCGAACATGTTAATGGTGGAGAACACATGGTATTGGGC
The DNA here is from genome assembly GCF_036971445.1 of Narcine bancroftii. Taxonomy (NCBI): domain Eukaryota; kingdom Metazoa; phylum Chordata; class Chondrichthyes; order Torpediniformes; family Narcinidae; genus Narcine; species Narcine bancroftii. The sequence continues at coordinate 433,681,435 of NC_091469.1, forward strand.
GATCTGATTCACCACATCCGTGATCCGTGGAAGGGGGTACGCATCCAGAAGCGTGAAGCGGTTGATTGTCTAGCTGTAGTCAATCACCATCTGCCGCTTCTCCCCGTTTTTAGTCACTCCAGGGACTTGAGCTAAGTTCGATAATGCCCTCGTCCAGCAGTCCAAGCACCTCGCTTGTGATAAATTTCCTGTGTTCGTAACTATATTGCCAGATTTTGGTGGCCACAGGCTTCCAGCCAGGGGTGAGATTTGCGAAGAGCGCTGGCAGAGTGACCCGGAGGATGGAGAGGCTACAAGTGGGGCACCAGGACATGGGGGCGGGTGGCTTGGGCTGTAGCTGGCAGGAGGCCTCCAGGATGGAATGGTTAAAGACAGAGAGTGGAGCGTGAGGCCCCCCCCAAAGTGCAGGGAAATGGTTCAAAACTGGCACTGAAAGTCCAGTCCCAGCAGTACAGGGGCACACATTTGGGGAAGGACTAATAGTTTGAAGTCTGTGAACATGATGCCCTGGACTTTCAGGGTCACCACACAATACCCCTTTGCCCTGTTCGAGTGCGATCTGGTCGCCAATGAAATCCTCTGGGCAGTGGGGAGAATAGCCAGTCCGCAACGGTGGGCCAGGTCTGGGTGGATAAAACTGTCAGTTGACACAGAGTCAAATAAGCAATTGGTACAGTGTCCATGCAGTAATCAGTTCCATTGCTTTTGTGAGGGGATGGGGGCAGTCCCGGTCTAGGATTACTGATGCAGTGACTTGTAATGGGGACAGTGGAGTCCTACGTGATGACGTCACACAACGTGTGCGTGGTGACGTCACAGAAACAGTCGGGCCAGAGCAGTCAACGTCGAGGAGTTGGTGCTGCTGCCTGCAGCCTGCTGGGGGTGTTGGCCAGCCAATGGTAAGTGCTGGGGGTCGCTGCTTGCTGTCAGCGGTGGGGCGGTCAGTCGGGCGGTCGCAGCGGTGGATACCAGGTCAGTCGCGGAGGCGTGTCCCTGGTCAGCAGCGTCATTAGCGGTGGTGGGTACCGGGTCGGTAGCGTCGGTGTTGGCGGCGGATACCTGGTCGGCTGCCTCGGTGGTGGCGGGTCCCCGGTCGGTAGTGTTGGTAGTGGCGGCGGGTGTGGCGTGTCCTTGGTCAGCAGTGGCAGCGGGTCTCTGGTCGGCAGTGTCGGTAGCAGTGGCAGCGGGCTCAGCGGTGATGGCAGCAGCAGGCTCAGCAGTGATGGCAGCAGCAGGTCCCTGGTCAGCAGCGGTAGTGGCTGTTGAAGTCGGGGCTGGGGCCTGGTCGGATGTTGCTTCGCGAGGGAAGGTGAAGCAGGCTGACATCATTGGGGCGAGGGTGGGTTGTACCTTCCGTGCTCGCCTTCTGCCCTGTGACGTGAGCCGCTGGTGCGCGTTGGAGCCCTCGCTCTCATTGGATGAGAGCTCTGAGGAAGAAATGTTTGAATGGGAGTATGTTGGTTGGGCTTCACACAAGGCACTGTGTTTGACGGTGGCCATTTTGGAGTGACAGACTATAGCAACGTGGCCGTTTTTATGGGACTTCTGGCACCTGGCTTTTCTTGTTGGGCACTGGGACCTGCTGTGCTTGTCCCTCTCACAGAAATAACACTTCGGGGTTGCATCGGGCAGCGTAGCGGCAGCCAACAGGCAGTCGGTGTGCCGGGGTGTAGTAGGGTTGAGGGAGGGCATCCTACTCACATCAGAGCGTGGGGTCCAGCCTGGAGAGTACATGTCCATACTTAAGACCGCATCCTCCATTGTCTCTGCGATCCGGATCACATCCTCTAGGTTTTCTCCCCCGTGCTCTGGCAGGTGCTGCCTCATCTCATTCGATTGGACCCCGGTCACGTAGGCATCCCGAATGAAATCATCTGTGGTCTCTGCAGCAGTTCTGTCTGTGCAGGGACAGTCCCTGCCCATTGCCCTTAGTGCTTGAATATAAGCTCGACAGGACTCACTGGGCTGTTGCCTCCTTGTTGCAAGTTTGTACCGAGCATCGACCCTGTTCACCAGTCGCTCGTAGAGCCCTTTCAGCACCTTCATGGCTGCAGCATAAGTGGTCGCGTCCTGGATGCTCTGGTAGACTCTCGAGGACACCATAGTCATCAATATTAGTAGTTGATGGCTGTCCTCTATCACAGCAGGGTCAGAGAGTTGTAAGTATGTTTTGAAGCACCTCACCCAGTGCTTAAAGTCATTCGAGGCTGTAGCTGACTGTGGGTCGATGTCAAGGCGTTCCAGCCGTAGCATATGCTCCATCCCTTCAAAACATTCTAGTTAATAAAATTGTAGAGCGCGTCGAAAGAATCAAAGGCTTGTTGATCCAAGCCAAGGCTCTTATTAACTAGAAGACTGGAGCGTATCACATGTAGGTCAACCAGTCCAGAATGACCTGGTCTGGCTTGGAGCAACCCTTTAAGACCTGCCAGTAGGCGTGGCTACACTCTCAGCCAATCACAGTCATCCTACACTACAATCTGTACATATACACATTGGTGATAGAATCTGTACTATCACAGAATGCATTTGGAAAAATTCCTTGATCAATATGTTGAGGAACTAATCAGAGCATAGATTACGGTATTTTGCAACATATTACAAGCCTTGAGTCAATTAACAATGTCATGGAAAAGGATCCTCCATGGGAGAGCAATTATGACAAGATAAAATTTGAGAGTGAAAATCTTGGGTCTGAAGTTTATGACTTTAAATATTTAAACATTTCAGTTTTACTGAAACTTCTCAAGGCATTTTTGTACTTGTATTACATTGCATTCTTTTTGATGCTTCAATATATCTCTTATTATTTAAAGTGCAGTAATGCACATGGTATACTAATGAGGTCTTGTTGTTTTTTCTAAAAATAGGGTCATCTGTTTTTATAATTCGTATACTAAATAAAATATTAAATTTGATTAGATGTTATTATTACTTTATCAATCTGAGATGCTATATTTAATATTTTTCATGACTTCTGAACCTGAACTACAATTTTTTTTTACTCTTCCAAAGTCTATTTCAATTTAGAGTATTTTTTTTAACAAAATGTGCAACTTCCCTAGATTCCAAACTCCGAATTTAGATTTCTCTCCAAATGAATGTGAATTCCACTTATCACTTATTCCTCTAGCTTCTCAAAATTCTTTTGAGACACAAAAAAATTAAACCCCATTCTGGTTTATCTAAAATATTTTGCCTGATCCCTCTTAGATTTTATTTAAGTATTCAGCTGCATGGCAAAGAGTTGGACATAGCTACACACTTACAACATAGTCAATCTGTGCTTCACAACTGTTGTTTCCACCCCCCCCCCTTTATTTAACAATGGTAAATTGAAGATTTCTCTTCCTAATTCCATGCTCTTCAATCTATTATGTTAAAATTCTCTGTAGTTCCTTCCCAAAGGGTTTCCTGAAATCCATGTACATTGGGATGGACTGTAACAAGTCTTGGCATCATTCAATAACATGCCTGGCTGGAAATTTCTGCTAATCACTCCAAGACATGAACACCATCAACAGACTACTTTTGAACCAGATTAAACTGCGGTAGACCTCTGTCGATATGGATGCTTATCATTGAGGCTGACTTCAAACAGCATGGTTTTGAATGATGCTCAGTGTGATAAGATGTTTTGGATTGGTTTCTGGGGGTGCCTCACAGAGGCTTCTACATTCTGGCTAGGGCCAAGTCACCAAAGAAAAACTTGTTTCTCAACCAGTATTCTTGGCTCAATGATCCATTCTGTTTCATTTATTTCTTTATTAAGATTGATTTAAAGTCTTTATTAACACTTTTTCTGCCTCAGGCACAATATGATGAAGATCCCCTCCCAGAAGCCTCATCTCACACCTTACTTGCACAATTGTAAACTATTTTCTTGTGTTTTCAGGGTATCAGTTGATTTCATTGCAATGATTCTATATAACTTCATTTTTTTACATATGCCTGAGATTATTTTTCTCTATTAAAACTCACCTACAGGTATCTAATTGGGCCAAATGAAGATGACTGACCACCAGCAAATCTGCAGTTTAAGTCATTCATGCTTTGTCACATACTGGCACATCTGCAATCCAGGTTGACTGATGATGTGCTAGAGTGAAGGATCATATATGCTGGTTATAGAAATATGATGAATTGCTAATGTACATTGTTTTTTCTGAATCTAACATTATGCTGAACACTATAGTCTTCATCAAACAACACCAGAAGTAATGTTGCCCTGGGCCCTCTAAGTTTCAAATGAAGATACAGCCAGTAAGAGATGGGAGCCTATTGAATAATCAAGCATGGTAGTCTATAAAAATGAGAAACCCACCCTTTTTTTTTGTAGCTGGAAAGTTAAAATTAACCTGAAAGTAAAATTGAGATTTCACTGTATCATTGAGTCTCACTGATTTGGTTGAGACTAGAAGTAGACGACATGGGTTTAAAGGAAACGTGAGGGAAACTTCTTCAACAAGAGGGTGGTGAGAGTGTGGAATGAGCTGCCAGTGAATGCAATAGATGTGAGTTTGATTTTAATATTTAAGAAAAATTGCAGAGAAATTGCCAACTGGATGGGCTAAATGGCTGTAGTGTTCTATGGTTTGAACGATTCATGAAAATTATTTCACCCTCTTTTGCCTGTGTTTAAAAGGAGATAGTGGTGTACAAAAGTGGTTACCAAATGGTTGATTCTTGGATATTATTTCTGGGTACCAAAAATTGGGGGTAAAGGTGATCTCCTTTGCTATTACTAGTGTCTCATTCATTGTCCTTTAAATCTTTGTGGATTAGAGAGCACACAATGATCTCCAACCTCTTTTGATCATTATCCTTCTTTTGCACTGTGCCTCCACTGCCCACATGATGTACCACTACCTGAGTAGTACTTGCAGGTACCACCTTCTCCTGTTCCATAAGGATATTCCCATTCATTATGACTGTGACTATGTCACACAGCGACTGTAGTTGCAGATATAAAAAGTCTTTATTCTAGACAACAAGCAAAGATTCAAAAGGCACTCTAAATGTAAAATGGGATTTTATACTGTTTAAGCACAAAGAAAACAGCAAATGAGTAAATACAATTTTGGTGGTCACAATTACAGTAACATTCTGGGTGTAGGCATCTAGCTCTGTAGAATTACATATCTGCAAGGGGGCATATCTCGTCTGACAGGAAGGCATAGAATAGTATAGCAAAGCAACCTATGGTCCATGATGACTATGTTAAACATGATGCCAGATTAATCACTGCTGTTTGTGCATGATACATGCCCCTCTAATCCCTGCATATTCATGTGCCTATCCAGAGGCTTCTTAAATCCATATCTGCTTCCACCATTATTACCCCTGACAAAACTAATTGCTCCCATCACTTTAATTGCATGTCCCCTATATTTGACATTTTTCCCCAGGTAAAAATATTCTGACCATCTACCCTATCTATGCCTCTCGCAATTTTATAAACTCTAATCAGGTCTCCCCTCAGCCTCCGGCGCTCCATAGAAAGCAATTCAAATTTCTTTCAATCTCTTAGTTCATGCTCTCTAATCCAGGCAGCATCCTACTGAATCTCTTCTGAACCATTTCTAAAGACTTCACATCCTTCCTGTAATTGAGTGACCAAAGTTGCACACAATATTCTGTCCAGCCTGACCAAAGTTTTACATAGCTGCAACATTATTTTCTTGCTCTTATACTGAATGACTTCCTATCCTTCCTGCCTTAACACCTATCATCCCTTCAACTCCTCCCTTTGCTGCCCTGCTGCTTTAGTTCCCATTCCTGTCAATCTAGTTTATAGCCTCCTGAGTAGCTCAATTGAACTTCACTGCGGGGATATTAATTCCCTTCCAGTTCAGGTGCGATCCATCCCTCTTGTACTGGCCCCTCCTGCCCTGGAAGGGAGCCCGATGATCATATATCTGAAGCCCTTCTTCCTGCACCTACCTACTCCTTAGCTGTATGTTGAACTGCACTCTCTTCCAAGCATGTGGTATGGGAATAATCCAGAGATTCCAACCCTGGATGTTCTGCTTTTTAACTTACTACCTTGCTTCCTAAAATCATCTTACAGAACCCTTTCTCCTTTCCTTCTTGTTTCATTGGTACCAGTATGGACCACAACCTCTGGTTACTCATCCTCCCCTATTAGAATATTGTGTACCTGTTCAGAGACATTCTAGACCCTGGCACAAAGAAGGCAACAGACCATCCTGGAGTGTTGCTTGCAGTCACAGGAATGCCTATTAGGGTCTCTGACTATGGAGACATATCACTATCACTATGCTTGACTTCACCCTTCCTGTTGATCCTGCCGCTGCTTATTCCTGCTGGTTAGTCATTCCCCTACCCCCACCATAACATATCCAAAGAAGTACTGAGGGGGATAGCAACAGGCGAACCCTGAATTATCTGTCTATTCCCTTTAACTTTCTTAGTGTCATCCAACTACCTACAGCCTGCACCTTAGGAGTGACCATCTATGATGCTATCAGCCTACTGAATGATCCTGAGCATGTCCAACTCCAGCTCTCATTCCTTGGCATGGTTCATCAGAAGCTGCATTTGCGTGCACTTCCCACAGGCACAGTCAACAGGAACATTTGAAGTCTCCTTGATGTCCTGCGACATTCTATCGGAACTTACCTCTGGCCTGAGTTCCATCCCCACAATTCTGTCTAAAGATTAATGATACTTGTCCATTCCTGTTCTCTGCCCTCTTTGCTGAAGCCTCTCAAGCCAAAGCATCTGAACTTTACCTCATTCACAGTACTTCCATTCAAGAGCTCTGCCTCCTCTAAATTGTTACTCCAAAGAGGCTGCTTCACTGGAGTGGCCTTCTTTTTATCTGCTACTTCTACTGGTTGCTACTGAAAGCTGACTGGCACTCACAACCAACTAGCACTTCATAAAAACTTCTGCAATCCTCCATTCTGCTGAAAGCTCCCACTTATTCAAAAACATTAAGCAACCTTTTTCCATTGCATTGAGAGATGGCTCTCTCCAGACAATGGTTCATATTCATGCAGCTATCCTTTTCTTAGATTGAAGACTGATTCTTGTTTGTATTAAGTGTCTGCTGTACATTTCCTGAAAGACGTTCCATGCCCATCAATCCCTAACGCCATTTTAGAAAGGAGCTATCACTGGACTAATCATTATTCCATTACTACAAAAGTACCTGTCGTAAAATTATAATTTTTCAATGTGACCACAGCTGTGGAAAGTAACACAGACTCATGCTTTGGGACCCTGACAGGCCCAAAGCATCTTTTTCTTACTTTCACACCTAATTCTATCATTCCTTTATCTGAAATATTTAAATGCAGTAATAAATTACATCAATTATATGTTAGTGTTTCAAGTTCTATTACAATGCATTTTATCAATTTTTTTGTTAAATTAGTGAAAGGAGAAATATGTTGCTTAGCATTCAGTACAAGATGTGGAATACTTTTGTCATAATCCCTCTATTGGCATGAGTACCATTCTGGCATTTCAGCATCTTTGACAGCTGAATAATACATAATTACTGGTATCAATAAGCCCATCCATGGAAGATAAGGATTAACATGGATAAAGCTTTCTCAATGGTATGTAAAAAGTATCCCTGTCAAAAACTGGATAATTAATAGGTTAGAATTTATGAAAGTAAACAAATGTGACCTTTCTCAGTTATTGATGATCAATGTAATTATCCTGTGATACTGCAAGAATTACAAGCATAAGATAAAGTAATTGATGATCATTTCAAATAGTCACATTGTAACTCATTACTGTCACAACATTTTGATAATGTACTTTAATTGTAGAGTAAATAAAATAGTCTAATATTTCTAATTCCTATTGCTTGGACAGTCTTGTACAGTGCTGACTGGTGAATTGTGGGTTTGAATGTTCTAATTCATAAACAATCTCTTCATAATAGTCAGGAAAAACAATGAAAATTAATTAATCTAGATTCATTATAAATGAATAATGGCAAATTGAATATGATCATTTATTCTAAGTATCCAGCCTGAGATTAAAATGTAACAATAGTCATATTTCTTATATTAATATTAAATAAGTCATTGCTTAATTTGTAGAACATAATTCTTGCTGTACAGCAATGGGCAGTAGTATTGTGATTACCTCTTGAAGGAGGAATCCTTCTAGCAATAGGTATTCAGAAGTTAAAACTGACGCAATTGAAATTTTATTTTCCATTACTCTAAAACCCCATACAAAGTGTTTAACTATTTGTTAAAAAAACCCAGAAATGCTGCGTTCATAGGAGGTAAAGATATATAACTGATGTTTCAGGCTTGACCCCTTCTTCAAGTATGACAAGGTCATAGTTCCCTGACCATTTGTGTTTTTACTACAATCACAGCATCTGCAGACTTTTGTGCTTCATTACTACAGTAAAATCCCTGGTATCCAGCACCAGTACATGCCAGATAAGTGTATTTTTTGGCTGCTTGAAACTTATTCTTACAATGCCCATCTCATACAATTACATTAAGAATAAACAATTTAAAAGACAAAAGACAAAAATACTATATTAAACTTACACTGAACAAACTTTACTTCGATGAATATATAAAACTTTCAGCATTTTACTTGAATTTTCAGTCACATTCTTTGAAAACATTTAACTGTCACTAAATTTTCAGGTTCCTTCCCCTCCGTGGAGCTGCCCGAAAGATGAACAATAATATTATAGATAATTAACACCCTGCCAAGTTTACAAATAAAGCCTCTGACTCTTAATAAGCAGGGATAAGGAGACATTTTAAGAGAGCCAACCCAACAGCAAGTAGTATCAACCAGCGCTTCATCCTGGGCAACACCATTTTATTCAAACACAACTTTATTCAAACTTTACTACGAGCAAAGGATGACCAAGGCCCTCCACCGGCTGAATACTTGGTGCCATCTTCACCAAAGGTTTGTGTTATGTCAAATAACATTTACTTTTACAATTTTATGTACTTTTACCAATTACTTTATTCTTATTTATTTTAATTTTTAAAATTTATTTTCCTCTTATTTTGCCTGTTTTCTTGAGGTTGCTGGTTGCTTGAATTCTGGATACTAGGGGTTTTTTTTACTGTATTCATTCAAATTTAATTTAATTTAAATCTGCCTTATTCAAGCCCTCCATGAACGCAGGTGAATGATTAAAACTTGATGAGAGTTAAGCATAATGTGCGATCATTTCAGATGTAGTTATTAGTACTGCTTCCAACCATTGAGGTAACAATGATTCAACTACAGAAGCAAATAATCATTAACTTGGATAAAATTATTGTTCAAATGTCCATGGAAAAAAAATTATTGCACTTCAGTACTGTGGGAAAGTAAGGCTATTTTTTTGTTTTTTGTGGAGCTACCCTTTCAGGTTTATTCCAGCAGAAAATAAGCAATTGCAAATTTTACTTTACATTCAGCAACAACCAACTTACAAAGGAAACTCACCATCAACTCAAAAAGAGTGGTGTTATATGCTTTCAATTGCCATTGTCTGTTCCAATTTTGTTGAAATCACAATTCATTTCTGAGTGTAATAGGAATTGCATTCTGCTTTATTACTTCAGATTAGAGAGGAACACATATATTTGTTTCAGGTAGCAACTGAAAATCCCACTGTCAAACTCACTTCCCATTCAATGGTTATCTTATAACGTACTGTTTTGAAGTAGAACATACTAACAAAGACAACGAAAGAAGATATAACTCTGCAGAGTAAAGGCCATTGCAAATTTACTGACCTCGGCAACACTAATTGGCAGTATTTTGCTGAATAAATTGCCTAATCAAAGCACTCATACATCGAACAAGCACTTGTTCCAGCCACTTCAAGCTTTCAGCTTAAATTCCTCTGGTTCTTTTTTTCATTTTATGTATAAGAGGAAGAATTCCTCAAGGGCACAGAATTTAAAAGCATTTAAAGATGTTTCGGAAGAAAGATAACTAATCTCCAGATCACGAATTGCTTGCTGGCAGCTAGGTGGACTCCTGTTTATCATTGATAGCCTTGATCCACAATCCACTCTTACTAAACGATGAACACGACAGAAAGCCATGTTACATTTTCTGGTCCAATTGAAATTAATGTCAGTAATCTTGAGGGGGGATTCCACACCCCCACCCTATCTCCATCCCCCCATCTTCCCCATGCCCCCCCCAACCCTCTCTTCCAGTGACTGAGACTGAAAATTGTTCTGGCTATTTGAATTGAGATATCTTGGCTTCCAGAATTCCTCAAGGCAGCGTTCTAGATTCAACAATGAAATTCCATCTGTCATCAGGCCAGGTGGGACTGCTTGGTGATGATTATATTCAGTTCTGCCTCAGTTCTTCAGATAATAAAGAAATCTATAATATCTAAGCAATAGCTGGTAACGTATAAGCTGCTCTCCATTGCAGGCAAAATCTTCGCTAGGATTCTCCTAAATATAATAATACCTAGTGTCGCCGAAAATGTTCTCCCAGAATCACAGTGCGGCTTTCGCGCAAACAGAGGAACTACTGACATGGTCTTTGCCCTCAGACAGCTCCAAGAAAAGTGCAGAGAACAAAACAAAGGACTCTACATCACCTTTGTTGACCTCACCAACGCCTTCAACACCGTGAGCAGGAAAGGGCTTTGGCAAATACTAGAGCACCTTGGATGCCCCCCAAAGTTCCTCAACATGCTTATCCAACTGCACGAAAACCAACAAGGTCGGGTCAGATACAGCAATGAGCTCTCTGAACCCTTCTCCATTAACAATGGCATGAAGCAAGGCTGCGTTCTCGCACCAAACCTCTTTTCAATCTTCTTCAGCATGATGCTGAACCAAGCCATGAAAGACCTCAACAATGAAGACGCTGTTTACATCCAGTACCGCACGGATGGCAGTCTCTTCAATCTGAGGCGTCTGCAAGCTCACACCAAGACACAAGAGTAACTTGTCTGTGAACTACTCTTTGCAGACGATGCCTCTTTAGTTCCCCATTCAGAGCCAGCTCTTCAGCGCTTGACATCCTGTTTTGTGGAAACTGCCAAAATGTTTGGCCTGGAAGTCAGCCTGAAGAAAACTGAGGTCCTCCATCAGCCAGCTCCCCACCATGACTACCAGCCCCCCCACATCTCCATCGGGCACACAAAACTCAAAACGGTCAACCAGTTTACCTATCTCGGCTGCACCATTTCATCAGATGCAAGGATCGACAATGAGATAGACAACAGACTCGCCAAGGCAAATAGCGCCTTTGGAAGACTACACAAAAGAGTCTGGAAAAACAACCAACTGAAAAACCTCACAAAGATTAGCGTATACAGAGCCGTTGTCATACCCACACTCCTGTTCGGCTCCGAATCATGGGTCCTCTACCGGCATCACCTACGGCTCCTAGAACGCTTCCACCAGCGTTGTCTCCGCTCCATCCTCAACATTCATTGGAGCGACTTCATCCCTAACATCGAAGTTCTCGAGATGGCAGAGGCCGACAGCATCGAATGCACACTGCTGAAGATCCAACTGCGCTGGGTAGGTCACGTCTCCAGAATGGAGGACCATCGCCTTCCCAAGATCGTGTTATATGGGGATCTCTCCACTGGCCACTGTGACAGAGGTGCACCAAAGAAGAGATACAAGGACTACCTAAAGAAATCTCTTGGTGCCTGCCACATTGACTACCGCCAGTGGGCTGATATCGCCTCAAACCGTGCCTCACAGTTCGGCGGGCAGCAACCTCCTTTGAAGAAGACCGCAGAGCCCACCTCACTGACAAAAGACAAAGGAGGAAAAACCCAACACCCAACCCCAACCAACCAATTTTCCCTTGCAACCGTGCCTGCCTGTCCCGCATCGGACTTGTCAGTCACCAACGAGCCTGCAGCAGACGTGGACATTACCCCTCCATAAATCTTTGTCCGCGAAGCCAAGCCAAAGAAAGAAAGATAAGCAGCATTCATATCACACAAGTGCTTGGCACTTGCAGTCTTCAAAATCTAGTAAGTTTTGATTGATAATTTTTGGCTGATCATGGTCGTTCTATGCTTTTGCTGCTGCTGTCCTTCAAACTGGTAGAAGTGATGTGTTTGGAAGCTGCTGTCTCAGTGGTCTTGGTGAGTTGCTGCCCTTCATCCTGTGGATGGTGCAGTGTTGCTCTCAGAGATAGATATCTGGATAGTCAGTGTATCAAGGGTTATGGAGAGAAGGCAGGGGAGAATGGATCAGTTCATGATGGAATGGCAGATCAGCCTACTTCTGCCCTAATATCTTATGGTCTTACTGTGCATCTGTAACAGACTGAGTGAATAGTTAGGAAGGGGTGCATATTCAAATGGTCTGCTATGTCTCGTGTGCTATTGAACTTCTTGAGTGTTGAAACTGTACTCATCCAAGCAAGTAGAGAGTATTCCATCGCATTCCAACTTGCACCGTGTAGATGGCAGACAGGCTTTGGGGAGTTAGGAGGTGAGTTATGTGCTATAGGAAACCTAGCCATTGATGTTCTCTTGCAGCCACATTATATATATAGCTACTCCACTTCAATTTCTGGATATTGTAAGGAAATTGATTGTACGAGGTTCAGTTATGGTAATTCCTTTGAATGTTGGAGGTGATAGCTTGATTTTCCTTTGTGTAGTGTGAACGTTACTTACCACCTATCGGCCCAGGCTTCGGCATTGTCCAGGTCTCATTCATTTTATTGTGGATTGCTTTATCATTTAAGGAGTCACAAATGGTGCCAAACTTTGTGCGATTATCAACAAACTTACTTCTAACATTATGATTGAGGGATGAATTATGATTGAGGAATGAAGCAACTGAAAATGGTTGGGTCCACAACATGTGCCTGAGAACCTCCTGTACAGAAGCCCTGCAGTTGAGATGGTTAATCCCCAACTCCCACAAACATCTTCCTTTGTGATTCCAACCAATGGTGTTTCCCTTCCCCGCAAACTCCCTCCCCCCCCCCCCATTATCACTGACTCCAATTTAACTTCTTGACACCAACTTCTTGATCAAATATTGTGTGACATCAAGGACTGTTACACTCATGTCACCCCTAGAACTCAGCTCTTTTTTCCATGTTTGGACCAAGGATGTGAAGATGCCAGGAGTGACTGGCAGAACTCAAACAGAGCTTCTGTGAGCAATTAGTTGCTGAATAAGTTCCTGTTTGATAGCCCTCTAAATTATCCCTTCCACCTCCTTGATGATGATCAAGGTAGACTAATGGGTTGATAATTAATTGGACTGGATTTGTCTTACTTCTTGTGGATGGGACATACTTGGGCAATTTTCCACATTGAGCACCTTTTGGTGTATCTGTTGTAATAGCAGGTGAAACACAAAAGTTTGCAGATGCTGTGATTATAGTAAAAACACAAAAATGCTGGAATGTTGGTTATATAACTTTACCTCCCATAAACACTATGGGACATGCTGGGTTTCTCCAGCATATTTGTATATTGACTATATTGACTACAATCACAGTGTCTGCAAAATTCCTTGTTTCACCACAATTTTCATATTGTTAGGTAGCTCTACTGCAAGTTTTCAATCAAACTTTTTTTTATCCACTCACATACCACTTTGTGATTAGTAAGGGATTACTTAAAGTGGTATTGTCCAAGGACAAGCTTGCCCGTATTTTTCCTAATTTTAATCCAATCTGAGATAGATTTAATTCGCAAGTGACTTCATTGACCCATATGTTTTGGTCCTGTCTGGTTTTGGAAAGATATTTGAAAGATATCTTTGGTATTCTTCAGCAATTCTTGCAACTCATTGATAACCAAATCCATTAACTGCACTTTTTGGAGTTTTAGGAGCCAGATGTAGGTCGTTGTCTGGCTTCTGCTCATTGGATGATAACTTTTTACCACCCTGATGGTGAGGCGAGTAAGGAGTAAGGAGTTTTCCCAAACCATGGTCTGTTTGAATTTAGAGAGAATTAGAAGTGCTACATTTGATTCCTCTTTTAAATTTGAAGAAACTTGGCGCCCATTCATACAATATTTTTGTACGATATAATTCCTAACGTTTTCTCTGATTTATGGTCCCTTCCTGATACCATTAAGTTTCTCTTTTGGATGAGGACCAAGCTTCTTATGTTTGATAAATGCTGATCTAAGGCTTTCCAGTTTTCGTTTTATGTTTTATTTCCTTTTAGATTAGTATAGGGGGGGTTTTACTACAAAGTGATTTTTTTTTCTTTGATTCAGTATGGGGAGATAAAGATACTATTATTATTTACTGATTGTTGTATATTGTAATTTTTTCAATCATATCTTTATTCTATTGTATGCTTTATATTAAAATCAATAAAAAGATTGAAAAATAAAGAAAGAAGGTGGGATGTGAGTGGAAAGAAAAAGTTTAAAAATCATACTACTGCAACTGCTTGACTCAGGACAAAGTAAGTTCAGATGCACAAATTGAATGAATGATTGAATGAATGAGTTGGTTCTTCCCTGAGTTAAATATTTATTTATCCATCTATCTGATATATTTATTTTCTCTTTTAATTCAATTATGTTACTATTGTTTTTCATGAAAATACCTGTTTGGCTGCAGCAAATAAGAAATTTGGTGCATATGTATGTTGTACAATGTACATGATAATAAGATCATTTATCATTAATTAGATATGTCATTCCTTGGACCATGTTCCTAGGTAATGTAGATCCTGCTGTTATCTTACATAACCTCCTTCACTGTCCACTACTCCACCAATTTTGGAGTCATCTGAAAACTTAATGACTATGCTAACTACATTGTCATCTGAATTGTTCAAATAAATGACAAAAAACACCATTGAACCCAGTGCTGGTCCCTGCAGTACATCACTGGTCACAGTGTCCAATCTGAGTGCCAACCATTCATTACTACCCACAGTTTTCAAACATCAAGCCAAATTCTGCATCTAAATGTCCATTTCACTTGGATCTCACATGATTTGACCCTCTGGACCAGGTATCCAGGTAGGCATTTGAGCTTAAGTGCAATTTTCTGCACTTCATCAGTTGTGTGTTAAAATCCACACTCAAGTTAAATAAATGGGACCAAACAGTATCAGATAGATGTTTTCGCTGTAAGAAGGATATGGGAACGACAGTACATGCAATTTGGACATGTGAGAAAGTGGAAAAGTTGTGGGAAGATCTAAATCAGGTATTAAATAAAATCACAAAAAGCAACATACCAAAAAATCCAGAGATCTTTCTTCTAAGTAATATAAGAAGTAAAGAACTAGGCCTCAATTTGGATGAAGCACAAAAAAGATTTATTATGATAGCCTTAGCTGTAGCCAAAAAATGTATAATGTCAACCTGGAAATCAGAAGAGAGCCTAAGAGTACAGCAATGGTACATAGAAATGAATAAATGTATTCCATTGGAAAAAATAACATATAATTAAAAAAATAAAGTCACAGTATTCGAACAAATTTGGGAACCGTACATGGAATACAACAGAGAGGGCCTACCGCGGACCTCCACCCCCTCAAATGACAGAATGAGAAGAAGACGAAATGAACTGACCCAGTGTGTAAAACTAGACGACACAATTTTCTTGTTTATTTTCATTGTGCGATGACATTGTTTAATGGCTTTATTGTATTGTATATGTTGAACGTTTAGTGGGTGGGGAGGGGGTGGGAAGGAGGGAAGGGGGAAAAGGGGAGAAAATGACACTGTGTATATTCAAAAGGGAAACGTTTGTGTGTATTTTGGTTAATATGGTTCATAATGTGAAAAATATTTAAAAAATTTTAAAAAGGAGGACAATTGAGTCAATAATTGTTACAATTGGGTGGAGATCATTTACCTGTCTTATAGATGTTTGTCTTAATTTATTGTGGATAACTGAATAAATCTGAATCTGAATAATATAATTCTGTATTGAAATTAGTTTAAGTGAAGCACAAATTATTAAACACAGATTATTCTTTGGCTTAAGAGTGGAAAAGCTTTACAAAACTGAACCATTTGACATAAATTCTTCATTCCAAATTGTTTGGCTTTGATCAGAATTCTGTTGTGGATGTCTGGGGAAGCAGTTGTTTTCCATTTAGCTTACTGGTACTCTGTTGGGGATTTTAGTGAATCATCGGGGGGATGTAGTCTTTGATGCTCGGAAATAAAACAAATCATTGTTACTTACACAAGTATTAACATATCATATTTATTGGGAGGTGTATATGTCCATGTTATTCAAAGTCCAGGAGTAGAACCATTGAAATTTAGTTTTGTGGAATTCCTGATGATGTGCTATTAGTTATTTCACTGGTTCCTTGATGGGTTGTGATTCTCTGAAGTTATGACGATAGGTAAAGAGAACCTTTATATACATCTCTAGCACTACATCACATAGTAAAACATGTCAAGAGGACTGGATCAATATGATTCAGCTTTGTTGATATTGTATTTGGCATGAGTACTCTCAGCTAAACATAGACATACCATAACATAAATGCAATAGCAAGTTGAATGTCAGGTAAAAGCTCTAGTTAGCAAAGAGCAAGTATTGATAAAGGCACCTAATTAAATTGCTCATTTCATTTCATAGGAAGCTCTGAAATTAATAACTATCGTAAAATAATTTTTTATTCATGTTAAATTTTCCTAATGGTCAGTATAAATGACTTTAAAGGGAAAAACACAATTCTAAATAAAATCAAATCACTCATAAAATTGGTTATTTAATGTTAGCAATTCCTCTTCATAGGCTTCCCTTACTCCCTATGGATTTAATTCCAGTCTAAAATTCATCTTTTCAGTTCTTTCAATTTCCGCCAGCTGTGAATAAATTCTGAGTGACAGAGAGATACAACCCTCAGTCTATCGCAGAGTACTGTTACTATCCACTTTACATATCGCAAGGCAGCTAGTTACCAATTCACAAATAACAATTGTAGGGAAGAAATAACAAAAAAATAAAGCATTAAAATTCAGCTCTGAGTTTTTTGTGCTACTGAGATCAATAAATGTTTGGCTTGGAATCAGTGGGGACATTTATGTGACTGGTGGTCAGTTTAAATATTTTGGCATGAATCAAGTCAGAAATCAATCTATTCAATTTATTTAAAGGTTTTGCTCTTTGGAACCCCAATAGTGAGAAAAAGAATTTAAAAAATACTGGTTGTAATGATGCTTGCAGTAAACTAATAGTAGAAAATAAGGGATGGCTTTGAAGAGGAGAGAAGGAAGAACAAAAACAATAAATAGAGTGGCCATTCCAAAGGAGGACATAGTCATAGTTTACCATATATTACAATGTATATATACAATGTGTTTAAAAAATATTTTAATAAAATATAAGATTGCAAAAGCAACAAATGCAAACACACTGTATGTGTAAAATATATATAAAATATACATATATATAAAAACACACACACACACATGTGTGGTCACCTATGACCGTGTCCTCTTTTGGAATTACCATCCTAAATGCAATATCTGTGTGGAGGACTAATAATGCTAATCTTTTGTGGATGGTAGAACAAAGAAAAATTAAAATGAGACCCTGACCTGCTGGCCAGAAAACAAAAGTTCCTTCATTTTATATTTCAATGCCACTAAGACAGGCAATATTTATATCTGTGTCAGTCATGCATGCATTCATCAGTAAATTTATTGCAATAGATTTATTAGTGGCCTGCTGTCACAAAATTGCAAGTAAGCATTAGAAACTGCAATTCAAATCCCTAACAAGAAACAGGAATTATTCCAGTTTTAATATAAAAGAATGTCCTTGCCATGCGTAAGCACTCAAACCAATCTGCAGGATTCTACAATTTCAAAGGAAAAGATAACAAGCAAACATGCGATAGTGACTTACTATCACAATCTATATTAATGATGGACACTAATGGCAACTGCTTCATCAAAATTTAATGTTAATATTTACTCTTAGGCTTTCCAATCATTAAGAATTTGCCTAGTCTTCAGGAGTCAAAGAGTTATTTCCAAGAGAAACTATTGCAAGGAACCAGAAACATTATTTATAGGAGCATTGAATAATATGTTTAATTCCCAAAAATATTGTTTGTTAAATAATATTCTTTTGGTTTGTGGTGGAACCACTGTCAATACTGTTTGTATGTGTATGGCTGTCCTGCTCCTTGCTGATATTATCTATGGCTCCTCCCCCTTGATTCCCCTAATAAAGGTGGCAATGCCATAACCTCTCCCCCAGAACAGGGTCAGCAACATGAGATGGGCCTTCTATTTATGGTAATAAAAGCCTCTCAGTCAGGTAACTTCTCGTCTTTGGAGTTATTGATAGTGCATCAATTTTATTGCCATAATCTTTTTTTGGATTGGGTAAGTTGCTGAGACCAGAGAGGCTGGAAGTTGACCCACGATCACCAGAAGCATCAGACAAGTTCAAATTCTGGCTAAGTTGCTTCAACATGTTTCTACAGGTCTCCACCAAGATCGTCCAATCCAATGCAGAAAAGCTGCACTTACTGTTCTCATGGGCCGGGCACTGCGTTTACCCAATAGTCAGAGACTGAGAGACATTCACCGAAGCAATGGACATTCTGAAAGGCCAGTACCTGGCCCAGGTGAATGAGGTCTACGCCAGGCATATCCTAGCCATGCGACAGCAGCAACCTGGGGAGTCGATCGATGATTACCTTCGGATCCTGCAAGACCTTGGACAGGCCTGCAGATGAAAGGCTGTATCAGGTGAAGAGTACACGGAGGAGCTGATCTGAGATACCTGTGTAGCAGGCATCAGATCAGATTACATTTGCCAGCGACTGCTAGAACCAGGCAAGCTGAAGCTTTAAAAAGGCATGGAACTGGCTAAAACTCTGGAAGTAGCCCTCACAACATAGACTCTTTCTCGAATGATAATGCTGCCATCATGTGGGAACGCAGGTGCTGCTATCTTAGGACGTGGGATCGCAGGCTTCCCCACATCCCAAACTGACTACAGCCACCACTGCCAGCGAGCGCCCGAAGTGCTACTTCTGCAGCCAACAGAAGCACCCCAGGAAACACTGCCCGGCAAAAGACATGGTCTGTTCTGGCTGTGGGAAGAAGGGACACTACGCGAAGGTATACAAATCCAAGTGTTACGTGCCCTGAGGACCCCACAACTCAGCAGCAATAGATATTCACCAAGACAAATGGTTACTTAAAGAAAAGTTGCTTTTAATTATCTTGAAACATGAAAACAGAATCACACTTTAACTTATCACTATTGACTTAACTAACCTAACTTAACCTCTTTCTAATTCTAAATGCACGTTTATGTAATATGAGTGTAAGTTCAGAAAAGTTCTTTGGTTCACAGTCCAATCTCACTTCTCATTTCTCCAAGTTCACTGGTTGGAGGAAATTCTTATACTGTGCACAGAATTTAACATTTATAAAGTTCACCAGGCTTTGGTGCTTGAAAGATGAATGGTTACCACTCAGGAAGATTCTTGTCTGTTTTCAGAGAGAGATTTGTTGAACGCTGGACTCTCACAACTGATTCCTTTTTAATCAGCCACTTCAGTGTCTTGCCGAAGAAACTTGCTTCCTCAGGGTTCTCCAGATGCTAACCTCTTACTTTCAGGTCACCACAGAGTTCCTTTTTGTTTCTCTTATTTCAAATGAAACATTCAACAGCCAGTCCTCTCCTCTTGCATGAACCACAAGGGCTTTGACCAGGCTGAACCAAGCACTCACAACCCATCTTCCAAATGGGGTTTTCCACAAGGTTGCCAGCTTGTCCTGTTTCAGTCCCAGCTGCTGCTGCTGACTGTAGCATTGCCAAACTAATCTCTGTCTCTGTCTCCGTCTGTCTGTCTGTCTGTCTGTCTCTCTCTCCCCCTCACACACACACACACACACATACAGAGAAAAAACCTGTTTGACTCACTCTCTGCTTGAAAAAACACGTAACCCTCTTAGAACAGCAAGTTCTCTTCGAGACAAAATGTGGCTCCAACAAGCTCTTTCATCTGTTGCCTTTTTGTAAACAACAATCCATTAGTGAAGTCTCTTGGGCACTCTCCAAAGCTTCTGTAAAGGCTCTGTGGTTGATATGTCTAGCATTTATCAGAGTTCCAGTATTTAAAATAAGATCTGTTTTAAAGTGTTTGTATGTGACCTACACTAACAATACCTGTCCCAATTTATCTCCCAAAATCATATCTATATACTGTCACACAAACAACCTTCCAACTCAAGCAGTGCCTCTTGTGGGCAATGGGGATGCTGCCATCATTTCCAATGAACAACAACAGCACCACATGCATGCACAGGGGGCTACCATCTTGGATGCCGCCATATTACCAGGCCACGGGTCAATACAGTGGATCAGACAGTGAGGAAACATAACACATTCATTAAAGTATGGCAACCATATCTAAAATACATGGGCATCTAGATTAACTATCTCTCCCTCCCATGAAATATGGATATTATAAAAAACCCTGTTCTAGTAGGGAAAGGATTGGAGTAAAGGCAATAGAGCAGGGCACAGGAAATGTGAGTGTTTTCTTTTTAAGCCCCTTTTTTAGTTTGTTTTATTTTAATTTTTTTCTTTTATTTCTTACTTGGGTTATTTAGGTTGTTCCTTTTTTTAGGTTTTTGGTGGGGGCTCTGAACCCCACTTGTATTTATTTGCATCAGTATAATGTATAATCGGGATGGTTATGTGTTTGGGAGCAGGTGGGGGGTGGGGGAAAAACACAGACTCTGTACTTTCCATGAATACTGAAAAAGATTGTATAAGATTCTGAGGTGGAGAATCGAACATTCCACCTACAACTATGATATCTTGTACCAGCCTGGAAAGGTCAATGAGCCTTTGGATGTCCTGACCTGAGGGACTTGCACCAGTGCGCAGATAGATTGTTTACAAGCCCTCTACAATCTATGCTACCATGTGGTCACCAGGTTCTTCCATTTCATCAAAGCCCGCAACCTCCCCTGTTCGGCTGAGGACATCAGAACAACGACCACAAACTTCTAGAACCACACTACCAGCACCTGGACAGGTTGCAGCTGATTAAGGCCACCCATCCCTTTGAGCGCCTGAGCAAGGATTTCAAGAGGCCATTGCCCTCTTTGAACTGCAACATGTACTTCCTCAACATCATTGATGAATACTCGTGTTTCCTGTTTGCAATTCCCTACCTTGACACGATCGCTACCACTGTTAATAAAGCCTTGTGCAACCTCTTTATCTGTTTGGATACCCCTGCTATATTCATAGTGACCGTAAGTCCTCCTTCATGAGTGATAAGCTACATCAATATTTGCTGGCCAGAGGTATCGCCATGAGCAGGACCACCAGCAACAACCCCCAAGGGAACAGCCAATTGGAAAAGGAGAATGCCATCATCTTGAAGACTGTCCCCCTAGCTCTGAGGTCAAAGGGCCTGTCTGTCTCCCACTGGCAAGAGGTCCTCCCCAAAGCATTCCAGGCAATCAGGTTCCTCCTGTGTACTGCCACCTCACATGAAAGATTGTTTTCCTTCCCCAGGAAGTCCACGTCAGAGACCACACTGCCATCCAGGTTGATGTCCCCAGGCCCAATCCTGCTCCGGAAGCATGAGAGTAGCCTTAAGTCTGACCCACTGGTTGAGAGTGTCCACCTCCTCCATGCCAACCCCAATACATCTATGTGGCATACCTGGATGGGTGCAAAGACACTGTATCTATTTGGGACCTGGTGCACTCAAGAGACCCTGGACTCTGGCCAACCAACCAGTACATCCACCACCCTATGACATACCATGTCACCCTACCCCAGCACCAGCCCAAACTGTCTCAGTTCAGTCACCAGGCACCCCACCCACTGACAATGACCAGACCATCCAAGAGCCATAGCTGGAATTGCAAAGGTCACAACGGTGGACAAGACCACCAGACAGACTGAACTGGTGATGGACGTGGAACCCAGTTCACCCCGTTGGGCTTCTTTTAAAATAGGGGGTGAATGTGGTGGAACTCTTGTTAAGACTGTTTGTATATATATGGTTGGCCCACCCCTTGCTGATTGTACCTGTGACTCCTCCCCCTTGATTTCCCTAATAAAAGCAGCAACGCCATAACCCCTCCCCAGAACCAAGCTCGGGTCTTGGGTCAGCAACATGAAATGCGCCTTCTGTTTATGGTAATAAAAGCCTATCGTCAGGTAACTGTTAGCCTTTGGAGTTATTAATAACACATCATGGTTTCCTCAGTGCTGAGAGAAGACCTATCAGATGTTTGGATATGAAGGCTTATAGGAAAAGCATTTTGGGAGCAATTTAGGTGGAAGAGAATCGTGTGATGCAAACACCAGGAATGAATTCAACCAGAATTGGAAACCCTATTTATCAGATGAGGAGATAATCACTGTCAAGAATGACCTCTGAGTAAGACATGCTACTGCATCTAAAGCAGAGTTTTTCAAATGTTTTCTTACCATTCACATACCACCCTTAAGCAATCCATATGCCATAGGTGCTCTGCGATTAGTAAGGGATTACTTAAGATGGTTTGTGAGTGGAAAAAAAAAGTTTGAAAACCACTATTTTAATCATACCTAAGTGACTCATTATGTGCATGGTTTCATAACTCCAAAGGAAATGGGCCAATGACAATTTTTCACAAGCAAAATATTTCAGTAACAATTGGGCCTAAAGCAGTGATTCTCAACTTTTTTTCCCTACTCACACCCACCTTAAGTAATCCCTTACTAATCACAGAGCACGTATGGCATAGTGGTATACAAATGGAAAGAAAAAGTTTGAAAATCTCTGATCTAAAGCATTATCACAACCGTACCAATGGTATTGTAACCAACACATACTCTTTTAAAGGGATATGATTGCAAGGTTTATGTCGAATCTGATCAACCTGAACAAAATTTCTACTAATCTCTAGTCAAGGTTCAGGCAGGTCAGTTTTATGACAACTTGAATTAATCCCAAATTTCCAAAATATATTTTCAGATTGTTGTAACTATGCTAATTCTGTCCCAAAATTATCAATATCCTCAGATAATTTAAGATGGGATGGATTGTTTGTGGAAACTAATATTCCTATGAAGGTTATTTTTTTTCAACAATGAAAATCATCTACATATTGTGGGAAGAAGAACTTTAGCAGTTGACAAATGCTACTGATGAACTAATAGTGTGTATATCTCCAGGTGGACACTTTGAGTTTATTCTCAGTTCTTGGAAGCCAGAAGCACTGTCTTTTATTTTACTGTCCTGCTTGCTTTCTCTCAAGATGTCTAGAAAAATAGATGAACCTGTCAGCTTTCCAGAATGAAGAATCAGTCATCAATTGAAAGAAAATGGTCATGTTTCTTTGACAAAGATCCCTTGATTGTTAAATAATATCATAGCAAGAAAAGTTATGGTTGTGATCAACTTCACATCCACAGGTGAACAGCTAGAGCCTTTGAAAAGCCCCAGGAATCATATTATTAATTGTTACCTCCAAAATAACATGGGTCACGTCTCCAGAATGGAGGACCATCGCCTTCCCAAGATCGTATTATATGGCGAGCTCTCCACTGGCCACCGTGACAGAGGTGCACCAAAGAAAAGGTACAAGGACTGCCTAAAGAAATCTCTTGGTGCCTGCCACATTGACCACCGCCAGTGGGCTGATAACGCCTCAAACCGTGCATCTTGGCGCCTCACAGTTTGGCGGGCAGCAGCCTCCTTTGAAGAAGACCGCAGAGCCCACCTCACTGACAAAAGGCAAAGGAGGAAAAACCCAACACCCAACCCCAACCAACCAATTTTCCCTTGCAACCGCTGCAATCGTGTCTGCCTGTCCCGCATCGGACTGGTCAGCCACAAACGAGCCTGCAGCTGACGTGGACTTTTTACCCCCTCCATAAATCTTCGTCCGCGAAGCCAAGCCAAAGATAGTATTAATTGCAATTCCAAAGTCAATAGCAATACCCTCAAAAGATGAAGCAATGGCCTACATTTCTTACTGGACTTCTGTCTTCTCTTAATATTAGCTTCACATTTATAGTTTGAGATAAGCTGAATAAGAAATAAAGTTATTCTGCTGTGGTCTTGTGAGAACTATACATTTGAAGAATAAATCTCCAATTATCTTCTACGCAGGGAAATTTTCTCCAGATGATTGCTTCTCAGACTTTGTCGTCTATATCAATGATCTGGATATTTTGGATCAGCAAGTTTGCTGATGACACTAAGATGTTGTGGACAGCGAGGAACACTTTCAAAGCTTGCAGAGGAATCTGGACCAACTGGAAAAATGGGGCACAATATGGCAGATGGAATTTAATGGAGACAAGTGTGAGGTGTTGCATTTTGGAAGGACATACCAAGGTAGGACATACACAGTAAATGGTAGGGCACTAAGGAGTGCAGAGGAACAATTGGATCTGGGAATACAGATACATAATTCCCTGAAGGTGGTATCACAGATAGACAGGGTTGTAAAGAAAGCCTTTGGCATCTTGGCCTTCATAAATCAAAGTATTGACTACAGGAGTTGGAATGTATGGTAAGGTTGTAAAAAACATTGGTGAGGCCAAATTCGATGAGTTGTGTGCAGTTCTTGATGCCTAACTACAGGAAGGATATCAGTAAGATAAGTACAGAGAAGATTTACTAGGATGTTGCCGGCTCTTCAGGAGTCGAGTTACAGGGAAAGATTAAACAGGTTGGGACTTTATTCCTTGGAGCACAGAAGAATGAGGGGAGATTTGATAGAGGTGTTATATACAGTGGAAACTTGGGACTATTTTATGCTAAAGCAGGAGCACTGCAAGACTGCAAGAGCCGCATCATACTTGAGTGGTGAGCATGCTCAGTCCGACAGTGTATTCATACATGGCCGGCAGCCTGAGATGTGAGTAAAATTTGTGCTGTAAACTTACAAGCTTCTCTGAGTGTTTATTAAAACCTCTGATGGTACAACCAAGGATATTACATGGTGGTAGCAGTGGGATTGACAGAAACCCACATCAGATAAGGAAAAAATCCCTATAAACTAAAATAAACATGAACAAAGGAAAAAAGCAGCATTACCTGACTACCAGAGCTGGAGAAGAAGATGGCCACAGCAGCAGCAACATTACACCCAGTCATGGACGGGGAAGCTGACGATATCATAGAGGCTTTTAAAAAGTTCAAGCAGAAGAGCAAACTGGCATTCAAAAGTCTCCTCAAGGGAATCACACCAGAGGAAAAGGTTAGTTACATCCTTCTTTGGATGGGGGAGCAAGGACTAGACCTGTTTAATAGCTGGGAGCTGGCTGAAGGGGAAGAAAATAACCCAGAAAGGATATTAGAAAAAAATTCTTCTCATCTGGAACCGCGACCCAACCATAGAATAAAGCGATACGAGTTCCAGGGATTAAAACAAGAGCCTGATGAGTCGGAAGATAATTTCCTCACAAGGCTAAAGAACATTGCAGCAAAATGCAAGTTCAAAGAAATAGAGGAGAGAATAGTCGGCCAACTAATCTGGGGAAGGGCTCGTCCTGAAGGGCAGAAAGCTGTCATAAGAAAAGACAGCTTGAAACTAGCAGATGCCGTAGATGCAGCTAGGGCCTTCGAGGTCACTAGGAGGCAAATTAAATCCCTCTCAGTGCAGGCCAACATACAGTACTGAGATAGAAGGGTTGATGCCATAAAGCGCATGCAGAGAAAGTCGCAGACATCCGAGAACTGCAGGAGGTGCGGCAGAATACACCCCTTCAATGACCACAAGAAATGCCCCGCGTATGGTTCGAAGAGCAG
Source organism: Narcine bancroftii (assembly GCF_036971445.1). Taxonomy (NCBI): domain Eukaryota; kingdom Metazoa; phylum Chordata; class Chondrichthyes; order Torpediniformes; family Narcinidae; genus Narcine; species Narcine bancroftii. The sequence continues at coordinate 433,707,154 of NC_091469.1, forward strand.
GACATGTGGGAAGGTCAATCATTGGGAAAACCTGTGTAGGTCTGACATGAAAAGAGAAAGAAACCAAGAGTACAGAAGGAAAGTACATCACATCAAGGGAAGTGACTCCGACTCACTAATGCTTGGCATCGAAGCAATACTCCTTCATGAGATGCCCAAGAAAGGGAAGGGAGAAAAGATGAATTGCACAAGTTAAAAGAAAGATCAGAAACAAATCAACAACATTCAACTTGAAAATAAAGTTGGATACTGGATCACAAAGCAACATCCTCCAAGTTAGATTGTACGGCCAAACGTTCCCTGAGTACATAAAGAATGGGTACCCGGAGGAAGGCACACTAGAAGCTGCAAATGTCACGCTCACAGCCTATAGTGGCCCCATGATTAAACAACTAGGAAAAGTCCAAATAAAAGGCAAACATAAAGGAAAGAGCATCATATGCACATTCTTTGTGGTTGACGCTGACGGATCAGCAATCCTAGGCCTGAATAGTTGTCAAAAATTACGCCTAATCTCTGTAAACAATGAGATCAGGGAGAAGAAAATGTCCAAGAGGATCAATAGCAACACCCCACTTGAGCAATGGCCTCCGATCACAAAGGCCGAGCTCATGGACATGCATGTACCCTGAATGCTTTGATGACACAGTCAGATGCTTTGGGAACTTTGAATACCACATTACTATAGACCCAAAATACAAACCAATAATCCATGCACCACGGAAGGTGCCAATAGAGCTGAAACAAAAGCTAAAGCAGTAGCTGGAAGAAAAACAAGTAATAGCAAAAGTAGAAGAGCCAACTGACTGGATAAATTCTATAGTAGTAAAAGAAAAGCTGAATGTCAGCCTAAGAATATGCCTGGACCCAAAGACCTAAACCAAGCAATCAAAAGAGGGCACTATCTAATACCAATGCTGGAGGACATCACTTCGGAACTAGCAAGATCTAAAATCTTCAGTAAGCTAGATGCCAAGAATGGGTATTGGAATATGAAGCTGGATGAAGAATGGACACTGCTAACAACTTTCAACACTCCATTTGACCGGTACAAGTTCCTGCGCCTACCTTTTGGCCTAAAGGTGAGCCAATACATCTTCCAGCAAAAGATAGATGAGACCTACATGGGATGCAAGGGCACTGTCGACATCACAGATGACATCCAGATTTTTGGCAGAGACGGGAAAACCCACGATCTCCACCTATATGAGGCCATGGAGGGAACAAGATGGGCTGGCATCAAACTCAATACAGACAAATGCATCATTAGGATGGAGGAGTGCCAGTTCTTCAGGATGGTGGACACACCTGAAGGGATGAGGCCAAGCCCAGAGATAGATGATAACAGCCATTGCTGAAATGGAATACACAAAGGACATAAAGGAACTAAGAAGCTTCCTGCGCCTGGTCCAATATATGAGTTCCTTCACCCCACACATGTCAGACCACACAGCCAACCTCAGAGAGTTGCTGAAAGAGGATGTGGAGTTTCAGTGGTCACCATCGCATCAGCGAGATTTTGACAAGCTTAAGGAAGTGGTCTGCAAAGAAGAACTGAGCTACTGTGACAGAAAAAAAACTGTCACATTACAAGTAGACGCTTCCACCAGAGGCCTCAGGGCTGTATTGGTGCAGGAAGAAAAACCAATAGCCTTTGCCTCAAAAGCCCTGACAACAGCAGAGACCCGATAGGCCAATATTGAAAGGGAGCTGTTGGCAGTCGTATATGGATGTGAAAAATTCCACAAATTTCTCTATGGGAGACAGTTCATGATAGAGAGTGATCATCGCCCATTGGAGCACATCCAGAAAAAGAACCTAAGCAAGGCAACAGCCAGACTACAGAGGCTACTCCTCCGGCTCCAATATTATGACTTTACCTTGAAGTATTGGCCAGGGAAGGAAATGGTGCTTTGTCACATCTTACCCCAAATGAAAAATACAAAATGAAAGTCATGGAGATCAAGATACATCCCCTCGTCAGGTGACTAATAACAAACTAAACCTGATTAAAGAAGAAACCACAAAGGATGAAGAACTACAGCTGCTCTCCCAACAGGTGATACAGGGATGGCCAGAAAGGATAAAACAGGTACAGTCCACAATATGTCAGTATTGGTCTGTCAGGGACGACATATCCCTGGAGAATGGTGTTCTGCTGGCAGGGTCTCGGCTGATAATACCAGAGACAATGTAAAAAGAAATTCTCCAGAAAATACACCAATGCCACATGGGAATGGAGAAATGCAAAGTCAGCAGTTTACTGGATAGGCATGTACAAGGACATCGAAAACATGGTGGCTACATGTCCAGCATGCCAGAAATACACAACAAAAAGAAGAGATGATACCTGTGGAAATACCCGCCAGGCCATGGCACACAGTGGGAGCAGACCTGTTCACAGAAAACCAAGATTGTGTCCTGCTACTACTCCAAATTCCCCTTCATCAGGAAAGTGAAGGACATGAAAGCATTGACCATCACTGCTGCAGCACGTGCACTCTTCACAGAACAGGGGATACCCGAACAAGTGATATGTGACAATGGGACCCAATTCACATCGTGTGAATTCATAGAAATGGCTGCAGAATATGGGTTCACCATCACTACTTCATCACCATATTACCCAAAAGGCCATGGATTCACCGAGAGGCATGTACAGACAATCAAGTGCACTCTCACAAAGTGTCGAGAAATAAAGGAAGATCCCTACCTCACACTTCTGTCACTGTGAGCCATGCCTTTGAGGGTGGACATGAAATCCCCAGCCAATCTTCTGAATGGCAGAAAGTACAAGACAACCCTGCCAAGCAAAATCCATCCACCAGACGACCAAGAGGAAACAAGAAGAAAGTTGACTGAGAGGAAAGTCGTCAACATTACAATAAACATGCACAAACACTACCAGAACTCTTCAGAGGGCAGCATGTGCATGTTCAAAAGCTAGAGACAAAAACCTGGAGTCCAGCAAAGATTGTTAGAGAAGCTGAGACGCCAAGGTCATACATCATTGAGACACAATCTAGTAGGCAGCTGAACAAAATCCACATTCACCTAATCCCAGATCTGACATGGAAAGCACCAGAAGCACCAGCAGTTTCTAATAATACAAAAACTTGTGAAGGAATGAGAGTAGAAACCATAACCAACAACACCGTAACAACTGAACACCAGGCAACAGAAGAACCGAGGCAAACAACACCACCATCCACAACCGTACCAACACCACCGAAGCAAACAGCCACAACAAGGTCTACGAGGTGGAGAAGCAACATCCTACCACCAGTGCGATACTGCTGAGAAGAATCTAGAACTGCAATTGTATAATTAGAATATTTAATTCTTGATGGCAAGTGCAGGTAAAGAAGCAGTAACAATTTATTTTTAAGAAATTTAAATCTTAATAAATCTTTTAATTTTTAGACTTTTTTTAAAGAAGGGGTGATGTTATGTACAGTGGAAACTTGGAACTATTTTATGCTGGAGCAGGGGTACTGCAAGACTGCAAGAGCCGCATCACACTTGAGTGGTGAGCATGCTCAGTGCAACAGTGTATTCATACATGACCAGCAGTCTGAGATGTGAGTAAAATTTGTGCAAGCTTCTCTGAGTGTTTATTAAAACCTCTGATGGTACAACCGAGGACATAACAAGAGGTTTACAAAATTATGAGGGGTATAGACTGAGTAGGCTCTTTCCATTTAGATTAGGAGAGATAAATATGAGAGGACTTGGCTTTTAGGGTGAAAGGGGAAACATTAGGAGGAAACATTAGGAGGAACTTCTTCACTCAGAGTGTGGAATGAGCTGCTATCTGATGTGGTAAATGTGGGCTCACTCTTAAGTTTTAAGAATATATTGGAGAGATACATGGATGGAAGAGGTCTGGAGGGTTATGGACTGGATGCAGATCAATGGGATTAGCCGAATGATATTTTGGCATGGTCTAGAAGGATAGAATGGCATGTTTTCTGTGCTGTAGAGTTTTATGGTCACATATGCAAGCCTGAGTACAAGCCTGTCAGTGACTGTTCCTTCAGGTATATATATACACAAGGTCTGGAGTTTGTCAGTGCTGTCTGTTTTTCTTCCATCTCTCCTAGTCTTATTCATTCAAAGAGCAATGGCATATCTGTTTACAGTTAATTGCTTTGATGAAAATCAATTTACTACATGGGTATAAATGGTCTTATATGCCAGCTGAGAATACAGGACATAAATTGATCAAAATCGATTTCCTTCTAATCTCCTCAACCAACAAATGTGTCCATTATCAGGAATATCTTGAGTTCAGTATTTGGGTCTCTTCCTTTAAGAATCAATGGAACTTAATATGACACTACCAGTATGCCTGCAATATTTCTGTATTTACAAAGAAAATAAAACATTTGTATAATAATTTTTGCTATTTTATCATAATTCTTGTTATTTTTCTGATATAAACTGATAATCTGGTAAAGTTAACTTATTGTGAACAAGCATCTATTAAAAACATCTTGCTAGTGTCAAAAACAAGTATCAGAAACATTTTATCTTAAATCACATTTTTGAAAAGGGAACAATTCCACTTCTGAATACAAGAAAATTCAGTATAGCCTTTCATCTGAACACAGAAGGAGGCCCTTTGATCTATTAGGTCCATGCTAACTCTTGGAACATTAATTGCAACAATCTCATTCCCTCTTTTTTTTCTGCCACTTTGAAACTTATTCTCTCCCACATTGACATCATCTCTTTGATTTGTTTGCCACTTTTCTACCAAGGGATCATTTACAGCATCCAGATAACTGACCATCATGTTTTTGAAATGCAAGAGGAAAGCAGTACACGTCATGGTCATGTGGAGAATGTGCAGAGTTCAGACACAAGGCACTGAGGTCAGGATGAAGTCCAGGTCTCCTGAAGTTGTGAGGTGGAAGCCTGTGCCATCAAGCTGCTGAGCTGGAGACAAATAAATATCTTAATATTTATTTATTGTCATGTAGAAATGTAATACACAAAATTCATCAACATTTGCCAGCAGTAAATGTACATGAAGAGTTGTCACTTGCATTGCCTGCCAGCCCCTATAGATCAGGCCACCCTCCACTACATATCTGAGGTAGAGAGCACTTTGTTTCTTAACAAGTGACCAATTGTGGATACATAGCATCTCCTCACTTGTCAGGTAAGAGACTGCACTTGCTGAGAAAACTGAAACAGGCACGGCTACCAGCCTTCTATAGGAGCTCTATCGAGAGTGCCCTGGCTCTTTGTGTCATAGTCTAGAAGGGTTCCTATAGAGCACACATGTCAAACTCAGGCCCACGAGCCAAATTTGGCCCGTGATATAATTATATTTGGCCTGCAAGATCATAGCAAGTATGTATTAGAGCTGGCCCGCTGGCCGCCGCGCCAGTATAGTACATGCACAGCTAATACTACAAATCCCAGAATGCTTTGTAAATGCATTGGCGCCAGCCCGTCAGCCCGCTAATCGCCCCCACCTCCTCTCTTTACTTTCATTAGCATCTGCGACCTGTCGCCTAACTCACATGTAATAAACCCCTTACGAAAAATGGCCAAACGAAAGACAGAAAACAGGACCTTTCAAGACAGGTGGGAGGCAAACTCTGACCCCAGAGTTTGATGAACTTGCATCTAAGAAGAGATGCCAAGTATCTGGTTTAGACCCAGGTGCATCAGAGTAAATCACAGTGTAGCAAGCTAAGCTTGGATTCATATTTTCTTTGGTTAACTTTGGACTGTTCATAGTTGAAAGATTGGATTTTCATTGAAGCAAGTTGTTATTTTTTTTACTTGTTGGCTTGTGGAAAAAAATACATTTAAAAAGAGCTTAAAGGCTATAGAGAAATATTATTTATTGAATATTTTATTTCTCATTTGTTAATGCTTCTTCTGGAAAGAGTCTAACCAAAACTATTATTAAACATTTATTTTAATAAGAAAAAGTTTAACATTACATATGTTGAAAGAAGAGAAAACATACAGATGTTGTTGAAAATTTTCAATAAATATTTAGTTTGGCCCACGACTTAGTACAAGTTTTTAATTTTGGCCCTCTGTGAATTTGAGTTTGACACCCCTGCTATAGAGCATTGAATTGAAGGTAATTCGAGAGGAACATAAAGAATGGCAGATTGTATCATGGGTTATCCCAGCCCTCCCAACATTGTGACCTACCAGGATCATTGTCTGAAGAGGATGTGCAAAATCATTGAGGACCCCTTCCACCCCGCACACTGCTTCTTTCAGCTACTCCACCCAGGAAAGAGATACAGAATATCAGAGCCAGCACCACCAGGCTGAGAAATAACTTCTTCCCACGGGCAGTGGAACAACCAAAGGGTCTCCTCACTCTAACGATCCAGGATGCTAATATTTCCTAATAATAATAATTATTATTATCTATCTTTTTATCTGTCTAATTATTTATTTATATGTATATTTGCCCTGCATATGTATTCTTTGTCTGTATGTGTGTTTTGTCTGTTTGTGCGTCTGCATGTTTTGCACCAAGGACCGGAGAACGCTGTTTCGTCAGGTTGTACTTGTGCAATTAGATGATAATAAACTTAACCTTGACAATGTCTGTGAAGCAACTCTCTTTTGGTTCTTTAAGTCTCACGGATTCACCTCCAGTGCTCTTGCAGCCTCTGCAGCTACACAGCCTCCTATTGGATCCATTGGCAACCTGATCTTACAGATCCGAACCTCCAATACAATCAAAGATTTCTATGCCTGAGGTCCTATGGGAGTTCTTCCCCATTGAATCTTGGTTTCGATAATTGGCTCCCATAATCCAGTTTCCAGCAGCCCACAGCCTGTGTGATCCTTTAGCCGCTGAGCTGTCACTGGCCCGCAGATATTGACTTCTTCCCTAGGGCGGTCTCCCAGGCTTTTGCTACTTAATGGGGCACCTGCAGTTTTTGTCCTTTCACTTCTGATACCCTGCACCAGCCCACTGATCCACGGAGACCACAAATCCACATAGTCTGCTTCCAAGCATGGGCACTGCTATCTTGAGCACTGACCTCTATTGTTTCTAGATGTTAAAATAACACCATTGGCCATTTAATGGGCTGTTTGAAGCCAAAACAGGGCTATTGCCATAACAATGAATCTTGAGGAGGTCCAATTAAGTACAACTGATGACAAATGGAAAGGATCGAAATGCCAAACTCAGCAGTACATGTAAAATATGAAGTCTCCAGTGATACCTCATCCCATCTGGACCTCTCTGATAAACAATATTTTTCTGAGATTACCATCCCTGAGATTTGTAACACTCCTCAGGAAGAATTTCTGTTGTATTCTTCTGCTGGGCACATTAATTCTTAAATTGCTCACCGCAAAATCTTAACGAGTTGCTGCAAACCCTCACACCCATAGTATCAGGGAGGTTACCCAAGCACAACTTACATGCAGCCTCTGCATTTTCCATCACATACACATGATCCCATCCCCTCTCTGCCTTCCATAGGGACTATTCCCTCCATGACTTCCTCATTCATTCATCCCTTTCCTCTAATCACCCCCTTGGCACATGATCACAGAAAATGCCACATTTGTTCCCATACCTTCCCCCTCACCACATTTGGGGCTTTAAACAGTCCTTCCAAGTGAAGCAACACTTCAGTTGTATATCTGCGATATTAATCTACTGCATCCGGTGCTCCCATGGTGGCCTTCGCTACATTGGAGACTGGGAGATCACTTTGCTGAGCACCTTCATTCTGCCTCCATCAATGGCTGGGATCTCTGCATGACCAACAATTTCAATTTTGCGCCCCACTCCTGCACCAACATGTCTATCCATGACCTCATGCACTACCAAACCAAGGCCACCCATAAATTGGAGGAGCAACACCTAATATTCCATCCCTATAGATCAGCAAGCACTCTCCAACCAGATGGAATTAACATTGACTTCTCCGGTTTATGCGAGACCACTCACCAATCTCCCTCCCTTCCCCAATCCTCTGCTTACTTTCTTCCAGCTCTCCAACCCATCCCTCTCCATTAACAGACACATTCCCTCTCTCCCCATTTGCTGTTGTTTCCTCCTTCCCTCATCCACCGGTTACCTCTTGTCTGTGGGCCTTTGCTCCTCCCACTGCCCCTCCCCTCCCCAATATTTCATTCAGATGTCTGTCCGCACTTTTCTCATACCTTGATGAAGGGCTCAGGCCTGAAATGTTGGTTATGTATCTTTATTTGTGTTGAAGTATTCTGTTTGACCTGCTGAGTTTCTCTAGATTTTTATTTTTACAATTAACATGCAGACATGATTTCATCCACTTCAGTTCCAATGAGGAATGGTTGACTTCTCAAACAGGTTGCCTGCACTCATGTGCCTCGAAGGACTCCCATTAATGATTTGAAAATTTTCAGTCCCTGAATATTCAGGTGCTTATGCAGTCATTTGTGTGAAATGTTACTGGTCTTTTGGAAGTGGGATTCTGGGGCCTGTATCTGCCTTTACCAGTAAAATGCACCCAGCAGAAGAGAAGGCATCAATATTACATATTACATGCTTTATGCTTCACAATCTGGTAATCTGAAGACAAAAGCTGATGCCAGAGGAATTGCAGCATGAGCAAATGTGCCTGAGCGACATGAAAGGCAGGGTAAAGAACACCAGGAGCATGAGTGGAAAGGGGACAAAGCACCAGTAGCCTCAACAGGTCTGAGGGGGGAAATATTGACTACTGTGCTACAAGAGATATACTGACCAAGATACGCTTTGGATAATGACCCTGCTAATCATAATCCCAGTATAACTCTCTTCATTCTCCAATCCTTAAACCCAATGATATTCACCATTGGAGCCCACATGACATTCAATAATAACTCACATCTTGCTTTGCATTGATCATGACACATCATTGAATACTTCCTTGATTCAGTAATTGAAATGGCTTGCCACAACTGTTTACACTGGTGGGAAAAGCATCCTGACTTTTCTTGTGAGGGCAATAAACGAATGCTCGAATTAGCAAACTTTCTCACTGGCTGGAGATGTCTTTCCATGTCTTCCCATGCTGGCTCTAACAGGCAGTCTGTCCCCACAATGGCACATGTCCAGTTCATATCTAACTGATTGGAATATCCACCAGCTCTCTCATTAAACTTGGGGTCTCTTCCTTAACCTTCTGCAGTTTTTCCCTCTGCCATAGAGGCCATAGCGTATATTCAGGGCAACTGGCTGCTATGGGGAGTGTAGGCATCTTTAAAAGTAGATGTCCGAGAGGCGTGCAGAAAATTGTTAGCAGCTGGCTTCAAAGAAGGGTAAATCTGTTGGGAACCATGCAGGCCTGGTTTTCACACAATTCCAGGTATAAGCCACTTCACATCCTCATGGTTAATTTCATGGGAAACCAAATGGGTGAGGGCCCTACAAGGTGCATCAAAAAGGTTGAAACCTAGTTTCTATGTTACAATGTTTTAATTTTTCCTGGTCAATATGGCAACTGAAATAATATAGAAATCACTATAAATAGCTTACAAGGCTGCATTTGTAGGGAGAGGGAAAAGAATGGGCATTTCTGGTCAGCAACCTTTCCTCAGAATCTATAAATGCTAGTTCTGTGGAGGAAACTTGGCTCGAACTAAGAGTGTAGATGTGAGTAGATCTAGCAGTCTATTACCTTTAGCCCAAACAACTAAACAGTCCATTTCTACTTTTGAGTAAGTTGCACTGAAGCAAAATTCAAATTGTTCCATTCAAACAGGTGAAGGGCTGACAAATTAGGACCTTGGTTTTGTTTCACTACAAATGATGCAATGTACATTTGTAAATTAACTCACAACCAAAATTAGTACAGGGGGTCTGTGTAACTGGCAAAAGGATAGAAGTAGTTCAGCATATTCTGATCCAAATTGAATCCTTTTGACATGACTGTCCAATGCATCCAATGGGAAATGATAGGCATTGTCACAATGTGAGCTGTCATCACACAAAACAGCTGTGACCTGGAGATGAATGTGCCAAGATAACTTATCTCTAAACTCATAAAATCTTTTCAGAAGATTGAAATAAAGTCACCGTGTAGAGAAGACAAATCAATTGTGACATTTCTGAATGGAGTGCGATGCATTTAATTAGCACAAGACATACTGGCAAGTACTGAATTACCTAATAAATCACTGATTCTCGGAGCTATGTAGTGCAAGGCTTCAGCTGTCTATGTGATGTACAGCAAGTGATAATAGGGAACCCTGGCCATTTATTTTGCTCTTTTCCCATTTTCAGCTCAATTTCATTCACAATGACACTGAATACTGTTAATTGTTCACACTTCTTTGACAGATTAGATAGCTTAGGTTCTGAAGTGAATATTTATTGATATATAGGAATAAACTGATCATACATTAAATGCCAATGGCCACCACCAAAAATAATTCATGTACAAAAAAATCCTTCCCACATCACGGTTTCTATTTTAATCTAATTCACCTCTAATAAAGTGGGATAAGTTTTGATCTGTTGCATTCAGTTTTAAACCATTCCATTCATTCGTGTTTGAATATGTCATTTAATGGTTTCTGAGACTTTGGAAAATGCTTTTATGTTATTGAACAAACTAAACTAAACCATTCTCCGCCAAGATTGCGCCTATAGAAGCGAATGCAGAGCTTTGGAATCGTCGTTCAGGTGGCAGCCCTGAATGCACTGCACTGTCCACCTGAAAGGGACAGCTGCACGGGAGGTGCCTTGGAGCGAACTCTGGCTCCTGTCCACTGTAGCTGTACTCCCGTCCACCGACGTGACGTCATTTGAAGCGCGACGAAGAAGAAGCAGAAGGAATACAGGTTTATGGTGGACCCAGAGCAGGCAAGAGAAATACTGATGATAATTTCAGCCTTTCTCAGTGTTCAGAATGATAAACGTCAAATCCTTGGCAATACCCTGCCTGCACATTGTGTTTCCAAATTCGCACCAAGCGACTCGGGCTGACGACGTCACTGCGACGTCATCAGTCCGCCTCTTAGCAGCTGTTTTCAGGCAGCTGCGTTCAAGTGCCTCGGGGGACTTCGGTGCTCCGGCGATTACCCCTCCCGGAGGAGGATTATAAAGTGCACCTTGGAGGTGCCTTCTGCTCTTTCAGGTGGGTATCCTGAGAGCTGCATAGGGGTAGAATATGTGCCTTTACATTGGGGTATTCTTGTCACCTGAAAGAGCCTATAGAGTAAGAAAATTAGTTACGCATTAAAGAACTGATGATATACACTTCATACTTCATATGTGAACTAACTTCAAGCTGGTTACTAATCACCAACTTCAAATTAATTTTGTTCAGATCATTTTGCCAATGTATTTTTATTTTGTCAGCACTAATTCATTGTTTATTTGTTTCATCAATATTAGATAATATCTGAAAGTAATCAAATTCCGTCCTCAAAGATGTTATCCATTTTTAGATTTTAGGAATAGAATTAAGTACATTGGTTCTATACTAAAGGATGTTCTTAATGATTGCACAAAATCCAACAATTAATCTGAGGACATTGAATGGAGGTGGTGGTTGGGTTTGGAGTGGGTAAGGGGGCGTGATGGTGTGGGGGGTAGAGGGATCATGGAGGGAGTAATTGAATGGAAGGTAAATTTAGCTAGTTTTACAATGAATTGGAGGACAGAAAGAGTGGAATTCTGAGGCTTGAAGGTACTTTGAGCTTGGCTGGAAGAAACACTCATAAATTTTAAATGTAAATTTAGACATAAAGCGCAGTACAGAGATTTACAGCCCACAAGCCCATGCCATCCAATTACACCTAATTAATCTACAACCCCAGTATATTTTGAAGGGTAGGAGGAAATGGGAGGAAACCCATGCAGACATGGGGAGAATGTACAACTCCTTATAGACAGCACCGGATTCGAACCTGGTCGCTGGCACAGCATTCAGAATCAGAATTTATTGTCACGAGCATGTCACAAAATTCATTGTTCTGTGGCAGTATCACAGTGCAAACATTAATATAAACCACATTACAAAATAAATACAAATATACAAGAAAAATAAAAAGACAAAGTAAGGCAGTATTTATGGTTCATTATTTATTCAGAAATCTGATGACAGAGGGGAAGAAGCTGTCCTTGTGCTTGAGAGGAAGTACTCACCTTCAGGTTCCTGTAACATTTTCCCAATAGTAGCAGAGTGAAAGGGGCATGGCCTGGATGGTGGGGGTCCTTGAGGATAGAGGCTGCTTTCTTAAGGCTAACCACTTTGCCAACCACGCCACCCTACATCGGTGATAGTTTTCATCCAAGCTACAATCGAACCCATGACTTCAAATATCAGACACCACACCATGGCCACTACTTCTATGCTGGAAGGTATGCAGTAGGCTTCTAGGCACATTTAGAGCTGAATTTTCCCATGCCCCTGATATTTCATTCAGACTGGCTGGACCATGCCTCTGTCTTGATTCAATGTTTGATCATCCATCTTTGACTGTAGGCTGATCTATCAAATGAATCCCCTCAGTCAGACTCACTGTGCCATCCTACCCTTTGCAGACCATAGGCACATGGCACATAAGTCACTTCAGAAGAAGGGTTCATACCCGAAACATTAACAACCTTCTTCTACCGATGGATGCTGTAGTGCCCTCCAGAGTTTCTCTAGCGCTCTTTTTTGCTTCTGAATGGCAAATCATCATGTGCAAGTCCCATCTCTAATCCATTCATTTCAATTTGCATGGTGCCAGAATCTTATCTGATGGATAGAAGTAACATATGCAGTAGGACGTTGAAGGCGACTATAGCGCTTTTTGTGTCTGTGGGTTTGATCACGATAAGGAAGGTGTGGGAAAGAGAGGGCATCTGGAAGCTATGGGCAGAAGTATTGGTGGAATGGGAAATGTAAGATAGAGCAATGAATACAAACCTATATCAATCTCAGTTCTTTCCATTCCACTGCAATCTGAGCCGATGATTACCAGCACACTCCCTTCAAAGCCACCGAGCAACAGAGCAGGGAAAGGCTACCCTGCATCTATTGCCACAGCTTTCAGTTGGGTCCAGTCTTCTCACTATATGCATCACCTTTTCTCCCTTGCACTTATCCAGGATACCTGAGTATTCAGGATCTCCTTGTAGGTGGGTACCTCTTCTTCCAAAGCTTGAAGCTCTATATCAGTGATTCAGGATGTCCACTTCGATGCCTAAGCTGCCACAAGTGCTCTGAATAAAGGGGCAGAGTGGAACCTTGATCATTTCTACTACCTCAGAGCTCTGGCAACCCAGATTCAATCTTGACCTCCAGCGCTGTCTGTGTGGAGTTTGCACATTCTCCAGTGATAGTGTGGGTTTCCCCTGGGTACTTCATTTTCTTCCCACATCCTAAGCATGTGTGGGTTGGCAGGTTAATTGGATGCTGTAAAATGTTTCCTAAAGTCGAAGGGGAGCTGGGATGTAAGAAGGGATGAGATGGGTAGATGTTTGATACTTAGCGTAGATTTGATTTCTGTACTGTATTCACATGCAACTAGCACTTGAACAAACTGGAATCAGTCTCCCATGCTGTCTTAACATAAATTTTCATGGTGTAATGAATTTTTAATCTGTTCTCTTTAAGGTATTATGCCTTTCTGCCTGTTCGGTTAAGAGACTCCACAGCATTGTGCAATGAACGGTAGGACAATTCTCCTGATGCCTTGGGCTGGCTTCTTTCTTTAACGAACATCCTCAATTTATTTTGTCATCCATCTTATTGTTGCTACGTGTTGTGCGCAGGGGGTTACTATGCACAAACTAGTTGTCATTTTCTTTCTAACCGATAAAAGGAACAAGGAATATTTCCCTTGGCGAAATATTTATTTTTTAAGTAACTTCACTAAAACAGATTCTCTGCTCGTTTAGTTCACTTCTTTCTCCAGGACCTGCTGGGTTAACGTTGCTGCTATGTTGTCTCTGTACCCCATTGTTTCATGAGAGGTGACAGGCTTCAGAAAATCTTGTGGATGCAAAAGACGTGGTACAAATCAAAGTTGTTGAGAGGGACATCTCCTCCTCATTAGTAAGGAAGGTGCAACAGCATCAATACTTCCTGAGGAGGACAAGGCTATCGGCCCTCATCTTGCCAACATTTTATAGGAGCTCAATTGAGAGTGTGCTGGCTGGTTGTCGTATGGTAACTGCAAAGCATCAGACTAGAGGTCAGTGCAGAGGATCATTATTACTACCAATCAACCACAATCAGACAGATAATCATGATTAATAGGCTTTAATCACCTTAAAGTGTCAGAAAAGCTTGCATGTTGCTGGCCCAGTTCCAAGGCTGGTACTGGGGGAGGGTCTTGGGCATAATAGCCTTTGTGGGGATATCTGGGAGGGAGGAGTCACAGGTTCAGGTGGCGGGTCAGCCTTTACAGTACATCTATACACATAGTGGTAGCACCATATACATCCCTCCTTTTTAAACAAAGTCCGGTGAGGTGGTGTGGTTTAGCCTTCATTGCAACTTCGTGCTACTTCAAAGTCCCTTCAAAGTCCATTGCAGGTTCTTCTGTGGCACAGCTGTCAGTTTCCAGACTGTGTCTTGTGCAACAGGTGGTGCCTCCAGTGGCTGGGGGTGGGGGGGGTGGGGGGTTTACTGTGGTGCTGCTTGGGCTGGTTGGAGTTTGGGTTGCGAATTTGAGCATCAATAATGGGGCCAGTCAGTCAGGGTTACCAGAGAAGGGTATTGGCCGGTCAGTTGATGAGTCTCCTGCATGTGCCAGGTCCTGGATGGAGACAGTGTCCTGTCGACCATCCTGATACTCCACGTAGGTGTATTTGAGGTTGGCGTGTAGGAAGTGGACCTTCTCAACCAGAGGGTCAGTTTTGTGGTGTCTGATGTGCCTTCGAAGCAGCACAGGCCCAAAGTTTGTCAGCCAGGATGGAAGTATGGTTCCGGATGCTAATTTCCTAGGGAAGGAAAAGAGCCTTTCATGTTGTGTTGCGTTTATGGCCATACAGAGAAGGGACCTGGTAGGATGGAGCACATTGGGGAGGACATCTTGCCACTGAGAGATGGGTAGTCCTTTTCATTTAAGGGCTAAGAGAACCCCCTCCAAATGGTGGTGTTTTTCCTCTTTACCTGCCCCTTCCCCCAGGGCTTACAGCCTGTGATCCTACTCGTGTCTATGCTCTTGGCAAACAGGTACTGGCGAAGCTTCTCGCTCATAAAGGAGGGCCCCCAGTCACTATGGATAAAGCGGGGTACTCGAACACAGCGAAGATGCCATGAGGTGTTTTTATGACCGTGGCCGTGGTCATATCCAGGAAGGGGATGATGAAGGGGAAGCAGGAGTATTTGTCCATGAAGTTTAGAAAGTATACATTCCTGTTGGTGGACAGGAGAGGTCCCTTAAAGTCCAAGCTCAGCCACTGGAAGGGGCAGGTGGCTTTGATAAGATGAGTTTGTTTGGCTGGTAAAACTGGGATTTGCATTCGCTGCAGACCGGGAGTTGCAGGTTAACTCCTTGATGTCTTCAACTGAGTAGGGGAGGTTGTGGGTTCTAACAAAGTGGTAGAGCCTGGTGACTCTGGGATGGAGAGATTGTTGTGGAGGACTTGGAGACTATCCAGCTGCACGTTGGCACATGTTTCCTGGGACAGGACATCGGGAGGCTCATTGAGCTTCCTGGGCCAGAACAAGATCTTGTAGTTGTAGATGGATAGCTCAGTTCTCCACCTCAGGATCTTGTCCTTGTTAATTTTTCCCTCACTGTTTGTTGTCAAACATAAAAGTGACTGCATGTTGGTCAGTCACAGGGTGAACAATTTTCCAGCCAGGTAATGCCTCCAGTGGTACACAGCTTCCACTATGGCTTGGACCTCTTTCTCGATGGCTGAGTGCCAGAGCTTAAGGCCCTGGAGGGTTCTGGAAAAGAATGCCACGGACCTGCCTGCCTAGTTGAGTGTGGCAGCCAGGGTGAAGTCAAACGCATCACGCTCAACCTGGAAGGGGATGGATTCCTCTATAGCATGCATCACTGCCTTGGCGATGTCACCCTTGATGCGTGTGAGTGCCATTTGGGCTTCTGCCGACAGGGGGAACGTGGCCAATTGCACCAGGGGGTGGGCTTTGTTCGCGTAATTGGGGACTGACTGGGCATAATAGGAAAAGAAGCCCAAATACCTTTTCAGGACCTTGAGGGTCTGTGGTAATGGGAGTTCCAACAGTGGGGTGGGGTGGGGGGGGGGGGTTGCATGCGGTCCTGGTCTGGCCCAATGACACCATTCACTACAAAGCCCAGGATGACCAGCCACGAAGTGCTAAAGACACACTTCTTTTGGTTATAGGTCAAGTTGAGGCTTTTGGTCACCTGGAGAAACTTGTGGAAGTTGGCATCATTGTCCTGTTGGTTGTGGCTGCAGATGGTCACATTGTCCAGGTAGGGAAATGTGGCCTTGAGTCCATAGTCATCGACTATGTGGTCCATCTCCCTCTGGAAGACAAAGACCCCATTGGTGACTCTGAAAGGGATACGGGGAAGTGGTAGAGGTAGATGTCTGCCTCGAAGGCAGTGTATGGGCTGTCTTCCGGCCGGATCAGTAGCTGGTGGTAAACCGACTTGAGGTCAATGGTCGCGAAAACCCAGAACTGGGTGATCTCATTGACCATGTCGGCAATGTGGGGAAGTGGGTAGGCATCCAGCAGGGTGAAGCAGTTTATGGTCTGACTGTAGTCAATGACCATATGTTGTTTCTCCCTGCTCTTTACTACCACTACTTGGGCTCTCCAATGGCTGTTGCTGAGTTATTTGACCCTTTCTGCTAGCTGTTTGACCTCTGCTTTAATGAAGGCTCTGTCCCTGGGGTGGTAACATCTGCTCTTAATGGCTACCGGTTTGCAGTTGGGGGTGAGGGGCAGTGGTGGGACCCAGACAGTAGAGGCCATAAGTCATGTTCAGGGGGTTTGGCTGGTTCAGGAGTTTGGTGTTGCAGACTGTGAGGGGCAGATGGGGGTTGTTGAACTGCATGCAGACGCTCCGTAGCTGGCACTGGAAGTCCAGTTCCAGTATGACTGGCACGCAGAGGTGCGACATAATCTAGAGTTTAAAGTTCCTGTACTCCATGCCCCACACAGTCAGCATCACGGTGCAGCAGCCACTGATCTCAGCTGAGTGGGATTTGGAGGCCAAGGAGACCTTACATTACATCAGGGTACAACTGTATTGTTGTACAGTACCCGGGTGGATGAAGCTCTCAGTGCTTCCAATGTCAAGTAAACAGTGTCAAGTAAACAGTTCATAGGGTGGACGTTTACATTGACGCTCATCATAGCTTTGGCCTGTTGGTCTGGGCTGTCTTGGTCGAGGATGATTGAGGCAAGCCTGTTTGAGTCGCTACTGTATTGGTTCGGGGGCACTCACCAAAATGGCCGTCCCCATGCCGCGCATGTAGTGCTGCTGGAGATGGAGCTGGATATGGTTCCGGCCTGGCTTGTCATCCCCAGGGCCCAGTCGATTCGTCCCCAGCCTCCTGAAGTGACGTCTGAGATGAAGCCGGAAATGATGACAACTGTCGGCCGCACGCGGCACCATTGGGGAATGTTGGGACCAACACACTTTCATATAGTGCTCTTTCTTTCTGCAAGTGGAGCATGTGGCACTTCGGGCTGGGCAACTCTTACGGGCTACTTCCCATGCCCACAGAAATAGCACTTCTGTCACTCTATGGTGGCGGCAGTGATGTGGGACCCCCGTGTCCCAAGATGTCGGCGCCTGTGTCCTCCACGCAGTGGCCACGTAACCTGAAGAGAATGCTTTGAATATTCGCTGCACAGTCTCCAGCAATTTAGCCAGGTCCACTACTTCCTGCAGGCTCCAATCGCCCTTTTCTAGTAGCTTCTGTCTGACGTAGTCAGAGCTGAACCCAGCCACACATGTCCCATATTAGGCCTTCAAGGTGTAAAGCAGCAGAGACTTCTTGGCAGACGCAGGCTCGCCTCAGCTGCCATAGAGCCCACATTTACTCATCAATTGACTCACCTGGCACTTGTTTTTGTCTGCCCAGGACAAATTGTCCATATATGACGCTCGTCAGGGCGCGGTACTGCCTCTGCAGGAACTCCATCACTTCAGAGTTATGAGTAAAGTCTCTTATTGCTTGGAAAATTTGGTGGCCAACTTGAGCAAAGAGCACTTCCCTCTTGTCTTCTTCGCTCTGCACATTATTGCACCTCATGAATGCATTGAGGCACTGGCCAAATTTAATCAAGGCCTCTGGGTCCTTAGGGTCAGTGTCTAATCTATCCGCTTGTATTACCTTGTCTATGGTCTAAAGTTAAGTGATTAAATTGTACTACCAATCAACCACAATCATGATTAATAGGCTTTAATCACCTTCAAGTGACAGCACAGCTTGCATGTTGCTAGCCCGGTTCCTAGATAGGTACTGAGGGAGGGGTTTGGATGTAACAGCCTTTATGGGGATATCTGGGAGGGAGGAGTCACAGGTTCAGGGAGAGGACCAGCCCATACCATCTATATACTTAGTGGTAGCACCACAATCATCAAAGCAGTCAAGAATATCACTGGGGTCTCCCTTTCTTCTAATGAAGACATTCACCAGGAGTGTTACTTTAACAGAGCTCCAAGAATTGTGTGTCTTGGTATGACACCATTTGCAAATTTGCTGAAAATACTACAGTAGTGGGCTGTATAAAATGGAAAATGAGTCAGCACACATGACGGAAATTGAAATATAATGGTGAACTAACAACAATGTCACCAAAACCAAGAAGTTGATTGTAGACTTTAGGAAGGGAAAACCAGAGGTATACAATCCAGTAAGCTTTGGGGGAAATAAGAGGGTGAGCAAATTTAAATTCCTGGGAGTCACTACTTCAGAGGTTCTTTCCTTGACCCAACATACTAGTGTCATCATGAAGATCCCATCACAGAGCCTCTACATCCTCAAGAGTTTGCGAGGGTTCAGTATGACATTGGATACCTTGGCAAACTTCTACAGATGTGTAGTGGAAAGTGTGCTGACCCATTGTATTATAGCCTGGTATGGGAGCACCAGTAGCTCTGAGTGGAAAGTAGCGGATATAGCCCAGTGCACCACATGCAAAACTCTTCCCACCATCGAGAAAATCTACATGGAACGCTGCCATGGGAGAGTAGCAGCAAACATCAAAGATCCACAACACTCAGAACCTGCTCTGTTCTCACTGCTGCCAGCAGAAAAGAGGTTTAGGTGCCACAAGACTCATACCACCAGGTTCAGGAACAATTGCACCCCTCCACCATCAGATGCCTCAACTACAAACTCAATCAGAGACTCATTTAGAGACTTTTACTTTGCATACTATTTATTACTGATTTTTAAATTCCAAAGTCAGCTTCTTTCATATTTGTAGTTTGAATGGTGAGTAACCTTATTTCACATTCTCTAATCTGTTGTAATACATATTGCAATTTATTAATTTCTTAGTCAGGATCTTGACAAAAAAGCCTAACTATAGCAATGGAGGAATTGCTTCTATTGAAAGAGAAGCTCAAGTCCACTTCATATGCTGCAGACTCCTACTTGAGTTTAGAGTCTGGGGCATTCATATAGGCCATTCCACCCAACTCCATGCCGACCAAGGTGCCTACCTGAGCTAGTCCCAATATGCCTGCATTTTCCCATATCTCTTAAAAAAAGAGATATAAAATGTTGTTTATTCTTGTGGCTGTCTGAATGACTTTTAAACATTATTAATTGTGCTCACTTCCACTTCCTCTGTTAGCTTGCTCCACATATTCATCATCCTTTGTGTGAGAAGGTTCCTCCCTCAGGTTACCTTTAAATCTTTCCCCTTTAATCTATATCTATGTCCTTTAGTTTGAGATCGACTGTCACCATTTATCTTATTCGTGTCCCTCATAATTTTAACAACTCTCTCTCATTCCTTTGCCATTCTTTATTTTCGCAGCACTGGGAATGAAAGTTCTCAATATTTGCCTTCAGGCAATGAAGAGTGAACGTCAGAACCAATTCCTTAATTTTTTTTCATCACCCTAAGGTGTTTCTGATATCACACACCATGGATAATCTCATGCAGTTTAGTTCAGAAATTGAACCCAGAGTTTCTAATCTGTATCACACTGCGCTACAAGGTGAAGCTATCCAAGAAGCTGATTATTCACCTTACTTTATCCAGATTTCCCAGTGATTTATTTAGGTTTCTCTTAATTGTAAAGTCTTTTAGCCTTCAGCAATTTATTTTTCAATTGCCCATTTCAGAGATTACATCACGTGATGTAGTACAGTGGCCTGCATTCTCATTGAATGTCAAAGACCACAAAACAATTCTTTGAGAAGGACAGGGAAATTTTCCTGGTGTTCAAGACAATGTATTTTTCTCAACCAATATTAACCTAATAAACATTGTTTGCCTTGGGATCTCACTGAATGCAAACAGACTGTTATTACACCATGACAGTGAATTCACTGTACAAATACTCCCTTGTTGACCATTTGGGTGAGATGAGGATGCGACCAATAATAATAGCAATGTGAATTTACATAATAAAGCTTACCCAGTAAAACTTCTTTGAGCTCTTCGAAGATGTATTATCAAATAAAATTAGACACTGAGTTATATATGGACATATTACGGCAGATGATAAAATACTGAATGAAACAGGAAGGTTTTAAGGAACGCAACTAATTACTATTTTCTTTCTAGTCAATTGACTCTGTAATTTCCATGTTTTTTTCCATCTCTGGTTGAGTCCCCAGCCAACATCCTGAAGAAATGTAGGTTGTTCACGCTGCTTCTGGGGTTTCCGACAATCTTTTGCTTAAAGTGTAACTCGCAGAGAAATTGTACTCCAGAAGGAATCATAGCTGTTTCTATCTAATATTGGAAACATTTTAGAAAACACGGAAGTTAAATAAATGGTTCTAACAATCATGAACAGTTGAATTCAAAGGTTGGGTCACAGCAGTAAATATAAGCCCGATACCAAATAGATACTGTCAGTGGTTCGTAATCAATCCTTATGCACAATCAGTGCTTTCTTGATTTATAACTCACTTTGTAATAATATCCCAAGAGACTAATTAGAGCTCCCCTCTGTAGTTGTAAAGAATCAGCACTGGCTCAAATTATGATATTAGGAATGGAGAGATTAAAATTCACCTCAGTTTTTAGTCTCAGTTCAGGGGGTCAGCACACCTTATGCATCAAACTGCATCTGTAAAATGTCTGCTGACAACCTTCATTACGTGCGTGGGTTGGATATTGAATTTTTGGCTATTTTTACTAAATCAGGCTAATCCTGTTTCCACAGAAAATATTTGACTTTTATGTTGTTGGTATATTTCCACAACAAAGAACAACTGCCTGAAGATATGAAAAAAAAACCACATTCTTCTGTTCTTATGTTTTGTGTTTACAGTCCTGATGATCATTCTGTGTCACAGTATAATTAAAGTAAGAAGATAGGTCGTCTATTCATTAATATGAAATATGAGAACTAGAATTTTGAAAAATCAAAAATAAGTTCAAGAAATCTAATAAGGTGGATATTGCTTTTCTCTTCCACATGTCCTTATTTATGGATAAAGGGGACTACAATCCATGGTCCCTATATTTTGATATATACAGAAAAGAAAAGAAAAACTGAGTGACACAATTCTGTGCACTTTATGTGGACTTTGGGTGGCACGGTTAGCACAACGGTGTAACAACACCAGTGACTGGGACTAGGGTTCGAATCCCACGCTCTCTGTAAGGAGTTTGTATGTTCTCCCTGTGTCTGCATGGGTTTCCTCTGGCGACTTCGATTTCCTCCCACCCTTCAAAATGTTCTGGAGGTGTGGGTCGATTTGGTGTAAGGGGTGGCACGGGCTGTTGCCATGCTGTAGGTCTAAATTTAAAATAAATTCAAATGGCCAAAAGAAATAACAGTTGAAATACAGCGCCCAATTAGTTCCTGTCCTATCAAATGGATCTATGTATATATACTCCATAATACACAATATAGGCTAAGCAAGTGCAGACTGGGAAGGACCATTTATTATCGCATGCATAAGTACAATGTACAAATGCACCACAATTCTTACTTGTTACAGCTGAACAGGTACTTTGTACAAAAAAAAACAACTGCAATAATATACATTAATTTACTGTGCTGAAAGAAATGCTGAATATGTTGGCATATAAGACAACTCTGTATAAGGTGTTGAGTATAAGACTTCCCCCAGAATTTTCACTTAAAATGTAGATTTTGAGCTATACTCGCTGTATAAGCCTACCCCAAGTCTGGCACTTACCAGTGACCAGTGGAGTGATGTTACAATATTTATAAACCAAATTTCCCAGTAAAAGTTTAAATTTTATTAGCGTATTTTAAAATAAACCACTGTCAACTCCTTTAACAGGCCGTTTGAAGCCTGTACAAAGCCAATGACAGTAGCAATGGGTGGATGACCCTGCAGGGGAGTGCTAAGACTTCATGGTTAAGGTTCAGATTTTATACTTGGCCTATAGGATGACCAAGTTGATATTTTTAAGATTCAAATACAATCTTATATGCCAACGTATATGGTAATAAATATAAAAGATATTAAAATATCTTATAAAATATAAATATATTAAAATATATTCATATTCATAGTTTCAGTAGTGCAAGAAAAAAGTAATGATTTAGTAGTGCAGACAAGCCTTCCAGTGGCAATGGAGTAGTTCATGGTTCAGGTAGTAAGGGGAGGATCACAATTCTAATAGCCATTGGAAAAAAACTGTTCATAAACCAAGTTTCTGTGCCTTCTTCCCAAAGGAAGCAGCAAGAATAAGTGATCTGGGTCCTTTATGGCACTGGGCTGCACATGCTAATTCTGGATTTTGAGCAGATGTTGAGTGGGTGAAGATCTGGCTGGTAATATAAACACAGAAAAGCTGGAGGAACTCACCACAACTCTCAACTTCTGTGAGAGGTGAAGATATATAATCTACATTTTGGGCCTGGGTTCTTCTTCAAGGATAAAATGCAGGTAGGCACCTTTAGAAAAAGGCTGGGAAAAAGGAAAGGAAGAGTAGGAGGAGGAGAACAATGGTGGGGTTTGGTGGGGAGGGGGAGTTAACAAAAACCTGAACAGTTCATTCAAATTGTAGGAGGTCCAGTCTGACATTGTATAAGACCATAGAGAGTCAAGCCTATTTCCTATGCAACCTGCTGCTCAGTCTGCACTTGCTTAGCCTATATTGTGTATTATGGAGTATATACATAGATATGGGAATGGGGTGGGGAATTGAAATGGGTTGTCACTGGTAAATACCTGCTATTGCAGCATACAGAGCCAAAGTGCTCAACAAAGTGGTCTGCCTGTCTGTGTCCAGTCTCTCCGATGTAGAAGAGACCACAACGAGAGCATCAGATGTAATAGATGACCCCAAAAGATTCATAAATGAAGTTTTGTTTCACTAGCAAGGACTATTTGGGGACTCGAATGTTAGTGAGGGAGGAGGTGTGGGCAGAAGTGTACCATCTCCTGCAGTCACAGTGGTGGGTGCCCAGGGGATGATTGGTGAGGAGGGAGGAGTGGGCAAAGGAGTCACATAAGGAGTGATCTCTGCGGAAGGAGGAGATGGGAAGATGTGTCTGGTGGTAGGATCACATAAGAGGTGGTGGAAATGGCAGATGATGTGTTGGATGTGGATCCTAGTGGGGTGGTAGGTGATGACAAGGGTAATTCTGTCTATGTTGTGCTTGAGAGCGGAGGAGGCTAGGATAGATTTGTGGGTAATCATGGATATGTAGGTGAGGGATGCGTTGATGGTAGTAGATGGGTAGCTATAGTTTTCGAAGAAGGAAGACATCTCAGATGATCTGGCATGGAAGCCCTTGTCCTAGGACAAGATGCAACAGAGATGGAGGAATTGTGAGAAAGGAATGGAATCCTTCCAGGGGCAGAGTGTCAGGAGGAGTAGATGTAGAAGGTGTGGGAGTTAGTGGGTTTGTAGAATACTGAGAGTTTGTCTCCTGAAATGGAGACAGAGAAATCAAGAATGGGGAGAATGTTGCTCAAGATGAACCTAGTAAATTTGAGGTCGGGTGCAAGTTGTCAGCAAAGTTGATAAAGTCAATACCAAACCAAAGTACTTGTCAAAGAAGTTGAGGAGCCTTGCCTTTCTAGGTTTGTAGCAAGGATTATTCCATGTTGCAAACAAAAAGGCAGGCATAGCTGGGCCATGCAAGTAACCTTGACTTGGAGAAAGTGGGATGAATCAAGGAGCAGTTATTGAGGGCGAGGAGAAGTTCTGCCAGCCAGAGGAGGGTGATGATAGAGGGGAATATTGGGTCTGTTGTCAAGGAAGAAACAGAGCACTGGAGGCTCCCTCCCTGCTATGGTCAAGATCTACTGGGACCATTGTCTGAAGAGGGTGCGCAAAATCATTAGTGGACCCATTACACCATGCACACAGCATCTTTCAGCTTCTCCCATTGGGGAGGAAATACAGGAGTATCAGACCCAGCACCACCAGGCTGGGGAACAGCTTCTTCCCACAGGCAGAGAGAATGGTGAACGGTCAAAGGAACTGCTCACACTAACCATCCGAAACTCTCATTTGTACAAAATAATCTTTATTTATTTTTATAGATATAATACTTGTCCTGAATATGTATTATTTGTCTGTACATGGGTTATGTCTGGTTGTGTATCTGCATGTTTTTGCACTGAGGACCGGAGAACGCTGTTTTGTCAGGTTGTACTGACAAAAGACAAAGGAGGAAAAACCCAACACCCAACCCCAACCAACAAATTTTCCGCTGCAACCGTGTCTGCCTGTCCCGCATTGGACTTGTCAGCCACAAACGAGCCTGCAGCTGGCGTGGACATTTACCCCTCCATAAATCTTCGTCCGTGAAGCCAAGCCAAAGAAGAAACTTGTAAAATCAAATGAAAATAAACTTGACTTAAATAGCTTTGAGCCCTTCAGTATGGCTGATAGAGCTGTATAGTGATTGGATGTCCACAGTGAAGATGAAGCAGGAGTATTGCAGATGTAGTTGGGGAGGGTTTGCACCAAGGTGGACGAAACCAAATTGAGGAAACCAGATACAAGTTTGGTGGTTCAGGAGAACACAGAAACGATGGGTTTACTGGGGCAATTACACTTGTGGATCTTGGGTAGGACATAGGAGGTAGAAATGGAAGTGCAGTCTTGGGAAAAAAAATGAGATTGGAGGCCATGGAAGGGAGATGACTGGAAGTGAGATGGTGCTTTGATTAGTTGAAGGGTTAAGTAAGAGAAGATGACTGAGAGTTGTCATCTGGCTTTGGCCAGATAGAGTTCAGTGCGCCTGAGCAGAACAAGCCACCCTTGTCTGCAGGCTTGATGGTGAGGTTGGGATTAGAGCAGAGAGAATGGAGGGCAAGGCGGTCCGAGTGCATGAGATTAAAATGAGCGAAGGGCATGGGTGAAGTTGAGATGGCTGACATCTCATCAGCAGTTGGAAATACAAAGGTCCAGGGCAGGCAAAATGATGGAACAAGGTGTCCAGGAGGTGGAAGAAGGTTTTAAATCTCAATGGGGACTGTGGGAACAGGACTGAGTGCGAGAGGCAGAGCGAACAGTTTCAAATCAGTTAAAATCCAGTGGGAGCAGTAGTGCTCTTTTAATTCTCTCCATTGGCCAATTAGCTCTAGCCAATAGGGGCCCAAGTAGAGCGACCACTGTAGAGCAGCCAGTGTGTGAGTGGAGATTTGAAGCTTTGGCAAGCAAAGACCAAGCTCATGCTTCTTACAGGTAAGGTAAGGTCAGGTAACATCTTTGCATAGTAACAAAGAATAGATAGTGGAAATGGTAGCTCGGGCAGCAGAATGTTCTGGAAATCTGAGAGAGCACAATTGTCCCTGATTATCTACACCTGCAAGGGGTACATCCAGCTTCAGCTCCTTATAAACAGAGTTAGGGAGCTGGAGCTGGATGAACGCTGGATCATTCAGGTGACAGAAGGTTGATAGATAGGAGCTTCAGGAAGATAGTCACCCCTAAAAGACAAGGGGCAGGTAGCTGGGTGACTATTATGAGAAGGAAGGGGAAGAGGCAGTCAGTGCAGAGCACCTCTGTGAACGTTCCCCTCAACAATAATTATTCTGTTTTGGATACTGTTGGGGGGACAGTCTTCCAGGGACAAGTCATAGTGGTCAGGACTCTGGCATAGAGTTTGGCTCTTTAGCTCAGAAGGGATGGGGGAAGAGGAGGAGAGCAATAGTAATTGGGGATTTGATAGGGAAACAGATAGGAGGTTCTGTGAACAAGAATGAGACACCCAGAGGGTGTGATGCCTCCTAGGTGCCAGGGTCAGGCATGTCTCTGATTGGGTCAATAGCATTCTGAAGCGAGAGGGTGAGCAGCCTGATGTCGTGGTCCTTTTTGGCACTAATGATATAAATAGGAGTAAGGATGAGGTCCTAAAGAAGGAATATGGGAAGTTAGGAAGCTGAAAAGTATAACCTCAAAGATGGTAATCTCAGGATTGTTGTCTCTGTCATGTGCCAATGAGGGTAGGAATAGGAATTTGTGGCAGATGAATGTGTGGCAGAAGAGTTTGTGCAGGGGGAATGGATTCAGATTTGTGGATCATTGGGATCTCTTCTGGGAAAGGTCTAATCTATACAAAAAGATGGGCTGCACCTGAACTAGAAAGGGACCATTTTCCTGGCAGGCAGGTTTCCTAGAGCTGTTGGGGAGAGTTTAAACTCGTTTGGCAGGGAGATGGGAACAAAAGTGTGAGCGCAGAGAATAGTGCAGAATGTGGAAAGAATGATGCTGTGTGTTGTGAGATTGGGAGAAAGGACTGGCAGTGGAAGAAGCATAAATGTAATTAGTTGGAGGGTTTGAAATATGTCTATTTCAATGCTATGAGTCTTAGGAATAAAGGAGATGAATTTAAAGCATTGATCAGGATGTGATATTACGATATTCTTGGCTGGAGGAAGGACTGGATTGCCTGATGCAGGTAACAAGGTTTAGGTGTTTTAAAAGGGATGGGATGAGAGGTAAAAGAGGGGATGAGTTGAATTACTGGTCAGGGATTGTATCATGGCTGTAGAAAGGGAGGATGCTGTAGAGGGAGTGTCTACTGAGTCAGTGTGGGTGGAAGTCAGACATAGGAGGAGAGCAATCACTGTAATGGGAGTAGTCCAAAGGCCCCCAAATAGCCCCCATGATATTGAGGAACTGATAAGTAGGCAGATTTTTCAATGGTGCAGAAATTATAGAGTTGTTGTTATGGGAGACTTCAAATTACCAAATATTAACTGGCACCTCCTGAGGGATAGATGGGGCAAAATTTGTCAGGTGTGTTCAAAGTTTCCTGGATGGAACAGCCAACTAGAGGCCTTTTGGTTCTCCTTAATCCTGGAAGCACAGGAACTTGAGGAGGTCCTAAATGAATTCTTTGCTTCAGTTTTCACTAGAGAAAAGGACTTTGATCAGGGTGAGGTCAGAATAGAACAAGCTTGTGTGCTGGATCATGTTGAGATTAGGAAGCAGGAAGTGCAGGAGCTGATAATTCCCAGGGCTGAGCGAGTTATACGCAGGTTGCTGTAGGAAGGGAGGAAAGAGATAGCTTGGATTTGGTGATTATTTTTGCATCGTTCTTGGCCACAGGGAAGGGCCTAGAGGATTGGAGGATTGCAAATGTCGTCTCCTTGTTTAAAAAAGATAATAGGGAGAATCCTGGGAATTATAGATGAATGAGCCTTATGTCAGTGGTGTGCAAATTATTGGAGTGGATTCTTAAAGACAGCATTATGAGTATACAGAGAAGTACAGTCTTATCAGGGATAGTCAGCATGGCTTTGTAAGGGGAAGGTCATGCCTCATGAACCTAATTGAGTTGTTTGAGGGGGTAACAAAAGAAATTGATGAAGGTAGGATGTATATGGATTTTAGCAAGGCATTTGACAAGGTCCCCCTTGAGAGACTCGTTCAAAAAGTTATGAGGCATGGAATCTTTGCTGTGTGGATTCAGAATTGGCTTGCCTCTGGAAAGCAGAGAGTAATAGTGGACTGACACTATTTTACCTGGAGGTCAGTGACTAGTGGAGTTCCACAGGGATCTGTTCTGGGACCCCTTCTGTGATTTTTATGAATGACCTGGATGAAAAATGGAAGGATGGGTCAGTAAGTATGTGGATGATACAAAGATTGGAGGAGTTGTGGATAGTCTTGAAGGTTATCATAGGTTACAAGTGGATTTTGACATATTGTATATGTCTTAATATTTTAACTTCTATTTATGTAAATGTGCTCTGTAGTCCTAGATAAATGCTATCTCATTTTTACCATGCATTTCATGGTATGAACAACAAATAAAGGTGACTTGACTTGAACTGAGGATGCAGAGATGGGCAGAAAAGTATCAGATGGAGTTCAAACAGGATAAGTGTGAGGTGATACATTTTGGAAGGTCAATCCAAAAGGTTGAGTACAGAGTTAATGGTCGGATACTTGATAGTGTTGAGGAAAAGAGGGGCCTCGGGGTCCAAATCCATACATATTTCAAATTTGCTGTGCCATGCAGGTTGATGGGATAGTCAAGAAGTCCTGTGGGATGGTGGGCTTTATTAGTCGGGGGATTGAGTTTAAGAGTTGAGAGATCATGTTGCAACTCTACAAATCTCTGGTGATACAACACTTAGAATATTGTGTTCAGTTCTGCTCACTTCATATAGGAAGAATGTGGAAGCTAAGAAAGGGTGCAGAGGAGGTTTACCAGGATGCTGCCTGGATTGGAATATGTCTTATGAGGCAATATGAACAGAATTCAGACTTTTTGATTTGGATCAAAGAAGGCTGAGAGGTGACTTAATAGAAATTTTTTCAAATTAAAAAATGTATACATACAGCACAGTAACAGCCCTTCTCGGCCCACAAGTCCACCACCCAATTTCACTACACCACAGTACATTTCAAATCTATAACATTCTGAGAGGCATTGATAAAGTAGACAGCCAGCACTTTTTCCCAGAGCGGGAGTAGCAAACACCAGAGGACATCTCTACAAAGCGAAGGGAGAAAAGTTTAGGGGAGACATCAGTTTTTATTTCACACAGAGAGTTGTGGGTGCCTGGAATGCCTTGCCAGGGGTGGTGGAGGAGGCTGAAACATTTGGGGCATTTAAGAGACTCTTAGATGGGCTCATGGATAAAAGAAAAATAGAGGGTTACAAAATAGGAATGGTTTCATTTTTTTTTGGTAGGAATAGAGAGATTGACACAACTTTGAAGGCCGAGGGGCCTGTACTGTGCTGTAGTGTTATATGTTCTATATTCTATGGTGGGGCAAGGGGTCAGTAGTGAGGGGTGGAGAATCTGGATTGAAGAAGTAGGCATGTAGATGGAGCCAATGGAAGAAGAGTTTAGCATCATGGCGTGGACTGAACTCATTGAGGTGTAGGCCAAGGTGGATGAAGGTGAGGCCTCTGCTGAGGATAGAGTATTCCCTCTCAGAAAGGGAAGGTCAGAGATCATGGAAAAGACCAGGCCAGAGTGGGGATCAATGGGGTGGAGGGTGTCAGGGATAAGAGAATGGGGTAGATCAGAAGATGGAGGGTAGGAAGGATCCAGGGGAGGAATGGGAGAGTTGGGGAAGTCAGAGGTGGAAGGGGAGGGTGAGAGTTCATGACAGAGGGTCAGTCCTGTAAGCTACTGGAACTTGATTCAGAAGCTCAGTCCTATGGGCCGCTGGGGCCTTGGTCAGAGTTCTCGGTGAATTGGGCTACAGTTAAGTCCTGAAACAGTTAAGGTGCCTTTATAACTCTACACTCAGTCGAAGGGATTTTTTTTGCCAAAAATATCTTGACTAAAAATTACTTGTCATCCTATTGAGTCTTCAGCACAGCTAGGAGAAAGAAAAATGGATGGTGGCATATGTATGCTTCAGAAGCCAACTTCTGTTCCTCCTTTTCCTCACTGTGCTGAAGACCCAGTTAAACTGCAACTAATTTTTAACATAATGGACATTCTTCATTAAAGGAAAAGAGAATTAATTTCCTTAAGTAGAAAGCAAAAGTAATGAGCACATATGGCATGAAC
The DNA here is from genome assembly GCF_036971445.1 of Narcine bancroftii. Classification (NCBI taxonomy): domain Eukaryota; kingdom Metazoa; phylum Chordata; class Chondrichthyes; order Torpediniformes; family Narcinidae; genus Narcine; species Narcine bancroftii. The sequence goes on from NC_091469.1 coordinate 433,737,197, forward strand.
ATTGACTTGTCTGCCTTCCGTTAAACTTGCTTGCCTGCCTTTTCTTTCCCCTCCCCCTTTTCCTGTCCTTCCAGTTCTTTCACCCACACAGCTCTACCACCCTACTCCCCCTCTTTGCTGCTGTCCCCTCCTTCCTTCCTCCACCTATAATTTCCTGCCTTGCCACCCCTCCCCCTTACCCCCTCCTACTCTTTTGTTCAGACGTTTTCCAGCATTTTCTCATATTTTGATGAAGGGCTCAAGCCCAAAACATTGGTTCTGTATCTTTACCTTTGCTACATAAAGGACCCTGTTTGACCTGCTGAGCTTCTCCAGCATTTAATGTTTTTACTTCAACAACAGTGTCTCCAGAATTTTGCGATTTACTTAAAACGTATTGAAATGCTGAAGGTACTCAGCCGGTCTCACAGCATCTTTAGGAAGTAAAGATATTTCAGGCCTGATTGCTTCTTCAGGGTATAAGCAAAAAGCAGACAGACATCTGAACTAAAAACTAGAGCAGTGATTCTCAAACTTTTTCGTTCCACTCACATACCACTTTGAGTAATCTCTATGCCATTAATGCTCTGTGTTTAGTAAGGCATTGCTTAAGATGGTATGTGAGTGGGCAGGGAAGGTTGAGAATCACTGCTCTAGACCCAATTGTTCCTGAAATATTTTGCTTGAGAAAAATTGTCCTTTGAAGTTATGAAACCGTGCACATAACAAGTCAATTAGGTATGATTAAAACAGTGGTTTTCAGACTTCATCTTTCCACCCACATACCACATTAAGCAATCCCTTACTAATCAAAGAGCATTCATAACATAGGGAATACTTAAAGTAGAAAGAAAAAAGATAAGAACCACTGGACTAGAGAGAGGGGGGAAGAATGGGAGAGTCTGCACTGCCACAGAACAAACAGCAGAGCCATGGAGCATACAACAATCGTTATATTATGCTAGCAGAAGCAAGGAGTACAAAGAAGACTTGACAGTGTCACTCATTCCCTTGCACTGAGCCTTACTCAAAGTATACTGCCATTTTAGCTCACCTTATATGGTCCTTTTAGCCAGTGAGTTTTTCACAAGTTTCTTACACAGGTTGAAGTTGATTGTTCCTGTTTTTATCATTAGCATCTGTCTTTGTGGTTAGGAAAGTAGATTAATTTTGTCAAACAGTTAATCTCATTTAAGTTTCAGTCCTTACATATTTAAGGTGATGTCTCCAGGTTTTGTGTTTGAGAAATATCAGGTACTTTGTGTTTATGCATCCTTGTCTAATGCTAATTCTTTATCTGCAGGGTTAATCAAATCTTTATCACACACAAAGCTGAGGAAGCTTCCAAGTGTTTGACGTGCCTGTATGATATTTCTGCATCCTTTACATTCCCTCCTTTTGTCATTTCATGATGACCAATTACAGCATGCCATTTTGCCGTACACCTCTTATCAGGTTACACACACACAACACACACACTTGAGTATTACTATAACGACAATAATTATCAGCAAGATGCTGCCATAATGCACTATCAATCCCCGGAAGTCTCCTAACATGTTAAAAGGCCACCAGCCAGACCTCCCTTGCTTCCAAAACCACTTAGTTTCCCCCCTGCGTCCTTGATTTTCTTTATTTCCTCGGTGATGTGTTTGGAGAGATCTGTAACATCAGAGGATTCATCAGCGATGTAGGTGCAGCACGCTTTCCTGAGGAGGGTGCACGTTCCACCTTTCTTGGCTAAGATCAGGTTCAGAGCCATCCAGTTCTGTAGAACTGTGTGTCACATGGAAATCATTTCCGTAGTTATAGCTGCTACTTGACTCTGTGTATTTGTTAGGGAAAAGGCAGTACTGTTTGCCAATTGCTCAAAGGTGGCTGCTAAATTGATCTCTCTCGAATTTCTAGTTGTCCTATAGAGGGGGAAGGCAATCATCCAAAACCCCTTGCTCTCTAAAATAGTCCGTTGCTGTCTATGCAAATGGGGATGGTCTTGTAACTGGGATAAGATCCTCAAGTGGGGAACTATGTAAGCCAAATAGCAACAGCCAGTCCATTGCTTATGGCAAGGTTGGTCATCCCTCCGGTTGGTGGTTTCCCCAGGGAGCCAGGTGTAGGCTTGAGCGCCACACATAAAATAGATTCCTTTCACTGGCCGGGGTTACACACTGACAGCTGTGCTACTTACTAGTCGTGCAGCTACTTTCCCCCAAAACGATTGTATCATCCTTCTCTTGGAAGTTACAGTAACATAGAGCATCCACTTTCCTATCACTAGAAACACAGGCACTCTCATATAGGGCCAGAGGGCATGATTCGTTTTATAGTCTATCAAGGATCTAAGATACCATCCCTCAAAGCGCTGACAGCAACAATCATTCCCCGTCCTCTGCCAATTACATGCCTCACCCCTTCTGATATGATAAAGCCCAAGCCAAAAGTAATTCACTTTGATGAAGTGGGACTACCATCATACTGATCTCAGGCGGTGGGACCTTAGCACACCATTTATTATCTTAGCACAAGGAGAGGAAGGCATTTTTTTTTAAAATCACCGTCCTCTGAAGGGGGCATGGTGGTTGTTTCAGGGGTGGGATCCCGGACGGTCGAGTTCAGAGGGTCATTGAAGGTTTTATGATTTTGTTCTGGATTGTGATGGTTGTGCCATCTCACGGGGGGCGGGGGGAGGGAGGGAGAGAGAGTAATTGACACCTATTGGTTCAAATTGACATTTGGTCCATTCAATCTTGCTTTGACGTTGGTGCCCTGATTTGTCCTCATGAATCCACCTGGGGTGTCCTTTGACCTTCACTGACCTAGGTGGAGGACTGCTCCTTTCCATCTAGGACCCGATTTCTTGCATTCCTAGTTTCATATTAGCACGCAATTCCCTGGCTGAATGGGTTTTCGCCTTGGACTTCATGAGCCACTTTCTGCCTTTTCACAATCTGGGAATGGAAAGCTGACAAGAGATTGTTCAGTTTCTGTACATAATCATCCTCTTACCCAAGGCATGTAGATCAAGAATAACATTTTTCTCTGTCCCCACAGGGTGTGCACGGGCTGACTGTATATTACTCTGCTCGTGTTCGTCCCGTAGCCCCCATTTCAATTTCAAACAGTGCCAAGAGCAAGACTTTTCAATCCCGTTTCCTCAGTCGATTTAGGAGCTTTGTCTTTAACATTCCGTTGGCTTGTTCCACTACCCCTACCGCCTGTAGGTGACAGACAGTGAAATTGTTGCCGAATTCCAAAATGTTGGCATATTTCCTTGTTTATCTTAGCTATAAAATGCGGCCCGTTGTCAGAATTTATGGTAGCTCGGGATCAATTCTTGGAGTATTATCCCCATCATTGTTTCTGCTGTTGCGTTTACTGCAGGAACATCTATCCATCTCCTGAAAATATCTATTATCATTCAATAATATTTATAGGTAACTCAATAAAGTCAATCTGCATGCTCCCAAACGGCCTTTATGGCATGTGCTTTACTCCCTTCGGGCATGGCAATGTCTTTCCAAGATGGTTTCTTCTGCAGATGTTACATTCTGATACCTGTTTCAGGCCTTCTTGACTAAATTTTTGGTGCCACGATGTTTGCTTGGCCATTTCTACCATTCCCTCCTTTCCTAAATGTGTCAATGAGTGTCTCTAGGCGAGGAGTAATGGTAGGAAGGTATCAGGTACACAGACTTGTCCGAGAGGAATGACCACCATCAATGGCAGAGGCGACCCTCTGCATCTGTTTTACTTCCCCCACGTCAGGCAGAGCCGGTCTATTTACCATCTGCGGAAACGAGGAGGTGCCATCCTCTAGTGGCATCCTTTGTTACCTCATTCGTAAAGGCATTCCCGTGGGTGACGGAATCGGTACTGTTAGTGTGGGCATCACATTTAATGACAGCCAAGGACATGGGAAGGGAAATGGCCTGCAAAGATTCTGTACACAAACGGACATTTTTTTTTTAAAAATCGGGGTCCCTGAGGATATCAGGTACCACCTGTGATACCATAAGGCCCCAAAATCGTGCACCACCCCAAAGGTGTACCTGGAGTCTGTGTAAAATGTTCAGAGACTGACCTTGTCCGCCAAAGCAAACATTGGTTAATGCAGAGGCTCAAAAGGCTGCTGCCTCAATGACCTTGGAGGCAACTTTAATGATAGCTTACCCCAACCTCTTCTGGCCAAATTCATCCACATAGGCGGATCAATCTACAAACCAAGTTTCAGCTCACAGCAGAGGGGTGCCCAGTAAATCTATCCTTACTTCTGTAAGTAGTTTTTCCTGTGAAGACCATCATGGTCTGGACTTTCTTGTTCAGTCTGGGGATGGGTCAGGAAAACCGACGAATTGATTGTGGTCCAATGGTGGAAAGTCAGGTAGGGATTGGATAGAAGTGAAATCTTGTAATGGCTCCACCTGGCCTGGGTAAGGTGGCGTGTTCGGGTGTCAGCAGGGTAGCGATAGAGTGCCGAGTGGAAAACTGAACTGACTGGTGAAGAGTGATATTGTCCACGGCCATCACAATGGCATGCAAGGCGTATATGGCGGGAGTCTCTTGACTCCCAGGACCAGTTTCACTGAAAAGTATTCCACTAGCCTCCACATCCTTCCTTGATTGTTATATATATAGCTGAAATGGGCATTCATACAGTGGGTGACCTCCAGTCAGCGTTCAAGCCAGCATTGCCTTTAAAGCCAAAAAAGTGAGCCTCCTTTTCGGGTGTAAAAATCAAATGATGCGGGACATTTGCCGAGACTAAGAGAGATAAATGTTTGATGTGGAACGCAATGTCAGGTATCCATTGTCGGCAGGAGTTCACCAACCCCATAAAGGCACGTATTTATTTGGAGACTGCAGTTAATGGCTCCCCTTTGGAGGTCAGTGGACTTTTCACTGTCATCCACCTTTCTTGACATCCCCAACCCCCATGTTATGTTCTTCTATGATCCGTCAGGGCGAGATGAGAAGCAGGAGGATCATTATGCGCGTTTTGAGAGGTCCCGAGCCATGAATGGTTAAAGGACCTCTTCGATTGGCACTGATAATGGAGATAGCTGACGACGTATGGCGGCAATCAGGTTTAGTACAAGGGGTCCCAAGAGTTCATTTCCTTCTGATGCATAAATTTACCCACTACCTGGCACCTTTATTGTGCCCCCTTTTAACTCAGTCTGGCAGTGCATGAGACCATTCACACACAGGTTCGCAAAGGGAATGGAATGGGGAACCCACTGGGAGATCCATACTATTGAGGTGGACAGAGCTGTTCTCAACGAAGCAATCTCCCAGTCTGCACCCAACCTCGCTGATGAAGAGTTGATCACAATGGGAATACTGATGCAGTAGATGACCTCTGCAGATTCACAAGTAAAATGTTTCTTCACTTAGAAGGACTGTTTGGGACCCTGAATGATGATGAGATGAGGTGTGGATGCATCTCCTGTAATCTCAGGGGTAATGCCAATGGGACAATTAGTGGGGAGGGAGGAGTGGACAAGCGTGTCATGAAGGGAGTGGTTCCTGCAGAAAGTATAGAGGGGACTATGTGTCTGGTGGAGGGATCATATAGTAGGTGGTGGACCCAAAGCTTGGTAGTGTGGTAGGTGAGGAAAAGGGGAATCTTGCCCTTGTTTTGTGTGAGTAACAAAGTAGCTTTCCCTTTGCCACCATCAACTTGGCCCTCACCCACATACCCTTGCTTAACCCAAATCCTCACATCTGCCCTGACCCCCTTCACACCGACATGCAACAAGGACAGGATTCCCCTTGTCCTCACTTACTACCCCACTAGCTTCTGTATTCAACAGATCCTCCTCTGCCATTTTAACCATCTACTACATGATCCCATCACCAGACACATATTCCCCTCTCCTCCCCTCTGCGCTTTCCCTTTGACACCTTCATCCACTCCTCCCTCCCCATTAATTAACCCCTTGGCCACTTGTGCCCATACCTATGTCCTCACCACCATTTGGGACCAACTAACAGTCCTTCCAGGTTAAGCAATGTTTTACTGGTGAATCTGTGGAGGGTCATCTGCATCCGGCGTTCTCATTGTGGTCTCCTCTACATTGGAGAAACTGTCTGAGGTCTGGGAGATCACTTTGTTGAGCACCTTGACCCTCTCCATTGCAATAGAAGGGATCTCCCACTGGCCACCAATTTCAATTCCCCATCTAATTCCCTTGCTGACATGTCCGTCCATGGTCTCCAGATTGAGATCGCCTGTAAGATGGAAGAGCAACAGTTCATTTTCCATTTTACCACCCTCCAACCAGATGACATTGACTTCTCCAGTTTCCATTAAAACCAACCCCCCATCTTCATCCTCACTCTCTCTCTCTCCTCCCTTTTATCAGAGCCAAAATCAATTCTCATCCTCCCTCTTATTATAACCTTTTGGCTGTTGGTTTGGACTTGTCCCTCTCCCATTCTTCCCTTTCTATCTCTAATCTTGCTTATACCTTGAAGGACTTGGGCCCAAATTGTTGGTAAAGACCTCCTATGGACACTGAAACACTGGCTGAGTTCCTCCAGCATTTCTGTGTGTTTTTAGTACAATCTCAGCATCGGCAAACTTTCCTGTTTCATTAATTGACATAAAATTAGCTTTTTAAAAAAAATAACCCTGTGTTTAATCGGTCATCAACTTTCAATGGCCAGAAATGTAGAAGTATGAACTTTCATTTGTAAAGTTATTATACTGAATACAACAATCCATTGCTCAGTTTACTGTGTTTTCCAATGCAATTATATTGCGAATTCTTAGTTAATTGAGTGTTTTAACAGTGATTGACCACACTATTTTCAGGATATTTCTATGCAAAATGAACATATAAAATTCCCTATTTTTTAATATAGGCTTGATGATGGTAAGACTTAAGTACGAAATCCATGCACAATAGCAAGAGCAGTATTAAAATAATTGTTGGGATTGTTTACATCTCTCCTTCCCATTTGAGGTCAAGAAATACTTCAACTGTAAACAAACTAAAATAGGTACAATTTGCATAATAATAAGTATTTGTTGGTATAAAAAATATATTGGCATAATTGAAATTCACATTGCATCATCAATGACAATTTTAGAGGGTAAATATATTTGAAAGCAAATTCACACAATGAGTAGTGTGGATTAAATGCATGAGTTCTGACTATTCAAATGCAGTGTCATTTAAATTTCAAGGACCACTTGAAGGAATAATATGACCACAAATGTTTACAGAGAAACTATTAAACAATTACTATATTTGATGGTATACAAGACTCCCCCGATATCTAAGCCACCCCATTTCAGCACGAAATATTAAGAATTTTTAAGAATTAAAATTTTTTTAAGTGTACATGTGTTAGTGTATTACAGGTAGGCCAAGTCTCTTGGTCACTGCCATATTTTATTTGACACTGTTTCATTGAGGTCGAATGCTAGGATGAACAGGTAAGTGTATATTTTACATCCAGGATAGCGGCAGCCACAGCGGAGGGGCTTGGAGGTGTTAGGATTCGGGGTAAAGGTGGTGGTAGCTCTCAGACAGGATTAGGGTTAGGAGCGGCAGCACTCAGGGTGGGGTTAGGGTTAGGTGTGGTAGCACTCAAGAGGGGTTAGGAGTGGCAGCAACAGTGCTCGGGGGGGCTTCAAGTAGCAGTATGGCCCCTTGGAAGATCCCTTTATCTCTGATGCTAGGTCCTGGTTGCAATATCAGGCAGACAGCAGGGGATCCCTCCCTCTCTGATACCAGGACCAGGTGACAAAACCATGCTCTCCAAAAATGTCACCTTCGCAAACAAGACCCAGGGAGGTTTTTTTAGGTGATTTATTTGGGGAAAAAAAAGTGGATCTTCTATCCCATTAAGTCGAGTAGATTTATTTTGCTTGTAATTCCATTAATACTTGCTTACATTTTGTCATTCCATAGCTGACTCAAAATGATGGGAATGTGAGGTTCTTAAAAAAAATATAATTTTTATGTTGGCAGAGTGCAGAGTTACAAGATTTTTTTTCCTTGTGTATTATATATATTAAAATCACAAGTCAATATATGACTTTTAATTTGTTACATACCAGTGTGCAATATTTAAAATAATGTTTATTTATTTATCAACACTGTATCAGATTTATCTAAACTTATCTACTTGACCCCCAACTATACGTGAATATACTTACTTTTTTGTGGAATACCCCAAGACATTACAGCACAAGGCATAATTCTTAAAAAGATAGTTAAAAGTTCAGTTTCAGGGAAAAAAAAAATTCGATTGACACATAGGCTTGAAATCGATGCAAAGAAGTTCACAAAGTAAGTGGGAGAGACCAGGCTTTTGACAGACACTTGTAAACTCACAAAATCCTTGTCAAGGCTTCCAGACCAATGTCCTTTACAGACAAGTGGCAACCAAAACTCCCCTCTTATTTCCGTAGGACACAAAGCGAATGATTCGCACAAAGCTTTCAGAACCCTTTTTGTGGGTCATCCGTTCACAGTGTCCTTCACAATAGTCACAACTGCACTGCAGAAATCCTCTACTTCCAGAGCTCTTTACAGGGGTGAGCCATTCACAGTGACCTTCACATTTTGGTCATTCTCATATAACATGGAGAAATCAAACAAATTGTCTTTTACCATACAAGAGGCCACTTCAGTACTGTGTTACTTCCAAGAGCTCTGCTTCCTTAAAATAGCCCCTTCAGAAGTGACTTTTCCTTTGCCACAATTGAATTCAACAAGCCCCCTTTGGCCACAATGGGATTTAACAAGTGACCTTTCTTTTGTTCACACAAGCCACTTCAATGCAGTATAATTCAAAGAACTTGTGCTGCTTTCTTAAAATGAGCCCTGAGCAAACTGGGTACTGTCTATAATCTGTTGGTCACATGGTCTCTGCACCTGCACTTCCTCTCTCTTCAGGTGTATCCATTTTAGGAACAGATTGTTTTCAGCCTGCTAGCTCACAATCAAGCTCACAATCAAACTCACAATCTTGCAGATGGATTTGTTTTCTTAAAGTGACAGTCCCACTCAATTGAAAATGAACTGAGAGCACGCAATCATATGAATAAAAAAGCAGCTATTACAAAAAAGTTAAACTAGTGTTCATCTCAGTTATCAATGACGTAGCTGCAAACCATTTTATGGTTAGGACAAATGAGGGAATTTTAAAAAAAGGTACTGGTGAAACCTCACTATGTGCAGTTTGGGGCACCTTATTTGAGAAAAGACATGCTGGCATTGGAAAGGGTTCAGAGAAGATTTCGTAGATTGATACCAGGAATGAAAAGGTTAGCATGGGGCGTGGCAAGATGGTGTAGAGTGTAGACGTGTAATCTCGATCTCTCTGGCCGGACTTTTAAGTACCCGTTTTTTAACCCTTTGTTTTCAAGTTTAAACTTCTTAAATTTTAGTTTAAAGTATTAAGGAACTATTATGGCCATTAATGGTAAAAAGATTAAACCCCAAGTGCAGAGAAGTTACATTTTCAAAGTACTGAAGATTTGGGGCCTAAACAACTTGCTACAGCCTCAGGTTTAATTTCTTCAGTGGCTAAACTACAAAGACTGCCTGTGGGAGCTGAAAAAAAAATCTACTATTCACCAAGTGAAGGATAGCGCTGGAATTACCCGTTCTCTGGAGGAAGGTGCGTGTTCCCAAGAAGTGGATCCTGATTCTGGAAGCCTTTCGATTTTAAAGGAGGGAGCACGCAGGAAGACGACTCCATTGTCTGAAATGCTTTAGGCAGCATTCCAACCTGAAGATTTCGATTTCCTCCGTGATTTTGCGAGAAAACAACGAGCTGTGGGGGGAGAACAGCAGCAACCCCCTGAGGAAGTTGGGGTGCCATCGCTGGGAGTCCAGACCCGCAGTAAAACCGCTAAAATGCCTTTGTTGAGTTGTGGCAGGAGCTGCAGTTACCTGGTTCTGCCACTACATCAGAGAAAGCAGGGCTGAGCTTTTCTGAGCTACAATGTATGCAGTTAAACGTTGTCATTCAACCCTTACTGAATGAGATGGCCCAAATGAATGCTAATATAAGTTCAGAACTGAATACAGTTAAAACACGTGTGGAAGCATCTTGTGAAGATTTTTAAAAATTTCAGTCTGCTTTTTTGGAATGTAAATAGCAAGTGGTTTCTAACACAGAAAAAGTGTTGAAGGTTGAAAAATCAGTTATAGAATTGCGAGAACGTGAGAAGGAGTTAGAGAGGAAAATAGATTATTTGGAGAATCAAAGCAGAAGGAATAATGTGAAAATCGTTGGTTTGCCAGAAGGTAAGGAAGGACAAGATCCTCTTCATTTTTTTAAAGACTGGATCCCACAAGTACTAGGGCAAGAATTTTTTTCTGGAGGCTTGATATTGGAAAGAGCTCATAGAGCTTCAAGAAGAACACCTTTACCTGGTCAACCACTGAGACCTGTAATAATTCAATGTTTCAATTATTTGGACAGAGAAGCAATACTTCGACTAGCAAAATGCGAGACGACGACAAACTCCGTTATTGATTCAGAATAGCAAAGTTTTTTAAAATCCTGATTTGAGTCAAGAGGTCATTCAACATCGACGTCGATTTAATTCAGTTAAAGAAGTTTTGTGGCGTAAAGGTTATAAGTCTACTTTTCGCTATCCAGCAGTGTTGAAGACTATCAATCTTGGTTTTTTGAAAATGATCATGAAGCAATGATTTTTGCTGATTCATTGCCAGATATAAGAGGACAAAGACGTAGTCCACCAATGTCTCCTAAAGAAAAATCTGGTTGTTCTGGAAACAGAAGAAATGGGAAAAACGGGAATGGAAAGAGTCCAACTTCTTCTGAAATGGGATCTCCGAGATTGGAATCTTTTGGATGAATAGAAGAATTTTCTTATTCTTACTTTACTTTTTATGTTATCATGATATTTTTATGTTATTCTTTGTTCTGCTGGGGAGGGAGAGATTTGCTCTGGGTTCTACTAGTCATCAGCCACTGGTGGGTGACCCACACCCAATTTTTGTTTAGGGATTACTACCTTTTGGTAGTTTTTTTTTGGGGGGGGTTTCTTTATTTCTTTTTATTTTCATTTTAGTTAGCTTTTAATTTGTGACTTTTTTCTCCTATTGGAAGGCTTATATACATTGATTTGAGTTTTAATATGAAGATATTATTGGTATTTAGTAATATTAGTAGATATGTCAGTGTTGAAGTTTGCTACTTTTAATGTTCGAGATTTAAACAATCCGATCAAGCGTAAGCGAGTCTTGGCGTATATTAAGAAAATGAAAATTGATGTTGCTTTTTACATATGTTTGGTAGAGATATGATTTTACCTGAAATGACTAAATTTGAGACTTTTCTTATGAAGGTACCAGAGAAGGGTTATATTTCATCTATGTATCAAATATTAGAGGATGGTATGGATAAAAAGGGTTGGGATAAATCCAAAAGTAAATGGGAAGCGGATATTGGTTTTGTTTTTTCTGAGGATGATTGGTTAGATATCTGTCATGATAGTGTAACTAGATTGATAAATGCACGTTATGCAATGATTAATTATAATTTTCTACGTCAATTATACTTAACACCTGAAAAATTTAAAAAGTATGGTTTTCATGAATCAGATTTGTGTTTTAGATGTGGTAATTCTGTTGGAACTTTTTTTCATGCTGTCTGGTCATGTATATATATATATGTATATATATATATATATATATATATATGTGTATATATATAATATTTTTGGAAGAAAATTCAATTGTTTTTAGAATACCTTTAGATCTGACAGTATTTTTACTGGGCAGTTTGCAACCTCTGAAAGGTTTGGGATTAGATAAATTTCAACTTCCTTTTGTATATTTAGCTTTATCTGTAGTAAAAAAATGTATTGCTAGTACGTGGAAAGATACAAATATGATTGATATTAATAGATGGCATAACGAGATGAAATATTGTTTCATAATGGAAAAAATTATATATGTTTCGCGTGATAATTACAGGTTTTTTTATTAATAAGTGGTTGTTATATTCAGAATATTTACATTTTAATTTACGTTGATTAGATCATGATATGGTATGTTTAATTTTTCCTTATTTTTTTTTTCTTTATGGTTGGCTGAAGGCAGGGGAGGGGGGGCGTTCTTTTCTTTGTTTTTCTATAAAAAAAGTTCATGTTTATGGTTAATTGTTGTATATGTTATCTACTATTTGTATTTTGAACAAATAAATAAAGTTTAAAAAAAAGAAAAGGTTAACATATGAGGAACAATTGTCAACTCTTGGACTGTACTCATTGGAGTTCAGAAGGATGAGGGGGGACCTCATAGAGGCATTTCATATGCTGAAGGGCCTGGACAGAATAAATGTGGCAAGGAGGTTTCCCATGGTAAGGGAGTCTAGGACAAGAAGTCACAACTTCAATTTAAAATAGAGACATGGAAAAAAAATCATCAGTCACAGGGTCGTGAGTTTGTGGAACTTGTTGCAACAGGTGGCTGCGAAAGTGAGGTCATTGGATGTTTTTAAGGCAAAGTTTGACAGGTATTAGATTAGTCAGGGTATTAAGGGTTAGGGGAGAAAGCCAGAGAGTGGGAGGATGTATCATCTCATGACAAGAATAGCAGAGTTGACTGAATGGGTCAGTGGGCTTGCTTCTGCTCCTACTTTATATCTTGTAATCTTGTGAGTTAGTCAAGACAACTTGGGTTTTGAATTGGTGTTTTAAGACTGAGACCCCTTTATCTTGACTCTGACAAAGGTGAAGTATTCAGATGAAGTGTCCATTTCCCTCACAGATGCCGCCTGACCCATTGAGTTCCTCCAACCATTTGTTTTCTCTCCAGATTTGTGCATCTGTAGTCGCTTATGTCTCCATAGAATGGTTAGTTTGCTTTCCTTTCATGCAATGGAACAAATAAGGTCTAGGAGGTGTGCTAATGTTCCTTGTTCCTGCAGCCTGTGCTTGCACGGATTAATCATTGATCAGAATACATCAGCTTGCTTGTCAGACTGCAAACTGAAGCCGCTCTTTCATCGCACCACCACAAAATTTTGTAGTCTCTGTGTTTATTCAAATTATTCAGATACAAGCTGGAGAATGACTTTCAATAATGAAAGTGACATCCATTGCAGTAAGTTATTATAATCTTCACTGTGCTGCCTGAATGAGTGGTGGAAGCAGATTGAATGTTGGCCATCAATAGGGAAACGGATGCATGCTGGAAAATAAAACATTAACAGGCCTTCAGGAAAAGATGTGGAGTAGAACTAATGGCATAGTTCATGACCATAATAGACTAATAAAAGTAATATGGATATTGGAAATCTGAAAAAAAAAACACATAATGCCACATATTCTCAAGTGGTCAGTTAGTATACTTAGAGAAAGAAAGACAAAGTTAATGTCATCGAGTCTCAGGCCTTTTTGATCATTATATCTACCTGTGATGTCATTTTCCAGATACCATGTACCTGTGCTCCTAGATCCCTCTGATCTAAGGCAGTGCCCAGATCCCTATCATTCACTGTGGAGTTCCTACCCATGTTAGACTTCCCCAAAATGTGACACTTCACATTTTGCCAAATTAAATTCCATCAACTATTCCTCAGCCCATCTGCTCAACTGATGAAGATCCTGCTGCAATTTTAAGCAACTGTCTTCACCCTCGACAATATCAGCCACATTAGAGTCAGCTGCAAACCCTCTAAAGTTTTCCTATTGATGTACTTGTTTAAATATCTTCTGAACTTTACAATTGTACCCACTCCTGTCACTTCCTCAGACAACTCATTCCAGCTGCCTACCACCACCTGCATGAAGAAAATGTCTCTCACGTCCCATTTAAATCTTTCCCTCTCATCTTAAATCTGTGTCCTCTGGGAAAATGGCTATGATTATTTTCCTTCTCTATACCCCTCGTGTTTTATAAACCCTTAGAAGAACCCATTAACCTTTGTTAATGCAATCCTGATCTCTTTGTATCATTTATATGTTTTTTAAAAAAATATTTTATTTACAATTTAAAATCATATGACATTAGTTATAATATATCGATACAAAATATTGTATGATTAAATGAAACCCCCCCCTCCCCAACCTCTCTCATCCACCCCACTAACACCCTCCCTCCTCCCCTACCCACCTATAAAGAAAGAAAGAAGGAGATCATCATAATCAACTTTTTAGCTGTGGAAACTGAGACATCCACCCGGAGCAGACTGGGAGATTAAATTTTAATACCAAGATTCATCCGTATGTTTATTAACCTGAAAATTAATCAAATGATTGAAAAAGAAAGAAAGAACCCACTTAGTCTCCTACAATTCAGAGAGAAAAGTCCCAGCCTATCCTTATAATTCAAGACAACCAGTTCTATTAACATTCTTGTGAATCTTTTCTGCACCATTTCCAGCTTAATGACATCTATAACTGGGTGACGAAAGCTGCACACAATACTCCAAATGTAGCCTCAACGTCTAGTACGAGGTAACATGATGTCTCTGCTCTTGTACTCAATGCCCTGAACAATAAAGGACATACCAAATTCCTTCTTCACAACCTTGTCTACCTGTGTCACCACATTCTTAAAATTATAAACTTGTACCCAAAGTCTCTTTATCAAACACACTCAGCAGGGCTCTACCATTCACCATACAAATCCTGCCCAGGTTTTACCAACTAAAGTGCAATACCTCACAATTATGCATATTAAATTCCAAATACTATTCCTTGGCCTATTTTCCCTGTTTGCTTAATTGATTTAAAATATTTTATTGTTTATTATTATTATTTGTTTATTTTTTTATCATGTAGTATCCAGATTATCTTTCATGAGTAGAACTTACTGGGAAGCAGATATGTGTGCTAACCTTTCTCCTGTTAATTAATTGAGGGTAACTACATACAAGCCCCACTTCTTTACTTGTTAGATTAAGTATTGTGTCATTACAGTAAAGTCATAGAGTCCTTTAGCACCAGGGCCTCTAATCCATTTTCCAAAAAGCTCTGAAACCGATTCTCTTATATATTGTGCTCAGATCAGTGACTCTTGTAGAACAATGGTCAGTATTTATGTCAGGCATCTTAGTTTTAAATGGTGCAGGGTGGTTCTATATAATGCTTGTTAACAATAACTAGTCTTCTCTGCTCACAATAATGTCCTTCATTTGGGGCTTCTAGTCACTAAACAGTACAGTACTTCATTTGGGGCTTCTAGTCACTAAACAGTACAGTATTGGTTGGATTCTGGAAATGAGCTTCTAGTTGGTGGTGGCTTGCATTTTGTTCATCTGGGGAATGTTCATCATGCAGGGCATTTCCATGCTCATGTTGGAGCTTTCAAATTTAATTCCCAATATCTACAATATATCCAATAATAGGTGGTTCAAAAATAGTTGCAGTGCATTGGAATGAATTGAGTAATACATAAAAGTGCTGCAGGAACTCTGCAGGTCATGCATCAATGGGGAATTGATGTTTCAGGTCACGGAATTTAAGAGCAGTAAGTTGAGTTCCGGATTCATCATTCCAAGATACTTAATTGTAATCACAATATGGATTTATAAGAATATGAAGGGGATATGGACCAAATGCAGCCAAATGAGATGTGCACAAAGGACCATTTGATTCGTACGGATAAGTTGAGCTAAAAAAGCCTGACCCTAACTGTATGACTCTATGACAAGGCAATTAAAAGATTGAAAAGATGTTGGGGAAAAAACAGAAATTAATCTGGTTTGAAGTAACAAATTCTCCTTTAGTAGTTTTTTTGTCAACAGAATGATGCAGCTAAGATATCCCCTTGAGAACAGGGCATATTTTCTGTTCTCATGCTTCCCTTGCTTGGAAAATATTGATGTTTCTTTTCATTGCAACCCAATGCTCTATAATTATGCTTTTTCCAGAGCTGTATAAATCCAGTATAAATTTAGAGATAACCTGTTGGTTTACTTGCAGAAGAACCATTTTCATTGTACTAGACATTTTGAGATAAGTAAACAAATATAAATTCTCAGAATACTAGGTATTTCATTTGGTTTGGCACAGACAAGAAGGATTGAAGAAGCCTGTTTCTGTGCTGTTCTATTAAGTACTAAATTGACCAATCGAGTTCAACAGTTGAAGCCAAAAGTGTTGAAAAGAGGGACTCAGCAGATAGCAGCTGATTGAGCAATTGAGTACAACAGTTGAAGACAGAGGAGCAGCTGAATGGGCAATTGAGGTCAGGTGATCCAAACATCACTATAAAAGTGAGGGACTGTGTGGTGGGATGGGCTAAGTCTTTAGGTATCAGTATAAGATTGGGCCACCCATTTGTAAAATGAAAAGGATTTAGCAAGTAAGGGGAGGTTTTATTTTAAGTTTTTAAAATAAATTTTTAAATTAAATTAAACTTAACTTTTAAAAAATTAGATATATAGTATGGTAATAGGCCATTTTGGGCCAGAAGCTGGTACTGTTTAATTACACCCAATTTACTCATAACCCCTGGTATGTTTTTGAATGGTGGGAGGAAACTGGGACTCCTGGGAAAACCTGCACAGACATGGGAGAATGTACAAGCTTCTTACAGAGTAAGGATTTGAAATCTGGCCCAGATTGCTAACTGCTGGTCATATTTTTTTCCTTAGTTATTGTTAGTGGTAACTAAGATAGGGGGATTGCTCCTCTGATAGAATATGGTCACCAGGGAAGCTAGTAGTATCCCTGATGACTTCATTTGTGGGAAGTGTATCCAGCTGTGGCTCCTGACAAAAATGAGTTAAGGAAATGGAGTTGGATGAACTCTGGATCATTTGGGTGGCTGAGGGGCTGATAGGAGTTCTGGGGATGGTATCACATTCTGGAGGAGGGTAGATGGGTGATGGGAGAGGGAGCAGGCAATGTCACATTTGTGGCCCGAAATGTGAAGTTAATAAAACATCTAACACAAGTTTTATCAGGTAACCTTCTCAGTGTCTTTATTTTCCAGTTTCCTTTGTTCTCCTGCTTGTGCTCTTATCTCTCACTCATACCACGTGACTTCCGGTACATCTCATACATATTCATTATCATGACATCCCTCCTTTAATCAGAAATAAACTTTACCTTCACTTACCAATATCCCTCGGAAACATACAAACATCGTAACTAATGGTAATACTATAACTCAACTACATAAAATTTACTTCCTACAGCACTCATACATGCACTTTATGATATAAGATTAAAATACTGTCCCAAAGTTCTTATTAAAACTATGGCACAAAGTCTTCGTATCGTTTGGGCACTTTCCGGTTTCGTTTCGGCCTGCCTGCGATATTGTCGTCGCTTCTCGGTTGTTCACTCTCAGCGTTGGAAATACTGCTCGCCACGGCTTCGGGTGTTTCTGATGCTCTAGTCACTTCATCAAGAGTGCTGGTAACTGCCTCTGGAACATCATCAGGTCTCTCAGTTTCAGCATCTCGTATTGGCCTTTCAACCTCTTCGCTCGATGTATCTCTGGACTGGTACCTTTTTACACCTGATACATTTCTCTTATACAGGACTCCAGTCGGAGACTTGACTGTCGCCATACTGCCACTTCTGGATACGACAGTATAGGGTTGATGGTAATAAGGTGTGTCTAGCTTACCACCAGTTTCATGCCTCACTAGAACATTATCTCCTGGCATGATGTCTGAGTACTTGGCTCCACATTTCGAATCTGTGTACAGCTTTGCTGCACCTTTCTTTTCAGCATCGTGGTCCCTCATCTCCCGGTCGTCTCAGATTTCCTTTATTTCTGGCACTTTTGTGCGGATTTTTCTCCCAAAAAATGCTTCTGCAGGACTTTTTCCAGTGGTTGCATGAGGCGTTGCTCGATAGACAGCCACATAAGATAGCAATGCTTCTCGCCAAGTTTGTCCTTCTGCGTGTGCAATCCTCAATCATTTTTCAATGGACTGATTTTGTCTCTCTACTTCCCCGTTGGCTTGCGGCCATTTCGGAGTTACTTTATGATGGTGGATACCTGTGGTCCTCATGTATTCCGCAAACGTCTCTGAAATGAATTGTGGACCATTGTCAGAGTATAATGTAACAGGTAATCCATATCTTGCGAATATCTCTGCTAATGCTTGTATTGTTTTTTCAGTGGTTGTGGACTTCAACACCACAAACTCATAGTATCTGCTGTAGTAATCTATCACTACCATAATTGATTCACCCATCGGTAAAGGTCCAAGAAAATCAACAGCTATGTCGATCCATGGTCCTGTCGGGAGTTGCGTACTCCGGATCGGTTCTGGCGGATTACTCCTACTTGTGATTTGACATCCGTGACAAGTTTTAACAAATCTCTCTGCGTCCTCATCACAACCTGGCCACCATACCTTGGTCCTGAGGTTTTGCTTGGTACCAACAATACCTAGGTGTCCTTCATGCGCTAAGGATACGATCTTCGGTCTCAATCTTTGCGGTATCACCAATCTGCAACCTCTTAATACACACTGTCCGATGCAACAAAGTTCATCTCTAATGGGAATGTAAGCCTTGTGAGTACACTTGTCCCATCGTCCATTCTGTATGCATTCTCTTACTTCCATGAGTTCTGGATCACGTTCGGATTCTCTCTCGACTTCCTTCGTAGTCACAGCTTTCGGTGTCGACTGAATAGCTACGAAGCGTACAAAGCTCTCTGTTTCTGTTCCCAATTCTGACTTGGATTGTGGACCACCATCCTTCACCAATCTGGACAGCGGATCAGCAATGTTTGTTTTCCCTGCAATGTGGATTACTTTATATTTGTAGGGTTGTAGTCTGAGTACCCATCTCTCTATTCTGGCACATGGTTTGGATCTAGGTGCATAGATCACCTCTAATGGCTTATGATCTGTGATGAGTTCAAATTCAATGCCGTATAAATATGCATGGAACCTCTCACAGGCCCATACAAGTCCGAGTGCTTCTTTCTCTGTCTGAGAGTATCTTCTTTCCACATCTGATAACGATCTGCTGGCATAGGCAATGATTCTTGGTCCTCCATCATGCATCTGGACCAACATGGCTCCTAAACCAATCGGGCTGGCATCCGCTATGACTTTGGTTGATGCCGCCGGATTGTAATATCCAAGAGTTTTTGCATCTGTCAGGCTTTGCTTCAGTGTTGTGAACGCTTTCTTCTGCTCAGATCCAAAATGAAATGGTACACCTTTCCTGGTTAGTTTCCTTAGTGGTTCTGCCACTGTAGTGAAATTAGGAATGAACTTTGCACAAAAATTGACCAATCCCAGGAAACTCCTCACCTCTGTTGCGTTCTGCGGTGCACGTGCCTCTGCAATAGCTTTCACCTTGGCCTCTGCAGGGTTTAGTCCTTCCCATGTAAGTCTGTGTCCCATGAAGTCCATTTCTGACACACCAAACTGGCACTTGTTTCCATTCACGGTAAGGCATGCCTCCTGTAGTCTAGATAGTACACGCCTCAACCGTTTGTCATGCTCTTTCTTCGTTGGTGCATGGACTATGATGTCGTCAGAAATGTTGGCAACTCCAGGAATGCCTTGAATCACTCTATGGATTTCATACTGGTAGATCTCCGAATTAATTTGCATTAATTCCAAATGATAGTCTCTTGTAACGATAAAATCCACAATGAGTCACAAATGTTGTTACATCTCGGGAACCTGGATCCAGCTCTAATTGATGATAGCCCCATTTCAGATCAAATTTTGAGAATATCTTACTGGTAGTTAGTTCTTGAAGTATTTCCTCCACTGTTGGTATAGGGTGTCGTTCTCTAATTATAGCTTCATTGGCCATTCTCATGTCAACACATAGTCTTAGGTCACCCTTTGGTTTGGGCACAATCACTACGGGACTGACCCATTGTGTCGAATGTTCCACCACTTCAATAATGTCTTGTTCGATCAATTCTTTAATTTTGGCTTCGACTTTCCCACGAAGTCCAAACGGAGTTCGGCGCATTGGTTGTGCCTTGGGTTTGACCGTTTCATCTACCGCTAGCTTCAATTGTCGACCTTTCAGCTTTCCTACTCCTTGGATGACTGCGGGGAATTCTTGGTTCATATCCTCGTATGACTGAATTGAATTGACACAAGCTCCAATATGAAGTATTGCCAGGTCTTGTGCTGTGCTTCTACTCAGCAATGGTTCTCCCCTCTCTTCTATGACCATAAACTCTGCTTCGGTGTACTTATCTCCAGCTTCAACAGTTGCAGTAAAACATCCAATGGTCTGCAATGGCTTGGTTGCTGTGTATGGATACAGTTTCTTGGAACACTTCTTTGAGGTACAGATGATCTTTTTCCTTTTCAACTTCTCCCATAAATGTCGATCAATCACATTACTGTCACTGCCTGAGTCTACAATGACCTGCACTGTCACTCCACCAATGATCACTGGGACCTTCTCATGATGTACTTCATTCAACGTAAATTGGTAACAACTCTGTTCCTCCTGGGTATCATCATCGTCACCGTCTATCTGGCGAATGGTATCTTTCTTTCCAGGATACTTTCCTTTCCCCCAGGCTTTGCCTTTGGAAGTTGTTCTCTTCCTCTTCTGGTCTGCATTGGACTTGCTTTTGCACTTCTTTGCAAAGTGGTCCTTACCTCCACACTTTCTGCAAACTTTGCCTTTGGCCGGGCAATATGGGTCTTTTCCAAAGTGACCTCGGTTTCCACATCGATCACACTCCACGTCCTGTGTCGACGTATATCTTGGCTGGTTATGGCGATGTGAGAGCCTCTTAATTTGCTTGCTTGAGTTGTCTTTCAGGGTCATGGTATGAAATTGCCCTTCAACAGCCTCTAATGCAGCAGCAATGGTTAAAGCATCGGTGAGTTCCAACTCACTCCCTCTTTCCAGTAGACGTCTTCTGAGTTTATCTGATCTGCAGTGCTGTACGACCTGATCCAATAATTGGTTGTCCAAATCAGCTGGCATGTAATTGCATCCAACAGCTAGCTGGCGTAGTCTCGTCACGTACTGAGCAATTGTCTGGCCATCTTCTTGTCTCGTTCTCCGAAACAAATGGCGTTGAAATGTAGCATTCGGTGTCACTACATAGTGTGCATTTAATGCATCTACCGCTTTCCGGTACTCATCCTTTCTTCCAGTATTCAAAAGTGTCTTAAATGTTTCCCGAACTGCGGGACCAGCAGTGAAAAGAAGTAACGCCCTTCTCTGCGCTTTTTGTTCAACTGTACCGGTATCTAGAAATAGGCCACGACTGTCAGCGTAGGATTCAAATTCTTCCAGCCATGCCTTCCACTTCACACATACAGTGCTTGCATCACCCGTTGGGTCAAAATGAGCAATTCCACTATGTGTTAGAAAGTCACCATCTGCCCCAGCCATG
The DNA here is from genome assembly GCF_036971445.1 of Narcine bancroftii. Lineage (NCBI taxonomy): Eukaryota > Metazoa > Chordata > Chondrichthyes > Torpediniformes > Narcinidae > Narcine > Narcine bancroftii. The sequence continues at coordinate 433,758,487 of NC_091469.1, forward strand.
AGGAAATATTCCAGCCCCAAAAGTCTTGAGTCAAAGAGAAAATTCTTATCACCTTGAAGTTCTCTGTAATCTTCTTTAGTCTTTAATTTTCTTCAAGCTTCTTTCATCCTCATCGCCAATGTCACATTTGTGGCCCGAAATGTGAAGTTAATAAAACATCTAACACAAGTTTTATCAGGTAAACTTCTCAGTGTCTTTATTTTCCAGTTTCCTTTGTTCTCCTGCTTGTGCTCTTATCTCTCACTCATACCACGTGACTTCCGGTACATCTCAGACATATTCATTATCATGACAGGCAGTGCAGGGCATTATTCTGCTCAATAACAAGAATACTACTTTGGATATGTTGGAGGGATGGGCTACTAGGATCAAGCTGCAGCAGTTGGGTCTCTGGCATGGAGTCTGATCCTGTGGCTAAGAAGGGAGGGAAGGAGAAGAAGTAAGCTGTAGTGATAGGGGATTTCATAGTTAGGGGGACATTGTGGATTGGCATGTGGAATTATAACTTTGTGGCTATCAGGAGGGGCAGGACTGGCAGCTCAATATTCTGGGCTTCCATTGCTTCAGATATGATGGGGTGGGGGGAAGAGAGAGAATGAAAGGGGGAGAAGTGGCATTGGTTGTTAAGGAAAACATCCTAATTGTGTTCAGGAAGGACAAATGAGGGCTTATTTACTGAGGCTATGTGTGTGAAGCTGAGGAAGGGAAAGGGTATGACATGCTAATGGTGTTATATTATTGACTGCCCAATAGTCAATGGAAATTGGAGGATCAAATCTGTGAAGAGGTAGCAGAGTGCTGCAAGAAATATAAGGTTGTGATTGTAGGGGATTTTAACTCTCCACATATTGACTGGGGCACCCATACCGTAAAAGGGCTGGATGGCTTGGAGTTTGTTAAATGTGTTTGGGAAAATGTTTTTAAATCTATATATAGAGGTACCAACTAGAAAGAGTGCAATATTCAATCTCCTATTGGGAAATGAGATGGGACAGGTGACAGAAATATGCATTGGGAAACACTTTCTGTCCAGTAATCATAATGTCATTAGTTTCAGGTTAATTATAGAGAAGGATAGTTCTGGTCCTTGGGTTGAGATTTTAAATTGGAGAAAGGCCAATTTTGAGGAAATGGGATGTAATGTGTGGATGTAATGTTTTTGGGCAAAGATGTGTGAGGTAAATGGAAGAACTTCAAAGGTGAAATTTTGAGAGAACAGAGTTTATGTTCCTATCAATATTAAAGGCAAAATTAGCAGGCACTTTGGTTTTTGAGGGATATCCGATATTTGGTTTGGAAAAGATAGCAGGTGTAGACAACATCGAGTAAATGAGGTACTTGAGGCATATAAAAGAAAAATCAGGAAGCCTAAAAAATATGAAATTGCTTTGGCAGACAATGTGAAGGAAAGTCCTGAGGGTTTCTACAAGAAGATTAGAGCAAAAGGATAAGATGGGACAAAATTGGTCTTCTTGAAGATCAGATTTGTTGGCTATGTATAGAGCATAAAGCTATGAGGAGATCTTAAATGCTTTTGCACCAATATTCTCTCAGGAAACTGGCAGAGTTGTGGGAAGTAAAGAAAAGAAGCAGTGTAGTCATGGAATCTATACAGATTAGAGGAGGAAGTGCTTGCTGCCCGAAATATTTAAAATATCCTTATCCATGGGTATAATATTGGAGGGTAGCTCACATTGTGCTGTTGTTTCAAAAAGGCTCCAAAAGTAACCCTAGAAATTATAGGCCAGTGAGCTTGATGTCGTAGTAGGTAAATTATTGGAAGGTGTTCTCAGATCAGATATACAATTATTTGGAAAGCCAAGGGCTGATTAGGGTTAGTCAAAATGGCTTTGTGCATGGTAGGTCATGGTTAACCAATCTTGTAAAATTTTTTGAGGAGGTTACAGTTGATGAAGGAAAGGTTGTGGATGTTGTCTACATGGACTTTACTAAGGTCTTTGACAAGGTCCTATATTGGACGTTAGTCAGGAAGGTTCAGATAATTGGTGATCATGGTAAATTAGTAAACTGGTTTTGACAATCACTGGATGGGAGAAGCCAGAGAGTAGTAGGGGATGACTGCCTCTCAGACTGGAGGCCTGTGACTGGTGTTGTGCCTCGGGGATCAGTGGTGTTGTTTGTTATCAATATCAATGATCTGGATGATATTGTGGTAAATTGGATCAACAAGTACGCTGATGACACTAAGAAGAAGACTTTCAAAGCTTGCAGAGGGATCTGGACCAGCTGGAAAAATGGGCCAGAATAAGGCAGATCGAATTTAATGCAGACTAGTGTGGTTTTGCATTTTGGAAGGACAAACCAAGAAATGACACATGGTAAATGGTAGGGCATTGAGGAGTGCAGTAGAACAGAGGGAGCTGGAAATACAGATAAATAATACCCTGGAAGTAGTGTCATAGGTGAATAGGGTTGTAAAGAGAGCTTTTGGCATATTGGACTTCATAAATCAAAGTATTGATGTTATGTTTACATTATATAAGACATTGGTGAGTCCAAATTTGAAGTGCAGTTTTGGTCACCTAGCTGCAGAAAAATTATCAAGAAGATAGAAAGGGTGCAGATAAAATTTACTAGGATGTTGCCTGGACTTCAGGAACTGAGTTACTGGGAAAAGTTAAACAAGATAGGACTTTATTCTCTGAATGTAGAAGAATGAAAGGCGATTCATTAGAGGTATTTAACAGTATGTGGGGGATAGACAGTAAATAAAAGTAGCCTTTTTCCAGTGAGGGTAGGTGAGATACAAACCAGAGGACAAAGGTTAAGGGGAAAAGTTTAGGGGAAACATAGTGGGGGTGGGGGGAAAGAGGAGGAGGAATCTCTTCACACAGTGGTTTAAGTGTGGAATGAGGATCCAGCTGAAGTGGTGAATGTGGCTCAATTTTTGATATTTAGAAGAATTTGGACAGGCACATGGATGGGAAAGGTATGGAGGGCTACAGACTGGGTGCAGGTCAGTGGGACTATGTATAAAAATGGTTCGGCAGAGTAGAAGGGCCAAAGGGGTCTATTTTTGTGCTACAATATTCTATGGTTCTTAAATTTTTTTTCCACTCATGATGAATCTTTGGCATTCTCTATCCAAGAACATATCTGACTATTAAAGGAATCAGAGAATATGGGGAAAGGACAAACAAATAGTCCAAAGTTGGATTTCAACTATGATCTGTTCAACAGTAGTGGAATCTAATGACCAGCTTGTCCTCTTATTTTTGTATGTACTTGGAATTGAAATGTATGGTGTTATGATTTGTCCACACCTGACTAGCATGTGAACTTCAAATTGGGAAGGAGTTTACATCAATGCATTAGGGATGAAGAGGGTGGAAAACTCAGCAATGAGAATGAACCCCATATTAATATTCTGAGTTCTGATGAAACCATTGAAGAGATTTGGCTCTTTTAATGGTTTGTAAGACCTGAAACTGCAAGAATGTGCCAAATCCTAAGCATGAAAATGTGAGTGTTGGACAAAGGGCAATTACTTCAATCTTAAAATGGGTACAGTTGAAGGAGCACACAGTTTTTTATTTTAATGAAAAAGAACTATTAACAGGCTTCATCCTCTGCCTGTCAAATGTTTTCAGCAATTTGTTTTTATTTCAGATTTCTAATATCGGCAGTGTTTTGATCTATCATTTGGTTCTATAACTATTGCTGCCTCACCATGTTTTGTGCTGTAGAATTATAATTTGCATCTCAATAGATCTGAAGTGACAAATCAAACATTTAGCATAATTGCAATGATTTCACTTGTTCCATTGCCACACAGGTTAGATCTTGCTGTGTATGACACAGCTTGGATCCTGATGTAGCTTTGTATAATTCTCATCATGTTATTACTGTTTCTAATTAACATATTCAAATGACCTTCTACTGATTTCTAAATATACAGTTAAATTTACACAGCTGTTAAATAATAAATAGGCACCAGGGAATTTCCAGATTCATCAATGTCACAGATGGAAAGAACTGAAACAGAAATGCATGTTTTTCCTGCTGATGTGCCTCCATAAACTGACTGACCAAAAGTATAAATTAATTTGAAAATGCTCATCTCTTCCCAGCTAGAGTTTGACTTGACAGGACTCCTAAAGCAAAGGGGAATCAGCCTTGTTTCAACATGATATAATTTTCAATGTGATCTCATTTTCATGGTTGCATTATTTCCTGTTTGATTTGAGAATCTTGACGATCAGTTTAAAAGCACAATTGACAAATTACATAAATATTCAAGTTTGTTTATTTTAAGCTTATCTTTATTTAACATTTATTTAAACACTCATTTATGGTTGAGAGGCGGTTATAATTAAATCATTCTTTAGTTGTTACTTCAATTATGAAAATTGATGCTCTGAAGAAATCTGAGCTTTTATTGCCGTTGTAAAATTATAGAATAAAGAGCAGAAGGTGGGAACTTGGTTCATTAAAAGTTTGCTTACTTTTTCAAGAACACAGTTTGGACACAATCAGTATATTAAAAACTATATTTTTCCACTTCAAGTATTTTTTTGAATTCCTCTTTAATGCTACTATTGAACCGGGTTATTTCAGCAGAAGGTTACACTTAACAATGGAACAAACTAAAGAATTTCCTTTAACTTTGTTTTGTCATTCACTTGTCCCAACCCTTCAGCTCTGAAAGCTTTCTTTCATTCAAGCCACCTATAACCTTTATGACTTCTAATGCAGTTGATTAGGTTCATCTGATCACCAATCATCTAGCCATGGCAGCCAACTGATCAATCAGCTAATTGCTCTATCCTTCAATCATTCAACCCTTGCGGAACGAGGAGTTTTGTATTTTATCCCACTACCTATTTATAGCAGCCACTTCTACTGATGTCTTCCAGTTCTATTACTAATAACAGGGATGAATGATCAGATAGTAGTCTAGCTTTATACTCAGTTTTCCTAACTCTCCCTTGAATATGGGCTGACAACAAAAACATATCAATCCTTGAGTGTTTTATGCCTACTTGAATAATATGTATATTCCTTCTCCCTTGGGTGCTGCCTCCTCCATATATCCATATATCCATAAGTTTTATTTCCTGCATTAATTTAACCATAAATTTGGCTACTTTATTCTTTTTGCTAGTCTTTTGTCCAGTTTTATCCAACATTGGATCCAAATTAAGGTTAAAATCCCCTCCTATCCATACATTCCCCTGCGTATCTACAATCTTGCATAAACTTTTGATCCTCTTCATTAGGTGCATATATATATTTATCAAATTCCAGAATTCTGAATTTATCTGACATTTTAACATTATGTGTCACCCTGCTGGATCTATTATTTCCTCTATTTTGATTGGGTCATTTTTATTTATTAATATAACTTTTGAATTATATGATGCTGCCACTACGTGCCCTACCCAGTCTCTCCTTAATTTATGTTCCACTTCAGTTATGTGTTTCATGCACAAATGCTATGTCTATTTTTTATTTTTTCAGGAAATTTAATAGCTTTTTTCATTTAATTTGGTTATGTATTCCATTAATATTTATAGTCCTATAGTTCAACATTGCCATCTCATATTCTGTTTACACCTCATTTCTGCTTTTTCCTTTTCCCCATTTTCATCTGTTTTCCCTTTTTGAACTCAATGTATGACAACACTTTTAAAACATAAAATACTTCAACAACTCCCACATTCCCTTAACCCCAAATGGCCCCCCCCCTATGAATTGCCCCTTGTCCCTTGCCGGGCAACCACAACTCCCCTCTATTTGGATTGTGAACCCGCTAGCAAGTGTCAACTGATTTCGCAGTGACTGCTATTCTCTCCCACCCAACCCCCTCCAGAAAAGACTTATCTTCACATATAACAAAGCTCATCCTCTTTTTTCCCCTTACTTCCTTTCTTCCCTTTTCTTTCCCTTCTTTAGTTCTTACTTATACATTATTTTTACATCTTTATATGTATTTTGTCATCGTTCTTCGTTCTTGTTACATCTCTTCATCTCTCCTTCTGTCCTGCAGGCATTCTGCAAATTCTCATGCTTTCTCCGGATCCGAGAATAGTCTGTTTTGTTCCCCTGGGATAAATATTTTAAGCACAGCTGGATATCTTAACATAAATTTATAACCTTTTATCCATACGATCGATTTTGCTGTATTAAACTCCTTCCTCTTCCTTGATTTCAAAACTTGTGTCTGGGTAAAAAAAATATTTTTTGACCCTTGTATTCAATGGTTTTTGTCTTCTCTAATTTTATTCCTTGCCCTCTCCAGTATATTTTCTCTTGTCGTGTATCTCAGAAATCTTACTAAAATGGATCTTGGTTTTTGTTGTGACTGTGGTTTCAGCGTGTTCTGGGTGCCCTTTCTATTTCCATGCCTTCCTGTATTTCTGGCATTCTCAGGACCTTTGGGATCCATTCTTTTATAAATTCTTTCATATTTGTGCCGCCTTCATCTTCCTTTAGGCCCACTATCTTTATATTGTTTTGCCTACTATAGTTTTCCATTATCAATCTTATGAGCTAACAACTCTTGTGACTCTTGTCACTTTCTTCCAATTTTCTTAAGTCATTCACTTCCATTTCTACAGCTGTTTATCGTTCTTCCATATTTTCTAATCTTTTCCCTATTTCTGTCATGACAGCTCTATTCTACTCACTTTTTCTTCTGTACTTTTAAATTTTCTTCATTTCACTAAATTCTAATGTCAACCATTCTTTTAATGCTCTCATTTGTTATTGAAAATTTTTAAAATCTATATACTGTCCATCTATTTTACCTTCTATTTCTGTGCAGAGCTTAGTTTTCTTCTTCCTCTTCTGTGTCTGCACCTGTGTTTGTGTCTTCTACTTCCTTGTATCTGTGTCTCTTCTGACTTGTTGAGTTGCTTGTCTCACTTTACTAGGCTTCTTGCTTGGCTTCTTGTTGTTGGTTCTCTTCTGGGCTAGTTATCTGTTGGGTCTCCTGTTGCTGTTCTTCTTTCCTATCACTCCCTCCTATCACTTTCCTCCTCTTCCAGCTGAGAGCCCTGATGTCGGGCATCCCTCAGCTGGTTGCGCTGTTTGCTTTCTCCTCAGCTGGGCCCCCCTCCTGTCGGTGTTCTTTTTTTAGTGAGTCGCCCATGTGAAGTTGCGTGCTTTTTGGCTCAGAGAGCCATTTTTGCAGTCCAGCAGTTGGGAGGTCGCGACTCTGCGGGGTCGTCACCAACCTTTGGGAATGGGCTCTCTTCACAACGGCTCCCTGTTTCTTCATGCAGGTAAGGCCTTTTCATTTCTCTTCTGGTGTCTTTTCTTCTTTCCCATTGTTTTTACTTTTTCCTTCTTGGATGCCATTTTCTTTCTTTTCTCCACAACTTTATCTTATGTTTTGTGTTTCTTGAATTTTGTATTTTCGCTTGATTTCTTCTTTTCTGAAGAGGGCTGGTATTCCACTACTGGCCACTACTCCATCACGTGACTCCTTATTTTCTAATTCTTCATGGCTGTTGCACTTCACAATAAAACAGAAGTGAAACACGATAGGCTGCAGACATTGTGATTGTAGTAAATGCACCAAAATGCTGAGGAACTCAGCAGTTTTTTCAGCATCTATAGGAGACAAAGATATATTGCTAATGTTTTGGACCTGAGCCCTTCTTGGAAGGAGGATAAATGCTGAAAAGACTAGCTGAATTCCTCCAGCATTTCAGTGTTTACACTCCAATAAAACTTGATTTTGGTTCATTCCAATATTCCTGTAATAGCACTTAAAGCAAGTTCTATAATGCTGTATTCAAATATAACCACCTTTCTCTTGTAATACCATAAATAGAACAGTCAATTTGATGACATGGAAGGGTGACACCAATTGCAAGAGCACTGTGCTGAGTGTAATGTTGCAAAGCTTGTTAACGTTGTAGACCAAGCACAACAGCATGCTCTGTTTCCTGACCCTAAAAAATAAAAATAAAGTTTTGAAAAAAGAACCAATAATATTCAGTCACATAGGACACTTTTCAATCTCTTGGGTCACTTGAACAAAAAATACAAAGGGATAGTAAATGAAGAAAGTAAGCGACTCCAAAATCATTTTGTAAAGTGGAATGAATGATCGTGTTTGTATGAGAAATTGTTTGCTTGCTATTCTGTGCATCAATGACACAGTTTCAGAATGAAGATCAGTCAATGTGGGGTGAGGGGGTGGTGAAGACTTGTCAGTATAGACAAAAATAACACTATTTGGGTTAAGTGCCTTTTTGGCTGCTCTCATCAGGAAGGGGATCCAGGAGTATCTGAGCTCACACCACCAGGCTGAGGGACAGCTTCTTCCCACAGGCAGTGAGAATCCATGCATGTTATGTCAGGTTGTATGTCTGAGTTTTGCACTGAGGGCCAGAGGACCCTGTTTTGTCAGGTTATACTTGTACAATCAGATGATAAATAAACTTAAACAGGAAAGTGTGTAGATGCTGTGATTGTAGTGCAACAACCTCGAGTGCTGGAGAAACTCAGCAGATCACACAATATATAGGAAGTAAAGGGTATCCAACATTTTGGGCCTAAGCTCTTCAAGTATTTGTAAAAATCAGGCAGGTACCTGAATAAAAAGGTGCAGAGAGGAGTGAAGGGGCAGAGGAGGAGGACAAGCCAACAGGTAAAAGGTCATAGGTGGATAAAGGTGGGAGGGTTGAAAAGACCCTGAGGTGGTAGGGGGTAGCTTTCTGAATAGAGAGGGAAGGAAGGGGGTGAGGAGCTGAAAGCAAAGAGACTCAAGGGAGGGATTAAATGGAAACTGGAATATGATAATGGCATCTGGTTGGAGAGTGCCCAGCAGAATATTACCTGTTGTCATCTTAAGAACAACTGGATGATGAAAGGAACATTTTATTTTGAGTGGCACAATTGTGTCACATAGCTTCAGTGACCTGCACTCAGTCTTGATCTTCAGTGCTGTCCACTGGAGTTTACACAGTGCTGTTGCGACTGCATTGGCTTTCCTAGGTCTGCTGGCTGCCTTCCACATACTGAAGATGTGCAAGTTGGCAGGTTAAGTTTGGCTGCTGCAAGCTGCCCTGCGTGTGTGTGTGCTATAACCTGGGTGGAATTGGTGGGTGTGTGGAGCTAATAAAATGGGATGAGTGCAAGTTTGGCCTAAGTAGGTGCTTAACATTTGGTGCTCAGTCCATGGACCAAAATGCCTGTATCCATGCTGTATGAATCAATCTCACTTAGCTTGGATACCCCAAACAATAAAGTCCACAAACTATGCCCGTAAAGATTGATGAAACATCAGATGTGAAATGTGGGCTTGTTCAGTAGCTAAGGATCTCGGTGAAAGCTTTTAAAGTCCTGAGTAGCCATTAAGAACACTATTTAGGTGTTGCTGGAAAATAATTTATGGCAAAAATTTCTGCTCAAGTTGGGAGAGAGATACAGGTGGATTGTGGCACTAACATTGTTCCTGATTGTCCAGAAACTGCAGCTGACTGTTTTATGAAATTTTTAATTTTTTTTAGACATACAGTGCAGTAACTGGCCCTTCCAGCCCACTAGCCATTGCTGTTCAATGACACCCAGTCGACCTACAACCCTAGCAGGTTTTGAACGGTAGGAGGAAACCAGAGCCCCTGGAGGGAAACCCATGCAGACACGGAGAGAACATACAAACTCCTTATGAACAGCAGTGGATTTGAAACATGGTCCAAATAGATTGAGCTGTAATAGCCTTGTGCTGCTATGCTCATTGTAGTTTATTAAATTTCATAGATACTTGTATTTTCACACTATTTGTGTAGAAGAACTGAGGTTTCTACCAATCTGAACCTGAGCAGTCTAAAGCAGCAGGGGTTCCTGTCCTTTGGGTTAACATTAGACAGATTATTGATTCCACGTGCTATTGAAAAACATCCTTCATGATTCCTGCATCAATCTGTGATTTGCTTTTACTAATCTATCTTCAGAAGCCAGTAGTCTATTGAGAAAAGTAAGTTTTCAGTGATGAAACTTGCACTGGCCAAACAATGATTGGCACCCTAAATTTAACAGATGAATGTCATCAATTTGATGAACAGGCAAATGTGTAGCGAATAATCTCTTGAATAACTGGAACACAAAGGAAGAATCTTAGAACATTGAAACCAAGGGAGCACAGGACAGTTTCTTCAGCCCACATGTCTGTGCTGAAATCAAACCAGAAATCGGTTGCTTGCACCTAGCACTTCCATATTCATGTGCCTATTTTGAAGCCTCTCAAGCACAACTATTGCATCAGCTTCCACCATTATTCCTGGCAGTCCATTCCAGACACCCATTAATCTTCATATCCAGCATTAATCCTGTATATATTCCTTAAACTTCCTCCCCTTTACCATAAATGCATACCCTCTAATGTGATTCTTCTGCCCTGCAGAGAAGTCTTAACTGTCCACCCTATCAATGCCTCCCATGAGTTTATACACCACTCTCAAATCATTGCTCAGCCTCCAACACTAGAGAAAATAACCTAATCTGCAAATCTTAGATATACAAACAAATTTAACCACCCACCAACTTTTTCATCCAAGTAATTTATAGCCATTTAAATTGGAAGAATGATATTCTCCCTAGTCATTTTTTATTAAAAACACAAAGCTGGAGAAACTCAACAGGTTAAGCAGTGTCCTTTATGTAGCAAAGGTTTAAAAAAAAAACATAACTGATTCTTCAGCCTTGAACCCTTCATCAAGGTATGGGGAAATGTCTGTAGGCATCCAAACAAGAGTAGGGGAGGAAGGAGTGGTCACAAGGCAGGAGGTGATGGGTGAAGTGAGGAAGAAGACAGCAGAGATCAAGGGGAGGAGGGTTGACTAGGTGAAGGGAGGAGAAGTGGAAAGGGAAGGTGGCAGGGAAGAGGAGAGCAGATTAGCAGAAAGCAGAAAACTCTGTTAATGCCATCTGGCTGGAGAATGCCCAATTGGAAAATCAGGTGTTAATCCTCCAATTTGCAGATGGTCTTGGTGGGACAGTATACAAGGCCATGGACAGACATGCAAGTGTGGGAATGTGATCCAGAACTGAAATAGTTGACTACTGGGAGATCTCTGTTACTGTAGCAGATGGAGCTGTGTACTTTTACCTTTGCTATATAAAGGACACTGCTCGTCATGTTGAGCTTCTGCAGCTTTGCGTCTATTTACTCCAACACGATGTCAAAAAAATTTTAGTATTTTACTTCCATCCTCTTGTTATTAATGTCTGTATAAAGGAGTTGGGATTCTACTCACCAAGAACACCTCATGGCCCCTTTTAGCTTTACTAATGTTCTGCTTGATTTTTTTTCCTGGAATGCCAATGGTATTGGAATGCCAATGGTATAGCCCAGGGGTGGCCATACTTGTTTAATGTAAGAGCCACAAATGATAAAGCTCAGATGCTTGAGAGCCGCAGGACAAGAACAAAATTCACACAGACATTTTTATTGTTACATACACATTTTGTTACATTTTATATAAATTTTAAGAAATGCATATTAAATGCAATAATATTTATTCATGTATGCAGTTTTTAAACTGTTAACTTAGTTTCAGTTATCACAAGGACACAAATATGTAAAAAAAAGTAAACAAAAATGAGGTATTTTAATCAGATTTCCACCTTACAAAATTAGTCTTATAATATTTTTATGACTAAAATACAATGCTACAAATATCAGGCTATTAAAGATGCAAGTCAGGCAGGCGAGGGGGCGGGGGAGAGACCGGCGGGGCATCACGTTAAAGGTCAGAGTCGCATGTGGCTTGTGAGCTGCAATTTGGCGACCCAGACCCAGATCTCTGCCCTCCACTTGCCTCATTAGGTTATTTCTGAATGCAGCTGTGTCTATTTCAGGTTTATTGTCAGAGTGCATACATGAAATCATATTCATCCCTGAGATTCATTTTTTCCTGTGGGTACAGCAGAATTACCAGAAATTGGTAGTAAATAAATAAACTTTTCACAGTGTAAAACATGTAAACAGACAAAGAACTGTAACAGTTGACAAATGTAAACAAACTGCAATACAGAGAGAACAAAAAAATAATTAAAGTGCACAAGAATTCTTACATGAGTCTCTAACTGTTTGTCATTGAGGAGTCTGATGGTGGAGGGGTAGCAGCTGTTCCTGAACCTGGTGGTGAGTCTTGTGGCACCTATACCTCTTTCCTGATGGCAGCAGTGAGAACAGAGCTTGTGCTGGTTGAGGGTATTAAATGATTTCTGCTGGTCTCCAGTGTAGATGTACTCAATATTGGAGGATGTTATGCTCAGTAGTATGTGTTCCCATACCAGACCATGATGCAGCTGGTCAGAACATTTTCCACTAAACCTCTGTATAAATTTGTGTCATACCAAACCTCTGCAAAATCCTGAGGAAGTAGATGCTGATGTGATTTCTTCACGACACCATTGGTCTATCCTCTGAGATGGTGACTCCCAAGATCCTAAATGTGCTCGCCCTCTCCACCTCTGATTTTCCCCCCACCCCCCACAATGATCACTGGATTGTACACCTCTGGCATTCCTTTCCTGAAGTGAACAATCAGCTCCTTGGTTTTAGTGACATTGAGTACAAGGTTGTTGAGTTCCATTCAGCCAAGTTTTCAATCTCCATCCTATATGCTGACTCATTCCTTTCTTTTATACAACCCTCTACTGTGGTATTGTCAGCCAATGTATAGATTGTTATTGTAGTACTGAGCTACACAGTTGTAGGTGTAAAATGAGCAGAACAGGGAGCTAAGAACATAACCCTGTGGTGCTCTTGCAGATTGTGGAGAAGTTCTTACCAATCTTCACTGATTGTGGTCTGGAGGTGAGGAAATCCATGATCCACCACAGTAGAGTGTTAACTCCCAGGTCTTGGAGTTTGCTGATCAGTTTTGGTGTTGAACTGTAGTTGATAAAAAGCATCCTGATGAATGTATCTTTGCAGTCCAGATGTTCCAGAGCTTTGTGTAGAGCCAGTAGGATGGCATCTGCTGTAGACTTATTACTACAATAGACAAACTGGAATGGATTCATGTCACCACTCAGACAGGAGCTAATCTGCTTCATCACCAACCTTTCAAAACACTCCATCCTTTTACTTCCTTCGGTTTCTGGAAGTTTGTACCATTTTTTTTCAGGTCGCCAGAAATCTGGCAGAGCCAATTGAATTCCTGTTGCGTCAGCCTGGCAACAGCGAACAGAGCCCTTGTTGACAGAGTGCTTTCATTAATGAACACAATATGGTCACTTGAAAAGTCACAGCAGTGTTTCAACAATGAAAGCTATTTTGTTTATGCTGGCAAGTTTTGACCTTGACTGTTGAAAGGCAAACTGACCTCATAAAAGATTGATTCAAAAGAAATGTAGAACCTACAAAAGGCATTGAACTGCAGAGTGGTGGTATGAGAGGGTAGACCATTAAAAGGGAGTGCTCCTTAATTGTAAGAATTGCCTTATTTTATAACACTAGTATTGTAAAAATGTAGAAATGAGCAGAATATACAACCATTGGTTGTATATTTTTGCCTCAATTGGACACTGAATCTGTACTTTATCTCGAGCACTTTTGTATATTAACTCCAATAATTGCGACAGCAGACTTTCTTGTTTCATTCCAATAAGCAGTGTTTTTCTTTGTTTTAATTTGGAAGAAAGTTTGAACAATTTAATTTTATTGAGAGGTGAGGATGGGATTGGGGATTGAGTGCTGGGTTGGAGTACTTGGCTCCAATTTTCAAAAGTCAGCACCCTTCATACTCTCTTGCATCTTAGAACATTACAGCACAAAAACAGACCCTTTTTCCACAATGTCTGTGCCAAACATGATGTCAAATTAAGCTAAATCTTGTCTGCTTGCATGTGATCCCCATTGCTCCATTCCTTGCATGTTTATGGTCTCTCTAAAAGTCGCCTAAAAGCTTCTATCATAGCCACTTTTACCACTAAACCTGGAAGCCTGTTCCAGGCATTTACCTCTCATTGCTAAATTTAAAAGTTGCATTCTGTACCTCCAAAATCTAAGCCATTAATAAATATGAAAAGAGCAATGGCCTTAATACTGAATGTGTTAATCACTGCTGTGTAACATGCTCCAGTGTGAAAAACATGCATTTGATCAGTTTTCTCCCCATACTATCTCCTGGACTTTGATATTGATCACACTTAGTTAACCAATTTGAATTGTTTGTGCATTTTCATCTGCTCCTCCTCCATTCCAATCCCATCCTCACCTCTCTATAAAATTAAATCGTTCAAACTTTCTTCCAAATTAAAACATAAAGAAAAACACTGCTTATTGGAATGAAACAAGAAAGTCTGCTGTCGCAATTATTGGAGTTAATATACAAAAGTGCTCGAGATAAAGTACAGATTCAGTGTCCAATTGAGGCAAAAATATACAACCAATGGTTTGGGCCTGAGCCCTTCATCAAGGTATCTGACTATATTCTGCTCATTTCTACATTTTTTACAATACTAGTGTTATAAAATAAGGCAATTCTTACAATTAAGGAACATTCCCTTTTAATGGTCTACTCTCTCATACCAGCACTCGGCAGTTTAATGCCTTTTGTAGTTTCTACATTTCTTTTGAATCAATCTTTTGAGGTCAGTTTGCCTTTCAACAGTCAAGGTCAAAACTTGCCAGCATAAACAGAGATCAAGCTGTGTAAAAGATGATGTGGGCTGGATGGTAAGGATCATCAATGATTGTTGTGTTGGACTTCACAGAGATGAGTCTTGTCACGAGTGTTACAATCACATGTAACTTTAATTAACACCTGAGAAAAATGGGGCAAACATCAAATGGTACTCGATTACTATATTACTTAAACAATGATATAGACCGTCACATTGGACTGAGGTTGAATTCTGATACCAGTAGCCACCTATATTCTACATGCTTGAGTGTACATGCAACAAACAAGGACTTTGACACATACACACCCAGTTCCCTGTACTAACAGGGGTGTGGCTCTTTGCAAGTACTGATCTATCCTAGTACTACAGCTCAGCTTCAATGTAGTGCACACCAAACCTGTGACTCTTCCAGTGATATACCCAGCAGTGACCTGGTTTGGAGTGATATCTGAGGCAGAGAGAAAGAACGTGCTGTGCCTTGGTGTTGTATACAGTGCTAATCTCTGCTTCAGCCATTATTGACCCTAGGTGATTTAAATTAGTTAACAACAAGGAGTGCACTAATGAGTGGCTGGAGTCCAACTTTAATTAACAGGTGATGTAACTTCTGAATAAGTTTTACATGGGGAGGACATGTGACCACCTGCAATACATGTATTCCAGTCAGGAAGAAGGCCATGTTTCCTCCACACAACATTCCACCCCTTGAAAGTCACATCACTTCCCAATCATTATGAAAACTATCAAAATCTCTGTACATGTTATAATGATAAAGACCTGTTTTAAAAAGAAAATTATACCAATCAAGCAGGTCAATACATAAATGGGTGCCTTCCATATGCTGGGCAAGACACATAATCAAATTCATTGATAATGCCTCCTCCACCAAACCCTCCTCCACCACCACCCCCCCCCCCCCCCCCACCAAACCAAACAGAGTCACTATTTCCGATTGGAGCAGGATGCTGTGGGAGCTGCTCCCCAGTGTCAGAGGGGAGGGTAGAGAAAGAAATTTGTCTGGTTACTGGCGTGTGTCTGGCTTGGTAGGCAGACGTGAGCACCCTTGCCACCTACATCTGTGAGTAGGCAGTGCAAGGTCATCCAGAGCCCTCTTTTGACTTGTGCATCCCAGAGTTTGGCTTCATGCTTGGGCAATCCCTGTGCACAGTACCCAGATGGCTGTCCCCATGCTATCTGGTGAGGCTGGCAGATGTATATCCACGGTTTACCTGGTGTGCCCCATTTTCTTTGGCTGTCATCTGACACCAGGATGCCATTCCTACGTGTGTTCTCTTTAAATGGGTGCCACGAGTGTTGGATCCCTGTAAGAAGAGTCAGGACTGAATGTTTGCTAATTTGTGATTTTTTTTTAAAAAACTCCTACTCCAGGAGGTATTTGTTTCTGTTAATGAGAGGGCTGGGTGATACTGTCATTGTCAAGTGAAACAAAATATATGCAATGTTTCTTTCTAGTGTTTGATCTGTGCCACTCTAATAAACTAACTTTGAAACAATGAACTGTAACTCCAATTCCTTGGGTGTGCTTAGACATTATTACTACAGTTCAGGGTGATTAAAGACAAGAAAAATAAAACAAAAGATCCATTATATAATCTGCCCTGGAATGTATAGCAAAAGATGTGATCGAATGCTCAATGTCGAGGTTTGGGTATCATGGCAGCAGCTCTCGCCTGTCTTGCTTGAGGGTTCTTTGCATAATAAGTGACAAGTGATTCTTGCTATTTAATCAGGCAGGTGTAGTGAGTGAAATCAGTGATGGGATTGCAGCAGTGTGTTTGGATGAGTATATCTTAGACCCTCACATCGATAAGAGGAACAGCTTGAAGGGTAGCCTTCTCCTATGGTGGGGTGGTTGTGGGAGAGGATAAATTAGTCAGGGGCCACCTCTGGTGTGGGAGCATCAGAGGGGAGGATGGTCCAGGTTGGAGTGGATGGTGCATGGAAAGCTCCACCCCCACAGGGCTCTGTCTCACTGGCAGGGTGACATTGCCAAACTTTGCCTCTTGAGCGGGCGCAAACTTGAGCGGGCGCAAACTTGAGCGGGCGCAAACTTGAGCGGGCGCAAACTTGAGCGGGCGCAAACTTGAGCGGGCGCAAACTTGAGCGGGCGCAAACTTGAGCGGGCGCAAACTTGAGCGGGCGCAAACTTGAGCGGGCGCAAACTTGAGCGGGCGCAAACTTGAGCGGGCGCAAACTTGAGCGGGCGCAAACTTGAGCGGGCGCAAACTTGAGCGGGCGCAAACTTGAGCGGGCGCAAACTTGAGCGGGCGCAAACTTGAGCGGGCGCAAACTTGAGCGGGCGCAAACTTGAGCGGGCGCAAACTTGAGCGGGCGCAAACTTGAGCGGGCGCAAACTTGAGCGGGCGCAAACTTGAGCGGGCGCAAACTTGAGCGGGCGCAAACTTGAGCGGGCGCAAACTTGAGCGGGCGCAAACTTGAGCGGGCGCAAACTTGAGCGGGCGCAAACTTGAGCGGGCGCAAACTTGAGCGGGCGCAAACTTGAGCGGGCGCAAACTTGAGCGGGCGCAAACTTGAGCGGGCGCAAACTTGAGCGGGCGCAAACTTGAGCGGGCGCAAACTTGAGCGGGCGCAAACTTGAGCGGGCGCAAACTTGAGCGGGCGCAAACTTGAGCGGGTGCTCTCCGCTCTGTGCACTCTGATCCTTCCAGGAGGTTAATGGCTTACTGGACTTTTTTCCCAGTTGCCACCCCCATGAGGGTCAAGACCACCCCCATGAGGGTCAAGACCACCCCCATGAGGGTCAAGACCACCCCCATGAGGGTCAAGACCACCCCTGTATGGTTGGGTCATGTGGTGGTGATTAAATAGCTAACCAGTCACCTTCATACTCCCTGGGATGTGCTACTTACAGATGCCCCTGTAGACACCCATGATCAGTGCCCACCCCCTAACCACGTGTCCCCACTGTGGCTGGCTGTGTAGTCCCAGTCCTGGAAGGAATATAGAAGTTTCTGTTCATAGGATAAATGTAGAATATTGTGTTTGTAAGATAGCTACAAAAATTTTTTTATGAAAAGCAGCATAAATTTTACTCAATCAGAAGCTTCCAGAGATCAGTTTAAAGCTAACAAACCTTCCAGACAGGAATCAATTCTCACCTCTTCTACAGAACCACTAGGCTCCAAATATCCTGATGCCTGCCTGATCTCTTAACACAATAGCACAAATTGACTACCAATATACTCAGAACTGTCAAAAGGCAGCCCATTCATAAATCTGTTTCCCACCAAAAGCAGCTGATTGAGTTACTTCATTTTTCATCACCTCTGTTAGGTAAGAGTCCAGCAACACTGGTTGATATGGTTTCTGCCCAGAAGTTTTAGCCACCATTGTTGACTTTAATAATTTAAGATTAGAGTGAAACTATCCATTTGTATGTGTTGATTGTAAACCAGAAATCAGGCAGGCAGAAAACTGATATTGGCGTGTACTGAGAACTTTCTGTTGATTTTTGTATAGAAGGATGTCTCTTAATTATGACTTGTACATAAGAATAAATGACAACAAACCATTTCCCTAAATTTAGGAAGATGTGCAAAATGTAAAACCTAAGTTGTAACAATACATTCAAAGAAATTATATCCAATTTGTATGCAGGAAAAAGCCATAAATATTGTACCCTGTGACTGTTCTTTGAATGAGACCAAACAGTCTTCGTGAGGGGGACTTTGTCTACCTAACACTGCTAATTCCTGCTAGTGTTATTCAAATAAAGTTGGTTTGAATTGTACTGTGTGGCTTGGATGTACTTTTTGTACCTTGACAGGAACTTGACTATCAAAAGCAGGGAACCTGGCCTGGGCCGCAGTCACCACTCGTTTCCATAGGGTGGTGCCCCTCCTGTAGTGCTCAACAGTGATGCTGCAGGGATTCTATCTCCCTATGTTTCCTGGATGCCCTGATTACTTAAATTGGACATGATTCCTCACTAGTGCCTTAGTAGAGATATCAGTAACAATCGGGCTCCCCCACAATCCCCCTGACCTCAGGAAACCTTGGTTCCTCCAGGGGCAAGATCACCTGGTGCCCTATATTCACTGTGGAAGGCAATTAGGAATGTCACCATTCAGACAGGAGCCAATCTGCTTCAACACCAGATTCTCAAAACACTAAATCACTATGGATGTTAATGTCACTGGTCAAATATTTTTAATTTAATCTGTCATTTTATTATGTCATTTTTAGATTTCTCAAATTGTTGGATATTGAATCTATTTCAATTCTGGTTACTTGAGCATCTCACAATACATTTTCCTATTATTTATGAGGATCTGAGAATTGTCAATGTTTTGATTTGATTGTGGAGTTTCCCTGAGCAATGATGGCTCTTTGTAATGATCTTGAAATCCCAAGGAAAGAAACATTTGCCTTATTTGTACAGTTGTTCCAATCTAATATGATTGGGTAGCACAGTTAGTGTAGTGGTTAAATCTGGCATTGTTTGAAAGGAATTTGTGTATTTCTCCATCCAGTGTTTGCATGGGTTTCCTCTGGGTGCTCCAGTGTCCTTCACCATCAAAAAATGTACAGGGTTTGTAATTGGTTTCTTTGTTGGGCTTGGACTCATGGGCTGGAAGGACCTGCACTGTATCCCTAAATTAAAATGAACTTGCCCAGGGATATGTTGGTGAAAATGTAGTTATATACTTTCAGAAAGAAAAGGTTTTCTTTTTGCAGATTTAATTCTGCTTGTAAGAACGACAAGAGTTGAACTTAAATAGTTTTAAAATAATTACTATAATTGTAAGCCTTTTTCAGTATTATTCAGCAATGAAACCATAATGTACACAGGAGGAAATACTAGTTTCTTGAACGTTAATATAGTGTAAGCTGCACCAATAAATATCAACAACTGTAATGGGAATAGGAACTGTAAACAAACTCAATGATTGTAGAAAGAATTGAGGATTGGGTTCTTAATTCAAGAAATGTATTTTCTGAAGCAAGAAATTCAGAAGATGATAAATTGCATTTTCATATTGTCTGATCATACTGTGCCTTATTCATATAGTGTGAATATGGCCACTGAAGTCACTTATCAATAGCTATTAGAGCATCGCTATTACAGGGCCAGTGACCCAGTTCTAATCTGCCTCTAAGGATTTTATACATTCTCCTCATGTCTGCATGGAGTTCCTCTGGGTTCTCAGGTTCTTCTCCCCCCCACCCCCCCGCCCTTCAGAAATGGTATGGGGTTTGTAGGTTAATTGATATATTTGGATGGTTTGGGTTTGTGGGACGAAGGCTGTTATTCTGTATCTCTAAACTTTATTTAAAAAAAAATATTGGAGAATGGTTGACATACAGTACCATGTATATTTCAGAAAGACATTTATTTTTAATGTAATTTATCTTCATGCTTTAATGAATTGAATTGAGTTGCTTACCATGTGCACTGAAATGAAAGGAAACTGGGTAAAATAGGAAGTGAAAAATTGAACAAAATTGCAGAATATGGCATTATGGAGATGAAGTTCAACTAAAACTACAGATGTACAAGGTTGTTAGGCGATTGGTCATGTGTGTAACTGGGCAGCATGGCATCATGAGCCAGAAGGCCCTGTTTCTATGATGTACCTCTAAATTATATGGGGAAAAAAAGCAGTAAAGAGTGATGCAATTTTACTTCTAAGGGGTCCATTCAATAATCTGCCAGCAAGAAAGAAACTGTGCTTGAATCTGATGAGATATGTTTTCAAACGTGGGTATCTTGTGTCCAACGGCCAGGGGCGAAGAGTATGTGATGAGGGTGGGATTGGTCAGTTCGCTGCTTTCCCAAGGCAGTGAAAACTATAGACAGAGCCAACAGAGGAGATGCTGGTTTGTGTGATGGACTAAGATGTGTTCAAAACTCATTGGAATTTATTGCAGTCTTGGGCAGAGCCCAAGCATTAACTCCCTTTTAATTCCTTTGGATGCGACATGACCTGCTAGGTTCCTCCAGTGCTTATGTACTGGAGTTCTGTACCAAGCTGTTATACATCTGGACAATATTCTTTCTCCAGTGCCCCTATAAAAATTGGTAAGAGATATTGGGTGGCCCTTCTGGCCCACGGAACTCATGCTGCCAAATTGCATCTAGTGAACCTACCAACACCATACATTTCAGAAGGTGGGAGGAAACCAGAACACCCAGAATAAAGACATGAAGGTTAAACATACAAAGTCCTTACAGACAGCGTTGGATTCTTAGGCAGGTCCAAAAGGTTAAAGAACATGGGATCCAAGATAAGATGGTGAATCTTATTTAAAATTTGGTTGGTATCTGTCAGGTCACTCGCCTGAGTGCTAAAGGTAAAAGTAAAAAGGTAAAGGTTCCATTATTGAAATATATATATTAGAATGTAACATGCATGAAATTCTTTAATTTTATCTACTGTAAGGAAGACAGGCATCACTTTGTTTAGCACCCTCATCCTAGCAAGGAATGAACTCACAACTCCTGGTTTACAAGACCAGTGCTCTAACAACTGAGCTATCAGAGCCTCTACACTAATGGTACCATGTAACCTAGTACTACCTGTCTCATGGTTGGGTGGTCAGCGACTAAACCAGCTCTCCCACTAGGCTTGCCTGGTGTGGAGGGTAACTAGACACCCTGCTGGATGGAAAAACAAGGCCTGTCAAAAGGCGGACAAACCCTCTTGTAGGGTCAATGGCAATCTAGAAACCTATGCCATGAAGCACAGAAAGGTCATCCCTTGTATTGAAGCCTGATCTGGCCATTCACTTCAATGGAACTTCCCCCAGCCGTCTTGGACCTCACCATTCCACTGGATCTAGGAAGGGATGGCAAAAGGGTACAATCCCTTACTCGCCTAAATCCATTCACACACACACTCTACCCTTCTGAAGAGTGGAGTATCCTCATATCAAACCCCACAAACTGACTGAAATGAATCATCATCCTATGGAATGGATAGCCAAAAGAAGATTGGAAGAGAATGACGATGGAGGGTCGTACCTCTGGATTGCCAAGAGGTCCCATCTTGTCTTGCTACAGAGCATGAGGTGCTTTAATAGACTGGAAGGAATTTTGCACAGAGATATTTCTGAACCATGTTCAATTAGTTTTTCATACTTTTTCCCTTCACTGTCTTCATTACCATGGAAACCACACTTACTGCTTCATCATTGGAAACCAGGTGGATAAAAACCAGTGAAGCATCCATTACGTAAATCATTCAAATTGAAAGGTCTGAACTGTAGATCATTGTCTAACGCAGTGATTTCAGGTAGCCATTGTGACAAAGACCGATCTTAATTGTCTGCTTTGGCACATGCAAATAGCTGTTAATTATTTCCAAAATGTTCTTCAATCACAAAGGTCGATAAGAAACCAGTGGAATATTCTTGCTGATAACTACCTGAGGATGGTTTTGGTGGTGGTGTTGGTGCCCATTTACTGCCTGGGTCTTCTACGACTTTGTCAATGCCAGGCCAATAGGCTAATCTCCTAGCCAATGGCTTCATGCTTACTTTCTCCAAGAATTGATTATGGAATTTCTCTACCATTTCTTTTTCTCAACTCTTGTTACCACAGCACTCTCATTTTATAGAATCATGATCTGTAAATACTTCATCCCATCAACAAGGAAACACATTGTCTTTACACAGATCAATGTGTGAATTAGACCTTCCACAGTGAATTTATCTACGTGCTTTATAATCAGTCTCTTTGTGTAATTCCAGCTATGACACAGAAATTGTTCTCTACTTCCTCTAAAAGGCATGTTCACAATGTTGTCTGTGGTCCCTTGACAGAATGGCCTTGACCAAGACGTCTGCAGTGATAATTTGCTTTGATGCTCTATCATTAATGTCACAGACAAATTGAGTCATAGTGTGAAAACTTGCTGCTTCCCTGATGTAACTATTGTTAGGAATGACAATTGTCAGACCCAATAGGAGCAGCAGGGTTTTCTGATCAGTGACCAGTGTAAATAGTCTTCCCAGCAAGAATTAGACATGACATGCTTGTCATTAATCCCCACTGTCATCTTCTCAACTTGCACTATTTGTAATAGGCCTTTTCTATGCACTGCTCGCAACATGTATAATCACCTCTCCAACTCCATCGTCAGAAACATCATAACTTGCATTTCTTTCATAGGTTGCAGTTTTTCTCAGATCCATTTTCCATCATCATTGTTCATCTTTAATAATTGGTGAAAAGCTTTCAATACCACAGAAAGGTCAGGTCAGAATCTTGTGTAGCATTGAAAGATGCACCAAACCACCTGAACTCAGCATAATTTTCAGTTTTTTTTTGACTGGTGAAGGCAGTATTTTTACTCACCACAGCTCATTTTCCTCTATTTGCAAACCCAAATAAATTTTGGATGAAGGCAGATTTATTTCACTAAAGTTTGACATTTCTGTCAATGCAATCTTCTCATTATTGTGAGAGTTCTGGCTGCCTGGAATGCATTGCCAAAGGTGATGGTGGAGGCTGGAATAGTAGGGGTATTTAAGAGACTGTAGCTACTGAAAATGCAGTGGTGGCTGATGAACATGAAATAATGAATCACATAGTTGCAGGTAAACCAGAACTCATTTATTCGAGTCCCGCACGTATTCTGTTTTGAACACTGAACCACGTGCGCCATGTTATGACATCCTGTAGCGGTTCACTAGACTTCTGGGAGTTGTAGTCTATCTATAGAGCCACTACATGGCACCTCCCTTCCTCAGAACTGGTACTATAATCTCGTAGTTTTTTGGGTGGTCAACCCCTGCATTGAACACTGGCTGTTGAATAGGGGCAGTTTTGGCTCTATGGACAGGTTTGAGCCTGACAATTGTGAATGACAGAGGCTGCCTGGCAATGTTCAAGATGCAGGTTGACCATGTTTGTTTTATTACCCTGTATGGTCCCTCATATGGTGCCTGCAAGGGCTGTTCATGTGTTCCTCTACTATGACTGTTTGCCATGTGATGGTGGAACAGGGGATAATTTGCCTACAGTATCCCTTAGTCTGCTCAGCAGCTCTTTTGGATCTTCATTTTTACTGGATCTGTGTGAAACAAATTCCCCTTTGACCACCAAAGGAATGCTGTATATAAGCTCCGCAGACAAGAGTGGAGATCCTCTTTCGGAGTTGTCCTAATGCCGAGCAACACCCATGGTAATTGGTCTGCCCAGTTGGGACCATCCAAATGGGCCATTAAGGCTGATTTTTTTTAAAGATGGAATTGTTCAACCATCCCATTGGACTATGGGTGATGGGCACTTGTATGATGAAGCCTAGAGCCAAGCAGCCGAGAATAAGGTCGTCCAAAATGAAGATGTAAATCGAGGTTCTCTGTCAGAAATGACATGCGCTGGTAGGCCGAAGGGACCCACCTAGGAATTAAGGAATACTCGTGCACAAGAATCCGTAGAAGAATCCACCATGGGGACTCCCTCAGGCCTTCTCATAAACCTATTGATTACTGTGAAGAGATAGCCTTGTTAAACTAGAATTGGTCCCACAATGTCCACATGGATATGGTCGAAGTGCCAAGTTACCAGTGGGAAGGGTTGTAGCGGTGCTTTCATATGCCAATGGATTTTGACTTGAAAATCTATACAAGATCTGGCCATTTGTGTGAAGTCTTTCTTTAGATCATGCCAAACAAATCTGTCTGAAATCGGATGAATGTCGATCTGATGGATGGATGAGAAAGACCATGGACAGAATCAAAAATGCGACGTCTCCACGAAACTGGAACCACTGGCTGTGGATGTCCTGTTGACTCATCGCAAAAGAGCAGCTTGCAGTCTGCATCGATTTTGCACATCTTTCCATTGTAGATTGGTTATCAATGTGTTTTTTGACTCCATTTCACCATCTTGTGCTTGGGCAGCAGTGAGAGCTGTGTAGTCAATACCGTGGTCCACAGCTGATATCTCGAGTGCAACTGAGGAGGAAAGTGCACGGGCACTACATTGTCTTTCCCAAAAATGTGCATTATTCTGGTAGAGAATTCCAAAATGAAGGACAACTGCCACTGTTGTCGAGCTGACCAGGGCTCCAACATCTTTGAAAATGTGATGGTTAAGGGTTTATGGTTTGTGAACATGGTGAAGTGGCTGCCTTCCAAAAAGTAACAGAAGTAATAGATGAGCTCTTTATCAAAGGTGCTGTATTTTTTTTTTCTCCACCTCAGGTGTCAGCTAAAGAATGCCAATGGCTTTCATTGTCCATCGACATACTGCTGCAGAGCTTCCCCCTATGGTCACATCAGATGTGTCTATTGAAAGGGCAGTGGCTACATTTAGGGCTGGATAACTGAGCATGGTTACTTGAGCTAATGGTTCCTTTGTCTTTATGAAAGCATTTGAACTTTCATCTGTCCACTGAATAGATTTGGCATCACCAGACAGCAGATTGAACAGAGGCTTCATGACGAGAGCTGCTGCTGGAAGGAATCAACGATAAAAATTAACCGTGTCCAAGAACTCTTGCAGACCTTTGACAGTGGTTGGTCTGGAATATTCAGTAATGGCATCAATCTTGGAAGGCAATGGAATCATACTCTTGTCGGTGATTGTATGTCCCAAAGATTCTATGGACTGTTGTCTGAAAACATTCTTATCTGGATTGATGGTCAGTCCAAATTTTCTCAGACGTCTAAAGGATGTACATAGATGTTCCATGAGCTCTTTAGCTTTGCTGGTGACTACTATGTCATATAGATGAGCGGTTCTCAACCTTTTTTCTTTCCACTCACATACCACTTTAAGTAATCCCTATGCCATAGGTGCACTGTGATTAGTAAGGGATTGCTTAAGGTGGTATGTGAGTGGGAAGGGAAAATTGATGAGAAAAAGTTGTGAACCACTGGTCTAATGTCTTCTGGCTTCCTCTACAGGAAGAGCTGTTCAAATAACATATCTGGTTGTTGGCAGGATGCCAGGCATGGCATGTTATCCATGAGTTCGGAAAGGGCCCAGTTACCAAACTCTGCCATGTATAACAGTCTGGTGGCCATCTCTCTGCAGGCCATGCCATAACTTTGCAGCAGGTGCTCTTTTAAAGTGTCATACTTGCACTCTCCAGGATTGGGTGGATCATACAGGACATCTCTGATTCACTTGGCAGTGGCTTGATCCAAGGCACTGATGAGGTGATAATAGCGAGTCACAGCCACCTCTATCTTCCTGAGGTGAAATTGTGCCTTATCCTGTCGAAACCACACCTCTGGTCCACCATCCAGAAAGGTGGTAGCTTAACAGCAACCGCTGCAGTATCCAAATGGTCCAAAAGATAATTTTGAACCTGTTGGGTCATCAATTGTAGCCACTGAAAATGCAGTGGTGGAGTGGTGGGTGATGAACATGAAATAAATACACTCACAGTTGCAGGTAAATCAGAACAAATTTACTTGAGTCGTGCATGCATACTTTTTAAAACACCGAACCGTGCACGTCACGTTATGTCATCCCGTGCTGGTTCGCTAGACTTTTAAATTTTGAGTTGTCTATCACTTTGAATGATAGATCTTGCAGAAGCCTGAGCTAATGCTTTTCCATTGGCCATCTTCATAGCATATTGTTCCTCAAGATCCGGTCTTTTGTCTATTCAATATTTTGTTCTTCACTAGCCATTTGTAAAAGCATTAGTCTCCGCTTCATCCTCAACATTCATTGGAGTGACTTCATCTCCAACATCGAAGTACTCGAGATGGCAGAGGCCGACAGCATCGAATCTACGCTGCTGAAGATCAAACTGCGCTGGGTAGGTCACGTCTCCAGAATGGAGGACCGTCGCCTTCCCAAGATCGTGTTATATGGCGAGCTCTCCACTGGCCACTGAGACAGAGGTGCACCAAAGAAGAGGTACAAGGACTGCGTAAAGAAATCTCTTGGTGCCTGCCACATTGACCACCACCAGTGGGCTAATATCGCCTCCAACCGTGCATCTTGGCGCCTCACAGTTCGGCGGGCAGCAACCTCCTTTGAAGAAGACCGCAGAGCCCACCTCACTGACAAAAGACAAAGGAGGAAAAACCCAACACCCAACCCCAACCAACCAATTTTCCCCTGCAACTGTGTCTGCCTGTCCCGCATCGGACTTGTCAGCCACAAACGAGCCTGCAGCTAATGTGGACATTACTCCTCCATAAATCTTCATCCGCGAAGCCAAGCCAAAGAGTTCAGGCTTCTGCAAGATCTATCACTCTTGGTTATTTTGCAGTACTAAGTAACTGACAGTCCCATACTACCTTCGATTTCGTCAGCAAAATGCTGTAACTGAGCAAATGTGGCAATTCCAAAGTCTGTTGGCTTAAAACATCTGTCGACTTCAAAACTTTCTAACATTTTAAGTTTCTCAAACCAATCTTGTGCAATGGAATCTGGTATAGCTTTATCCCATCCAAATTTTTTTATGCACAATTCTTGCAGTATTTCTTGGCTATTATTACTACTGGTGCCAATTATACCCAAAGGATCATGTATTGAATTTGCGTTAGAAAAAAAATACCTCCTTGTCAAAAGTTGTTCTTTAAAAACAATTTTGAATTTGAAAACATCCAATTGAACAGACCATTGCACTTCCAGAATTCTTTCGGTAGGTAGAACATCACAATCCAGGTCAAAATGTTCTATCCCCTTTGGTCTTTGTCTCAGGAATAATAGCCAATACACCTTGACTGTTGCTAAACCATTTCATAAGGAAGAAACCTTTTTTTACAGATCTTTTAACTCGTGATAAAGATCTATTGCTGCTTTTTCTGAAACCACTGAAGTAAGACAATCAACATAAAAATTATTTCTGATGCTCATAGTTTGAGAACTAAATTACTCTTCACCACATTTCCTGAGAGCAAAATTTGCACAACTCTATGAAGTTGCTCCAAATAAATGAACTATCATTCTGTATTCAATCATATATTTACTGTAATCACCATTAGGCCACCAATCGTAGAAAAATCAATCTTCTGATGATACTTTCACTTGATGAAACATCACTTCAATATCTGCAGCAGTCTAAATAGGCTCTTTACAAAATCTTATTAAAACATCTATTAAAGTACTGGTTAAGCCTGGACCTTCTTAAAGTTAAGAATTCAGTGAAACTCCTTGAAATGATCCTCCACAATAAAATACTTCATGTAGTTTCTCCTTTTGTGGATGTATAACTCCATGATGAGGTAAGTACCTTGGAATGTAAAGATGGAAGAAAATAGTATCTTCTGATACCTTTCATACATAACCCTTGTGTGACAGAGTATATAGCTATATATAGATGTGTTTTTGGGAGATAAATTGGGAAAGGTTTGTTAGAGTAGGTTACATACAAACACTTTAAAACAGATCTTATTTGAAATACTGGAGTTGTGCCCCATGCTAGACATATTGGCTACACAGCTTTTGCAAGAGCCTTTGAAGAGTGCTCAAGAGACTTCACTGATGGATTGTTGTTGACAAAAGGCAACAGATGAAAGAGCATGTTGGAGCCACTATGTCCAGAGGAGAGCTTGCTGTTGTAAGAGGGACATATGGTTTTGCAAGCAGAGAGAATCAAACAGGTTTTCTCTCAGAGGGAGAGGGAGATCACTTGTACAGTGTTACAGCCAGCAGACAGCAGTTGGGACTGGAACAGGATAAGCTGGAAAACCTTACTTGGAAGATGGTCTAGTCAAAGCCCTTGTTGCTCATGCAAGAGGAGAGGACTAGCTGTCTAATGTTTCACTTGAAATAAGAGAAATATAAAGGAACTCTGTGATGACCTGAAAGAAAGGGGTTATCATCTGGAGAACCCTGAAGGGGCAAGTTTCATCAGCAAGACACTGAAGTGACTGATTTGAAGTACATCAGTTGTGATGTCCTGGAATAACAAATCTCTCTGAAAATCAACACAAACCTTCCTGAGCGGTAACCATTTACCTTTCAAGCACCAAAGCCTGGTGAACTTTATAAATGTTAAATTCTGTGCACAGCATAAGAATTGCCTGCAACCAGTGAACTTGGAGGAATGAGAAGTGAGATTGGACTGTGAACCAAAGAATTTTTCTGAACTTGCACACACATTAAAATACACGTGGGCTTAGAATTAGAAGGGGGTTAATTTAGGTTAAGTAAGTCACAGAGATAAGTTAGTGTGATTCTGTTTTCATGTTTGAAGTTAATTAAAAGCAACTTTTGTTTAAGTAACCATTTGTCTTGGTGAATATCTATTGCTGCTGGATTTATGGGTCTTCGGGGCTCGTAACATCCTATCCAACATGACTGGTATATTCCAAATGAAAGGATGAATTTCTCTTGAATTTTGTCTTTAAATTCAGCTTTAGCTGTTCTGCAATTATTGTCTGGCATACAAATTTCTCCTTTCTTCAAAGGTAATGCTATACAGTAATGAATATCAATATGTTTAACAGAATTTGAAACTAAATCCAGAAACTGCTTATCCTACTTTGAAGTTTCTTGAATATCTGAGACATTCAGGAAAATCAATTTTAAACTGTTGTTCTCATAGATCATTAAGTGTGACAACTGAAATTCAGTTGACATTTACATTTACAGCTCTTGATCATTATTCATTTTTCCTCCTAATGATCCATTAATTGTCCATCCAAGCAACGTTCTCACAGCATAAGGTCCATCATTTTGACTCTTTATTACTTCTAGAGGTTCAAGAGTTTTTGGTACACCTAATCCAATTAACATCTCTATTTTGGCATCAACCTTGGATAAGCAAATGACCTTTAAATGATCCCACTGTTTGATATCTTCCTGATAGGGAATATTTTCCCTATTCACAGGCATAGTCTTCTGAGCATATATACTTGGGAGATCACAAAATTTATTGCTATTCAATCCAGCAATTTGTAAACCTGAAACTATATTAATTTCAATGTTCTTTCATCATTCATTGTCTTTAACAAAATCTGTGATCTTTTACCATGAAGATGAAGTTTATTCATGAATTTAACAGTACAAAATGATGTGGTACTTCCTGGATCAAAAAATGTGTAAGTCTTCAGTATGAAGCTTCCTTTTTAGTTTTAATCTGTACAGGAACTATCGAGAGAGCTTTGTCACTGGCCCCAGTAAGACTGTTTGTCTGAACCGAAGCATTCTCTTTGTCTTTAGTCTTGGATTCAGATTGTTTGCCATCTTCTCAACTTAGATGAGTTTGCAGTAACTTGGGATGTCTTAACATGCATATATCACAACTGAGTCGTTTATTGCAAATTTTGCTGGTGTCCTTTACACAAGCAACCAAAACATATTCCAATCTTTAAAAAGGTCAATTTATCATCATAGGAGAACAATTGTGAATATTTTTCTAAAGCATGTTTATCTTTGTAATATAAACAGTTTTCCCGAAGTCTTTTTCCATGGTTTCCTTGTTCTTGTTTTTGACACAGCAGTAAACAAAGGTACTTCCCTTTGGTTTCTGAAACAATGAGACTTCTTTGCATCTTTATTGAAGTATCCTTAATTCTAAATACTGGTACAGTGCTAACATGCACATGCCATTCCAAAAATTGTACAACATCCTCAAAGGTAGCATCCCTTCTGGGAATCATTTTAAGCTCTGCAACTTTAGTTCTCCATGTCCTTCAGCTTACAAGGAAATGTGTTGACAATATTGTCAAATTAGCAAGCAAATTCAGCTCTAGCAAATATACACTACTTCCTGTTGTGTTACAGCATCCTCTCAGAAAGAGTGCCTTTGTGTCCCCTGATTTTATTGCTGACCGAGAAAGAAACTTGTTCTTTGGGCCATTGATTTTATGTTCATTGCTATAATGATGCTAAAATTCTTTTGCCTTTTTAAAACCTTGGTCTGGATCTATCTATTGGTACCTTTTGACTAGTTCCTTCACCTGACTTCCAGTATACTGTTCTAGGTAATACAGACAATCTTTAGTGTTTTTAGTAATACTTTCAATGTGATGTTTAAAGGATTTCATGAACATCAGATGTTGTAATGGATCTCCATTTTAAAACTGGAATTTCCTTCTTGGGTAAATCATATAAACCTTGTTGCTGTGCTAACATAGCAGAATTTCATTTTGTTTTGCTTGGAATGATGTTTTGTCACCATAGCTTGTGGCAGGTTGCCTTGTTGTGAATGGAAGTGGCCAAACTTGAACTGGTGCCATTGGTGTAGGACCTCTGTGTCTAAGTGGTGGCATTGATGGAGTTCCTTGACTTGCCGCTGGTTCTTTGGCAACACGAAGAGACATCAATTGTCGAGTATGATCCACTCGCATGTTTGAACCTGGTTGAAATGCTCTCCTTTCAGGAATATTTGTTCTATGTGGCATCATAAGAGATTGAATGTCGCTAGCTCTTTCCACAGGTTTGGCTATTGTTGTTTGAGCATTAGGAGCATCGCCCATGGCTCCTTGCTTGAGTTGACTCATTTCTTCTGGCTAAGGCACCCATTGATCTGCTGGAATATTAGGTGATACCCCTTTGGGTATTTCACTTTGAGTGATAGATCTTGCAGAAGCCTGAGCTAATGCTTTTAATTTGCCCATATTCATAGCATATTATTCCTCAAGATCTAGTCTTTTCAATGTTTTTTTCTGTTCTTCACTAGCCATTTGTAACTTCAGTTGCTGATTCTTCAATTCAGCTTCCATATCTTCTAAAGCAGGTCTTTTCTCAAATCACTCGTGTTGTGCACAGACAGTAGCCAAGTCTGCTTGCACCTTAGCTTGCATAGCTGATATGCTTGAAGCACACGAGGCTGTACTTGTTCTAAATGCCTTTGAAGATCTTCCTACACTCATAACCTTGGAAATACTGAATGTTCAGATACCTCTGATTGAGTCTCTATCTTCAGCATTTCGCTCAGTACAGCCCCAGTGGGGTTTTGCAATGTACATTCATCTGTTCCAGCTCTATTAGCCTCTAAGTCAGTGAATGATGTCTGCAGGGCCTTATCGTGGTCCTCTTCTTGTTTGGTAGTTGAAGTTGCTTCTTCAATGGTGGCTGGCTCCAATTTCCTTCCAAGGGTTGTCAGTCCGCCTTGCTGCCTCAACTCACAATCAAAACAGTTCTTTAAGAGGAGCTGCTTGCTCGAGGTCACTAGCTTGATGAGACTTCTTCTCTATCTTGGATTCTTCACACTGCAGCTTGTCTTCTACTCACTTCTGGTTCCTGAGAGCTGTAAACAAATTTATATCTTGCGTGGCCCCTTTAAGAGGATTTCGCTGACTGTCTTAAATCTGTGTTCAGGAAACAGGCTACCATATCAGGTGTTTATAGAACACAGAATCTATGCTTCCTGCCAATTCTGGCTGGGCAGTTCTATCTCATCTTCCTAAGGTCAACAGGTGTCTGCAGTCAGACCTTCTTAGTTTGAATTTTAAACTGTGCAATCAGACATATTTTGTAGACTTTTTCTCACAGAAAATTGCTTCTCAGTTTTAAATCTAGTTGTAAATTCTCACACAAATTTCTGATTCTTTCTTGAAAACTAAGTTCACAATTTTATCACTGAATAATAATAATGTATAATAAACACTTTCCAAGTTCTCCTATTTCCCACTTTCAAATCATCTTCACAGAAATCTAAGTGATGATTTTCTGAATTACTATCTTATTTCCAATGTATCAAACTCCATCCTTTCCTGAAAATAACTTATTCCAATCCATGTATTCTAGGTCCTTTCTCATTTCCTTAACATTTGCCTTTAGCCAATTGAAAATCTCCATTGAAGGCCCAGACCTATAATTAACTTGAAACGAAAGGCATCATTATTGCTTGACCCTGACACCTATATCTGTCACCTGTCCTGACTCATTCCCTCATGGGATATCCAGTATTCCACACTGTCTAGTTGGTTCCTATATAAATAGATTCAGAAAACTTTTCTGAACACATTTGACAAACTCCAATTAAACTGAAACTGTTGTTTGCACATGATACATATCCTTCTATTCTTTGCACATTTGTCTATCTGGAAGCCTTTAAACACTTATTATATCTGCTTTCACTTCTATTCCTGGCAACCCATTTCATGGACCTATCAGTCTTTAAAAAAATTTTTCCACACATCTCCTTTAAATTTCCTACATCCAACTCCCATACTCACCTTAAATCCATGGCATTTAGTATTTGACATTTTTAACCTGGAAGAATATTCTACATGCTCTATGAAAGCCTCCCATAATTTTAATACTCCTTTATCAGCTCTCCTCCAGAGAAATCTACCAAAATGTATCCACTGTCTCCCCATAACTCATACCCTCTAATCAAGGCAAAGTCCTAGTAAATCACTTCTGTACCCTTCCGAAGCCACTACATACTTCCTGTATTGGGCAAGCAAAATTGCACTGTGGTGAATCTGTCTTGCTGTCAGTCTTTCACTGTGCTTAGTCTGCTCTCCTGACATTGGACGTGTATTATCTCTACCTCTAGAGACACTCTCCTTGAGTATAACTGTATGTGCCCATTATCATTCATTATTGTATGGCTGAGTTTTTACTAATAAACCTTGACTTCTGGTTAACTACACAGCCTTTGGTTTCTTCATTAACTGGCACTTCAATTCTATTAGTAGAAATGGACGCAGCACTCAAGCCAGAGCGGCTGATAATCGACCAGTCTGCCCCGAGGGCCAGAGAAATCTTCAATCACTGGATTGCTTGTTTCGATTTCTCCATGGCTCAGAACAACATGGTCGATGAGAGGATACAGTGGGGCCATTTGAATTCCTTACTGGGTGAGATCCTTTTTCCTGCAACTCGAGGAGCTGCGACTCTGGCTATAGCCCGGGAATGACTGACAACTTACTATGCGACACCACAGAATGTGGTACTTGCCCGGCACCAGTTGCTGACTAGATGCCAGAAACCCGGGGAAAGTGGTGCTGCCTATGCACTGGCTCTCAATTCGTTAGCAAACGAATGCAATGTTGAGGCAGTCATTGTGGAACAACACTGCAATGGTTCGAAGCTGGATGCTTTTGTCAACTGAATCAACTTCAGTTACATTCGTCAGAAGCTATTAGAAACAGAGCCAAGCAGTTATGTTAGCCAAAATATCGAGAAATGCTATGCAGTCCAACAAAATATTGGAAACTGAAAAGGAAACACCCAGAAGTGCTGGAACCCTGAGGGGGATAAAGGGACAAACACCTGGCAAATGTTACTTCTGTAATGAGAGCTGGCACCCCAGACAGAAGTATCTGGCTCGATTCGCTACTTGTAGCTACTGTGGGAAACATGGCCACTTCACAAAAGCATGTAGGGTGAAAAATACTCCCACTGATGAGAAGAAAAGCACCAAGAAAACTCATCCTAGAGCCACTGGAATGGAAGGCTACTGTGAAGGGGGGGGGGAATCTTCAGACGAGCCCACTGAATTGACTTCCAGTGATAGCGAGGTGAGATCAACACAGTTCCCTGTGATAACTCAACTGACTGTGAAGCTTGGGGGTTGTTATGGACTAGAATGGTCGACTATGAAGGGGAGGTGAATGGTGAGACTGTCGATTGCTTAATAGACTATGACACAGATTCATCACATGCACACAATGTGGCCTAATCAAAGTTTTATATAGTTTCAACATGACTTATTTACCTTATCTTTCCAACACTGATCCCTGTAAAACAACACTGGTCACAGGTCTGCAGCCTGAATAACAGACTACTTTTTGTCTTCCAAAGTAGAACTGTTAATTTACCTTGGGCTTCATGCATTCATACTTTCTGGATCAGCCTACCAAGAGGGACATTGTCAAATGTCTTTTTAAATTATATACAGACAATATTGCCTGCCTTTCTCTCATCAAACACTTTTGTAAATTAAATGAGAAAATCTACAAATATTGGGGTTGAATGGAATACCCAAAAGGCTGGAGAAACTCAGCAGGTCATGCACCATCCATAGGAAATAAAGGGAAAACAACCTTTCAGGCCTGAGCCCTTCATCTGGATTCCTGATGAATGATTCAGCAGTGGAGGTATCCAAGGTGTCAGCCTCGTAGAGGCTAAGATTGGTGTGGGAACTGG
This sequence comes from Narcine bancroftii, assembly GCF_036971445.1. Lineage (NCBI taxonomy): Eukaryota > Metazoa > Chordata > Chondrichthyes > Torpediniformes > Narcinidae > Narcine > Narcine bancroftii. Next base: position 433,793,108 of record NC_091469.1, read on the forward strand.
TGAGAGAGTTGGCATGGATGTGGAACAGGGGTGGCCGGGTCCAAGGTAAGTCTTTGTTGTCAGAGACATTGGGAGCTCTGTGTGTGAACAGGATGGGGTGGGAAATTTGTGTCAAAAGCCTCGGGCATTCTGGCCTCCAGGCAGCTGGGGCTGAGGCCTATGCCATCATTGAAGCTTCGGGATTGAGGCTGTGGGCGACCGTGGCTGAGACCCTAGTTCGAGACAGACATTGTGAGCTCCAGACTGCAGGTGGCCAAGGCTGAGATGAGACTAGGGTACACTTTTAAATGTGAGATCTGAAAAATTCCAGATTTTCTGATCCAAAAATGGGTCGACTTTTACATTGACACGAGTATATATGGTACTAACTACTTGCCATCTCCATTTCATTTTGTTTATAGTCCTTTTTTTGGAAAATCCAAGCTCCAGTTTCAAGTTCAAATTTATTTGTATTTCGATTGTACCAGTATAATCTGACAAAAGTGTAATGAGGAATGGTGAGGAACAGTGCAAGACATCCATACAGACATCATGCACATACAAACAATACATATATTAATACAAATATTATTTTAGTACATGTTCTGCCAAAGTGCGCACATACAAATACTCTTGGTAAGTAGTAGAGTCACACAGTATTGTTCTAGCAGTTATTCAGCAGTCTCACTACCTGTGGGAAGATGTTCCTTAGCCTGGTGGTCCTGGTTCTGATATTTCTCCATTTTTGCTCTGATGAGCGTAGCTGGAAGCTGCTGCATGTGGGGTGGTAGGAGTCCACCCTGATTTTGCAAACCCTCTTTAAACAATGATCCCAGTAAATCACATCTATTGGCAGATGTGGGGGGAGGGAGAGCAACCCGAGTGATCATCTCTGCCATTTCTATGGTCCTGTGAATTGACCTCTGATCTGATGCTCTACAGCAGGGGGCCCCCCTAAACCTTTTAGGCCATTGACCCCTTCATGGAGTCCTTGATCTCTCATTGACCCCTAGGCATGGATGTGTTCTTTGTATGTCTATGGGTGGGGGTGGTGGTGCTGTCCCAGGAATGGGGGGGGGGGTGGTTGATGGCACTGACTGACCACCATTCTTCATCCTCCTGTTTGCTTTCAACTTATTAGACAGCTGAAACCAAATACAATATGGCAACCACCAAGCCCATCTCTTGTGAGAGGTTGATCACCAATGCCAGCCCTCACAAAATGTTGTCCACCCCATCCATAGGCATAATTTTCAATAGAAACGCTACTGCCTTCAACCCCAAAAGTTTAATAGACACCCAGGGGTCAATATCGACCACTTTGGAGACCACCACACTGATGCATCCAGCCAGGACACTCTCAATAGAGCACCTGTAGAAAGTTGACAGGATGGTGCTCGGTACCTTTGCCCACCTCAGGCTTGTAAGGAAGTAGTTGCTGTTGTGCCATCCTGACAAGTGAGTAGATGTTATGTGAGGAGATCTTAACAGTGAAAGGATTGTAAATATTGTGGTATACGTAATATTGATTATGGGCAATGGTTGTGGTTTTGAGTCTTATTTCTTTGTGAATATTATCATGTGATGAGTTGCTGCTTAGAAAGTTTATAGAATGTTTGATAAGGCTCCTGATAATGTCCCTTTCAATAAAGAAATTATACACTGTTTTGTCTTCCATCAATTAATTTGCATACCATTCATTATGAAAGGAATTCACAGAGAACACATAACATGCACTGAGAATGCGGCAAGGATAGTAAAAGATTACTGCCATCAGAAGCAGCATGACTCTGGGGAAACTTTGGATTAATCACTAAAATGTGATGTCCCAAATACTTAATGATAATGAACACATGCAGCAAAATTCTTTCTTGTTACAACTGAACAGATACATTTCTTTAATTCCTAAAACAAATTCCTTAGTCCCTAAAAAAGGATAAAGACCCTTTTGATTGTACTTTCTATAAACCAATATTGTTATTGAATGTTGATTCTAAAATTATTTCCTAGATTTTACTTAATAGATTGGAAAATATTCCTTCTCAAACTATCTTTAGTGACCAGACAGGATCTGTAAAGAATCTATATTGACATTTTAATATCTGTAGATTAATGAGTATAACTTTTCCCCCATCACTTAAAACTCCAGAATGTGTAGTGTCAATAGATGCAGTAAAGGTATAGAGTGGAATGGGAATATCTATTTAAAGATTTAATTTCGACCCTGGTTTTATCTCTTGGATTAACTTGATTTATCAAGCTCCAGCCACTATTGTAATTACGAATACAGTAATCAAAAAATATTCACTTTTTGGGTTATTTCAAAGGACTAGACAGGGTCATCCTCAAAGCCTTTTATTATTTAATTTAGCTTTGGAAACCCAAGCAATAGCACTTTGGGATTTTATGATATTCGGGAAATTAATAGAGGAGATGGAATTCAAAGTATCTTTATATGCAGATGACTTGTATATATTTCAGATCCTAAGAGATCTATTCCTCCAATGTTGTCCTTGCTTTCCAAATTTGTTAGTTTCTCCAGATATAAATTGATTCTTTATGGCAGCGAATTATACCCAATACACATGAATGTACCTGCTTATAATCACAACTTTTAGAGTGGTTAAATATTTATCTTGGAGTTAAAATCAGCAAAACATTTAAAGATCTATATTAATTTAACTTTCTTTCTTTGATAGATTATTTGAAACCATCTCTTTCTAAATCTCCATTGGCTTTAAATTTGTCATTAATACTATTAAGATGATGATTGTACCTAAATTTTGTATTTATTTCAAGCTGTCCCAGTTTTTATTCTAAAATCCTTTTTTTGACAATATTGACTCTAAATGATCTTGTATATGGAATAAAAAGAATGCCAGATCGAATAAACACCATCTGCAGAAATTGCAGAAAGATGATGGTATGGCTTTACCTAATCTTAGTCTATTATGGTAGGGCTTGTCCACATGGTGGACTGGACTTGAGCATTGTCCTTAGCAGCAGTCGTGTAACGAGGTTGATTGAGTCTATGGTCTCACACTTGGAGCAGTAGAGAACATCTGTTCATGCTGCAACTTTGTGTGGGCCACTGAAATCCATGTTATCCAATAGGAATCGGATGTCTTTGGGCATCTGCTCGAGAAAAGCCTGCTCAAACATGAGGCATAAATATCCATTGTATTTTTTGGATCTACTATTCTGATATATTTGAATGCCCTTATTGGGTAGATTTCCATGTAGAGGTATTCAGTAGCCTCTTCCTTTCATACTTTCCAAGATTAGTAGACAGACCTTCAATTCAATACTTAAACATACATTACGAATTTGGTTTCAATTTCAGAAGTTCTTTAACTTGACATTTTTTATTTTATCTCGTACCATTTCTTTTTTCAACAGTCTATAATTGATAAGCCTGCTCTTTTTGGAAAGTTAAACAAATCTGAAAAAGACAATTCCTTTATGGATGGTAGCTTATTGAACAATTGTACAATAATTATCATATACCTAAGTTGCATTTTTTTAGATACTTCTGGATTCTTTACTGCCTAACCTTCCAACATTGAACCAACTGGATTTGATTGATGTTTTTTATTTGAACCCTTCTCATAGGGGTTTAATAGATAACATATACAAGTTATTAAGATTGCAATCAAATTTTAATGACAAATTAAAAGTTACATCTTCTAGAGGAATCATGGGAGAAGATTGGTTAATACCTCTTCAATATGTGCTTGTCATTCTTTGATTCAGTTTAAAGTGGTACATCGGGCTCATACGTCTAAACATAGATTGGCCCTTTTTTTTAATGTAAATCCTATTTGTGATGTAAATCAGAAGTGGCTTCTCTAAATTGTATGTTTTGTTCATGTCCTATGTTGCGGACGTTTTCAATATTTTTAAGACTTCGTCAGCTATACTGGATATCATTTTGCAACTATTTTTGGAATTATACTTCCAGAAGTAGGATGAGTTCCTACTTCCACATATCAGGTTGTAGCCTTTTCTACATTGTTGGCTAGAAGAGCTATCTTATTTAAATGGAAAGATTCTAATCCACCTACTTTGACTCTATGGTTTTCTCAAGTTAGGAATCGTACATTTGATAATTCTGTTAAATTTGAAAAGATTTGGTGACCTTTTATAAATTATTTCCACATGACTTAATAAGAATAATTAATTTCCCTTCTAAACTATATTTAATTATATTTATTTTTTTCTTTGTTGTTGAAGACCAGATGATTAATTTTTATTAATAAATTCTCAGGATTGGCTGCCCAGTCTTTTTTTCTTAGATTAGCTGGGGTTATATATATATTTTTTTAAATTTTTAAAATTTTTTTTGAAGATTTCCATTTGAAATGAGAATGGTGTCACACATAGCTGTAGTGGTGAATTAGCTTTGCTTGTCACACATGGTCAGTGGAGAAGCTGCGGCATGGGACTGTCTCTTCCGGTCCAGACCGGAAGGGTGAATGTATGCCTGCATCAGCATGATGCAAGTTCCAGAATGCAGTGGGCAGGACCAGACACAACCTTAAAGGCTGCAGCATGGAATTCAAAGTAAAGCAGTTGTGTTACTTGAGTACTCAGCCTGTGGTCTCAGTCTTTACACTGCACTCGCACACAACCTGCTACACTGGTGGCCCTGATAAGTCTCCACGTCCTGAAGACTTAACACAATGGAACCCACAGCATACTGGAAGAACAGGCCCTGCGCTTGGTTTGGCCAAGCAGAGTCCCAGTTCCAGATCAAACAGGTAACCTCTAATTGGATGAGATACTTCTACATCATCAGCTCGCTCAATCAGGAAGCCACCTCCCTGGTCGATGACTTCACCCAGGCACTGCCAGAGGAAGGTAAATACATGGCTCTTAAAAACTTCATTACACGTATGGACTTTCATGATGTGATAGGGTCCCCAGACTCCTTCACTTGGATGGCCTAGGTGATAGGACCCCATCTGCCCTCATGGATGAAATATTCACACTGATAGTAGGGCACAAGCCCTGCCTCATGTTTGAGTAGGCTTTTCTCGAGCAGATGCCCAAAGACATCGATTCCTATTGGATAACATGGATTTCAGTGGCCCGCACAAAGTTGCAGCATGAACAGATGTTCCCTACTGCTCCAAGTGTGAGACCATAGACTCAATCAACCTCGTTACACGACTGCTGCTAAGGACAATGCTCAAGTCCAGTCCACCATGTGGACAAGCCCTACCAGAGAACAAAGATCTGACCCAAAATGGTGCTTCTACCATCAGCTTTGGGTGGGGGAAGGTGGCATCAGTGCGCAGGTGCTGCCACCTGTGCTTGTTTCCGGGAAATGATGGGGCCAGCTGCCATTAGTAGCTGCGGCGGCTGGCTGACTGAACAGCCTTCTCCATGTCTAGGACAGGATCTCAGCTTGCAGGTTCCTCATGGACAGAGATGAGCATTATTCCACCTATGTCACTCGAGACACACATGAGCCCTCATGGCCCCTCCCTGTGCACTGCCAACAACACTGCCATTAAAACTTCTAGCAAGAGGTGAATTCCTGTATATTTTGGTGAAACTACCTTCAATTGGTCCTTCATGCTGACTTGGGTGGACAAACCTCTATTAGGCACAGATTTCCTACGGGGTATACTCCCTGCTGGTAGACCTCCAGGGCAGAGACTTTCTAGACTGTCCCCTTTAGCATGTCCAGTGAGCCATCCATCCAGCTCACTTCCATGGAGATTCTACATGTTGAATACAGCTGCCTCCTCACTAATTTTCCCTCTATTCTGTGCCCCGGTTCACTACTGTCATGACAAACATGATGTCCAGCACCACATCATGACCACAGACCCATCGATGCATTCGCAAATCTGCCACCTAGCCCCATACAATCTCCACTTTGCCAAGGAAGAGTTTAAACACACGGAAGAACTGTGCACCATCTGCCATGGGCCTCACTCTTACACTTGGCACCAAAGTTCAATGGCAGCTGGAGACCCTGTGGGGACTATAGACGCCTCCACGATAGATGTTGCCCAAACACTACCTAATTCCCTATATCCAAGATTTCGCAGAGCACCTCCATGGTTTGAAGCTTTTCTCTAAAGTTGACTTGATCTGGGGGATACCATCAGATCTCCGTACACCTGGACAATATCCAGAAGACCACTATCATCACTCTGCTTGGTCTTGGAGTTCCTTAGCATTCTTTTGGCTTGAAAAATTCAGCAGACTTTCCAGTGCCTCATGGACATGGTCAGCAGGGACTTGCCTTTCCTTTTCATCTACTTCAATGACATCCTGATAGCCAGCAGCATGCCTGAGGATCCCATGATATACCTGCGCCAGCTTTTCAACTGACTTGCACAGTTTGGTCTCACTGTTAATCCGGCAAAGTGCCAGTTTGGCCTCAAGGAAATAGATTTTCTGGGCCACAAGACTACCAAAGATGGCACCACCCCCTACCCAACAAAGTGGAGGCCATATGACAGTTTGCCAGACCAATGACACTGAAGGGGCTACAAGAGTTCATGGGCATGGTGAATTTTTACCACAGGTTCATCCCTGTGGCAGCTGAGATTATGTGCCCTCTTCATGCTAATGAGAAAGTGCTCATATGGACAGACAAAGCTTATGACACATTTGAGGAGACCAAGAGGCCCTGGCCCATACAACATTGCTAGTCCACCCACAAATAGGTGTACCAATGGCCCTCACAGTCGATGCATTAAACATGGCAGTAGGTGCTGCCCAGAAACAGTTAATTCACGACTCCTGGAGACCTCTCACCATTTTCAGTCGCCACCTGTAACCACCCGAACTGCTGTACAACACATTTGACAGAAAGCTACTGGCCCTCTACCTGGCCGTTTGCCATTTCCACTACTTCCTGGAGGGTCGGCCGTTCACTGTCTACATGGATCACAAGCTGCTCACTTTCACCTTCTCCAAGACCTCTGATCCATGGTCCACCCAACAGCAGAGGCACTTATCCTCTGAATTCACCCTCTCTTTAAAACAAAACATTGTCACTGACGCACTCTCCAGACCAGGGGTCAACGCATTATCACAAGGCATTGACTACCATGATCTGGCTCAGGGCTTTCCTCTCAGCCTGGGTCTCCCGTTTTGGTGTCCCAGTGCACATAACGACTGACTGAGAAGCTCAGTTCCCCTCTCCCCTGTGGAATGAGCTATCCAAACTCCTGGATGCCTAATTGCATCGCACTACAGCCTCCCATCCTCAGGCCAACAGGCTGGTCGAGTGTCACCTGAAATCAGCACTGATAGCATGGCTTGAAACCCAAATGGATAGCCGAACTGCCCTGGTTCTCCTGGGGAATAGCACAGCGCTTAAGTACTATAGTTCAGCTGAGGAAGCTCCAATCTATGGTGAGACCCTTGCTGTCCTGGGCCAGTTCCTTCCTCCAGCACCAATCAAACCACCGACACTGCAGTCGATCTCAAGGGGCTGTGAGACAAACTGGGCTACCTTGGACCACTGCACCATTGCAACACTGTCAGCCACCCTGCAGCTACCCCCCCCCCCCACCCCCCCAAACTTGTCCTCCAGCTAGTATGTATTCTTGCGAAGAGGTGAGCAGAGGACTCGTCTTCAGTGCCCCTATGAAGGACCACTACAAGGTGTTGCAAAGAAACGCATCTACTTTTACACTCGACACTGGGGGAAAGTAGGAGCTGTTCACACTGGACCATTTGAAACCAGCCCACTTGGATTTGTTCCAACCAGTACAGGTCCCCCCAGTGGTACATAGGGGTCAGCTGCCAAGACAGGAGACCTCACCCTCGACACATTGTGACCATCGGTGCCAGTTCTGGGGAGGCAGGAGGTTGTGTCGTGACGCACATAGTTGTAGTGGTGATCCAGCCCCGCTTGTCATGCATGGTCAGTGGGGCAGCTGCAGCAAAGATGGCGTTGCAGGACCATCTCCGGTCCACACTGGAAGGGCACATGTGCGCTTGTGCCAACATGATGAAAATTCTGGAATGCGAGGGGCGGGACCAGACACAGCCTTAAAGGATGCAGAACAGAATTCAAAGTAAAGCAGATGTCTTGCTCGCTCTCAGCCTGTGGTCTGTATTTTTGCTACGCTCACACACAACTTGTTACAAGAACATATTTGTTAACTGTGAGGTAAAGCTATGTTTTATCACCTGATGTGATATAGTGATTTTTTTCCCCTTTTTGATTATGTACTCCTATTCTCCTTATGTATTGTTTACCTATAATATGATTAATATAAAGATTGAAAAAGGAAAAAAAGCTACAATAGTATAAATTAGGGTGCCACAATTAGTGTAGTGGTGAGTACCGCACTATTACAGGACACTGCCAGGGTTTAAATCCACTCCTATCTGTAAGGAGTTTGTACATTCTCCCCATGATGTGTGAGTTTCTTAACAATGCTCCAATTTCCTACCACATTCCAAAGTCGTATGGGGTTAATAGGTTCATTGGTTACATGGTGTAATTGGGTGGTGTGGGCTCTTGGGCCAGAAGGGCTTGTGGCTAAGTTACATAGATTTGGAAAAAAAAATTCAGACATACATCACAGACCCTTTTGGTCCTCAAGCCTATGCCACCCAAATGTCCTACAAACCCCCCCCCCCCGGTAAGTTTTGAATGGTGAGTGGAAACTGGAGCCCTCAAGGAAAACCCACTCAGACCCAACGAGAATGTACAAACTTCTTACAGACTGAAGTTGTGATGCTGGCAACTTGAGTGTTGTGGCAACCGGAACACTAACGTGCCACCCTAAATTTATCTTTAAAGTTAAAATATAAGAGATGATATAAACTAAAGCTAGATTATAAAAATTCAGATACCATAATGCAAGAAAAATTGATAATACAATAATGCAGATAGACATTTTAGGATGTCAGAGCAGTTCATGATTATTGTAACAAGGAAAATAAATGGCCAATCTCAGAATGGTCAGGGATGTAGACAATACAAAATGGCATCCCGCACAGACAAGGTGTATTGGAAATCCCAGAGACTACCACAACCCACTGAAACCCTTCAATTCATATACTGAAAGCATTTTTCTAGCTCAAATACTTTCCTGAATCTGAAGTATGAGCATTTATTATCACATGCATAAGTGCAATATATAGTTACACCAGCAGGCACACAGATACGCAAGATGAATCAAGTATAATGATAGACAGAAAAATCAGATAATAAATATAACAGGATAGATAGGTAAATATTCACCATTGTAGTTAATGGATAAAAAGTAATGTATCAATTGTGCAAACAGCTTTTGCTGGTCCCAGAGTAGTTCATGGGTTGGGTTGCAGTAGTTTGGTGAGGTACAAAAGCCTGATAGATGTTGAGGAAAAAAAACTGCTCTTGAATCTAGAGGTGCTAGACTTCACGGTTCTGTATGTTTTGCCTGAAGGTAGCAGAGAGAAGCGATTGTGACTAGGGTGATGGGAATTCTTTATGGTACTGGCTCTCTTCTTGGTGCCAAATTTATATCTTCAATGGACTTGGGTAAGCTTGCCGCTTTATGCAGTCTGCATTCCTTGGGATTGAAGTGTCCAAATAAGGCACCAATGCACAGTATACTTCCAACAGTGCACCTCCAGAAGTATGATAAAGTATTTGACAACATGCTAAATCTCCTCAGACCTCTTGGAAAATTAGGTACTGGTGTGCTGCCTTCATGTTTGCCTTGATGTGCTACCTCCAGGAGAGGTCCTCTGATAGATAGACTCTGAGGAACATGAAAGTATTAACCCTCTCCACCACCATCCTGTCAATGTATGCTGGTGCATGGCCCTTTGGCTTACCCTTGTTGACTGAGAATCTGGTTGTGTGATGTCAGAATGACAATCTCCATCCTATATCTGACTTCTCATCACCTGTTATTCTGCCAAAAATGGTGGTGTTATTAGTTTTGGAGGTGAACTTGGCTACACAGTAATGTCTTAATAGGGAATAGAGCAGAAGACAAAGCACATAGCCTTGAAAAGCCTGTGTGGATGGTCAGCATGGAGGAGATGATGATTGGGGTCAGCCGATGATGAAATGGAGGATACACTTGCAAAGGGAGTAACAGTGTGCCAGATCCTGGAGTTTGGTTATTAGCTTTGCTGGTATAATGGTGTTCTCAGTTGCTGCAGCCACAGCCAGCCTGGCTCTGTGGAGGTCTTTGTGGATTAAAGTCTGTTGTTCGGTCTTTACCTTGTGTGTGACTGAGCCTGTTCCAAGCTCTTTGTGACTTTACAACCAGCTGGGGCAAATTTTCACAGATTCACCACCTTCCACAAGAAGAAATTTTTGTGGATCTCAGTTTTAAAAGAGCTGCCCTTTGTTGTGGGGCAGGCGGAGGCCCCGGTCCGGGCAGGGAGTGGGAGGCGGCGGCCCCAGTCCGGGCACAGGGAGAGCAGCAGCGGCCCCGGCCCCGGTCCGGGCGAAGGGTAGGCGGCGGCGGCCCCGATACGGGCAGGAGCAAGGGGGAGACGGCGGACCCAGCCTCGGTCGAGTGAGGCAGGCGGAGGCCCCGATCCGGGCAGAGAGTGGGAGGCGGCGGCCCCAGTCCAGGCACAGGGTGAGCTGCGGCGGCCTCGGCCCCGGTCCGGGCAGTATGGACCGACCTAGGAGGGGAGGCAGGCCCCTCCAGCCCGGGTAAGAAACCTGCATAGGAGAAGGCCACTCCGATATAAAACCTATGACCCAAGGACCTCGCTGCCACGTCCCAGCTTGCTTGGCCACGGCACACGAACCATGGGTGTAAAGGGTGGGGCCAGTACTGCGCGCACTGCACTCCACCTAAAAGCTCCTTTGCGCAGGCCCGAGGACAGGTCCACGTCCTCCCCCTCCACGTCCTCCCCCTCCACGTCCTCCCCCTCCACGTCCTCCCCCTCCACATCCTCCCCCTCCACGTCCTCCCCCTCCACGTCCTCCCCCTCCACGTCCTCCCCCTCAAAAGATGCTCACAAACTCAAGCTAGCATGCTGGAACATCAGAACCATGCTAGACAAGGCTGACAGCCACCGACCTGAACGTCGGTCTGCCCTCATTGCACATGAACTCCTCAGACTTGACATCGACATAGCCGCTCTCAGTGAAGTCCGCCTGGCAGATGTAGGCAGCCTCCAAGAACGCGGCGCAGGCTACACACTCTACTGGTCTGGCAAGCCTTCGGATGAACGACGCTTATCTGGTGTAGGCTTCATGGTCAAGAGCTTCATTGCCTCCAAACCTTCCGACAGGCCTCTCGGACCGAATCATGTCCATGCGACTCCCCCTTCAAAACAAGCGTCACATCACCCTCATCAGTGTCTATGCTCCAACCCTCCAGGCGGAACCAGCAGAAAAGGACAAGTTCTACACCGACCTGCGCAACCTCATCCAACGCACCCCTACAGCCGACAAGGTTGTCATCCTTGGCGACTTCAACACTCGTGTCGGCAAAGACTCAGAAACCTGGCCAGGAATCCTGGGCAAGCATGGCGTCGGCAAGTGCAACGACAATGGGCGCCTCCTGTTGGAGCTCTGCGCAGAACAGCGGCTTGTCATTACAAACACCCTTTTTCAGCAGAGGGACAGCCTTAAGACCACCTGGATGCATCCCCGATCCAAACACTGGCACCTCCTGGACTACATCCTGGTGCGAGAAAGTGACAAACGAGATGTGCTCCACACCAGGGTCATGCCTAGCGCGGAATGCCACACTGACCACCGGCTGGTTCGCTGCAAGCTCAACCTTCACTTCAAGCCAAAGCCCAGGAACAATAAAGTCCCCAGAAAGAGGTTCAATGTTGGAAACCTGCAGTCAGACGAAGCGAGAGGAAACTTCCAGGCAAACCTCAAAGCAAAGCTCGACGATGCAACCCGCCTCACGGACCCGTCCCCTGAAACCCTCTGGGATCAGTTGAAGACTACCATACTGCAATCCACTGAAGAAGTACTGGGCTTCTCCTCCAGGAAAAACAAGGACTGGTTTGACGAAAACAGCCAGGAAATCCAGGAGCTGCTGGCAAAGAAGCGAGCTGCCCACCAGGCTCACCTTACAAAGCTGTCCTGTCCAGAGAAGAAACAAGCCTTCCGTCGCGCATGCAGCCATCTTCAGCGCAAACTCCGGGAGATCCAAAATGAGTGGTGGACTAGCCTCGCCAAACGAACCCAGCTCAGCGCGGACATTGGCGACTTCAGGGGTTTCTACGAGGCTCTAAAGGCTGTGTACGGCCCCTCACCCTAAGTCCAAAGCCCGCTGCGCAGCTCAGACGGCAAAGTCCTCCTCAGCGACAAGATCTCCATCCTCAACCGATGGTCAGAACACTTCCAATCTCTTTTCAGTGCCAACCGCTCAGTCCAAGATTCCGCCCTGCTCCAGCTCCCTCAGCAGCCCCTAAGGCTAGAGCTGGATGAGGTTCTCACCCTGGATGAGACATATAAGGCAATCGAACAACTGAAAAGTGGCAAAGCAGCAGGTATGGATGGAATCCCCCCAGAGGTCTGGAAGGCTGGCGGCAAAACTCTGCATGCCAAACTGCATGAGTTTTTCAAGCTTTGTTAGGACCAAGGAAAACTGCCTCAGGATCTTCGTGATGCCACCATCATCACCCTGTACAAAAACAAAGGCGAGAAATCAGACTGCTCAAACTACAGGGGAATCACGTTGCTCTCCATTGCAGGCAAAATCTTCGCTAGGATTCTACTAAATAGAATAATACCTAGTGTCGCCAAGAATATTCTCTCAGAATCACAGTGCGGCTTTCGCGCAAACAGAGGAACTACTGACATCGTCTTTGCCCTCAGACAGCTCCAAGAAAAGTGCAGAGAACAAAACAAAGGACTCTACATCACCTTTGTTGACCTCACCAAAGCCTTCGACACCGTGAGCAGGAAAGGGCTTTGGCAAATACTAGAGTGCATCGGATGTCCCCCAAAGTTCCTCAACATGATTATCCAACTGCACGAAAACCAACAAGGTCGGGTCAGATACAGCAATGAGCTCTCTGAACCCTTCTCCATTAACAATGGCGTGAAGCAAGGCTGTGTTCTCGCACCAACCCTCTTTTCAATCTTCTTCAGCATGATGCTGAACCAAGCCATGAAAGACCCCAACAATGAAGACGCTGTTTACATCCGGTACCGCACGGATGGCAGTCTCTTCAATCTGAGGCGCCTGCAAGCTCACACCAAGACACAAGAGAAACTTGTCCGTGAACTACTCTTTGCAGACGATGCCGCTTTAGTTGCCCATTCAGAGCCAGCTCTTCAGCGCTTGACGTCCTGCTTTGCGGAAACTGCCAAAATGTTTGGCCTGGAAGTCAGCCTGAAGAAAACTGAGGTCCTCCATCAGCCAGCTCCCCACCATGACTACCAGCCCCCCCACATCTCCATCGGGCACACAAAACTCAAAACGGTCAACCAGTTTACCTATCTCGGCTGCACCATTTCATCAGATGCAAGGATCGACAATGAGATAGACAACAGACTCGCCAAGGCAAATAGCGCCTTTGGAAGACTACACAAAAGAGTCTGGAAAAACAACCAACTGAAAAACCTCACAAAGATAAGCGTAGACAGAGCCGTTGTCATACCCACACTCCTGTTCGGCTCCGAATCATGGGTCCTCTACCGGCACCACCTACGGCTCCTAGAACGCTTCCACCAGCGTTGTCTCCGCTCCATCCTCAACATCCATTGGAGCGCTTTCATCCCTAACGTCGAAGTACTCGAGATGGCAGAGGTCGACAGCGTCGAGTCCACGCTGCTGAAGATCCAGCTGCGCTGGATGGGTCACGTCTCCAGAATGGAGGACCATCGCCTTCCCAAGATCGTGTTATATGGCGAGCTCTCCACTGGCCACCGTGACAGAGGTGCACCAAAGTAAAGGTACAAGGACTGCCTAAAGAAATCTCTTGGTGCCTGCCACATTGACCACCGCCAGTGGGCTGATAACGCCTCAAACCATGCATCTTGGCGCCTCACAGTTTGGCGGGCAGCAACCTCCTTTGAAGAAGACCGCAGAGCCCACCTCACTGACAAAAGGCAAAGGAGGAAAAACCCAACACCCTACCCCAACCAACCAATTTTCCCCTGCAGCCGCTGCAACCGTGTCTGCCTGTCCCGCATCGGACTTGTCAGCCACAAACGAGCCTGCAGCTGACGTGGACTTTTTACCCCCTCCATAAATCTTCGTCCGCGAAGCCAAGCCAAAGAAAAGAAGATAATGGTGTTGAATGCCTAGGTGAGGTAAATGAACAACAACCTGATGTAGGTGTTCTTGTGGTCCAGGTAACCTAATGCAGAGTAGAGACCAGCGAGGTGTTGATCTGTTTTGGCAATAGACAAATCAAAGTGGGTCCAGGTACTTGTGACAGAAATTGTATTGCTCCATAACCAAATTCTCAAAGCACTTCATCACAGTCGACATAATGGCTGATAATCATTGAGGTAGGTCACCTTGCTCTTCAAGTGCATCAGTATGATGGATGCTCTTTGAAAGCAGGTAGAAACCTCAGACCACAGCAGTCAGTTTGAAAATATCCATAAAAGCTGCTTTTCTAACTAGGAAATTCATTGATTCATGGATTGATTGCTGGATGTCACATGGAGGTGATATCCAGCTGGCCTCACATAATCACGGGCAACAAACAAACCAGACTGAACAAAACCATTTGGACTGAGATTATGTTTTGGGGGGAAGGGAGGAGGATATAACTTGATAATGTGTGATATCCCTCATACTGGTCTCCTGTGAAATGTAGATGAAGGAGATCAACATTTACTGTGAATTAATAATCACAACAAACTGCTACATGAAATTATATTCACTGGCTGTTAATATTCTTTATCTAACTCTTTGGATTTTTAAAAATTCTGACAAATTGGATTGTACATTATGGACAGATTTAGAATTGAAATCTATACAGTGGCTTCTTTCTGGGTACCTTTCTTCCATTTAATTTTTTCCCAGATCAATAAGGATACAGTATAACGCTGATTATCAAAAATCAGACACTCGAATTCTCATTTATCTGATTTGTGTGGTTTTTATTTAACATTTGGAAAAAAGAGGATATCTGAAACACATCAGAAATCCGTATTTATCCAAAATATTTTGGAACCAAATTCACCTCACAGGTTGAAAAAATTCAATCGACATGAAATTTCAACAATTGTCCTTGTTTCAGGAAACTCCTTCCCATCTCTCTTTACATTTCGTCTTTACCTTCCCCTATTGAATTTCCTCTATAACTCTCCCTCTCAAACTGCATCCCACTGTAAACCAGCCGCAAGCAGTCGGAAGAATCCCTTGTCCAAGCATCATCAAGGAGAGTGGTCTCCTGGGCAGGAGCTGACCTCTGGCTCAGTGGTGTCCTTCCTCTTCCCTTCCCCCCTTCCTCCTCTTCCCCACTTCCCCCCTTCCCCACTTCCCCTTCCCCCCTTCCCCACTTCCCCCTTCCCCCCTTCCCCCCTTCCCCCTTTCCCCCTTCCCCCTTCCCCCTTACCCCCTTCCCCCTTCCCCTTCCCCCTTCCCCTTCCCACCTTCCCCCCTTCCCCCCTTCCCCCCTTCCCCTTCCCCTTCCCCCCTCCGCTTCCCCTTCCCCCCTCCGCTTCCCCTTCCCCTTCCCCCTTCCCCTTCCCCCTTCCCCTTCCCCCTTCCCCCTTCCCCTTCCCCTTCCCCTTCCCCTTCCCCTTCCCCCTTCCCCCTTCCCCCTTTCCCCTTCCCCTTCCCCTTCCCCTTCCCCTTCCCCCCTCCCCTTCCCCTTCCCCTTCCCCCTTCCCCCTTCCCCCTTCCCCTTCCCCTTCCCCCTTCCCCCTTCCCCTTCCCCCTTCCCCTTCCCCTTCCCCTTCCCCCTTCCCCTTCCCCTTCCCCTTCCCCCTTCCCCTTCCCCTTCCCCTTCCCCTTCCCCTTCCCCTTCCCCTTCCCCTTCCCCTTCCCCTTCCCCTTCCCCTTCCCCTTCCCCTTCCCCTTCCCCTTCCCCTTCCCCTTCCCCTTCCCCTTCCCCTTCCCCTTCCCCCGTATTTCAGTGAAAGGAAGATCAATGAGCACCAACCAAGGGCAGCATCAGAGCACTGTTATGGAGTTCATTCAGGAGTCTGATGACTAATGATGAAACTGTCTTAACCTGTGAGTACATGTTTTCACACCTTTGAGCCTTCTTCCTGATGTCCAGGATATGATGGGTCTTTAAGGATGTCGGCTGTCTTTCCTCGACAATGTTTGGAATCTGGAATACTCTTCATTGGTGGAGACAGGTTCTTCTGCAGATTTCAAAAAGGAATTGGATAACTATAGAGTAAGGAAACAGTTGTAAGGCAACGGAGAAGGGTCTGTAAGGTGTGGGGTAGAAAGACTGAGTGTCGGTGGACAACTATTATTCTATGATTTTTGTCTGCAGACAATAGCAGAGTAGTCCAACATTAATGCATTGGCCACCAGAGCAGAAACATGCACAAAATCATTTAGGATAAAACCACATATTAGAGGATGGTGAGCCAGTGAAATGGATGGTAGAATTGAGAGCAGCAAGAAACTCCACCTGCTGAGATGCTGGGAAATATGAGCAAAGACTGTTCCAAAAATCAAAGCAGATACATGCCTTAGTGTGATGGAGCTGTGTGGTGTCAGCAAATGTGGAGACACTGATGCTGTGTTTTAGAATGACGTTAGGTGAGAAATGTAGTTGAGAAATGTGAGGTGGACACAAAAGATCCTTTTGAGATGCTGGGAGATGGTACAGTTGTGAGATGACACAATCCACATAAAATTTGCTGATTTCTGTGAGCGCAAGTTGCAATATTCTAGATGATTATCTTAACCCACTTAGACAAATTGCTCTTGAAACTGTAGGTTTGTGTAATAGAAGTAATTCCCTATGGCCAGATGTAACTCTCAGCTGTGGTTTAGGAAAAAATAAACTGAAGCTGCTCAAATTGAGAAAGGAGATTAATGTTTGAATTGAAAACTCATTCTATTGCTTTTTATGTAAGAAGCAATAAAATCCAAGTTCATCCTTATTTTTCAATTTTCCAATTTTTTTTTTGCTTGTGCAGTGACTTGTGCTGTGGATAGAAGCATGGATCTCCTACATTATTGGCTCCCTTCCTACCCTGGCAAACATTTTGACAATGTGGACTGTCCTTGGAGAACTTGAACATGAGCAGCTGGAACCATTCTGTGGTGTCCAGCTGGAACCATTCTGTGGTTCCCAGAACAGTTCCAGCTGCATGGGGGATTATGGTTCGGGAAGTTGGCCATTGCTCTGCTGCATTTGAACCACAGAGAGCGGCCCCAAAGGCTGAAGCAGCCCAGTGAGGCTGTCTCCACTGAGGCTGTCTCCACTGATTATTCTTCCCTGAGGTCTCCTGCTGACTCGAGGGTACCCGTCCATCGCCCCTGTCTTGAGGGGGTCATGGAGAGAGAGGGGTGAATGGGGAGATGGGTCATGGGCTGACGACATCATCAGGTCAGGTGGCAGAGCACTACGCTCTGCAGATTATCCTTCCCCAAGAAGGGTCAGAATCTGTGCCATGGAGCCAGCCACGGAGCATTCAGGAAGATGCGACTTCAGCCATAAGGGTGAAGAACCGCCGCCTTTACATACTGGTATTTTCTCTGCTTGAAACTATCTACAGAGATTATGTTACAAAGAATCAAAAGTTAGTTGGAAAGTAGAAGGTCTGATGAGAAATAATTGACATGAAATGTTAACTCTTCTTTTCACAGATGCTGCCTGTGTGGTATTTCTTCAGCTTTTGTTAATTTTATTAACTATCTGAAGACCTATGTTTAAATCCAACAAACAACTCTGAAATTTATATTAATAAGCTGAAAACTTAATCAAAAAATAATATTAAGTAATCCTAACCACAAATTGGATTTACCAGATTGTTGTCGAAATTTATCTATTTCATGTATATCTTTCAGGTCTGCCTTCCTTTACTCTGTCTGGTGTGTATGCTTCCTGTCAAGGTACTAAATGTATAGCAGAACCATCAAGTACATTACACAGATTTTAATGAGTCACACCAGCGGGAATGAGCAATGTTACAGGTAGACAATGTCACCTTTAGCTGATACAGCTGCTAATTCAAAGAACCCACTCGAGGGGTACGATATTTAAGGACAATTCTTGAATACAAATTTGACAAATGTCTCTGAAGGTATAGTTACAAGTTAAGGTATTACAGTCGGTATATGCACATTTCCAAAGATGGAAATGGTTGTCATCATTTGGCTTTTTACATTTATACGTTATAATTAAAAGATATGAATTTGTAGCATATAAAATTAGAAGCAGTCTGGAAAGTTTCCCCCAAAATCCAGTGACTTCTGTGCTCTGCCTGCCTCAGTTTGTCTTTCATTAACACTTTCAAATTCCAGTTTCACCCTAAACAGAAAACCATTGATACCAACAATAGGGAGGGAAGCTGCTAGGGTGACGTTCTGTGAAGCATAGGTCTTGTTGGCACCTTCAGTGTGGCTCTGCACATCCTGTAGCTTTTGACAGCTAGATCGT
This sequence comes from Narcine bancroftii, assembly GCF_036971445.1. Taxonomy (NCBI): domain Eukaryota; kingdom Metazoa; phylum Chordata; class Chondrichthyes; order Torpediniformes; family Narcinidae; genus Narcine; species Narcine bancroftii. The sequence goes on from NC_091469.1 coordinate 433,811,585, forward strand.
GTCTTGACGAATAGTGGAATCAATCAGCTGCATTTGGGCAGGAAGCTGATTTATGAATGGGAGCCAATTTATGAATGGGAGCCTGCTTGACATGTAGTGGAATTGATCGGCAAGGCATTTATCGTCTTTGAGTTAAATACATTATGTTAGACATTATGGATTATAGAGCTCGGGGTTACAGTAGTTACTTTGAGCTGATTTGGGCAGAAGAGGTCATCAATTCTAAGTTCCTGTCTGGAATGTTCCTTGGCTCAAAACTTGTTCCCCCCCTCCCAACCCCCAGCCAACGAAAACATGTACTTGCAGGTTAAGACAGTTTCATCATTGTAATGCAATACAATGGACCACTCTGCTACAGATCCCATTGGCTCTGGAAGCCTGTGACTTTATTTCTGTTATAGAGGAAAAACTCTGCTGATTTTCTTATACTTTATATTTAAAGATAGCCTATGAATGCAAACTTCTACAACTGATCTCGTTGACTCCGTTTCACCACTATTGCTGTGTTGAAGCAAAGAACAAAACTGGACTTGGTATTGAATGTGGGAATAACAAAGTTGTTTCTAACTTGATCAAAATCACTTAACTTAGTGCACCTTTATTATGAAGATTGATGTCCCAAATCCAAGTGAATGGGCCCATGCTAGATACACGAGCAGAAGCTGGAATGTAGCAGAAGGGCCATGCAGAGAGCCATAGGACTCGGTGCTTTAACACATTTCCTATCTCAATTCTGCAAGAGGAAGGTTCTGACAAGCAAAGTAAAGCCAGCTGTTGCTTTTGTACAAATCCACCATCTAGTCTTTAATGCTGTTTGGCTAAATACACTTGTCTCTCTGTGGCACTTTGCAAAGGTTTACACTACAACTTCGAGTGAAATGATTGATACCTTTCACCTTGTGTTATAGTGATTTTGCACAATTCTGTCATCTGAAATTTGACCCCACCTTTCTGTCTCCACAGGGATCACTTGCTCTGTTGACACAACCTTCCCACCCACCTCTCCTTGACCTCTAGTACTTCCCCAGCAACTGCAGGATATGCAATACTTGCATTTACACCTCCTCACTCACCACCATCTGGGGTCCTAAACGGCCCTTCCAGATGAGGGAAAGATTCATGCACACCCCTTCTAATCTCATCTACAACATTTGGTGCTCCTAATATAACTTCCTTTATATCAGTAAGACCCATCATAGATGGGAGACTGTTTCGCAGAGCATTTACCCTCTGTTGATGATGTTGTCTCTGTCCTGTCTCTCTCTTCTTCTGTACCCCTTTGATTTTTCAATTTCTCCTTTTTTGTCCTTTTTTCCCCAACCACAATTGTCCAGATTTCAGCACCAGCAGTCTTTGTCTCTACTGTTTATGACTCATCTTTCTACTTCAATCAGTTTGTTTTACTTGCTTCTATCCCTTTGGCACCTGCCACTCCTCTGCCTCTCTCCATCATTTCTCACTCTTGTTTGGTTTACTAATCCTGTGCTGTCCTTGGAAGAACTGATGGAGTTGAATTCCCCTATTGACCAGTTAAAAATTAAAGAAGCAATGAGTTCATTATAAAGCAATAAGGCCCTGGGTGAAGATGGCTTTCTGGCTGAATTTTATAAGGAATTTAAAGAGTTATTGCTTCCTCTATTTCTAGATATGATTCATCAAGCTTCAGTAACATATATTTTGCCTGAATATTTTTCTACTGCAATTATTACAATAATACCAAAAAAGGACAGGGACCCTTTAAAGCCTGTTTCATACAAACCAATATCTTTACTGAATGCAGATTTCAAAATTGTTGCAAAAGATTTGCCTAATAGAATAAATAGACTATTACTAAAGTTAATAAATGGTGATCAAACAGGTTTTGTTAAAAAGAGACTAGCTGGTGATGATATAGTGAGATAATTAAGTATTATTCATTTAGGACAAACAAAAGGAGATTTAAGAGTTGCTGTAGCATTGGATGCAGAAAAAGCCTTCCATATATTGGAATGGGACTTTTTTAAGGTGTTGGATAAATTTGGACTTGGACAATTCTTTATTAATTGGATTAAAGCACTATATATTAGCCCAAAGGCTAAAGTAGTAACCAATGGACAAATTTTGATACCTTTTAATTTACAGAGATCAAGCAGACAAAGATGTCCTTTGTTGTGAGCACAATTTGTATTAGCCATTGAACTTTTTGCAGAGATGATTAGACAAGATGCATCTATTAAGGAATTCAGAGTTGGTCATGAAGAACATAATACATCATATGCAAATAGACTAATTTTGATTTATTTGACTGAACCTGAGTAGTTTTTGAGACAATTACATTTTCGGTTAGAAGAATTTGGATAAGTTTTGGATTATAAAATAAATTGGGATAAAAGTGAAGTTATGCCATTTACAAAAAATAATTATATGATATGTTAATGGAATACTCAGTTTAAATGGGAAAAAAGTGAGATCAAATGTTTGGGGATTAGAACTGATTGAAGAATTTATTTAAACTGTACTACCTTTGTCTCAAAGTTGAAGAGGATTTTTCAAAGTGGATGATGCTACCTATTACCTTAATAGGAGGAGTTAATTGTATAAAGATGAATATTTTTCCAAGAATTCAATATCTCTTCCAGACATTCCCTATTTCAATACCTCAGAAATGTTTTAAGGAACTCAATAAATAGATTCGGAATTTGTTATTGAAAGGAAGAATTTATAGAGAATCGATGCAGAAATTAATATGGAATTGTGAATTGGGGGATTACAACTTTCAATTTTTTATAATTATTATAGAGCAGCTCAGATGTGATTTATTGCATCCTTCTTTGAAGGAGAGACCATACTAGCATGGTTAATATAGAACTGGGGAAAATTGGACAAAAATCAGCTGCAGCTTTTATTTACAAATGGAATTCAAGATTGATGACACAAACTAAAGATACAACTTTACTGAAGCATTTAATAGATATTTGGGGTAAGATGGGCAAATTGGAACTAAAGACCCTATACCCCTTGTTTCAGAATAGCTTGATACCTTTTTCGTGAGATAACACATTTTTGAAAGTATTGTCCAAAAAAAGAGTAAGACATTGAAGATTGTTATGAACAAGGGCTGTTAATGTCCTTTATTCAAATGAGGGATATGGAATACTAGAAATATGCTTTTTTGTTACTTCCAAATAAAAAGATTTTTAAGAGATAAATTAGGATCAGAGAGTTGGCTACCCCCAAGCAATGAAATGGAAACTTATTAAATGAGGAACAGTACGGAAATTTACTTCTGCAATGTATCTTGTACTACAAAGAGCAAGTTGTAAACCTGGACTTTATAAATCTAAATAGAAATGGGAACAGGATTTGTGTATTATAATAGATGAACAAACATGGATAGATTTGTGCAGAAATTTTGTCTAATACAATTAATGTATGATATAGATTGGTAACTTTATGTATCAATTATATATCTCAGCATATAAATTGCATAAAATAAAATAAGATTATCAAATAATGTTTTGGGTGTGATATAGAAGAAAGCACTTTTTTTACACTCTACATGGGCGTGTCCAAGTGAGACCTTTTTGAGTGAAAGCAAGGGAATTGCTAAAACAAATTACTTGTATTTTATTCTCACAAAATCCTGACCTTTTTTTTAGGGAATGTGGAAAGGGCAAACCTTAAATTGAAACTTTCACTAAATCAAAAGAAGTTTGTGAAAATAGTATTGGTGATGGTAAGAAAGTGTATTGCAGTTGCTTGGAAGTCAGACTTGTGTTTGGGTGTCGACAGATTACATGCTGAAATTCAAAAGTCTAACAAAAATTACTTATAATTTGAGAAATAAGTACAATACATATTTACAAATATGGGGCCCATATATATGCAAGATAGGTATTGTGGTTTAAATTTGTCTCTTCCAATTGTCGATTCCTATGATCCCACCTAATGGTGCAGATAGCTACTTGATGGTTAAGTCCTTGGTGTACCTTGGCCTATCCTAGTACAATCCAGTAGTCTTTCTTTTTCTTACTTCTTTCTATTTCTTTATGTTATCATACAACATAATCATGTATAAGTAATGACTGTTTTTGTCTGTGCGATTGGGGTTAGGGAGGGTTTTAGTTTTAAGGGGAGGGGGTGTAATTCTCTTTTGTAGTCAGAGTTAACTTGTACTAATATGATGGATGTGAATGAGTGTTTATATACTACATCTATGAACATTATAAAATAAGGTATTCAAAAATAAATCCTATATAGGTCTCCTGTCTCACCCCTCTTATCCTGCATTCTTCACACAGGTTTCTGTGCTAACTTTCCTCAGTCCTCATGAAGAGATTTGGCTCAAAATGCCAACTATTCTTTTTCTCCCATTGATGCTGTTTGACTTGCTAATTCTTCAGACAGGATGTATTTAACAGGAGAACTTGTAGAACATAGACCAGTGCAACACACTATGCCCCTCTAATGTTCTGCTGACCTATATAAACCTTCGTGATCAATCTAACTTTTCGCTTCCTAATAGCCAATAACCCTCCATTTTTCCTACATCCATGTGTCCATCTAAGTGACTCTTTGTATCAATCTTTACCACTACCCCTGTCAATGTATTCCAGGCACCCATCACTTACTGGTTATATCAGAGGTTTATATACATATACACACACACAATGTTTCAGACTTGAGCCCTTCATCAAGGCATAGAAAAATGTCAGCAGGGATAAAAAAAATTAATGGGGAGAGAAGCATGGTCCCAAAGCAGGAAGTAATAGATGCACAAGGAAGGGAGCACAGCAGCAAGCAGGGTAGGTGAAGAGAGAGGGAAGGGTGTGTGTGGCAGATTATGTTGTGTTTGTATTGTATATAGATGTTTTGGGGAGATAAATTGGGGCAGGATTTTTAGTTTGGGTTCATACAAACAAAATAGATTTCATTTAAAATACAGGAGCTCTGCGCAAGCCAGACAGGGTGGCTCCTGGGGGCTTTGCAAAAACTGGGGAATGCCCAAGAGACTTCACTAATTGATTGTTGTTTTGAAAAGCAACAGATGAAAGAGACTGGAGGAGTAGTTCAGAGCTGCAGGCTGTCTGGGAGTGCAGCTTGCTGTTCTGAGTCATGTGGTTTTTGCAAGCAGAGAGAGTTGAACAGCTTTGTGTGTGTGTGTGTGTGTGTGTGTGTGTGAGAGAGAGAGAGAGAGAGAAAGATCAATTTTGTAGTGCTAGTCAGCAGCAGCTGCTGGGAATGGAATAGGACAAGCTGGAAAGATTGTGGGGAAAACCCCATTTGAAAGACTAGTCAAACCCCTTGTGGTTCATGTAGGAGGAGAGGACTAGCTGCCTAAAATTTCACTTGAAATAGAGAACTCTGTGGTGACCTGAAAGAAAGAGGTTATCATCTGAAAAACCCTGATGGGGCAAGTTTCTTCGGCAAGGCATTGATGTGGCTCATTCAAAGGAATCAGTTTGTGTCCTGGAACAACAAATCTCTCTGAAAACTGACAAAAACCTTCCTGAGTGGTAACCATTTATCTTTCAAGCTCCAAATTCTGGTGAACTTCATAAATGTTAGATTCTGTGCACAGTATAAGAATTGCCTGCAACCAGTTAACTTGGAGGAATGAGAAGTGAGATTGGACTGTGAATCAAATAACTTTTCTGAACTTGCACACATATTACATACAAGTGTGCTTAGAATTAGAAGGGGGTTAAGTTAGGTTAGTTAAGTTAATAGCAATAAGTTGAAGTGTGATTCTGTTTTCATGTTTAAAGATAATTAAAAGCAACTTTAGTTTAAGTAACCATTTGTCTTAGTGAATATCTATTGCTGCTGGGTTTTGGGGTCCTCTGGGCTCATAACTAAGTATAGAAGAAGAGGTATGGGAAGGGAGGGAGAATGGAGATTAGATTGGCAGTAACCAGAGAAGTCTATGTTTATGCCACCTGGCTAGAGATGTTGATACCTCCTGCCTTTCAGACCATATTCCACCCCTTTCCCCTCCCCTCTTACCTTTTAGTTTAGATGCTTGCCAACAATTTTCAATACCAAGGTGAAGGGCTCAAGCCTGAAACATTGGTTATTTATATTTATCTTTGCTATATAAAGTAAACTGTTTCACCTGCAGACTTTCATGTTTTACTACCTCTAAATGTTCTTCTACTAATCTTAAACCGATGTTGTCTGATATTGGCCAGTGCTGCCCTGGGGTAAAGATGCTGGATGCCCACCTATCTGTGCACTTATGATCTTGTACACCTTTACTACATAACAATACATCTCTTATTAGTGGTGTATGATGTCTAAAGGTATTTTGTTCTACAATAGAGGTGTATAATAGTAGATTTCTTAGCGCATTAATGGCCACACAAGATACGCCTAGTTGGGCACAGATAGAATTGGCAGTTATTTCTGAAAAATTTTCGAATGAATTTTTATTTCGATTGGAATAAAAATTTGTTACGAACTTATGATGTACCAATATTGAAACATTTAATGAATTTATGCACAAGTAAATAACATAAAATGGGATTGAAAAATAAGTGGTCGTGAAGATTACCATTATATAATAATCAACTTGTTCCTTTCATGGTATCTAATACTATTTTGAAACAATGGGAGGAGAAAGGAATACATAATTTATCTGACTGTTTTTTAGAAGGTCATTTTTGTTCTTTTGTAGAATTGCAAAAGAGATTTGATATAAGTGGTTATTCTATATTTGTGTATTATCAGTTAAGATCTTTTGTAAAACAGGTATGCGGTCGTCAAATGAATTTACTGTCTGAAACTGATTTTGAGAAATATGTGCTCTCATTTCCAAAAAAGGGTTATATATCAGGTTTGTATCGTATTTTGTTGGAAAGTGAAAGTAAAATAGATTGGGATAAAGATAAAATGAAATGGGAAAAAGATTTAAGTTTAACAATAACTGAAGAAGATTGGTCTGAAATCTGCCGTAATAGTGTTCAAAAATTGATTAATGCTAGATTGGCGATGATTAATTATAGTTTTATACATCAATTATATTTAACACCCGAAAAATTAAAAAAAATTGGTTTTAGTAAGTCAGATCTTTGTTTTCATTGTGATCAGGTTTCTGGTACTTTTTTACATGCTATTTGGTTGTGTGATCGGTTACAACAATTTTGGAAAGGTATTCAATCTGTATTTAATAATCTATATAATCTTCATATTGTGTTAGACCCTGATATATTTTTATTAGGGAATATGCAACCGTTGATTGATTTAGAATTAGATAATTACCAGATCTCTTTTATTTACTTAGCGCTGGCAGTGGCCAAGAAATGTATAGCGATTACTTGGAAGAATAGAAATGTATTGTCTTTAGATAGGTGGTATTCAGAGATGAAGTTTTGTTTGGTTATGGAAAGAATATCTTTTTCTATACAAGATAAGATGTCTTTTTATGAGTTAAAGTGGATCCCATTTATTGATTATATACAATTTAAAAAAGTTTGAATTAATCATTTTTTTTCTTTAAAAAATCTTTTTTTAATTATATATTTTTTATATATATATGTTTTCTTTTTTTTCTTTTTTTTCTTTTTTTTAGTTTTTTTTATTATTGTTTTTTTTCATTTAAGTTCTTTTTGTTTTTGTTTTTTTCATATATATTCTTATATAATAAAAAATTTTTGGATTAATAATTAATACTTAATTAATATTTTGTTTTTTTATATCGATTTTTTTTTAAAGATATATATTTTTTATTTTTTTATTATACTAATAGTATTAATTCTTCACTCTTTATTGTGGGGGCGGGGAGGGGGGGGGTTTAGGGGTTAAAAATAGTTTTTTTTAGTCTTAGTTTTTAGTTGTTAGGGGGAGATGCCGAGATTGGTATTGTATTAACTATGTTACTTTGTACTTGTATTACTTTATTTTGTATTTTTTCTGTACGTGAACTACTTACTTTCTTCATGTGTTATAATTAATAAATAAAGTTTCGAAGAGGTGTATAATAGTGTACAATTTATTTTAAATGTGGATATGTTCAACATTGTTGCCACAATTGAATGCTAATTTAACTAATCTTCGAGTTGTTCTGGTTCTGTTGAATGAGAGTTTCATTTCAGCCAAGGTGAGAAGTATGTGTAAAATATGGCCAGAGGACAAAAACCCTAAGATTTTTTTCCCTGCAGGCCTGGTCAGTCTCTAATGCCTTGGGGCAGATGGCTACCAATGGGTGTGGCAATCTAAGATGGAAGAAGATCATAAGTATAGACATAAATAGAAATTTGTCTAATGAATCCTGAACACAAGTTTGAAAATAGAGAGCCGATTAAAAATATAGAAGTTGCTATTTACAGGTAGTCCTCGACTTCTGATCTACGCGAATTACGTTCACCTCCACATACAACAAAAATTTTAAAAAATCTTTATTAAAACTACTTTACAAGTTCATATTTTGTATTATACGTACTATATACAATGGCCCCTGTTCCTTGTTGTCCCCATTTCCCGACTTGCGCCAACCCGAGTTGCAACTAATCCCTCGGTCCCCATTAAGGTCATAAGTCAGAGACTACCTGTATTTAACTTTTTAAATAAAGAAAATATATTCATTAGCTTATTGCCATAGACTTAGAATATTTTTAAAGTCAGGCTAAAGGTAATTACTAATTGAACTGATGGTCAGAACAGTATTGTTCAAATTTTAAATGAGGCTAATTCAAATAACTTTTATTTTGTCCAATCAATCTGTGGCAATTTTCTAATTTTTTGTAACTTGGCAAATCAGTTGATGGAAAGCAAGTGATCTGTCTGATCAATTTCAATCCCAGGGGCTACATGTCCACACGTGACTGCTGAGGAAGTGAGACCTAGTGTGCAATTTTAATGGTCCAGTGACCCCCATGGCCTGAGTGCTTTGCACAATTCCCTAATGAGTTGCATACTTCAAAAATGATTTGCTTTTTGCTTCATTGTTTTATCTCATTTTTATTGTTCCAGCTTGCGTAAGGATTCCATGGTTAATCCTATGGTTTGACTGAATGTTCCAGAGAGGCTGAGAAAATGCAATTTCAAGGGCAATAAAACGTGACAGCCTTAACTTAAGGATCAATTGTCAATCTCTGACTCTTTACAATATCATCAATGATTCAAATTAAATGCTTTTGCACCACTTGGGGCATTTATATTCATTTAAATCAATTTCTGGGAGTCTGCTTATATTGCTCAAAATTGATGCACTCCCCTCAAGGCAGTAAAACATATAGCATGCTAGCCTTGAAATACACAAAGCTACGGGAGAAACTCAACAGTTTATAATCGCATCTATAGGTAGTAAAAGGTAATGGGTAACTCAGGTTTTGGGGCAAAATGCAGGCTGACACCTGAATAAAATGTGGGGTGAGGAGACAGGTAGGGGTGGAGTACAGGCTAACAGGTGAGAGGTCATGGGTGGTTATAGGATTTTAAGGTTCAAATATATGATCACAATACATATATGACATCACAGAACCCTAAGATTTTTTTCCCTGCAGGCCTGACAGACTTTCTAATTATCAATAGTGCAAAAAAAAACTGTATTTGAGAAAAGATACATATACAAAAGCGAGATTATGTAAAAGAAATAAATATAAACAATACAGCAAATAAATAATGTGTAATGTAAGAGTCCTTATACAAGTCTCTGATGGAGTTTGTTGTTTAGGAGAGTGGAGGAGTAGAAACTGTTCCTGAACCTGGTGGTATGAATCTATTTTTAATTTTTTTTTAAATTTTTCACACTATAAACCATACTGATCAAAATACATACAGACATTTTTCTCTTGAATATATAGTGTCATTTTCTCCCCTTTTTCCCCCTCCCTTCCCTCCCTCCCTCTCCCCCCTTCCCATTTATTCAAAGTTTAATCTATAAGATACATTAAACCCGTTAAACAATGTCGTCACTTAATAAAAATAAACAAGAAATTTTTGTCTTTTACTTTTATCTTCTGAGTCAGTTCATTTCATTGTCTTCTCCTTCTGTCATTTTAGGTGGTGGAGGTTCATGGTAGGATTTCTCTATTGTGTTTCATGTATGGTTCCCATATTTGTTTGAATATTGTGATGTTATTTCTTAAATTATATGTTATTTTTTCTAATGGAATACATTTATTCATTTCTATGTACCATTGTTGTATTCTCAAGTTGTCTACTAATTTCCAAGTTGACAAAATACATTTTTTATTACAGCTAGGGCTATCATAATAAATCTTTTTTGTTCTCCATTCAAATAGAGTCCAAATACTTTATTTCTTATATTACTTAGAAGGAAGATCTCTGGGTTTTTTGGTATATTGCTTTTTGTGATTTTATTTAATATCTGGTTTAGATCTTCCCAAAAATTTTTCACATGTCCAAATTGCATGTATTGTTGTTCCCGTTTCCTTTTTATAGCGAAAACATCTGTCTGATACTGTTGGGCCCCATTTATTTAACTTTTGGGGTGTGATGTATAGCCTGTGTAACCAATTATATTGTATAATGCGTAACCTCGTGTTTATTGTATTTCTCATAGTTCCAGAGCATAGCTTTCCCATGTTTCATTCTTTATCTTTATGTTTAGATCTTGTTCCCATTTTTGTTTAGGTTTACAATTTGTTTCCTCATTCTCCTTTTCTTGCAGTTTGATGTATATGTTTGTTATAATTTTTAAAATTATCATTGTGTCTGTAATCACATATTCAAAATTACTTCCTTCTGGTAACCTCAAACTGTTTCCCAATTTGTCCTTCAAGTAGGTTTTCAGTTGGTGGTATGCAAACATTGTATCGTGAGTTATATTATATTTGTCCTTCATTTGTTCAAAAGATAATAATTTATTTCCCGAAAAACAATTTTCTATTCTTTTGATCCCTTTTCTCTCCCATTCTCTGAAGGAAAGGTTATTTATTGTGAAAGGGATTAGGTGATTTTGTGTCAATATTAATTTTGGTAGTTGATAATTTATTTTATTCCTTTCTATGTGAATCTTCCCAAATGTTGAGCAGATGGTGCAATACTGGTGAATTCCTACGTTGCAGCAATTTTTCATCCCACTTATATAGTATATGTTCAGGTATCTTCTCCCCTATTTTATCTAGCTCTAATCTGGTCCAATCTGGTTTTTCCCTTGTTTGATAAAAATCTGATAGGTATCTTAATTGTGCTGCTCTATAATAATTCTTAAAATTTGGTAGTTGTAAGCCTCCTTGTTTGTACCATTCTGTTAATTTATCTAGTGCCATCCTCAGTTTCCCCCCTTTCCATAAGAATTTCCTTATTATTTTCTTTAGCTCCTTGAAGAATTTCTCTGTTAGGTGAAATGGTCATGATTGAAATAGGTATTGTATCCTTGGGAAGATGTTCATTTTAATACAGTTTATCCTTCCTATCAGTGTTAGTGGTAAGTCTTTCCAGTGCTCTAAGACGTCTTGTAATTTTTTCATTAATGGCTGATAATTTAGTTTATATAGATGGCCGAGATTCTTATTTAGTTGTATACCTTGGTATCGAATTGCTTGTGTTTGCCATCTAAATGGTGATTCTTTCTTAAACTTAGTGAAATCCGCATTATTCATTGGCATTGCTTCACTTTTGTTTGCATTGATCTTGTACCTCAATACTTCTCCATATTCCTTCAATTTCTTAGGTAATTCTTTTATTGATATTTCTGGTTCTGTTAAGTATATTATAACGTCATCTGAAAATAGACTAATTTTATATTCCTTCTCTTTTATTCTTATCCCTCTTATTTTATTTTCTGTTCCTATCAGTTCTGCTAATGGTTCTATAGCTAACGGGAACAGTGAGGGAGATAGTGGACATCCTTGCCTTGTTGACCTGCTTAATTTAAATTGGTTTGACATATATATCCATTTACTGTCACTTTCCCCAATGGTCCCTTATATAATGCTTTAATTCAATTAATATATTTCTCTGGTAGGTTGAATTTTTGTAGTAGTTTGAATAAATAATTCCATTCTACTCTGTCAAAGGCTTTCTCTGCGTCTAAAGCAACTGCTACTGTTGGAGTTTTGTTTCCTTGTACTGCATGGATTAAGTTAATGAATTTACAGATATTGTCTGTTGTTCGTCTTTTTTTAATATATCCAGTTTGGTCTAGTTTTACTATTTTTGGTACACAGTTGGCCAATCTGTTTGCTAATAATTTAGCTATTATCTTATAATCTGTGTTAAGTAGAGATATTGGTCTATACGATGCTGGTGTTAATGGATCTTTCCCCGTCTTTGGTATTACTGTAATTATTGCTGTTTTGCATGAATCTGGTATGTTTTGTGTTTTTTTCCATCTGGTTCATTACTTGCAGGAGAGGAGGAATTAATAAGTCTTTAAATGTTTCATAAAATTCTATTGGGAGTCCATCCTCTCCTGGTGTTTTATTGTTCGGTAGTTTTTTTAATATCTCCTGTATTTCTTCTATTTCAAATGGTTTTACTAATTTATTTTGCTCCTCTGTTTCTAATTTTGGTAGTTAAATTTTAGTTAGAAATTCATCTATTTCATCTTCCTTCCCTTCATTTTCAGTTTGATATAGTTGTTCGTAGAATTCCCTGAAGTTTCCGTTGATCTCCGTTGGGTTATATGTAATTTGTTTGTCCTTTTTCCTTGATGCCAATACTGTTCCTTTAGTTTGTTCTGTCTTAAGCTGCCACACTAGTATTTTTTGCGTTTTTTCTCCTAGCTCATAATACTTCTGTTTTGTCTTCATTATGTTCTTCTCCACCTTGTATATTTGTAGTGTTTCATATTTCATTTTCTTGGCTGTCAATTCTCTTCTTTTAATTGTATCTTCCTCTATTGCTAATTATTTTTCTGTATTTGTTATTTCCCTTTCCAATTGTTCTATTTCTCGATTGTAGTCCTTCTTCATCTTAGTTACATAACTTATTATCTGTCCTCTGATTAATGCTTTCATTGCATCCCATAGTATAAATTTATTTTTCACTGATTCCATATTTATTTCAAGGTACATTTTAATTTGTCACTCAATTAATTCTATAAAATCCTGCCTTTTAAGTAGCATGGAGTTTAATCTCCATCTATACATTCTTGGTGGGATGTCCTCTAGCTCTATTGCCAATAACAGGTGTGAGTGATCCGATAACAATCTAGCTTTATATTCCGCTTTCTTAACTCTTCCTTGAATGTGGGCTGATAACAGAAATAGGTCTATCCTTGAGTGTGTTTTGTGCCTACCCGTATAATATGAATATTCCTTTTCCTTTGGGTGGTGTTTCCTTCATATATCCAAAAGTTACATCGATTTAATTATAAATTTGGTTACTTTGTTCTTTCTGTTGGTCTTTTTTTCTAGTTTTATCCATCTTTGAGTCCAAATTAAGGTTAAAATCCCCTCCTATTAATATATTCTCTTGCGTATCTGCGATCTTTAAAAATATATCTTGCATAAATTTTTGATCTTCTTCATTAGGTGCATATACATTGAGTAAATTCCAAAATTCTGAATATATCTGACATTTTATCATTACATACCTCCCTGCTGGATCTATTATTTCCTCTTCTATTTTGATTGGTACATTTTTATTGATTAATATAGCTACTCCTTGGCTTTTGAATTTTATGATGCTGCTGTTCCATGTCCTATCCAATCTCTCTTTAATTTCTTGTTCTACTTCAGTTAGATGTGTTTCTTGCACGAATGCTATATCAATTTTTTCTTTCTTCAGTAAATTTAACAGCTTCTTTCTTTTGATTTGGTTATGTATTCCATTAATATTTATAGTCATATTGCTCAACATGGCCATTTCATACTTTGTTTATCTTTCTGTTTCCTCATCACCACCTTCCCTTCTTATCCATTTCTGTTTTTTTTAAACACATTGTAAGACAACATTTTTAAAACATAAAATATTTCCACTATTCCCATATCTAAAATTCCTTTAACCCCAATAGTCCCTCCCCTCTCTTAGTTGCCCTTTGTCCCTTGTCGGGCAACCACATCTCCCCTCTTCATTTGGATTTGCGAACCCGCTCGCAAGCGTCAACTGATTTCGCAATGACTGTTATTCTTCTCCACCCAGCTCCCCAGAAAAGATTTTAATCTTCATATATAACAAAGCTCACTCTCTTAATTCCCTCCTTACTTCCTTTCTTCCCTTTCTTTCTCTTCTTAGTTCTTACTTATACTTTATTCTTCTTTATATATAGTTTGTTGTCATTTTTGTTAACATAACATAACATAACAAATTACAGCACAGAAACAGGCCATTAGGCCCTTCTAGTCTGCACCGAACCAAACACCCCTCTCTAGTCCCACCTCCCTGCACAATGCCCATAACCCTCCATCTTCTTCTCATCCATATACCTGTCCAACCTTTTCTTAAATAATACAATTGACTCCGCCGCCACTATTTCTCCCGGAAGCTCATTCCACACGTCTACCACTCTCTGAGTAAAGAAGTTCCCCCTCATGTTACCTCTAAACCTCCGCCCCTTAATTCTTATGTCCTCTAGTTTTAATCTTTCCTCCTCTTAACGGAAATAGTCTATCCACATCCACTCTGTCTATCCCTTTCATAATCTTAAATACTTCTATCAAATCCCCTCTCAACCTTCTACGCTCCAAAGAATAAAGACCTAATCTGTCCAATCTCTCCCTATACTCTAGATGCTTAAACCCAGGTAACATTCTGGTAAACCTTCTCTGCACTCTCTCCATTCTGTTTATATCCTTCCTATAATTAGGCGACCAGAACTGCACACAGAACTCCAAATTAGGCCGCACCAACGTCTTATACAGTCTCAACATCACCTCCCAACTCCTATATTCCATGCAATGATTGATAAAGGCCAGCATACTAAAAGCCTTCTTCACCACCCTATTCACGTGAGTTATTACCTTCAGGGAATGATGTACCATTACTCCTAAATCTTTCTGCTCTTCTGTATTCATCAATGCTCTCCCATTTACCACGTATGTCCTGTTCTGATTCTTCTTACCAAAATGAAGCACCTCACACTTATCAGCATTAAATTCCATCTGCCATTTTTCAGCCCACTTTTCTAAGCAGCCCAAATTCCTCTGCAATCCTTGAAAACCTTCTTCATTATCCACTATTCCACCTATCTTAGTATCGTCTGCATATTTACTAATCCAATTTACCACCCCATCATCTAGATCATTAATGTATATAACGAACAACAATGGGCCAAATATAGATCCTTGAGGCACACCACTGGTCACCGGCCTCCAACCTGACAGAGAATTATCCACCACCACTCTCTGGCCTCTCCCTTTCAGCCAATGTTCAATCCATTTGACTATCTTAAAATTTATACCTAAAGACTGCACCTTCTTAACTAACCTTCCATGTGGTACCTTATCGAAGGCCTTACTGAAGTCCATATAGACAACATCCACTGCGCTACCCTCATCCACATTCCTAGTCACCTCTTCAAAAAATTCAATCAGATTGGTCAAACATGACCTTCCTCCCACAAATCCATGTTGAGTGCTGCTGATCAGACCCTGTCTATCCAGATGTTTATGTACTATCTATAAGAATTTTCTCCATTAATTTACCTACCACAGACGTCAAACTTACAGGCCGATAGTTGCCAGGCTTCCTCCTTGAACCCTTTTTAAATAACGGAACCACATGCGCAATGCGCCAATCCTCCGGCACTATCCCCATATCTAATGACATTTGGAAAATTACCGCCAGAGCCTCTGCTATTTCCTCCTTCACTTCTCTCAATGTCCTGGGGAAGATCCCGTCTGGTCCCGGAGACTTATCCACCTTTATATTCTTCAAAAGCCCTAAAACTACATCTTTTGTAATCTCTATATTCCCCATATTTACCTAATTTGCTTTTTTTTATCTCACATCTCCCAATATCCTTCTCCTTAGTGAAGACCGAAGAAAAGAAACTGTTCAATATCTCCCCCATTTCTCTAGGCTCCACACACAGTTTTCCGCTCTGATTTTCTAAGGGACCAATTTTGTCTCTAGCTTTCCTTTTACCATTAACATATTTGTAGAACTCTTTTGGATTAGTTTTCAGCCTGCTTGCCATAGTTTCCTCGTACCTTCTTTTAGCTTTCCTAATTCCTCTCTTAAGATTCCTCTTACATTCAGTGTATCTTTCAAACATCCCCTTAACTCCATGCTTCTTATATCTAATGTATGCCTCCCTTTTTCTTCAAACCAAGTTCTTTGTAATATCTCTTCATCTCTCTGTCTGTTTTGTAGGTGTTCTGCAAATTTTCGTGCTTTTTTCGGATCTGGGAACAGTTTGCTTTGCTGCCCCGGGATAGCTATTTTAAGCACCGCTGGATATTTTAACATAAATTTATAAATTTTTTTCCATAGGGTCATTTTTGCTGCATTAAACTCCTTCCTCTTCTTCTTCTAGCTAAGTCATTGGTCCCCACATGGACCATGACTTCTGGCTGTTCTCCTTCCCCTTGCAGAATGCTATGTACTCGATCAGAGATATCCCTGACCCTGGCACCAGGGAGGCAACATACCATCCTGGATCCCCGATCTCGTCCAACAAACCTTCTATCTGTCCCTCTGACTAATGAGTCCCCAACTACAAGTATCCTGTTCTTATCCCTCCTTCCCTTCTGAACCTCAGGGGCAGCCCCCGTGCCCGAGACCTGACCCCAACGACTTGTCCCAGATAGGCTGTTCCCCCCAGCAGTATCCAATGCAGAATATATATTGCTGAGTGGCACTTCCACAGGGGTACTCTGCACTGGCGCTCTCCCTCCTTTCCTCACAGTCACCCAATTCCCTGACTCCTACCTTCTAGGGGTGACTGTCTCCCTGTAACTCCTCTCTATCACTGTCTCTGCTTCCCTTATGATCCTCAGTTCATCCAACTGCAGCTCAAGCTCCTGAACACGGTCACTCATTATATGCAATTGGATGCACCTTTTGCAGGTGTAGTCATCAGAAACAGCTGTGTTGTCTCTGATTTCCCAGATCCCACAATTGGAGCACAACTACCCCAACTGACTCAATTTCCTCCTTTCTTAATACAAATACCCTTCCCACACAAGTAGCTCCTTCTCGCTGAAGTCCCTCGAGCCAAAGTCCTAAGACCCCACTCCTTCACTGGGCTACTCACTCACTGCGCCGCTCCTCACTGGCCGCTCCGTCCCTTTCTACTCCTTTTATTAGCCCTTACCAATTTACCCCAATTAACTCTTGGCTCCTCCTCCTTTCACCCGACACCAGGCACTGACTCACTGTCTCCTCCGACCCCGAGTCTGACCTTTCTCTAAAAGAAAGGTTATCTATTGTGAAAGGGATTAGTTGATTTTGCATCAATAATAATTTTGGTAGATGGTAATTTGTTTTTTTCCTTTCTTCGTGAATCTTCTTTCAAATGTTGAGCAGATGGTGCAGTACTGGTGAACTTCTATGTTGCACCAGTTTTTCATCCCACTTATAAGGTATATGTTCTGGTACCTTCTCCCCTATTTTATCTAGCTCTAACTTGGTCCAATCTTGCTTTTTCCCTTGTTTGATAAAAATCTGATAGATAATAATTCTTAGTTTTGTAGCTGTAAGCCCCCTTGTTTGTACCATTCTGTTAATTTATCTAGCGCTATCCTCTGTTTCCCCCCCCTTTCCATAAGAATTTCTTTATTATTTTCTTTAGCTCATTGAAGAATTTCTCTGTTAAGGGAATTGGTAACGATTGAAATAGTGAAAGTCTCAAGGGAATATCTCTTTGGGAAGATATTCATTTTAATGCAATGTACTCTTCCTATCAGTGTTAGTGGCAAATCTTTCCAATGTTCTAAGTCATCTTGTGATTTCTTCATTAATGGCTAATAAGTTAATTTGTATAGATGGCCTAGATTATTATCTATTCTAATACCGAGGTATCAAATTGCTTTTGTTTGCCATTTAAATGGTGATTCTTTCTTAAACTTTGTGAAATCCACATTATTCATTGGCATCGCTTCACTTTTATTTGCGTTGATCTTATACCCTGATATTTCTCCATATTCCTTCAAATTCTTATGTAATTCTTTTATTGATAATTCTGGTTCTGTTAAGTATACTATGATGTCATCTACAAATAGACTGATTTTATATTCCTTCTTTTAATTTTATCCCTTTTATTTTCTGTTCTTATCAGTTCTGCCAATGGTTTTATTGCTAAAGCGAACAGTGAGGGAGATAGTGGACATCCCTGCCTAGTTGACCTGCTTAATTCAAATTGGTTCGATTATATATCCATTTAAAGCACGAGAATTTGCAGAATGCCTGCAAGACAGAAAGACAGATGAAGAGATGTTTCAAGAACAAAGAACGATGACAAACTACATATAAAGAAGTAAAAATAATGCATAAGTAAGAACCAAAGGAGATAAGAAAAGGGAAGTAAGGGAGAAGGGGGGAAAAGAGGAGTGTGTGTGTGTGTGTTTTTTAAAATTATATAAAAATAAATAAATAAATAGAAAATAAAAAGAAAAAGAGAAGAAACGAGGGGGAGCTTTGTTGTAATGTGAAGATAAAAGTCTTTTCTGGAGGGGGTTTGGTGGGAGAGAATAACAATCACTACGAAATCAGTTGACACTTGCGAACGGGTTTGCAATCCAAATGGACAGGGGAGTTGTGGTTGCCCAGCAAGGGACAAGGGGTGACTCAGAGAGGGGGAGACACTTGGGGTTAAGGGAATTTTAGATGGGGAATGGTTGAAATATTTTCTGTTTTAGAAGTGTTGTCATACATTGCATTCCAATAAAGAAAACTGAGAAATGGAAATGGGGAAAAGTGGTAGTGAGGAAGTGGAAATGAGATGTAAACAAAGTATGAAATAGCCATGTTGTGCTATATAACTATAAATGTTAATGGAATACATAACCAAATCAAAAGGAAGAGGCTATTCAATTTACTGAAAAAATAAAAAATTGATATAGCATTCATGCAGGAAACACATCCAACTGAAGTGGAACACAAGAAATTAAGGAGAGACTGGGTAGGGCACGTAACGGCAGCATCATATAACTCAAAAGCCAGAGGTGTAGCTATATTAATCAATAAAAATGTACCAATCAAAATAGAGGAGGAAATAATAGATCCAGCATGGAGGTATGTAATGATAGTGTCATATATTCAGAATTTTGGAATTTGCTCAATATAAATGCACTTAATAAAGAGGATCAAAAATTTATGCAAGATATCTTTTTGAAGATTGTAGATATGCAGGGGAATATATTGATAGGAGGGGACTTTAACCTTAATTTGGATTCAAAGATGGATAAAACTGGATGAAAGACTAGCAGAAAGCCAAAATTTATGGTTAAATCAATGCAGGATATGGAAAGTTTGGATATATGGAGGAGACAACACCCAAAGGAGAAAGAATACTCATATTATTTGAGTAGTCGTAAAACATTCTCAAGGATTGACCTGTTCCTGTTCTCAGCCCATATCCAAGGGAGTGTTAGGAAAATGGAATATAAAGCTAGATTGTTATTGGATCATTCACCCCTGTTATTAGCAATGGAGCTGGAGGACATCCCACCAAGAATGTATAGATGGAGATTAAACTCCATGCTACTTCAAAGACAGGATTTTAGAGAATTCATTGAGCGCCAAATTAAAATGTACTTTAAATTTGGAATCAGTGAAAGATAAATTTATATTATGGGATGCAATGAAAGCCTTCATCAGATGGCAGATAATATGTTATGTAACTAAGATGAAGAAGGACTACAATCGGGAAGTAGAACAGCTGGAAAGGGAAATAGTAAGTATAGAAAAAGAACTAGCAACAAGGGAAGATACAACAAAAAGAAGAGAATTGGTGGACAAAAAAATAAAATACAAAACACTACAAACTTATAAGGTGGGGAAGAACATAATGAAGATAAAACAGAAGTATTTTGAGTAAGGAGAAAATTCGCACAAAATACTAGCTTGGCAGCTTAAAACAGAACAAGCTAAAAGAATGGTATTGGCATCAAGGAAAAAGGACAAACAAATTATATAAAACCCAACAGAGATCAATGAAAACTTCAAGGAATTCTACGAGCAATTATAATGAAGTGTGAATGAAGGGAAAGAAGACAAAATAGATGAGTTTCTAGCTCAAATTGAACTACCGAAATTGCAAGAAGAGGAGCAAAACAAATTGATAAAACAATTTGAAATGGAGGAAATACAGGATTTATTAAAATAGCTACCGAACAATAAAACGTCTGGAGAGAATGGACTCCCAATAGAATTCTATAAAACATTTAAAGACTTATTAATTCCTCCTCTCCTGCAAGTAATGAACCAGAATGAAGAAACACAAAACATACCAGATTCAGGTAAAACAGCAATAATTACAGTAATACCAAAGACGGGGAAAGATCCACCAACACCAGCATTGTATAGACTAATATCTCTACTTAACTCAGATTATAAGATAATAGCAAAAGTATTAGCAAACAGATTGGCTGACTTTGTACCAAAAATAGTAAAACTAGATTAAACTGGATTTATTAAGAAAAGATGAACAATGGACAGTATCTGTAAGTTCATTAACTTAATCCATGCAGTACAAGGAAATAAGACGCCAACAGTGGCGGTTGCTTTAGATGCAGAGAAAGCCTTTGACAGGGTAGAATGGAATTATTTATTCAAAGTACTACAGAGGTTCAACCTAGCAGTGAAATATATTAATTGAATTAAAGCTTTAGATTTTCCCAATGTTGAGGAGGGTTTTTCCTTTGATGTACTGGACTGTATCCACTTGCAGGGCTTTCTGTTCAGAGGTATTGGTGCCTCCATACCAGGCCAAGGCGCAGCTGTTCAGCACACTTTCCTCTACACATCTGTAGAAGTTTGCCAAGATTTTCAATGTTATACCAAAAGTCCCCAAACTCCTGAAGAAGTAGAGGCATCACAATGGCATCTCACCACTTGTTAGTGGGGCAGCATGGTTGGAGTAGCAGTTAGCGCAACGCCTTTACAGGGGACTGGGGTTTGAATCCTATGCTGTCTGTAAGGAGTTTGTATGTTCTCCCCACATCTGCTTGGGTTTTTCACAAGGTCTCTGGTTTCCTCCCACTGTTCAGAATGTACTGGGGTGTAGGATCATTTGGCACTACAGACTCATGGGCTGAAATGGTCTGTTACTGTGCTGCATGTCTACCTTTAAAAAAAAAATTAATAAATTTAAATTTAATGACTGCACTTCCTGAGAAAACTGAGGCAGGCAAGACTATCAGATACCAGCCTGTCAACTTTCTGCAGGAACTCCATCACAGAATGGTATGGTTGCTGTCGTGCATCAGATCAGAGGTCAATCCACAGAACAATAAGAGCATAGAGAATCACTGGGGTATTCCTCCCCCCCTCCCATCAATTGGATTTACTGTGATTGTTTTCAAAAGAGGGTTCGCTAAATCAGTGAGGGCCATTATTACCCTGCACACAGCATTTTTCAGCTACTTCCATCGGGAAAGAGATACACCAGGCTGAGAATCAGCTTCTTCCCATGAGAAGTGAGACAACCCTCTGTGTCTCAACTATTTATTTTGATATTTGTAAGTACTGTGCATATGTATTTGTCTTTTTTTATGTCTGTATAGATGTTTATAGCATGTTGCTCTGAGGATCAGAGAACACAATTTCATTGGGTTGTTCTTGTACAATTGGATGATAAATAAACTTGAACTTAACATTTATGTGTTAGGTCCAGGAAAGGTCCTTTGCAATAGTGAATCCCAAGAATTAAATTTGCTCATCCTCTTCACCTCTGATTTTCCCCAACAATCACTTGATTGTACAGGTCTGGTTTTTCCCTCCTAAAGTCCACAATCAGTTCCTTCAATTTGGTGACATTGTGTGTGAGGTTGTTGTTTGTACACCATTCAGCCAAGTTTTCAATCTCCCTTCTGTATGATAACTCATTGTCCCTTTTTATACAACCCACTACCGTGGTATCGTCAGCAAATTTGTAGATGGTGCTTTTGTCATACTGATCCACTCACTCATAAGTGTAAAGCTAGTAGAGGAGGGATTAATAATGTAGCTCTGTGGTACTCTGGTATTGATGAAGATTGTGGAGGATATAGTGAACCAGGTCACAGAGGTACAGGCTTCCACTGGGCTGACATCACAATGGTCCCCAGTGGGAAGGGCTGAAAAGATCATGGGAGTCATCCTGATAAACTCTTGGAGAGTTCCAGTAAAGTCAATTAGTCGGTTCAACTCACTCACAGCTTCTGTGTGGCTTTTTCATTCATTCGCTGCACTAACCATAGTGGTGACCTCGAAGGTCCAAAATGCCATTTTGGACCCTACAATGAATGACACGAGTGCACAGAATGCAGTCTCACTGAAGCTGCGGACTTTTTGACATCACAGTTGCTAGTCTGCTTTGAACAGGTTGAGGCCCAGTTTCAGGTCAGGCAGGTCACTACAGACTCAACAAGATATTACTACATGGTCAGTTTGCTTGACCAAGAGACCGCTGGGTAAATCATTGACTTTGTGTATCAGCCGCCAGCTGCCGACAGGTATGAGGCAATTAATGTTAGTGCTTCTGGGTGATGGTCATTGTGGCAACTGACTCTGATGTTCTTGGGCACCATGATGATTGATGCCCTTTTGAAGCAGGTGGGAAACTCTGACTGCAGCAGTGAGAGATTAAAAATGTCCGTGAACACTCCAGCTATTTCATTGGCACAGATTTTCAGTACCCTGCCAGGTACGCCATCAGGATCTGACAACTTATGAGGGTTCACTTTCTTGAATAATGTTCTGATGCCGACCTCAGAGACAGTTATTACAGCGTCCTCAGCCTTTGCAGGCACCGTTGAGTTTCCCTTCTCAAAGCGGACATCAAAGGTGCTCAGCTCATTGGGTAACAAAGCCTCATGGTGTTCTAGGATGTAATGGCCTGCACACCCTACCATAGCTGGTGTGTATCTGTTTCTGTCTCTAGCTCAGAATCAGAATTTATTGTCATGAACAAGCTTTGAAATTCAGTGTTTTGCGGCAGCTTCATAATGTAAACATACATATTATAACCATCTTGAGATATTACTATTAAAAGAAAATAGTGCATGAAAAGCAAGGCAGTGTCTGGTTCATTGATTATTCAAGAATCTGATGGCAGCAGGGAAGAAGCTGTCCTTGTGCTCGTCTTTAGCCTCCTGTACCTTTTTCTAATGGTAGCAGAGTGAAGAGGGCATGGCCTGGATAGTGGGGGTCTTGAGGATAGAGGCTGATTTTTTTAAGATGCTGCCTCATGTAAATATCTTCGATGAAGTGAAGTCTGGTGCCTGTGATGTCGCAGGCCAAGTTAA
Organism: Narcine bancroftii; assembly: GCF_036971445.1. Taxonomy (NCBI): domain Eukaryota; kingdom Metazoa; phylum Chordata; class Chondrichthyes; order Torpediniformes; family Narcinidae; genus Narcine; species Narcine bancroftii. Next base: position 433,834,864 of record NC_091469.1, read on the forward strand.
CAACCTCTGGAGTTTATTCTTGTCCTGAGAATTGGCGCCTCCATACCAGGCAGTGATGCAACCAGCCAGAATACTCTCCAAGATACATCTGTATTAGTTTGAGAGTCTTTCGTGACATACCAAATCTTCTCAGACACCTCACAAAATATAGCCACTGGCGAGCCTTCTTTGTGATTGTATCAACAACGAGGCTCCAGGACAAATTCTTGGAGGTGATGGCACCCATCAATTCGAAGTTACTGATCCTCTCATGACTGAATCCTCAATGAGGTCTGGGTCGTGTTCCCTTGTCTTCTTCCTGAAGTCCAAATCATCTCCTTGGATTTGCTGATATTAAGCACAAGGTTGTTGTCATTGCACCATTCAATGAGCTGATCCATCTCCCTCCTGCATGTTTCCTCATTGCCATTTGTGATTCTGCTGACAACTGTGGTGTCATTGACAAACTTGTAGATGGCATTGGAATTGTGCCTGGCCACCCAGTCATGGGTGTATAATGAGTAGAGCAGTGGGATAAGCACGGATCCTTGGGAAGCGCCTGTGTTGATGATCAGTGAGGAGGAGCCATTGTTTCCAATTCATACTGACTATGGTCTTCCAATGAGAAAGTCCAGAATCCAGTTGCAGAGGGTGGTACAGAGGCCTGGACTTTGTAGCTTCTTGACCAGCACTGAAGAATAATGGTATTGCAGACTGAGCTGTAGTTGATGAAGAGCAGCCGTATGTATGAATTGCTGTTTTGAGGTGATCCAGAGCTGAGTGAAGAGCCAGCGATATTACATCTGCTGTGGAACGATTGTGACGATAGGTGAATTGCAGTGGGTCCCGATCTTTGCTTTGGTACATGTTAATTCTGGCCATGGCCAGCCTCTCAAAGCGTTTCATCACATAGAAGTTCGTACATCTGGCAGGTCATTCTTGTACTCCTTGTAGAGATCTGGATCACCGGTTTTAAAATCTCTCTCTCTGAAGGTTGTGAATCCTCCTATTCATCAAAGGCTTCTGGTTGGGGAAGTCCTGGTATGTTCACGCGGGCACACACTCAGCCATGCAGGAAATGAGCAAGTTGGTGATCCCTGTCACATATTCATTCAGGTCTGAAGAGGAGTCCTTGAATATGGTCCAATCCACCGATTCAAAGCAAACCTGCAGGCACTCCTCCACTTCCTTCGACCATACTTTCACCATCTTCACCACTGGTGCTGAGGTCCCCAGTCATTGTTTGTATGCTTAGAGTAGAAGTACGGTCAGGTGATCAGACTTGCCATGGGATGGCTTGAAAAGCATTTTTCATAGTGGTGTAGCAGTGGACAAGTGTGTCGGCTCCTCTGACCTCGCAGGTATTCTGTTGGAGGAAGTTTGCTGCATACTTCCAATGATTGGGAAGGCATCAGGATGTGCTGTCTTGTGGCTGCTAATCACACCGCTCAGTCCCTCCAGTGCTCAACTAATGTTAGCCTGTGGCATAAGGTGCACTATGACCAGGATGATGGCAGTGAACTCCTTTGGCAGATAGAATGGGTGGCACTTGATCACTGGATGTTCCAGGTTGGGGAAGCAGGACGACGACATAACTATCAATTGACAGTAACAGCAGACTCTGTCAGACCACGGCAGCTTTAAATAGCTGACACACAGGCAAGTTAAACACCGTGGGAATTTCAAACAGTCAGCAAATGGGCCATTTAAACTCTGTGGGAGTCGCAAGCAGCAGACGCACCGGCTATTTAAACACTGCAGGAGATTTAAAGACCCAGTGCACAGACCATAGTAAACATTATGAGAGTTACCAGCAGCTGACCCACAGATCATTTAAAGAAGACCCAACCAGATGGATGTAGAGGAGGGGGCTACAGGTTAAGCTAAGATGCTGGGCCCTGAGACTTCTGCTCCCTACTATCCTCCTGGCCAATGTGCAATACTTGGAAAACAAACTCAAGAAACTATGAGCCAGATTAAAATATCAGGGAGTGGTGTGTAATGTGTTTCACTGAAACATGGTTAAACGAGGACATTCCTGACACACTGCTACATCCTGAGGGCTACACCCTCCATTGTGCTGACTGCATACTGACCTCAGGAAAATCTAGGGGAGGTGGCATTTGTGTCATCATCAATTCATTGTGGTGCACAAACATTGACTGCCTTCTTGAGGCAGCATCTCACAGATGTTTTCCATGGATGTCAATGCCTGTGATGGACATAGCGCGGTTTGCCACTCTGCTGCCCTCCAAGGCACTCGAGTTTCCAAACCAGCCTGTGATACAACCAATCAGTATACTTTGCACAGTACATCTATGGATGTTTGCTTGAGTATTCAACACCATGCCAAACATTCTCAGACTTCTTAGATGATGGAGGTGTTGGTGCGCCTTTTTCACTGTGTGCTGGCTCCAAGACAAGTCTCCGATATATGAGCACCCATGGACTCGCAGGTGCTAGCCATTTCTACCTCTGTCTTGTCAATGAAGACAGATTTGCAGTCCCTTGGCTTCCCTTTCCTGGTCTACAATCATCTCCCTGATCTTATTTGCGTTGAGAGCAAAATTGTTGTTCTAGCACCACACAACCAGATTTTCCATCTCCATCCTTTATTCTGACTCATCCTTTTCTGTTCTTTTGGCTACAATGGTAATGTCATCTGTGAATTTATAGACTGCACAGGAACCAAACGGGTATACAATTTGCAGCACTAGGCAGCCTTTGTCTCTGCATAAGACCTCCACTCAACCCTGTATGGCACATCTTCCCTTTGACTCTCTTGCTCTCTCCCTTTTTGTTTGGCACCTGCTAATCAACTGCTTCTGTCTGTAATCCTTTCACCCTCCTTGATTCACCAACCCTTCCCACCCTCCCTACATTACACCAGCCACCTTCTCAGTTATGATGAGGGCTTCTTGCCCCAAATATCAACAGTTTGTTTTCTCGCACTGATGCTGCTTGGCCTGCAGAGATCCTTCAGCAGATTGCTTGTTTGCTTTGCAATGTACTATATCCAGAGGCTCTAGACTTGGTGATTTTACAAGATGTGAGCATTTGATACAAATGTAGTCACAAGGGAATATTATGCCATTCTTGTCTCTGGAAACAAAACCTTAATATAATTTATAACGGCGTGCCTTGTCAATTTTATGGCTTATTTTGAGGGGTTCTCTCCAGTGGAATTAATGCATGGGCAGATTCAGTATTTAATAGCTGTATTGTATGCTAATTAGACTGTTAAATGACAAAATTCTTATGCTTTATGACATTGCTCTTTGGTATTTTGAGAAATGTTTGTCCTCTTTGTGATCTGATTCCTGTAGATGTTCCTTCAAAACAAAATTATATTGCTGCTCTGTAATGGAGAAGGGATGCAAGAAGTGTCATCTCCGCATCACTGAAATCTGACAGGTGTCAGTTGGGTCAATTGTCTCTTCCAATTTCTGATTCGATGTACCTATATTCACTCATAAAGAACAAAGCAGATTGTTACTTAGATTAAACACAGAAAATGTGACATTTATGTTTAAAGTAAAGTCAATCAACATGTTATTTTATTCCCTCAAGTTTTATTTTGTTCCCTCAAACATCTTGTAAATTCACTCACGCTGTAAGGCCCCCAGATTTAATTATTGATTTTTGCTATTTAGCTGATTTCATTCAGGGTGGAAAGAAAGGATGAAACTCAAAGAGCTACAAATTCTGGAAATCTGAACTGAAAGCAGAAAATAAAGGAAACCCTCAAGATCAGGCAGCCACTGTGGAAAATTAGAGTTAGCATTTCCAAACAAAAAATCTTCTTCTGGAACTCTCTGTGACCTGAAGTGTTGACTTTGTTTCTCTTCCCATCAAAGCCAGGTTATTTTCAATATTTTGGATGGGGGAAGAAGGAATTCAGCCAATAATTTCAATTGCTTGAAAAATGAATGCTGGTAAGCCTAAGATGCTTATACATGCTCATTTCAATCTTCAGAACAGGCTACTATTCCCTTTGGATCATAGTCACTGCACAACCTCTTCACATCCAGTAAGTTGAATTCTACTGCTTCGGGTAACTCACTTTCCTGTCCATTTAAGACTTAGACAGCCATTTTGCTGTACATCACCCATCTCTGATATTGGCTCAGGTTCTCCCTCTTCTTCAGTACAGCCTAAATAATTAAGCTTGTCCTTTAGCCCTGCATTTTGAAATTTTAAAAATTCCTTTGTATTCTGACTCTTTAGTTTTATAGTTTGAAAGTTTTTATTTATTTTCTCTCTAACTGTATCGATCAATAAATTGTTCAGATGATCTTGATAACATATCCTCACAGCCACCCTGGTGTCACCCTATCAGAGATATTTCCTTTGCCTTGCCTCATATAGGTGTACACGCACACACATGTATTTACACATCTGCACAGATACATATGCATTTGATGCTCATTTTAAATTAGCTCTCCGATCATCTGGAGTAGCAGTTTATCCCAGTAAAGGTAGCCCACTTAATATATTCCTGGATGAGTAATTCAGATTTACACAAATGACTCTCACATTTTAATTCAAATTCAACCAGGTCAAGTGGGGAATTTAAAGTAAATAAATTAAATAACCTGTTATAAACAAAAAGCAGAGTCGTAGTGGAGACAAAATTCTACTGGGTTGGTGTAAAGAAGCACTTAAGTTCACTATCACAAATATGATTCACGTGATTAGGGCTGTGTGTCTCTAAAGGTATAGAACAACATGCTTTACTATTAGCTATTCACTGAAATTGCCAACAAAATTATCCAAAACATTATGGTAAGAATACAAATGAAACTGCTCCCACTACTTGAAGCCCTTATTTAATTAAAGGTAATGTTAATCACCATTCTATATTCCTGTACTTCAACTATGGCCAGCTTCCTACTTTTACATACTTTAAGACTATGATCACCTCCTTTTGTAATTTGGATATGGTCAATATAACTCATCATTTGCCAATTTCCATATCCTTTTCTACAGTAAGTAAACACAAGCCCTTAAACAGTGGCCACAAAGGTCAAGACAAACATGGGAATCAGACTTAAATATAATATTTGCAACAATGTTGGTCTGACTTGTGTTGAGACAGTATGATAAATAATGTAAGATTAATGTAAGATGTAGACTGGTGCAATATAACTTTTTGCCTCATTCCTCATGCCACAAAAGTTGAACTTAAATCAGAAATTTCAGATCAATGTTTTAGATGCAGCAATGAGCTGGGAACCTTTTTACATTCAACCTGCTCATGTCACAAAGTGAGAATTTTCTGGGTAGATCTGGGTGATCTTCTAGAACAAGTTACTGGGAAACAATTTCCACAGATCCCAGGATTATTCCTGTTAGGAAATGTTAAAGACGCAAGACTTACAATGAAATTGTCAAAATATCAATTACAATTTGTTAAGATCGCATTGGCAATGGCCACGAAATGTATAGCAGTTACCTTGAAGTCTGATTTCCATTTAGGACTGGTATGTTGTAATGCAGAAATATAAAACTTAGTTTCTCTGGAGAAAAATCTTCTGTAATCTGAGGAATAAGTATGAGTATTTATGGATATTTGGCAGCCATACCTACGAAATGTGGGGATTAATCTTTAACTGTTTCTCCCCTTGTCCTACCCTCACCCACCTTTACTCCACACCCCCCATCAAGAAAAGTCAGGGAATTTTTAACCTGAATGAATGGTGAAGAAGCCTGGCAGATCTTTCACTTCTTATTTCTGTTCTTTTTCTATCCTACTTTTATACTTATTCTTTCTTTTGTTTTTTCTCTTTTACCAAGGGATGGAGGGAGGGGAGTCATTTACAGTTATAGTCAACAAGAAAGATTGTTGTTAAATACATTGGTTAATTGTATTTTGAATTTATATGACTTGTTTGACTTGCAAATTCTATAAATAAAATAGTACAGGTAAGATGTTTTCAATTAAGTCCATCACCCATTTTCTGTGGCTCCACATTGATTCTTCAGCAGATCTATTCTCCCCCTAGTTACCCTTTTAATATGACTGTAAAATCAATAGGAATTTTCCTTTACTTTGTCTGTCAGAGGTACCTCATGTCCTCTTTTTGCTATCCTGTTTTTCCTCTTAACCGTACTCTTGTATTTCCTGTATTGCTTGATGGATTCAATTCAATTCAACCTCTGCTTCCTATACCAGACGTGCTCTGGACACATGAGAAATTGCAGGTGCTCCCTTCTTTATTCCAACCAGGGACTCAACATCCCTTATCAAAAGCATTCCCTAAACCTGCTAGCCTTGCCTTTCACTCTAACAGGAAAGTGCCATCCCTGAACTGTCCCCATCTAATTTTTAAAAGCCACCTACTTGCCGGACATCTTTTTACTTGGGGATAGCTTCTCCCAATCAACCTCTGCAAATTCTGAACAATGCAAATGACATGACCCAAATCCAAGCATCTTCGCTAATTTCTCCTCTTCAAATTCAGTGATATTTTATGACCAAATCTTAGCTACTAACATCTTGTGAGTGATCACTGACCAAAAGCCTAACTGGGCTAGTTAAAAGGCAGGTCAGCAGCTAAGTATCCTGTAGTCATTGACTCGCCTCCTCCCTCCTCGGCACCTGTTACCAATGGTAAGGCACAACCAGCAATGAGACTGTATGTCCCTAGGTTGTGGGTGAGGGCAGCTAAAATAATGTACAAGAATCACAAAACTGAGGGTGTGGTGTGATAGCATAGGGAGAAGACGTGGAGAGACATCTCCCTCTGGCACAACTATTCAAAACACATCTTTAAAGTTTTTACCTTTTTTCAGAAAATATTGAAGTTATTGCTGATATATTCTAGAAGCAATTATGAGGAAAACAAAAGCACAAACAGTTAAAAATATGATTTCCAAACAGCTATCAAGTACAGAAAAATTTGGGCCTACCTTCGAAGTGGAGCCTCTGGAGTCAATTCCTCCTCATCCAAGATCGTGATGGCAGACCTCTGGTAAGGTTCATTCAACTCCAGCACCGACTTCACGCAGTGTTGCGGAAGATGGTGCCAGCATCCGATGTCATCGTCCTCCAGACCAGGAGGAGCAACTGTGCATGCACACTATATTGAGGGTGGCCCAGGCTGTGGGGGGACCCAACTTCTCTTGGCCCAGCGATCCTGGGCTGATGGGGTGGAGGGGGGTCCGAACTCGCAGTCAGATGGAAATGCCCTCAGCATCAACAAAGGAAGAAGAAGGAGATACTGGAGGACTGGAAGAAGAAGTTTATGAAGGTATGGAGGAGAAAGAAACTTTAATTTATATATATGTGTATATATATTTTTTTTTAATATATTTATATTTATATATTAATATTTATAATTATATATATATATACACACACACATACATATAAGGGTAGGCCCATAGTTAAATAGGTTAAATAGGTTTTAACAAAGTTTAAATTTGACCCTCATTTTTCAAATCCACCATCACAAGTTGATATATCCAAACAGATAGAAAATTTGGCAATAAGGATAGGCCAAAATTTTTCATCCATGAAGGAACAACGTTGACATGAAGGAGGAAATATCTTCTATTAAGTTGGATGTGGCAGAGTGTCTGAAAATGGTGGATAATGTGCAAGATAAAGTTAAGAAGACTGAAGAGGATTTTTATAATTTAAGGATGATGTGGAACAATGTAAAGAAAAGATGGGTCAGATGGAGGATTCATTTACTTGTTGGGGAATTCAGAGAAGTGATTTATTGAAGAAAATTGATGCATTGGAGAATCAAAGTCGAAGGAATAATGTTAAAATTGTTGGTCTCCCAGAAGATTTTGAAGGTCTGGATCCATTACAATTTTTTCAGAAGTGGATTCCTGAAGTTTTGGGGAAAGAATATTTTCCAAATGATTTGGAATTGGCTGGAGCGATAAGAAGGAAACCTCTTGCAAGTCAAGCTCCTTGTTCTATCCTGATTAAGTGTTTATGTAATCAAGATAGAGAATTGACTTAAGAGCTGCTGTTGAGAATGCGAGAAGTAATCAAGGCCCTTTGGTAGTTAGAAATAATAGCCTTTTTTTAATGCTGATTTGAGTCAAGCTGTTATTAAATGTCGTGAAGAATTTAATTCAGCTAAAGCAGTTTTGTGGAAGAAAGGATTTAAGTTTGCTTTCTAATATCCTGCTGTACTTAAAGTTTTTTTATGGAGATTTTCAATCCCAGTTCTTTAGTGATACTGCTGAAGCTCAACACTTGCTAATTCTCTACCAGATAATAAACAGATGGAAAGTCAAGAAAGGTTTCTTCAACAGCCTGTTCTAGTTTTGAAGAAGAAGAATGGAAAGCGAGAGAAGGAATCTCAGCAGTTGTTTGATATTGATGATGATCAAGTTGATAGAGATTTGGAGGAAGCATTTCATACTTGACTGATTTGTTCATTATTATTTTTTTGTTTTGTTCGGCAGAGGTAGTTTTGCTACTGATCCTTCCATAGTCATTGGCCACTTTGTGGCGTTGGTCACTCTTATATAATTGAGGGGCGTAATACTGTATTTTATTTGTTTATCTATCTATATATATATATATGTGTGTATATATATAGATATATATATATATATATATATATCTATATTATATATCTATATCTATATCTATATCTATCTATATCTATATCTATCTATATCTATATCTATCTATATCTATATCTATCTATATCTATATCTATCTATATCTATATCTATATCTATATATATATATGTGTGTGTGTGTATATATGTTTATATATATGTATACACACACACACACACACACACATATATATATATATATATGTGTGTGTGTGTGTGTATATATATATATGTGTGTGTGTGTATATGCAGTTTCTTTTTTCTTTTTGTCTTTTTTGTGTTATTGCATGCAGAGGTGCTTCACCATATGTGGTGAGGTGGTTTTTAAAATGTTTTGTAATGATGGCTAATTTAAATTTTGCTATTTTTAATGTTAATGGGCTTAATAATACAATTAAGAGTAAAAGGGTGTTGGCATACATTTATAAATTGAAGGTTGATTTTGCTACTTTGCAAGAGACACATTTGACTGAGAAGGAACATCAGAAATTAAAAAGAGATTTGGTTGGACAAGTTATAGCGTCCAATTTGAAAGCAAGCGGAGTAGCTATTTTGATTAATAAAAAGTTATCTTTCAAATTTGAATCAGTTATTGAGTCAGTTGGTAAACTTTTGATTGTTCCTTGTAATTTTTTTTCTGAATGTTGGACTTTAATGAATATTTATGCTCCTAATGTAGATGATGAGGAATTTATGTTGGATTCTTTACTTAATTTAAATCAAGCATATGAAAAAATTATGGAGGTGATTTTAATGGTTGTTTGGATCCATTATTAGATAAATCTCCAAAATCAGTAGTTAGGACTAAAATGGCTGAACAATTGATGGTGTTAATGAAAGATATGAATTTAGTAGATATATGGAGAATGTTAAATCCTAAGGAGAAAGATTTTTCATTTTATTAATTTTACATGATTCTTTTTAGTATCAGCATAATTACAAGGTCAAGTATGAAATGCTGAATATAATAATATGATTTTGTCTGATCATTCTTTGTTATTAATAATGTGTACTGGTTCAGGGAGAATTGATAATGTTTATCATTAAAAATTTAATTCTTTGTTGTTGAAGAATGTTGAATTTTATAATTTTATAATGGATCAAATACAGCTTTTAAAAAAAATAAATATGGGTTCAGTTGATAGTAAATTTGTTTTATGGAATGCTTTAAAAGCTTATTTGAGGGGACAAATTATTAGTTATACTGCTAAAATTAAGAAACAACTTGTAGCTGAAGTAAATTGATTGGACAAGGAGAAGTAATAGATGAATTTTATAAAGAATTTCAGGATTTATTAATCACTTTATTGATGGATGTATTGAAGCAGGCGACAGGTTCATTCTTTTCCAGATTCTTTTTCTAAAGCAATTATTACAATTATTCTTAAGATAGATAGGGACCCAATTGAAAGCAGGGTCTTATAGACCTATTTCTTTATGAAATGTTGATTATAAAATTGTGTTGAAGGTTCTGGCTAATAGGTTAGCTAAATATTTACCAGATATAATTCATTTGGATCAGGTGGGTTTTATTAAAATTCATCATTCAGCAGATGATATTGTAAAGTTAATTTCTTTAATTAATGTTTCTCAGGAGGGATCTAACCTACCAATGCTTATTTTGTTGGATGCAGAAAAGGCCTTTTATAGAGTAGAGTGGAGTTTTATTTAAAGATTTGGAGAAATTTAAATATGGCCCATTTTTTATTGGTTGGATTAAGGCTTTATATAGAAGTCCTACTGCTAGAGTGGTGACAAATGGACACTTATCTTCACCTTTTATGTTGACCAGATTGACAAGGCAAGGCTGACCTTTGTCACCAGCTCTTTTTGTATTAGTTATTGAACCTTTGGCTCAGGTGATTAGACAAGGTAATAATATTGAAGGTATTAAGGTGAAATCTGATAGATTTAAAATTAATTTGTTTGCAGATGCTGTTGGATATATTTAACAGAACCTCAGAGTTCTTTGAGGAACTTGCATAATAGATTGGAACAGTATGGTGAGGTATCAGGTTATAAAATTAATTGGGAAAAGAATGAGATTATGCCTTTAGCTGAAATAGATTATTCTTTGTGTACTGTTTCAAGCCCAGAGGATTCACAAACCCAGCAGCAATAGATATTCACCAAGACAAATGGTTACTTAAACAAAGGTTGCTTTTAATTATCTTTAAACATGAAATCAGAATCACACTTTAACTTTTCACTATTGACTTAACTAACCTAACTTAACCCCCTTCTAATTCTAAGCACATGTGTATGTAATGTGTATATAAGTTCAGAGAAGTTCTTTGTTCACAGTCCAATCTTCTCATTCCTCCAAGTTCACTGGTTGCAGGCAATTCTTATGCTGTGCACAGAAATTAACATTTATGAAGTTCATCAGGCTTTGGTGCTTGAAAGGTAAATGATTAATGCTCAGGTAGGTTCTTGTCAGTTTTCAGAGCGAGATTTGCTGTACGTTGGACACCTACAACTGATTACTTTTTTAAGTCTGCCACTTCAGTGTCTTGCAGAAGAAACTTGCCCCCTGAGGTTTCTCCAGATGATAACCTCTTTCTTTCAGGTCACCACAGAGTTCCTTTTTGTTTCCCTTATTTCAAGTGAAACATTAGACAGCCAGTCCTTTCCTCTTGTATGAACCACAAGAGTTTTGACCAGGCTGAACTAAGCACTCACAACCTGTTTTCCAAATGGGGTTTTCCACAAGCTTGCCAACGTGTCCTGTTCCAGTCCCAGTTGCTGCTGCTGACTGTCAAACTGTAGAACTGATCTCTGTCTGTCTGTCTTTCTCTTTCAGAGAGAAATATCCTGTTTTACTCTCCCTGCTTGAAAAAACTACATGACCCTCCTAGTTCCTCTTAAGATAGAATGTGGCTCTGACAAATTTTTTCATCTGTTGCCTTTTTGTAAACAATAATCCATTAGTGAAGTCTCTCTCCAAAGCTTCTGGAGCTGATTTGTCTAACATTAGCAGAGCTCCAGTATTTAAATAAGATCTGTTTTAAAGTGTTTGTATGTGACCTACACTAAAAGCCCTGCCCCAATTTATCACCCAAAAACATATCCATATTCTGTCACAGTAGGCATATTGTGAAATTTAAATGGTCAGATCAGAATAAGTATTTGGGTGTTAAGGTAGATTGTAATTATAATCATCTACATGAATTGAATTATTTGCCTTTATTGTCTACATTTAAATATGATTTGAATCGATGGTAAGATTTATCAATTACATTAATAGGAGAGTTAATTGTATTAAAATGAATATTTTTCTTTGAATTTAATTTTTTTTAGTCTATTCCTTGTAAGATTCCTCAATTTTTTAAAAAGGATTTAAAAGCCTTGGTGAGGAAATTTCTATAGAAAGATAAAATGGTAAGGGTATCATTACAGAAATTAACTAGGAAATATGATTTAGGAGGCTTGCAACTTGTAATTTTCAAAATTATTATGAATCAGCACAATTGAAATTTATTAATAGGATGTTTGAAGTAGATAAACTTTTGATATGGGCTAATATTGAACTATCTCAGATTGGTGAGAAGAAGATGGATCAGTCTATTTATAGATGGAATTCTTAAATTATTGAGTAATTATAATTTACCTGTTTTGAAAGACTTAATGGATTTATGGTATAAAAAAAATGAAGCCATAGGCATTCAAGGCAAGATTTCGGGTAAAACTTCATTGTATCAAAATAATTTTTTTTCCCCTTTACACTTAATAATCAACTTTTGAAGTTATGGGATCAAAAGGGTATTAAATTGGTACAAGATTGTTATGAAGCAGGATATTTCATTTCTTTTCAAAGAATGAAAGAGAAATATGAAATATTTTCAAATACTCTTTTTAATTATTATCAAGTTAAAGCCTTATTTTTTGGTTAATTTTGGACATACTCTATGGTTACCTAAAGAGTGTAAGTTTGAAATTTTACTTACTGACTGTGGTAAGAAGGGACTTATATCTGAGATGTTTGCTTTATTACAAAATGAAATGATTAAGCCGGATATTCACAAATCTAGATTAAAATGGGAGAAAGATTTAGGAAAATGTATTTCTCAGGATAATTGGATGAATTTATGTAAGGCTAGTACGACTAAAATTGTAAATGTAAGGTATTGATTGGTTCATTATAATTTTATTCATCAATTATATTTAACTCCATAAAAATTAAGGAAATATAATTTTATTTCTTCAGATTTATGTGTTAGATGTCATAAGGAGGTAGGTTCTTCTCTACATCTACTTGGTTATGTGAAAGGGTGAAACCCTTTTGGAATAAACTTAAGGAATTTCTAGAAGTTATTTTGAAAGTGAAATTTTTACTATATCCTGTAGTGTTTTTGTTGGGTAATATTAAGAGGATTAGTTTAGAATTGAAATTAAATAGATTTCAAATTGCTTTTTTGAGATTGGCTTTAGCTGTGGCTAGAAAATGTTTGGCAATTACTTGGAAAAATGAGATTGATTTGAATATTCAGAGATGGCATTTAGAGTTGAGATCTTGTATTCCATTGGAAAGGATAACATATAATTCATGTGATAATTCTTTTAATTGTAAAACTTGGAGCCCATATTTGGATTATATGGGATTGAATTACTAAATCCCCTTTCCACACATTAGTGGTGTTGCTCCAAACCATGGCAATTAATTGATGAATTTTGATGTTAGGTGATTTCTTTCTTTTTTTTCTTTTTTGGGGGTAGATTAGAAGGGGGTGGGTGGGTTAGGAAAGGGGGTGGGGGGCTGTAGGGGATTAGTTTAAAAAAATACATATATTATGTATGTATTTTGTGCTTTTTCTAAGTTTTATTTATTAATTGCATGTTTAACACATGCATTATGATTTAATAAATAACATTTTAAAAAATGAATCATGAAACTATCCAGTTAAATCAGGGGCATTATTACTTGTACCTTATCAATAAATGTAAATGTCCTTTCTCAAAAGGAGTGAGTATCATCTACAAACACAAGTGGACAAGGCCACTTCAATGCCATTCTAAATCACAATCTCTATCACAAGGAAGGACAAGAGAAACCTTACATGGAAACTGTATAATTTTGCAAGTTTCCTTCAAATTGTCCTCAATTCTGACTTTTTAATACATTGTCACATTGGGAATGGTTCTGGTTGCCACCAACGACGTAACCAAGGCGATGCACGGGAGTAATAGCACACATGCGTGAGTTAGTTAAGCAGTCTGCATACCTGGGATGAATCTCGGACACAGAAAGAGGAGAGTGAGAGAGTCAGGATCATCCGTGTGGCTTTGAGCCAATGACTAGGTCAGAGGGGTTTGGCTGGGTAGTGTTTGGGAGATGAAGAATTAGTTGTTGTATCTGAAGGGAATAAAGAGAGTCAACTTCATTTTGTGCTGAAAGAAATGAGTGAGCATATTATTTAATTGTGTGTAAACTGAGTAAATTACTGCTGCTGTATCACTAACTCTGAATTAACAGCAGATCAAATTCCAAAATGACCTATTCACTGCACCACATAAACTACATTAGTTCAAAAGGCAATACATGCTCAGGGAGATGTGTGGGAGGGCAATAAAGGATGACCTTGTCAGTAATGCCTGCATCTCATATACGTACAGAAATTGATAGTTTTCATAAACTCAGCTAATTAAGGTGTCAGGCCCTGACGGCGTACCTGACAGTGTACTGAAAATCTGCTCCAACCAACTAGCCAGAGTGTTCAGAGACATTTTCACCCTCTCATTGCAGCAGTCAGAGGTTCCCATCAGCTTCAAAAGGGCATCAACCATCTTGGTACCCAAGAAAAGTAGCGTGGGCTGCCTCAATGATTACTGCCCCGTAACACTAACTTCTACTGTGATGAAATGCTTTGAGAGCTGGTCATGGCCAGAATTAATACATATCCAAGTAAAGATCAGGACCCACTGCAATTCTCCTATCGTCACAATTGCTCCATATAACCATATAACCACTTGCAGCACAGAACAGGCCAGTTCGGCCCTACTAGTCCATGCCGTAACAAGTCCCCACCCTCCTAGTCCCACTGACCAACACCCGGTCCATACCCCTCCAGTCCTCTCCTATCCATGTAACTATCCAGTCTTTCCTTAAATGTAACCAATGATCCCGCCTTGACCACGTCTGTCGGAAGCTCATTCCACATCCCTACCACCCTTTGCGTAAAGAAATTTCCCCTCATGTTCCCCTTATAATTTTTCCCCTTATAATTTTCCCCCTTCAATCTTAAACCATGCCCTCTAGTTTGAATCTCCCCCATTCTTAATTGAAAAAGCCTATCCACGTTTACTCTGTCTGTCCCTTCTAAAATCTTAAACACCTCTATCAAGTCCCCTCTCAATCTTCTACGCTCCAGAGAAAAAAGCCCCAGTCTGCACAACCTTTCCCTGTAACTCAAACCTTGAAATCCTGTCAACATTCTCGTGAACCTTCTCTGCACTCTCTCTATTTTGTTTATATCTTTCCTATAATTTGGTGACCAAAACTGTACACAGTACTCCAAATTTGGCCTCACCAATGCCTTGTACAATTTCATCATAACCTCCCTACTCTTGAATTCAATACTCCGATTTATGAAGACCAACATTCCAAATGCCTTCTTCACCACACCATCTACCTGAGTATCAGCCTTGAGGGTACTATTTACCACAACTCCTAAATCCCTTTGTTGCTCTGCACATCTCAATAGCCTACCATTTAATGCATATGACCTATTTAGACTTGCCTTTCCAAAATGTAACACCTCACTCTTATCTGTATTAAATTCCATCAGCCATTTCTCAGCCCACACCTCCAGCCTTCCTAAATCACCTTTTAATCTACGGTAATCTTCCTCACCGTCCACAACACCACCAATCTTTGCATCATCTGCAAATTTGCTTATCCAATTCTCCACCCCTACTTCCAGATCATTAATATATATAACAAACAATAGTGGACTGAGGACCGATCCCTGAGGAACTCCACTAGTCACGGGCCTCCAATTGGACAAACAATTTTCTACCACTACTCTCTGACACCTCCCATCCAACCATTGCTGAATCCATTTCACTACCTCCTCATTTATACCTAATGCCTCCACCTTTTTTCCTAACCTCCTGTGGGGAACTTTGTCAAAAGCTTTACTAAAGTCTAAATAGAGAACATCCACAGCTTTCCCTTCATCAACCTTTTTTGTAACCCCCTTGAGAAACTCAATCAGGTTTGTCAAGCATGATCTACCCCTGAAAAAACCATGCTGATTACTCCCTAGCAATCCCTGTACCTCCAAATATTTGTAAATACCATCCCTCAGAACACTTTCCATCAACTTGCCCACCACAGACGTCAGACTCACGGGCCTATAATTCCCAGGTTTACATTTAGACCCTTTGTTAAACAACGGAACCACATACGCCACCCTCCAATCCTTTGGCACTACCCCCGTGGCCAGTGACATCCTAATATCTCTGTTAATGGCCCCACTATCTGTCCACTAGCCTCCCTGAGTGTCCTTGGGAATATTTTGTCCGGTCCCGGAGATTTATCCACCTTTATCTTTTTCAACACAGCCATCACTATCTCCTCGGTTATCCTTATATGCTTCATGACCTCCCCACTATTTTTCTTTACCTCAACTGGTTCAATATTTTTTTTCCCTAGTGAATACCGAGGCAAAGAAATCATTCAAAATTTCCCCCATTTCCTCTGACTTCTCACTCAGCCTACCCTCACTATCTACAAGGGGTCCAATTTTATCCCTCACTAATCTTTTACTTTTAATGTACTTATAGAAACCCTTTGGATTTATTTTTACTCTGTCTGCTCCAAAACAGATAAAATGCCACTCAGCTCAGGATCACCTTGAAAACAGAAATTCATACATACAGCTGCTCTTCATAGACTACAGTTCAGCCTTCAATATCATTATTCCCTCAGTGCTGATCAAACTACAAACTCTAGGCCTCTGTACCCCACTCTGCCTCTGCATCTTTGACTTTCTCATCAGAAGACCACAGTCAGTACGAATTGGAAACAAGACCTCCTTCTCACTCATTATCAATACAGGTGCACCCCAAGGATACTCTACTCATTATACACCCATGACTGTGTGGCCAAGCACAATTCCAATGCCGTCTACAAGTTTGTCGATGTTACCACAGTTGTTGGCAGAATCACAATGAGGAAGGGAACAGGAGGGAGATGGATCAGCTCATTGAATGGTGTAATGACAAGAACCTTGTGCTCAATGTCAGCAAAACCAAGGAGGTGATTGTGGACTTCAGGAAGAAGTTAGGGGTAGATGACGCAGTCCTCATTGATGGTTCAGTTGTGGAGAGGATCATGAATTTCAAATTCCTGGGTATCATCATCTCTGAGAATCTGTCCTGGACCTTCCTCTTTGATGGAATCACAAAGATGGCTCACCAGCAGCTAAAATTTGTGAGTTGTGTGAGGAGATTTGGTATGTCACCAAAGACTCTCGAAAACTAATATAATGTACTATGGAGAGCAATCTGGCTGGTTGCATCACTGCCTGGTATGGAGGCACGAACTCTCAGAACAAGAATAAACTCCAGAGGGTTGTTAACTCGGCCTGCAACATCACAGGCACCAAGCTTCACTCCATTGAGGACATCTACTTGAAGTGGTGTCTTAAAAAAGCATCCTCTATCCTCAAAGACCCCCACCACCCTGGCCATGCCCTCTTCACTCTGCTACCATTGGGGAAAAAGGTACAGGAGGCTAAAGACAAGAACTCAACAGCACAAGGACAGCTTCTTCCCTGCTGCCATCAGATTCCTGAATAATTAATGAGCCAAAGACACTGCCTTACTTTTCATACACCATTATTGTTATTATTATTTTATTTTATCTGTTATAGTAATATCATAAGATGGTTATAATATGTATGTTTGCTCTATGACGCTGCCACAAAACATTGAATTTCATGACTTGTTCATGAAAATAAATCCTGATTCTAATAAAGCCCAAAATAGAGCAGAGGACATATACCAGGATGTTGCTTTGATTGAGAAACGAGTCTTATGAGGCAAGGTTAACACAGCTGGGACTTTTTCTTTATAGTATAGAAGGATGAGAGGAGACTTAATAGAGGTCTACAAGATTCTGAGAGGCATAGATAAAGTGGACAGCCAATGTCTTTTTCCTGGGGCAGGGATAGCAAACACCAGAGGACACATGCCCAAAGAGAAGGGAAGGAAGTTTAGGAGAGACATCAAGCGTACATTTTTCATAGTATTGTGGATGCCTGGGATGCCTTGCCAGGGATGATCATGGGGGCTGAAATATTAGGGGAATTTAAGAGACTCTTCTACCAAAAAAAACCTCAAAATAGTGTTGCCATTGTTAATATATCAATTGCCTTTGTTAGTTTTAATTATTGCAGTTTTGCCCAAGATTTTAATGTTATGAGGCATGCTGTTGTAGAGAATACATCAGAACTTTGTTATGTTAAATCTAAACTTTCGCTCATGTAATTATGCTGTTTAAAAATGCCATCGGCATTGGTTTTATCTGTTGAATTCCTAATTGCTATTCAAAGTCTAGCTTAGCCCATTGATCCTGGTAGATGTACTGTTGATTTGAAAGTAATGATGAGGGAATGTGGTTACATTGACAGTAACTGAGTGATCTGTGGCCTTGGAATCGAACCAGGAACGATGAACCATCTGCTCCACTGCCACCTCCTGACTGAATCTTGTAGCACAACAGATCTCACCAGGTGCAGTGATAATGCCAAGGAATGCATCATCTTGCAATAGGGCAGAGTGTGATGATACAATGTCAAGAAGCTCTCTGGAGCTGTACCTAAGTCTAATTTATGCCAACAGAAATTGTGCTTTAACCTGCCGCCTTCTACCAACACCCATTGTAGCCCACTGCTTATCAATCAGAAATAGGGTCATAGACAGAGCTATGATCAATCAAAAAAGAACAGGCTAAAACCAGTGTTTTACTTTTTTTTTGAAGGTCATACCCAACACAGTGATTTATTTTAGTCTGGTTTAAAATTGCTTGGAAAAATAGTTCTAAAGAGGGAGGTTGATTTGCAATTGTATATTTGCATTGAAGTGGATCTGGGTGATTTGTGTCTGCTGTAGCAGGGTGTATTGTGGGGAAGAGAAGTTGATCAATATAAAAATGACATTTTTCTTTTGTCTAAGTCGTCTTTGAATTTCTTGTCTTCATGTTAAAAATGGCAATTATGGTGACACTGAAGTGCTCTATTAAGAATATTATATATTTTTACTGAATACAATAATAAATTGAACAATGCCTCAATGTTTTAATCTTATGCTATCGACATACAAGCACAGTAGAGAAGTTTTGATTACATTTATGTTCAGTACATGGAGTATACCTAAAAATATAATTTGTTACTTCAGGTGACATAAGTAGAGTTCTTTCAAATCCTCATGTGCTCACATTTTAATAGACAGGTTTGCTATAGAATTGAATAAGAGATCAATCCACAAGACCATAAGAGCTGCGTAAAGGATCAATAGAGTTTCTTGCCTCCCCCCACCACACACCACCCCCCCATCAATGTACTGAGATTGGTGTCTGCAGAAGGCTTGGAAAATTGTTAAGGACCCCTGCCAATCTCGACATAGCATCTTCCAGCTACTTCCATCGGGCAAGAGCTCCAGAAGTTTCAGAGCCAGAACCACCAGGCTGAGAAACAGCTTCTTCCCATGGGCAGTGGGACTGCTGCATGACAAACTGCTCAACCAATCCCTCTGAGAATCTACTATTATTTAACAATGTTTATTTATTTTTAGATATGTACTGCAAATAAATCGCTTGTAAATAGGTGTGCCATATATGTGTTTGAATGTTTTTTTACACAAAGGGTGAAGAATGCCGTTTCATCCATTTGTATTTCAGAGTTGTATGATGATGGTCATCTTGAACTTGAACTTGAATAACAGAGATGAGCTGTGCACTATTTATTTATTCCATCAAGATCAGTGGTTCTCAACCTTTCCTTTCCACTCACATACCGCTTTAAGTAATCCCTCTGTGATTAGTAAGGGATTGCTTAAGGTGGTATGTGAATGGGAAGGGAAGGTTGAGAATCACTACTCTTGACCCAATTGTTACAAAAAAATTTTGCTTGAGAAATATAGTCATTGACCCATTTCCTTTGGAGTTCTGAAACCGTGCACATAACGAGTCAATTAGAAACTATTACAACAGTGGTTTTCAAACATTTTCTTTCTTAAGCAATCCCTTACTAATCACAGAGCACCCATGGCATAGGGAATACTTAGTGGTGAGTGGAAAGGAAAAGGTTGAGAACCATTAATCTAGAGCAATTGTGATGCTTATTTAGTTATAGAATTACAGTTCAAAATGCTTACCATACCCCCAAGTCTTTGATTTGTAATAATTTTAAAACTGCATGCATAAATTCAAGGGTGTACATGTTTGCAGAAATAGTTCTCTATGAAACTTTTGAGAGTAATTAAAGTATTTGTTTTCCATAGTAAAATTGGTGAATCATACATATTTCATTGAGATTTTATAAATCACTATGAAAGGATGATTGGAACATAAATCATAGAATATTACAGCACAATTCAGACCCTTTGGTCCTTGATGTTCTGCTGACCTATAGATTCATATCAAATAAAAAGTAAATGCTCCCTACCCATAACCTCTATTTTTCTTTCATCCGTGTGACTGTCGAAGAGTCTCTTAAATTCCCCTAATATTTCAGCCCCAACCTTCATCCCTGGCAAAGCATCCCAGGCATCCACAATACTATGAAAAATGTACACTTGACGTCTCCCCTAAACTTCCCTCCCTTCTCTTTGGACATGTGTCCTCTGGTGTTTGCTATCCCTGCCCTGGGAAAAAAAGGCATATGCCCCTCAGAATCTTGTAGATCTCTATTAAGTCTCCTCTCATCCTTCTATACTCCAAAGAAAAAGTCCCAGCTGTGTTAACCTTGCCTTATAAGACTTGTTTCCCAATCAAAGCAACATCCTGGTAAATTTCCTCTGCTTTTTCTCCATAGCTTCCACATCCTTCCTATAATGAGGTGACCAGAACTGAATACTCTTGTGTGGTCTCACCAGAGATTTGTAGAGATGTAACATGACCTCTTGACTCTTGAACTCAATCCCCCTATTAATGAAGCCCAACATCCAATAGGTCTTCTTAACTATCCTATCAACCTGTGTGGCAACCTTGAGAGATGTATCAATTTGGACCCTAAGGTCCCTCTTTTCCTCCACACTGTTAAGTATTACATACTTCACTCAGCTTTCTGATTTGACCTTCCAAAATGCATAACCTCACCCTTATCCGGATTAAACTCCATCTGCCACTTTTTTGCCCATCTTTGCATTCTGTCTATATCCTTTTGTCACCTGTGAAAACCTTCAACACTATCCACAATTTCTCCAAGCTTCGTGTCATCAGCAAACTTACTCATCCATCCTTCTGCTTCATCATCTCAGTAATTTATAAATATCACAAAGAACAGGGTTCCCAGAACAGATCCCTGCAAAACTCCACTCATCACTGACCTCCAGGCAGAGCATATTCCATTCACTACTACTCTCTGCTTTCTACATACAAGCTAATTTTTAATCCACAGAGTCAAGGTTCCATTGATCCCATACCTCATTACTTTCTGAATGAGTTTCTCATGGGGGACCTTGTCAAATAACTTACTAAAAGCCATATAGGCCACATCTACCAGCCTACCTTCATCAACCTCTTTTGGTACCTCCTCA
Source organism: Narcine bancroftii (assembly GCF_036971445.1). Lineage (NCBI taxonomy): Eukaryota > Metazoa > Chordata > Chondrichthyes > Torpediniformes > Narcinidae > Narcine > Narcine bancroftii. Next base: position 433,856,197 of record NC_091469.1, read on the forward strand.
AAAGACTCATGAGTCATGACCTTCCCTTCACAAGGCTATGCTGACTCTCCCTGAGTAGACTGTACTTCTCCAAATGCTCATAAATCCTAACCTTAAGAATCCTCTCCAATAGTGTGCACACCATTGATGTAAGACTCACTGTTTTATAATTCCCAGGATCCTATTACCTTTTTTAAACAAAAGGACCACATTTCCAAACCTCTGGCACCTTCCCTGTGGCAAAGGAGGACTCAGACATCATAGCCAATGCCCCAGCTATCTCTTCCCTTCATTCCACATTAATCTGGGGTATATCGAATCCAACCCCAGAGGCTTACCAATCGTAATGTTTTTAAGAAGATACAACATTTCCTCTTCCTTAATCTCAACATCATCCAGGACACAAGCCTGTTCTATACTGACCTCACAGTGATCAAGGTCCTTTTCTCTGGTGAATACTGAAGCAAAATATTCATTTGGGACCCCCTCCACCTCCAGACACATGTTGCCTTCTTTATCCTTAAGCAGTTCCTCTTTCATTCTCATTATCCTATGCATAAAACACCTTGGAATTATCCTTAATCTTACTTGCCACAGCCTTGTTATTCCTCCCTTGAGCTCTTCCATATCTTTTCTTAAGTTCCTTCCCGGGTACCATGTTCTGGTTTACTTCCGCCCTTCAAAACAAATGGGGGTTGTAGGTTAATTGGGGAATTTGGGCAGCATAAGCTCATGGTCCAAAAGGACATGTTACCATGTTGTATGACTAAATTTTAAAAATAAATGACCCAGCAGTGACACATTGGTATATAGTCAAGAGGGAACTGCCCAGGAAGTTTTCAACATTGACTCTAAATCCCATAAAATCTTATTGGTAGAGAAACATCCTTCTGATTATCACTTACCTCTCCCCATTGGCTGATGTATCAATACTAGTCCATGAAGAACAAAGCTTGGAGGAAGTACAGAGAATGATGAAGGTACAGAATGTGGAGAATTCTACTTTCATCCCGAGGAGTGGCTCAGCAGCATCACTGGACATTTAACATATAAATGGAGGAACAGATTCTACAAATGTCCATATCCTCATTGATGAGGGAGCCCAGCACATCCTTGCAAAAGAGTGTTAAAGAGCCATCCTTGCAAAAGAGTCAGAAGTGTTAAGTGGATGATCCATCTTGGCCTCCTCCACAGCCTGATAAACATCAGTTTTTATCCAATTCACTTCACTCCACGTGACATGAAGGAAAGGCTAAATACAGCAAAGGCTTTAGGCCCTGCTAAAATTCTGACAAATGTACAGAAGACATGCTCCAGAATGTGCCAATCTGTTCCAATACAGCTACACCACTGGCACCTACCCAACAATTGTCTAGGTACATCCTATCTACAATAAGTAGAACAAATCCAACTGAACCATTTACCACTCCATTAGTCTACTCTGGATTAATTGCAAAGTAATAGATGGGATAATCAATAGTGTTATTAAGTAGCACTTGCTTTAGCAGCAACCTGCTTATAGAAGCTGAGTTTGGGATATACAAAATTCACCCAGTTTCTTACCTCATTTCAACCCTGCTCTAGATATTGACAAAGGAGGCAAAGCAAGAGCAAGGAGCAGTTGATCAAGAATGGCATTAAGGAGCCCTGGCTAAAGTGAAACCAATGGGAATCTAGGAGAAACCCCTCCATTAATTGGAATTATACCGAGCAAAATGAAGAGGGTTGGGTGGTTGGAGGACAATCATCGCAGCTCCCGAACATCTCTGCAAGTGCTTTTCAGGATTGTGTCCTAGGCCAACCATGTTCAGCCGTTCATCAATGACTTTCCTTCATTGGTAAAGCCAGAAATAAGTTTCAAGTACAAGTTCAAATTTATGTTTATTATCACATATATGATACATGTATCTAAACAGGTTTGTTTGACATGCTGTCCAGCAGGTCTGTCCATATACAAGTACAGCAGATTATAACACTGTACAGAAAGAAGGATTATCAATTCAAATGTAGTAAGGATATCAATATTTTATTATTGATAGAGATATTCACTGATGATGGCACAATGTTTGGCATCATTCAAACAGATGCAGCACACTATGGACAATATCCAGGTCTGGGCTGATGGGTGGTAAGTAACATTCACTCCACACAAATGCCAGGCAATAATAAAACCCAATAAAAGAAAATTGGGGTGGCATGGTTGCCGTAGCAGTTAGCACAATGCCTTTACAGCGTCAGTGATTGGGACCGGGATTTGAATCTCGTTGTCTGCAAGGATTTTGTACCTTCTCCGCGTACCTGCGTACGTTTTCCCCAGGGGCTCCAGTTTCCTCCCACTGTTCAAAACATACCAGGTTGTAGATTAATTGGACTCGTTGGCCAAAATGGCCTGTTACCATGCTGTATGTCTACATTGAAAATCCAGTTTTCACCCCCTGACATTCATTGAATCACCTGGGGGTTACCATTGACCAAAAACTGAACAGAAGTAGCTGTGTACATAATGTGCCCAGCAAGAGCAGGCCAGAAGCTAGGAAATCCTGCAGCAAAATAACTTGCTTCCTAACTCCCCAAAGCTTGTCCACTATCTACAAGACTCAAGTCAATAGTATGTACCATAGAGCGCATTCTGGCTAGTTGTAACACTGTCTAGTATGGAGGTGCTAATGCTCAGGACAAGAAAAAAACTTCAGTGTGTTGTTAACTCAGCCTGCAACATCACCTTTCTATGCAAGTATGTGCAAATATGCAAAAATTCTATGCAAATATGTGAGTTGTTTTATAGGTATTACTGTTTTTTTTTGTGTCACCCTGGATAGATTTTTAATTTTTTTTTATTTTTCACACTATAAACCATATTGATCAAAATACATACAGACATTTTTCTCTTGAATATATACAGTGTCATTTTCTCCCCTTTTTCCAACCTCCCTTCCCTACCTCCCTCACCCCCTTCCCATTTATTCAAAGTTCAATCTATAAGATACATTAAACCCGTTAAACAATGTCGTCACTTAATAAAAATAAATAAGAAATTTTTGTCTTTTACTTTTATATACTGAGTCAGTTCATTTCGTTGTCTTCTCCTTCTGTCATTTTAGGTGGTGGAGGTCCGTGGTAGGATTTCTCTATTGTATTTCATGTATGATTCCCATATTTGTTCGAATATTGTGATGTTATTTCTTAAATTATATGTTATTTTTTCTAATGGAATACATTTATTTATTTCTATGTACCATTGTTGTATTCTAAAGTTGTCTTCTAATTTCCAGGTTGACATAATATATTTTTTACTACAGCTAGGGCTATCATAATAAATCTTTTTTGTTCTCCATCCAAATTGAGTCCAAATTCTTTATTTCTTATATTACTTAGAAGGAAGATTTCTGGGTTTTTTGGTATGTTGCTTTTTGTGATTTTATTTAATACCTGATTTAGATCTTCCCAAAATTTTTTCAAAATTTTTTCACATGTCCAAATTGCATGTATTGTTGATCCCGTTTCCTTTTTACAGCGAAAATATCTGTCTGATACTGTTGGGTCCCATTTATTTAACTTTTGGGGTGTGATGTACAGCATGTGTAACCAATTATATTGTATCATGTATTTCTCATAGTTCCGGAGCATAGCTTTTCTCATGTTTCATTCTTTATCTTTATGTTTAGATCTTGTTCCCATTTTTGTTTAGGTTTACAGTTTGTTTCCTCGTTCTCCTTTTCTTGCAGTTTGATGTACATATTTGTTATAATTTTTTAAATTATCATTGTGTCTGTAATCACATATTCAAAATTGCTTCCTTTTGGTAACCTCAGACTGTTTCCCAATTTGTCCTTCAAGTAGGTTTTCAGTTGGTGGTATGCAAACATTGTATCATGAGTTATATTATATTTGTCCTTCATTTGTTCAAAAGATAGTAATTTATTTCCCGAAAAACAATTTTCTATTCTTTTGATCCCTTTTCTCTCCCATTCTCTGAAGGAAAGGTTATTTATTGTGAAAGGGATTAGTTGATTTTGTGTCAATACTAATTTTGGTAGTTGATAATTTATTTTATTCCTTTCTACGTGAATCTTCTTCCAAATGTTGAGCAGATGGTGCAATACTGGTGAATTCCTATGTTGCACCAATTTTTCATCCCACTTATATAGTATATGTTCAGGGACCTTCTCCCCTATTTTATCTAGCTCTAATCTGGTCCAATCTGGTTTTTCCCTTGTTTGATAAAAATCTGATAGGTATCTTAATTGTGCTGCTCTATAATAATTCTTAAAGTTTGGTAGTTGTAAGCCTCCTTGTACCATTCTGTTAATTTATCTAGTGCTATCCTCGGTTTCCCCCCTTTCCATAAGAATTTCCTTATTATTTTCTTTAGCTTCTTGAAGAATTTCTCTGTTAGGTGAAATGGTCATGATTGAAATAGGTATTGTATCCTTGGGAAGATGTTCATTTTAATACAGTTTATCCTTCCTATCAGTGTTAGTGGTAAGTCTTTCCAGTGCTCCAAGTCGTCTTGTAATTTTTTCATTAATGGCTGATAATTTAGTTTATATAGATGTCGAGATTCTTATTTAGTTGTATACCTAGGTATCAAATTGCTTGTGTTTGCCATCTAAATTGTGATTCTTTCTTAAACTTTGTGAAATCCGCATTATTCATTGGCATTGCTTCACTTTTATTTGTGTTGATCTTGTACTCAGATTTTTCTCCATACTCCTTCAATTTCTTAGGTAATTCTTTTATTGATATTTCTGGTTCTGTTAAGTATATTATAACGTCATCTGAAAATAGACTGATTTTATATTCCTTCTCTTTTATTCTTATCCCTCTTATTTTATTTTCTGTTCCTATCAGTTCTGCTAATGGTTCTATAGCTAACGGGAACAGTGAGGGAGATAGTGGACATCCTTGCCTTGTTGACCTGCTTAATTTAAATTGGTTTGACATATATATCCATTTACTGTCACTTTCGCCAATGGTCCCTTATATAATGCTTTAATTCAATTAATATATTTCTCTGGTAGGTTGAATTTTTGTAGTAGTTTGAATAAATAATTCCATTCTACTCTGTCAAAGGCTTTCTCTGTGTCTAAAGCAACCGCTACTGTTGGAGTTTTGTTTCCTTGTACTGCATAGATTAAGGTAATGAATTTACAGATATTGTCCGTTGTTCATCTTTTTTTAATATATCCAGTTTGGTCTAGTTTTACTATTTTTGGTACACAGTTGGCCAATCTGTTTGCTAATAGTTTAGCTATTATCTTATAATCTGTGTTAAGTAGAGATATTAGTTTATACGATGCTGGTGTTAGTGGATCTTTCCCCGTCTTTGGTATTACTGTAATTATTGCTGTTTTGCATGAATCTGGTATGTTTTGTGTTTTTTTCCATCTGGTTCATTACTTGCAGGAGAGGAGGAATTAATAAGTCTTTAAATGTTTCATAAAATTCTATTGGGAGTCCATCCTCTCCTGGTGTTTTATTGTTCGGTAGTTTTTTTAATATCTCCTGTATTTCTTCTATTTCAAATGGTTTTATTAACTTATTTTGCTCCTCTTCAATTTCGGTAGTTCACTTTTAGTTAGAAATTCATCTATTTTGTCTTCTTTCCCTTCATTTTCAGTTTGATATAGTTGTTCGTAGAATTCCCTGAAGTTTTCGTTGATCTCCATTGGATTATATGTAATTTGTTTGTCCTTTTTCCTTGATACCAATACTGTCCTTTTAGATTGTTCTGTCTTAAACTGCCACGCTAGTATTTTGTGCATTTTTTCTCCTAGCTCATAATACTTCTGTTTTATCTTCATTATATTCTTCTCCACCTTATATGTTTGTAGTGTTTCATATTTTATTTTCTTGTCAGTCAATTCTCTTCTTTTAATTGTATCTTCCTTTGTTGCTAATTATTTTTCTGTATTTGTTATTTCCCTTTCCAACTGTTTTATTTCTCGATTGTAGTCCTTTTTCATCTTAGTTATATAACTTATTATCTGTCCTCTGATGAATGCTTTCATTGTGTCCCATAGTATAAATTTATTTTTCACTGATTCTGTATTTATTTCAAAGTACATTTTAATTTGTCACTCAATGAATTCTCTAAAATCCTGTCTTTTAAGTAGCATGGAGTTTAATCTCTATCTGTACATTCTTGGTGGGATGTCCTCCAGCTCTATTGCCAATAACAGGGGTGAGTGATCCGATAACAATCTAGCTTTATATTCCGTTTTCTTAACTCTTCCTTGAAAGTGGGCTGATAACAGGAATAGGTCTATCCTTGAGTATGTTTTATGTCTACCCAAATAATATGAATATTCCTTTACCTTTGAGTGTTATTTCCTCCATATATCCAAAAGTTGCATTTCCTGCATCGATTTAATCATAAATTTGGTTACTTTGTTCTTTCTGTTAGTCTTTTTCCAGCTTTATCCATCTTTGAGTCCAAATTAAGGTTAAAATCCCCTCCTATTAGTGTATTCCCTTGCGTATCTGCAATCTTCAAAAAGATATCTTGCATAAATTTTTGATCTTCTTCATTACATGCGTATACATTGAGTAAATTCCAAAATTCTGAATATATCTGGCATTTTATCATTACATAGATCTATTATTTCCTCTTCTATTTTGAATGGTATATTTTTATTAATTAATATAGCTACTCTTCTGGCTTTTGAATTATATGATGCTGCTGTTACATGTCCTATCCAATCTCTCTTTAATTTCTTGTGTTCCACTTCAGTTAGATGTGTTTCTTGCACGAATGCTATATCAATTTTTTCTTTCTTCAGTAAATTTAACAGCTTCTTCCTTTTGATTTGGTTATGTATTCCATTAATATTTAAAGTCATATAGTTCAACATGGCCATTTCTTACTTTGTTTATCTTTCCTTTCTGTTTCCTCATCACCACCTTCCCTTCTTATCCATTTCTGTTTTCTTTTTTTGAACACATTGTAAGACAACATTCCTAAAACATAAAATATTTCCACTATTCCCATATCTAAAATTCCTTTAACCCCAATAGTCCCTCCCCTCTCTGAGTTGCCCTTTATCCCTTGTTGGGCAACCTCATCTCCCCTCTCCATTTGGATTGCGAACCTGCTCGCAAGTGTCAACTGATTTCACAATGACTGTTATTCTTCTCCACCCAGCCCCCCCAGAAAAAATTTTAATCTTCATATATAACAAAGCACACTCTCTTAATTCCATCCTTACTTCCTTTCTTCCCTTTCTTTCCCTCCTTAGTTCTTACTTATATTTTATTCTTCTTTATATATATAGTTTGTTGTCATTTTTGTTCTTGTTACATCTCTTCATCTCTCTGTCTGTTTTGTAGGTGTTCTGCAAATTTTCGTGCTTTTTCCAGATCCGAGAACAGTTTGCTTTGCTACCCCAGGATAACTATTTTAAGCACCGCTGGATATTTTAACATAAATTTATAACCTTTTTTTCATAGGGTCAATTTTGCTGCGTTAAACTCCTTCCTCTTCTTCAGGAGTTCAAAACTTATGTCTGGGTAGAAAAAAATTTTTTGACCTTTGTATTCCAGTGGTTTTTTTTGTCTTCTCTTATTTTTTCCATTGCCTTCTCCAATATATTTTCTCTTGTCGTATATTTTAGGAATTTTACTAGAATGGATCTTGGTTTTTGTTGTGGTTGTTGTTTAGGGGCTAATGTTCTGTGTGCCCTTTCTATTTCCATTCCTTCCTGTAATTCTGGCATTCCTAGGACCCTGGGGATCCATTCTTTTATAAATTCTTTCATATTTTTGCCTTCTTCATCTTCCTTGAGGCCCACTATCTTTATATTGTTTCTCCTATTATAGTTTTCCATTATATCCATCTTCTGAGCTAACAGCTCCTGTGTTTCTTTAACTTTTTTTATCAGATTCTTCTAATTTCTTTTTGAAGTCGTCCACTTCCATTTCTATGGCTGTTTCTTGTTCTTCCACCTTGTCTACTCTTTTTCCTCTTTCTGTCAATGCCATCTCTAATCTATTCACTTTTTCTTCTGTACCTTTTATTCTTCTTTTTATTTCATTAAATTCTTGTGTCAGCCATTCTTTTAATGCTTCCATATATTCTTTAAATTTTTTTTATCCATGTACTGTCCCTTCCCTTCATCTTCCATTTCTCTGTGTAGAGTTTGATGTTCTCCCTCCTCTTCTTCTGAGTCCACTCCAGGATCTGTGTCCTTCACCTCTGTCTCTTCTGGTTTTCTTGTTGGGTTGTTTATTTTATTTTGTTGGGTATTTTTGTTCTTCTTATTTTTATTAATGGTGTCTTGGTGTTGGTCGTCTTTCTCTGAGTTGGTCATCTACTGTTTCTCTGATTTCCTATTTTTATTCTCTTCCTCCTTGTTCCCATTATTTTCTATGTTTTCCTGTTGGGAGCCTTGCTGTCGTGTTATACTTGTCTGTTTCAGCTGTGGAGATTTACTCCTCAGCTGGTCCCCCCTCCCGTCGGTGTTGTTTTTGTCTCGCGCATGCGCGGTTGCGCACTTTTGTTTGGCTCCATGAGCCATCTTTGTAGTCCTGAGTTTGGTGTTTCCACTAACCTCAGGGAGCAGGCTTCTCTCTCCACAGCGGGCCTCCTCATACAGGTAAGGCCTTCACCTTTCTCTTCCGACGTTTTTCCTTCTTTTTTGGTTTTTCTTTCTTTGCTGCCATTTTCTCCACACTTTTATTTTTAATTTGTTACAGTTTCTGTGTTTGTGGCTTTGCTTTTTCTTTACTTTTTTAAACTTTTCTGGAGAGGGCTGGTATTTTCTTACCGGTCACTACTCCATCACATGACTTCCCCCACAGGTATTACTGTGTGATAGAATGGAATAGTACATCTGGAATTCAGCCACAGGATGATTGGTTAATCAACACTTTCATATTCAGCTTGGTAATTTTTTTGTTGGATATCATGTAATCAAGCAAGAAAGATTAAGTGGCCATAATTTAATTAAGCTCCAGAATGAATTCAAGGGTCTGACTGACCTTCTGTTCAAATAATGATCCTTCCTGTATTCTATGTGATGTTATCTCGGTGGCAAAAGTGAACTGTTTACTATTGTGAATTATTCTGTTTTATATAACATTTGCTAACCTGCAATCTCACCTAATACAATATTGTATAATTAATTGCTCTTTGCAGCATTACCCATTAAGGAAGCGCTGTGTAACCAAAATCATTAACTGCGCATTAATCACATACTCTTTCATTGACAAATACATAGATTGGTATTAGTGTCAAAATAAATAATCTCATTATAATTACAAGATACAATTGTTGAGTTTGTAAGTGAAACATAATCTCTGTAAGCATATGCATGGTGTTAAAAAGGCATCATTATTAACATTTAAAAGAGAGCTTATATTAATGCACCTTAATGTACCCTTTTGCATGTATACTGTGCTAAAAAAATGACAGCTTCACTTGCTGTTCATAGTCAGTCTTGTGCTGTTGCAGAAGCTCTGATCAGTAGTCGTAATCTCCTTCATTACATTGATACAAATACAAAATCACCAAATACTGGAAATCTAAAACTAAAACAGCATCCACAAATTATATTCAAAAACAAAATAAACAAACATTTTGTTGTCTTTTAATAATATACATTATCCTTTGCATCCAAAGGTGAACATAAAAAGAAGGTATAATGAGCAACTAAGGAAAAGAAACTGTAAAATGGGCCAAGTGTGATTCATATTTACTTTGGAATTTATGAATCGTGCTTTGTCTTCCAGTACCTAATATTGCTGAAAATATGATTCGTGGGCTCTAAAGCTTGCAGCAAATTTGAACATAGTCAATATAAGCTTTTGTTTCCATAGAAACATTGAGTCTCATGTTCTTGAAGGATTGCACAATATAGGATAAGATTGCTATAAGCATAAAGTATTAAGATGTGCTAGTTTGAGTCATTACACTTGGCCACAATTTTTGAAGTCGTATTTGTGCATTCATTGAGACCTTTTATCATTGTATGACTATGGCCTGAATTAATAAAGTAGAGTGATAAAGGATTGTTACATTCTTATTGTCATATTTGGAACTGACAGAATTTAACCTGCTTCTCATTATTTTTTAGTGGGAGCCAGAACATCATTAAATGAACAGAGAGAGCACTGGTGCAACATCACCCAAAGACAGAGAGAATGCCTCAGTTAATTTGTCAATTAGCATAAGTAATGGAAGCAAAGTATTTTGTTGGTTCTTACAATAGCATTCTTTATTAGTATGATTGGTTACCTTAATTTTAGATGGAGAACACATGGAAAATTTAAAATGAAGCTTTGTTAGATACTTCCAAAAATATGTCCTCTTGCATTCATATGGGAGAATGAAAGCAAATCACTATTCAGGTGCCATTGAAGGAAATGTGCATATTTTTGAGAGAGATAACCAGCCAGGCTGCCCTACCATGATTTTGAAGTTTTTATATGCAGTATCACACTACCAAAAGAGTCAACTTTTGCAAGCAAATGAGCAGGCTCTTCAAGGTGGGAAAGTATTGACTGCAGGATAAATTATTTAATCTGAAAATAGGTGCATACATAAAACCCCTAACTTTCAGAAGACTTGAACATAAAATTAGATTAATTTGGCTTCCAAGAAGGAAAAAAAAAGTTATTTTATATTGTATGTTGAATTTTGTCTTCGAGAACAAGATGCATTTAGTATGATAGGTGGAGATTTTTGTCTCTTTAAATCATACTCACTTCTCCTCCAAGTATGTACTTAACAGGTGTCAAGCAAACAATAATTTATGCTACAGTCTGTGAGGACTCAAGCAGCCCCATACTTTAAATAGTTTACCCTATTTAATCCAAGTAGTGGAGAGAGTAGAGAGAACCAAGTTCCTTGAAGTACACTTAAGTAGTTACCTATCCTGGACAAACAACATCTCCTCACTTGTCATGAATGAACTACCTGAGAAGACCTTGATGGGCAAAACTACCAGCCACAATTCTGCAGACTTTCTACAGGAGCTCTATCAAGAGTGTCCTGGCTGGTTGCATCACAGTGTGGAACAGTTGCTGTAGACGTAGAGCTTTGGATCAGAAGTCAATCCACAGGATAATGAGAGGATCACTGGTGTCCACTTCCCCTCCATTGACGTGATCGGGAAAGATACAGAAGTATCAGAGGCAGGTCCACCAGCTGAGAAACAGCTTCTTCCCACGGGCAGTGAGAGAGCTGGATGGATGACTGATGAACTGCTCATATTATTTATACAAATTCCTCCGAGACTACTATTATTTAACACGATTTGTTTATTATATATGTATATACTTTAAATCCCTTGCAAGTATGTGTTCTATGTCTATATGTGTTTGCATGATTTTTACACCAAGAAGCAAAGAACGCCATTTCGTCCAGCTGTACTTTACAATTGTATGATAATAGTCAACTTGAACTTGAACTTAAGATAGTTTAAAGAGTGTGTGTTAAACTAAGTATCTATGTTACAGACTTGAAATTATCAACCTATAGCACAGATACAGTCCTGACACCTTCTGAGTCTACACTAGGAATCAACCACCTATTTACCCTAATCCTTCATAATCTCATTTTTTCTTCTCCCTGCATTCTCACCACCACTCTGATCCTACCACATACCTCCTCACTAGCAACAATTCACAGTGGCTAATTAATCTGCTAATCCATGCATCTAAACAAAATGGAAGGAAACTGGAACACCCAGTGGAAATTCATGTGGTCACAGGGAGAACAAATAAACTCCACATACTCAGCACCCGTCAGATTGAGCCTAGTTATTGGAGATGCAAGGCAATGACTCTAGGAGTATTGCCAACCTGCCACCCATATTACTTTTGTAAATTATTTTAATTATTAAAGTAAATAGAAAACAAATAATATTCATTTAGTAGAAACTACAGCTAATATGTTGCATTTAAATGAGCTTTTGTTGTCTATGAGGTCTCCAAAGATGGCTCTGGAAGTACCCATTGTGTACCTTTCAATGAAGAAGAAAAGTTAGAGTGGGAAATATTTATACATGAGTCCCCCAGTCTCTCTCATTCCCTTAGCCCTCTGCCTCTTTCCTTCAGTTTCCCTTCCCTTCTTCTATCCTAGAGCTACCTTTCTTAGCTCTCTTTCATCTCCCCCTATCAATTCTCAGCTTCTTTATCCTCTACCTGGCCACCTGTTGTGAGTGAGGAAACTGGTCTGGTAGGTCTCAAAGGCAAGGACTGTGGACACACAGTTTTTGTAGTTAAGGATTTTATTTACAGAAGGCAAGTGTGGGAAATGGTAACACACACCCAAATTGGTACATACAATGATCAAGGAAAAATCACTCTGATGCCCCACCACCCCTCAGTGCAGGCATGGCTCTCTGCTACAAGAGACACTAATTAAACGTTCCCAACCCTTTTAACAGTGAACATCTCACCATAGTTTCTCCAGTGCCCTTCCACATTTCTAGGCCTGGAGTGAAGTAGGGTGGTCCAAAGCTGGCAAAAAGGGACAACAAAGAACACATGGCACCTTTATAGTGCTGGAGGATCCAGCCCAAGTTGTTAGCAGGACCAATGACTTGGTGCCAGGAGGGTTAATCTAATTACAACAGCCAATGGCCCAAGCCAAGTACAGGTGGAACCAAAACTTGATTGGCAGCTGGTGTGACCTATGAGTAGGTAGGGGGCAGTACGGTCATGTGACAGCCACAACCCTTGCCAATACACCACCTATATCCACCTGTTAGCCTAACCTCCTCATTCTGTCCCTTCCTCCTCTTCTCTCCTTCTCCTCCTCCCCACTTCGCTTACCTTTTTAATAAGGCATTTACCTGTTTTTCCACATTCCCAATGACGAGCACAGGCCTGAAACATTGATTGCCTTACTTCGTACGAACGCGGTGTGACCTGCTGTTTTTCTCCAGCACTTTTGTGCATTGAAATAAACCAGAATAAAAGTACATCAAAATGTTGTCTGCCTTCTCTAAACCTGGAGCCAAGGGTAGAACCAGTCGAGCACTTCAGTTTGGTGAAGTATCATGTGTTTTAGGGCTCATTTTAATTTTGCTTAAGATGCTAATTGGTCATACATTCTGCTGAAGCATGAGGAACAAAAAAAACATTAGATACTTACTTGTAATGCCCTAGTCTGCTTAATCCAGTTTGTCGTCACCTTTTATGTATTTAGTTTGTGTATAGCTGTTCAATGTGACAACTTTGAAATGATTTTTGAATCTCCTTGGGGATCTAATGTAACTTGGGAGTGCTAAGATCTCAGTATCAATATTGAACAGTCTGGCATGTGCATTTGTTAAATGCAGAAACAGAGGACCCAGCAATCATTTTTCAACGGTCTAATGAACAGAAAGTTTAGCCTATTATTTATGAAAAAGTCAGCGATCCAATACCTGATTCAAGTCTGGATAATTGTACAGAATACCAGGAAACAAACAAAGCTACAAAACAGGGAAAGAATTGGAATAAATATGAAATGCTTAAGTTTGTTGAAATATTCACAAAACACGTTTTCATGTTGTAAAGATACAGGCATGGAACAAAGTATAATTAAAATGAAAAGGTCCTATTTTAAAGCAGTCTATTTATTGCCAAGCCTAGGATTTAAGTAGAAAAGGCTTTCTTTCAGGGTTACATCTTCAATGGCTTAAACTGCTCTAAATGCAAAAATAAATATATCTGTTCCATTAGCAAATGTTGAATTTCTTAACCATTGATGGAATTAGCCATGTGAAATTCAAATTAACAAAGTTATTGAAGCATTGAATCAGTCTATGTTATTTTAATCTTTCATGATTCATATCTCTTCAGAAGCTTCAAGGGGATGAACAGTTGGTTCTATGGCCACGGTGGAGATACCCGAATCGTGTGTTGCCTCCCAGGTGCCAGATTTTACATATAAGTTGGTGAATATTCCAAAGGGAGAGGGGAGGGGAGGGAGCGATGAAGAGCCAGAGGTTGACATTGGTTGACCCAGACATTGGAACAAACAAGCTCGATGGCTTTTTGCACAACAGTACAGGCAGTTAGGTGATAAGATGAGAAATAGGTCCTCAAAGCTAGTGATCTCTGGGCAACTCAGAAATAGGAAGATCATCCAGATGAATTTCTGGCTGAGGAGTTGATGCAGGGGACTGGGATTCAGGTGTTGGGATCACCGAGATGTCTTCTGGAGCAGGGGCGACCAGTTCAAGAGAAATGGGTTGCACGAATAAGTGAAGGACTAAAATCCTGGCTGACTTAATGGGTGGATTTTTAAACTCAATTGGCAGGAGGTGGGATCCTATGCAAGACAGAGGCAGGTGAGAAGTTAGATGTTGGTATGCAGAGTGAAGAGAGTAAGTTTAGTGGGTGGGAGAAAGGACTGATGGTTTAAATGTACTTATTTTAAGGCTAGGGATTTGTCAAGTAAGGAAGACAGACTTAGGGAATGGATAACACATGTGACTAAGATGTAGTAGCCATACAGAAACCTGGTTGAGAAAGGAAACAGCTCAACATTCAGAGTACAGCTGCTTCAGGAAAGACAGTGGTGAGGGTAAAAGAGAGGGATTTGTTGCATTATTGTTAAGGAGGATATTGTTACAGGAATGGTCTGAGGTGATATTACAGATGGGTCAGCAGGTGAGACAAAATGGGTGGGGCTGAGAAACATGAAAGGCATGTTCACCCTATGGGAAGTTTAATACAGGCCTCCCAAAAAGTCAATAGGAATTAGACGAGCAAAAAAGACAGGAGCTTATGGAAAGTGTTGGTCAAATAGGATTGTCACAGTAGGGGATTTTAACTTTCCAAATATCAACTGGGAAATCCATAATGTGAAAGGCTTAGAGGGGTGGAATTTGTCAAATGTTGTTGTGTTTAGAAGGTATCAGGTTCAGTGGGTTAACAGAGTGACGAGTCTGGACACATGTTACAATCATACATAACTTTAATGATAACACAGGAGACAAACAGGGGAAACGTCAAACAGAACTCAATTACTATATTACTTAAAGAATGATATTGACATTCACATCGGATCTAGGTTGGACTCTGATACCAGTGGTTGCCTATACTTGACACGCTCACACAATTGAGTACACACTCTATAGACTGGAACTTTCACACAAACATACCCAGTTCCCTATACCAACAGGGCTGTGGCTCTCTGCAAATACTGATCTATCACAGTACTACGGCTTAGCTTCAGTGTAGTGCACACCTTAACTGCAACACTTCCAGTGATGTCAATAGTAGCGACCTGGTTTGAAATAATGTCCAGGGCTTGGTCCATGAAGCAGAGAGAAAGAAGGCGCCGAGTTTTGAAGTTATATATGATGCTGCTCTGGGCATTGAGCCAATAATGACCTGAGGTGATTTGAATTAGCCAACAGCACTAATGGATGGCGAGAATCCAACCTTAGTTGACAGGGGATGTAACATCTGAAAAAGTTTCAGACAGGGAAGACACATGACCACCCACAATACACAATATTCCATACAGGCAGGGAGGTCAGGTTTTCCTCAACAATCTGCATAAACAAATATGTTCAGGAAAGTTTCCTCCAGCAATATGTAGAGAGTCCCACATGAGAGAGACAACAGTTGATCTAGACAGGAGAAATTAGGAAGGATGTGGATGAAGTGTTTGTGGATGAGCCTTTGAGGATCAGTGATCATTCTTCTATTAGGTTTAAGATATTTATGGAGAAAGACAGGACAGGACCACAAGTTACAATTCAGAATTAGAGCAAGGCTAATGTTGAAGGTACAAAACAAAAGCTATCTCATGTTGGTTGGAACAGGTTGAAGAAAGAGGAATGTTAGGGAAAGGAGAAGTTTGTAAAAGTGTGTCGACAAGTTCCTGTTAGAGTGAAGAGTCCTGATGAAAGACTAGAGAAGCTTGGAAGACCAGGGAATTTACAGGCTCTGACCAAGAAGGAGGCATGGGGCAGGTATAAGCAGTCGCGATCAAGGGTATACCTGGAGCAGTTTCGAGATCTGAGGAGTAAGCTGAAAAAGGAAATCAAGAGGGAGAAAAAGAGACAGGAGATAGCGCTAGTAGATTTGATTAGATAACCTTTATTGTCATTGCACATATACAATGAAATTGAGTGCACATCCTGACCATGCATACATATATCAAACAATAAAATATAAAAACAACACAATAAAACAATACAATATTCAATGTTTGGCAGTATTTAGTTCATGTATAGCTCTGGGGTAAAAAACTGATTTTAAGTCTGTTTGTCTGTGATTTAATGGACCTAAAACATCTACCAGAGGGCAGCAAGTCAAACAGATGATGACTAGGGTGGTAAGGGTCCTTCAGGATTTTGGCTGCACTACTGAGGCAGCAAGATCTGTATAAATCCTCCAAAGAGGCCAGTGTGCAGCCTATAATCTTCTGCGCTTTACAAATGACCCTCTGAAGGCCCCTCTTGTCTGTTGCAGAGCAGCTGGTAAACTATGTTGGAATGCAATAGGCTAACACACTCTCGATGGAGCAGTGATAAAAGGACACCAGCAGCTTCTCCTGCAGTTTGACCTTCTTAAGAATTCATAGGAACATAGGAAGTAGGAACAAGAGCAGGCCAAAAATGGCCCATCGAGCCTGCTCCGCCATTCAATAAGATCATGGCTGATCTAATTTATGACCTAACTCCACCAACCTGCCTTCTCCCCATAGCCCCTAATTCCTCTATCATGTAAAAATTTATCTAACCGAATTTTAAATATGTTTAATGAAGCAGCCTCAACCACTTCCCTGGATAGAGAATTCCAAACATTCACTATTTTTCCTCATCTCTGTCCTAAATCTACTCCCCCGAATTTTGAGACTGTGTCCTCTCATTTTAGTTTCCCCGGCCAGCTCAAAAAAACTTTCCTACATCTATCCTATCCATACCCTTCATAATCCTATATGTTTCTATAAGATCTCCTCTCATTCTTCTGAACTCGAGTGAATACAATCCTAGATGATTTAATCTTTCATCATAAATCAACCCCTTCATCCCAGGGATCAACCTAGTAAACCTCCTCTGGACCGTCTCCAAAGCCAGTATATCCTTCCTCAAATATGGAGACCAGAACTGGACACAGTACTCCAGGTGCGGTCTCACCAGTACCTTATACAGTTGCAACATTACCTCCCTACTCCTGAATTCAATTCCTCTAGCAATGAAGGCCAATATTCCATTTGCCTTTTTAATAACCTGCTGCACCTGCAACCTAACTTTTTGCGATTCATGCACAAGCACTCCCAAGTCCCTCTGCACAACAGTATGCTGTAGTTTTTCACCCTTTAAATAATATTCAGCTCTTTTATTTTTCTTGCCAAAGTGGATAACCTCATACTTACTAACATTGTACTCCATCTGCTAGACCTTTGCCCACTCATCCAGCTTAATTATATCCCTCTGCAGACTCTCCATATCCTCATTACAATTTGCTCTTCCACTCAATTTGATGTCATCCGCAAACTTGGCTACATCACATTTTGTCCCCTCCTCCAAGTCATCAATGTAAATGATGAACAGTTGTGGGCCTAGCACCGACCCCTGCGGCACCCAACTTACCACTCTCTGTGTTAGGTCTGCTTTGTCCATGAATGAGTGAGACAAACACCAGACTGAGTCGAAATCAGGGTTCTTTGTTCTTTATTACCGGATTGTAACACTTGCAACTAACAATGTTAGTCGGAGAATGCATTCTGCCGTTATCAGCAAAATGTTGATTTTTTATACCCTTGGATACGTGCTTAGAACATCATCATATCATTACTTGTCCAATGACTAAAACTGTTGCTATCCTTTCCCTGCTAGCTTCCTGCCTCTCAATCCATCAATGTCTCTCTTATCTTGTAAGTACAAGGATGCATTCACTTCTTGTTACAGCCCTGCACAGGGTAACTCCTTACACATTCCCATCTCATGATGTTTTACCTTACATCTGCCAACCTGAAAAACTCCCACTTATCCCGTCTCTCTGCCTCCTGTCAGACAACCAATTTTCAATCCATGCCAATATATTTCCCCGGACTCCACTTTCCTGTAACTTACTGATAAGTCTCTTGTGCGGCACCTTATCAAACGCTTTCTGGAAATCCAAATATACAACATCAACCTGTTCCCCTCTATCCACTGCACCCATTATATCCACAAAGAATCCTAACAAGTTTGTCAAACAAGATCTTCCCTTTCTAAAACCATGCTGCGTCTGCCTGATTGAACCCTTATGTTCCAAAAGTTTCACTATTTCATCTTTAATGACGGCTTCAAGCATTTTTCCAACTACAGACATCAAGCTAATTGGCCGATAATTTCCAGTCTTCTGCCTACATCCCTTCTTAAAAAGTGACATGACATTTGCTGTCTTCCAGTCTGCCAGGACCTGCACAGAATCCAAGGAAGTTTGGTATATGACCACAATGCATCAACTATAACTTCTGCCATTTCCTTCAGAACCCTTGGAGGTATATCATCAGGACCAGGTGATTTGTCTGGCTTTAGTCCCATTAGTTTCTCCATCACTACTTCCTTTGTATCAACTATTTTATCAAGGCGTTCCCCAACATTCGCATCCTTAACTCCGCACTTGGGCATGCTGGACGTGTCTTCCACCGTGCAGATTGACACAAAATATTTGTTCAATGCCTCGGCCATTTCCTCATTCTTTGCTACCAGTTTTCCTTTCTCATCCTCCAAGGGTCCTATGTTAACTCTGGCCACCCTCTTCCGTTTCATATATTTATAAAATTTTTTGCTTTCTGCTTTTATATTTTGTGCCAATTTACTTTCATAATCTTTTTTCCCATTTCTTATTACCCGCTTTGTAACCCCTTGTTGTCTCTTAAAGTTACCCCAATCTTCCAGTTTCCCACTGCTCTTTGCAGCTTTGTACACCTGCGCCTTCAATTTTATACTTTCCTTTATTTCCTTTGTTAACCACGGTTGATTTTTCCCTCCCTTGTTGCCCTTTTTCCTGACCGGAATATATTTTTGTTGAGCATTACAAAATAGTTCTTTGAAAACCTTCCTCTGTTCCTCAACTGTTTCATCAATTAGCCTGAGCTCCTACTCTGCCCAATTCCTCCCTCATCCTATGGTAGTCACCCCTGTTTAAGCATAATATATTAATTTTAGATCTAACTATTTCCCCTTCCATTTGAATGAGAAATTCAATCATATTATGATTGAATAATCGGGCCATGGAGTCGTTGCTGTGCCTTTTTAACTACTGCCATTGTATTGGTAGTCCAAGAGAGATCTTCAGCAAAGTGTGTACCCAGAAACCTGAAAGCAGTGACTCCACACAGTCCTTGCTGATGTATAATGGCTGTTCCTTCTGAAGTCTATTATAAGTTCTTTTGTTTTTGAGGAACTGAAGACGAGATTATTCTCTGAAAACCACACTGTCATTATTTGGACTTCATCCCTGTAGGCTGTCTCACCTTTTCAGTTGAAACAGTTGTTTCATCCACAAACATTATGATGGTGTTGGTAGAATACATGGAGGCACAATCATGAGTATAAAGAGAATAGAGGATGGGACTCAATATACACCCTTGTGGGGAGCTGGTACTGAGTAAAAGGGTTCAGGAGAGATGAGTGCCAATTTTAACATTCTTGGGGTGGTTCATTAGAAAGTAGATTTATAAAACCCTAATTTAGCAATTTTTGTAACCAGTGTGCTCCGGATGAGGGTTTTAAAGGCAGACTGAACTCTATAAAAAGTGGGATCTTATAGACCTATTTCTTTATTAAATGTAGATCATAAAATTGTTGCCAAGGTTCTGGCTAATAGATTAGCTAAATACTTACCAGTTTTGATTCATGTAGATCAGGCGGGTTTTATTAAAAATCGGTATTCAGCAGATAATATTGTGAAGTTGATTTCTTTAATTAATTTTTCTCAGGTGCGATCCAACCAACCTATAGTAATTGCTCTTGATACAGAAAAGGCCTTCGATAGAGTGGAGTGGGAGTTTTTAAAAAAAGTTTTGGAGAAGTTTAATTTTAGGCCTCTTTTTATTTAAAAATCCTATGGCAGGAGTTGTGACAAATGGACAGGTATCTTCTTTTGTATTATCTAGACAGGGCTGTCCTTTGTCACCAGTTCTATTTACATTGGTTATTAAACCTTTGACTCAGTTAATTAGACAAAATAGTAATATTAAGGGTATTAAGATGAAAGCTGATGAATATGAAATAAATTTGTTTGCAGATGATGTTTTGATATATTTAACACAACTTTGAAATCTTTGGGGAGTCTGAATGATAGATTGGAGCAGTATTGTGAAATATCGGGATATAAAATTAACTGGGAAAGAGTGAAATTATGTCTTTAGCTAATGTGGATTATTCGCTTTGTAGGCATATTGTGAAATTTAAGTGGTCTGATCAGATTAAATATTTAGGTATTATAATAGATAGTAATTATAATCATTTATATGAATTGAACTATTTACCTTTGTTGTCTAAAATTAAACATGATTTAAATCAGTGGAAAGTTTTACCTATAATATTAATAGGATGTGTTAATTGTGTGAAAATGAATATCTTTCCCCATATTCAATATCTCTTTCAGTCTATTCCTTGTAAGATTCCTCAAAAATATTTTAAAGATTTCAATGCTTCGGTGAGGAAATTTTTGTGGGAAGGTAAAATGGCGAGGGCGTATTACAAGAATTAACCTGGAGGACTGCAACTTTTTCATTTTCAGAATTATTATGAATTGGCACAGTTGAAATTTATTAATAGGATGTTTGAAGTGAATAAACCTTTGGTATGGGCAAATATTGAATTATCACAGATTGATGAGAAGAGGATGGATCAGTTTATTTATAAATGGAAATCTCATCTACTACAGAGTTATAATTTCTCAGTGTTGAAACATTCAATGGAATTAAGGACTAAGAGGAAATAAATTATAGGTACTAAAAATAAAATTTCACCTAAAACTCCTTTGTTTCAAAATAAGCTTTTTCCTTTTACATTTAATAATAAACTTTTGAAACTGTGGGAACAGAAAGGAAATAGATTGGTAGAAGATTGTTATGAAGCTGGATATTTTATTTCATTTCAGAGAATGAAAGAGAAATATGAAATATCTTTGAACACTTTGTTTTCTTATTACCAAGTTAAAGCATTGTTGTTGGATCATTTTGGGCTTACGTTACGATTACCGAAGTGATCTAAATTTGAAATTTTGCTTACTGATGGTGGTAATAAAGGATTTATACCTAGATATATGCTTTATTACAGAATAAAATGCTTAAGCCGGATGTTTATAAATCTAAATTACAATGGGAAAAAGATTTGTCCAAATCTATTTCTCAGGATAATTGGATGACTTTATGTGAGGACAATATGACTAAAATTGTGAATGTAAGATATAGATTGGTTCAGTATAATTTTCTTCTTCAGTTATATTTAATTCCTGATTTACATTTTAAGTGCCATAAACAAGTTGGCTTTTTTCTACATTCTACTTGGTCATGTGAGATGGTGAAACATTTTTGGAATAAAATTAAAGAATTTTTAGAAGCTATATTTAAATTTAAAATTTCTTTTGATCCTATGGTATTCTTATTGGGTTATATTAAGAAATTGAGCTTGGAAATAAAATTAGATAAGTTTCAAATTGCTTTTTTGAGATTGGCCTTAGTCAATGCTAGAACATATTTGGCAATTACTTGGAAAAACGAGACCAATTTGAGTATTCAACAATGGCATTTGGAAGAGACCTTGTATTTCATTGGAAAAAATTGCATATAATTTATGTCATAATTATTCCTTTTTTGTTAAAACTTGGAGCCCATATATGAAATATATGAGGTTGAATTTGTAGTAGTTTTTTGCCCACATTTGATGGTGCTGCCGCAAACCATAGCAATGATCTTATTCAATCTTCTCTTCTATTCTCTTTTTTCTTTCTTTTGGGGTAGTTTAGAGGGGGGTGGGTGGGTTGGGGTTGGGGTGGAGGGTTATATGAGGTAAAATACTATGTATTTGTTTGTATTTTTATTGTAGAACTTATTATGATCAATAAATAATTTTTCAAAAAAAATGTTTATAAAGAGCACCCTCACGTAGCTCTTGTTCAAGGTGGGTTAATGCAGTGAAGAGAAGTGGTGATGGCATGCACTGTAGACATGTTTGCCCTATAGGCAAACTAATATGGATTAAAGGTGGGTGGGAGGCTGGCTTTTTGAAGTGCCAGTTGATGAAGTAGACAAAGACGATGTGGTCAAACAATAATCATGGTGTTTATTAGCAGAAACTCATGGTACAATAATGAAAGACAATAGATGCATATACAGTTATATCCAAGGGGAGTGTCCTTAATAGTATAGATAATGCACATCCAATGTTAGTACAGCAAGGCTCGCCAGAGGGGAGACAGGTAGTTTGGCAGACATTCACCACAGTCTCCCCCCGGCAGAAGAAGGGTTAAAATCAAAAGGACAGCTGCTAGGAAAGACTGAAGCAAGTGATACATGATAACATAACATAACAATTACAGCACGGAAACAGGCCATTAGGCCCTTCTAGTCTGCACCGAACCAAACACCCCTTTCTAGTCCCACCTCCCTGCACAATGCCCATAACCCTCCATCTTCTTCTCATCCATATACCTGTCCAACCTTTTCTTAAATAATACAATTGACTCCGCCGCCACTATTTCTCCCGGAAGATCATTCCACATGGCTACCACTCTCTGAGTAAAGAAGTTCCCCCTCATGTTACCTCTAAACCTCTGCCCCTTAATTCTTAACTCATGTCCTCTTGTTTTAATCTTTCCTCCTCTTAACGGAAATAGTCTATCCACATCCACTCTGTCTATCCCTTTCATAATCTTAAATACTTCTATCAAATCCCCTCTCAACCTTCTACGCTCCAAAGAATAAAGACCTAATCTGTCCAATCTCTCCCTATACTCTAGATGCTTAAACCCAGGTAACATTCTGGTAAACCTTCTCTGCACTCTCTCCACTCTGTTTATATCCTTCCTATAATTAGGCGACCAGAACTGCACACAGAACTCCAAATTAGGCCGCACCAACGTCTTATACAATCTCAACATCACCTCCCAACTCCTATATTCCATGCAATGATTGATAAAGGCCAGCATACTAAAAGCCTTCTTCACCACCCTATTCACGTGAGTTTCTACCTTCAGGGAACGATGTACCGTTACTCCTAAATCTTTCTGCTCTTCTGTATTCCTCAATGCTCTCCCATTTACCACGTATGTCCTATTCTGATTCTTCTTACCAAAATGAAGCACCTCACACTTATCAGCATTAAATTCCATCTGCCATTTTTCAGCCCACCCTTCTAAGCAGCTCAAATCCCTCTGCAATCCTTGAAAACCTTCTTCATTATCCACTATTCCACCTATCTTAGTATCGTCTGCATATTTACTAATCCAATTAACCACCCCATCATCTAGATCATTAATGTATATAACGAACAACAATGGGCCAAATACAGATCCTTGAGGCACACCACTGGTCACCGGCCTCCAACCTGACAGACAATTATCCACTACCACTCTCTGGCCTCTCCCTTTCAGCCAATGTTCAATCCATTTGACTATCTTAAAATTTATACCTAAAGACTGCACCTTCCTAACTAACCTTCCATGTGGTACCTTATCGAAGGCCTTACTGAAGTCCATATAGACAACATCCACTGCGCTACCCTCATCCACATTCCTAGTCACCTCTTCAAAAAATTCAATCAGATTGGTCAAACATGACCTTCCTCCCACAAATCCATGTTGAGTGCTCCTGATCAGACCCTGTCTATCCAGATGTTTATAAGTACTATCTCTAAGAATTTTCTCCATTAATTTACCTACCACAGACGTCAAACTTACAGGCCGATAGTTGCCAGGCTTCCTCCTTGAACCCTTTTTAAATAACGGAACCACATGCGCAATGCGCCAATCCTCCGGCACTATCCCCATATCTAATGACATTTTGAAAATTACCGCCAGAGCCTCTGCTATTTCCTCCTTCACTTCTCTCAATGTCCTGGGGAAGATCCCGTCTGGTCCTGGAGACTTATCCACCTTTATATTCTTCAAAAGCCTTAAAACTGCACCTTTTGTAATCTCTATATTCCCCATATTTACCCAATTTGCTTTTTTTATCTCACGTCTCCCAATATCCTTCTCCTTAGTGAATACCGAAGAAAAGAAACTGTTCAATATCTCCCCCATTTCTCTAGGCTCCACACACAGTTTTCCGCTCTGATTTTCTAAGGGACCAATTTTGTCTCTAGCTTTCCTCTTACCATTAACATATTTGTAGAACTCTTTTGGATTAGTTTTCACCCTGCTTGCCATAGTTTTCTCGTACCTTCTTTTAGCTTTCCTAATTCCTCTCTTAAGATTCCTCTTGCATTCAATGTATCTTTCAAACATCTCCTTAACTCCATGCTTCTTATATCTAATGTACGCCTCCCTTTTTCTTCGAACCAAGTTTCCAATATTCCTTGAAAACCACGGCTCTCTCAAACCTTTTGCCCCTCCTTTTAACCTAACAGGAACATAAAGCTTTTGCACTCTCAAAATCTGATCTTTAAAAGACTTCCATCTCTCTACTACATCCTGCCCATAAAACAAATTGTCCCAATGCACACCCTGTAAGTCCTTTCGCATCTCCTCAAATCTAGCTTTTCCCCAATCAAAAACCTCAACCCTTGGCCCTGACTTCTCTCTTTCCATAATGACATTGAAGCTGATGGCATTATGATCACCATGGATACCATGTTTGGCCTTGAGATACTCTAACAGCCAAAATATGCCAGTATCTAGCAAGCAATCAAAATATAATGAGATGTTTTATGAATATGTCAGCCTATCAGGTTGTTTACGAATTCTGGTGCTTCGTCTCAAAACAGGTGGCTCCTTTGCAACCTTGGGAACTGGTACAGGTCCTAGGTCAGTTGTGTGGGAAGGACTGACTTCTGGACCCGCTCCAGAATCGCCAGCGTGAGGTAGTGGAGCCTCAGCATGGCCATCTGAAAGCTGACTAGGGGTCACAGGCTGGGGGGGGGGGGTGAGTCCAACCTCTCAGGCGCACTCTGAGTAGGGGTGCAAGGAAGGGGCAAACCAGGCAAGGCCAGATCTCTTAGGGGTACAGTGTCAGTACTCCCGTCTGGGAATTTAACATGAGCGTAGTTGGGGTTGGTATGCAGTAGTTGAACTGGTTGGACTAGGGGGTCTGTTTTATGCGCCCGAGCATGGCTCTTCAGCAGCACGGTTCCAAGCTCAGATAAACAGGCTGGCCAGTCCATTACAGTTCCTGATTTCCTAGGAAAGCCCAACATACGTTCGTGAGGTGTTTGATTTGTTGCAGTACACAATAAAGACCGAATAGAATGTAGTGCCTCAGAGAGCACCTCCTGCCACCGGGTAACATGGTAACCATGTGTTTATAAAGCAAGATTAACAGTCTTCCAGACTGTAGCATTAGCCCTTTCGACCTGCCCATTGCCCTGCGGGTTGTAGCTCGTGGTACAGCTGGTGGCAATCCCTTTTCCTAGCAGTGCTCACCGCAGTTCAGCCCTCATGAATGCTGAGCCTCTATCGGTATGAATGTAATTGGGAAAACCAAAAATGCTGAAAATTCTGTCAAGTGACTTAATGACAGATGCTGACGAGACGTCAGGGCAGGGTATCACAAAGGGAAACCAGGAATATTCGTCAATTACAGTAAGGAAATATACATTTATGTTGTTGGAAGGTAATGGCCCTTTAAAATCTAAGCTAATCCTCTCAAAAGGTCAGGTTGCCTTGATGAGAATGGCCTCTGGAGCTTTGAAGTATTGCGGTTTGCATTCTGCGCAAACAGGACAGCTTTTAGTCAGTTTCCTGACTTCTTCCAGAGTGTAAGGAAGGTAGTTAGCCCTTATGTAGTGGAAGAATCTCGTGACTCCTGGGTGGCACAGTCTGCTATGGATCTCTTTTAGCTCCTCCAGCTGAGCACCAGCAGCAGATTGTGACAATGCGTCAGAGGGATCATTTAACCTGCCTGGTCTGTACTGGATCTCATAAGTTGAGATTTCTATTCACCAGCATGCCATCTTATCATTCTTGATTTTACTTTTGTGTTTAGTACTGAACATGTAGGCTACAGATTTCTGATCAGTGACTAGAGTAAATTTTCTGCCGGCTAGAAAGTGTCTCCAGTAGCGAACAGCTTCAATAATACCCTGGGCTTCTTTTTCAATGGCAGGATGTTTAAGTTCAGGTCAGCATAACATGCGGGAGAAGAATGCCACAGGTCTGCCCTTTTGATTAAGGGTTCCTGCCAAGGCACACTTTTATATGTTGTAAGACCAGCCTCTTGAAGCACTTCATGATGACTGGTGTAAGTGCTACTGGACGGTCGTCATTGAGGCCGCTAATGATATCCTTCTTAGGCAGTGGGATGATAATGGCAGATTTCAGGCAAGGTGGGATGATGGATTTAGACAGGGACAGGCTGAAGATCTTTGTAAAGACCTCAGTGAGCTGGTATGCACACTCCTTCAACACCCTTCCTGTCATGCCATCAGGACTGGCGGCTTTCCTTGAGCACCCATCTCACATCATACTCCTGCACAGTGAAGACATGGCTGTTGGATGCTGAGGAGGGTGTTGTGTTCTTTTCCACTGCCTTCACCTCAAATCGAGCAAAGGAACGTTTAAGATCCTCAGCCAGTGTGGCATCATCTCAAACAGTCATACCATTGCTTGTTTTTTAATTGGCGAGATGTTGGACGCCCTGCCACACTTGCCATGGGTCGTTATTGATAAAATGCTCCTCAATAAGCCACATTAGCATCCCCGATGCCCCCCTTCTGACTGGCTCTAGCAGCACTATAGAGTGCTTTATTACCGGACCTGAAAGTGGTGTTACAATCCTTAAGAAGAATTTTGACCTCCTTTGTCATCAAGGGCTTCTGAGTGGAATACACCCAAATATGTTTGTTGATGGTGACATTGTTATCCAATGAGTTGAATTTTATATCCTTAATATAAACTTAAGGATAACCTGAAGAGATTTTATAAGTAAATAAAGGGAAAAAAGGTGAGCCGAGAAAATGATAGGACCCTTCTGGAATGAATGCAGTCAATTATGTGGATCCATGGGAGATGGGCAAGGTCCTCAATGATTCCTTCTCCTCTGTTTTTATTGTTGAGAAAGTCATGAGGACTGGGAAACTTGGGGCTGTAAAAGATTGTCGTCTGACAGATACAGTATTGCAGTATTACAGTTGAGGAGGTCTGATCAGATACATATTTCCAAGGACAGTGTGGGATGCAAGGGAAGAAAATGCAGGTGCTCTGACTGAGATTTGTGAGTCATCATTAAAAACAGGGGAGGTCTGAAAGACTGGATGGTGACAAATATTGTGCCTCTTTTCAATAAGGGTTACTGGGAACTACAGGGCAATGAGCCTAACGTCAGTGTTAGAGAGTCTCCTGAGGGAGAAGATAGAGGTGCACTTGGGTGGACAGATTAGGGATAGACAAGACATTTTTATAAGTGTAAGGTCATGTCTCAAATCTGATTGACCTTTTTGAAGATGTAGCCAAGAAGGTTGACAAGGTCAGAACTGTAGATGTTTGTATTTCATAAATTTATGCCTGGTAGGCTGCTCTTGAAGATTAGATCATATGGAATATAAGATGAGGTAGAAGATTACATAGAAAATTGGCTTCATGGAAGAAAACAGAGGGTGATGATGGACTCTAGGCGTATGACTAGTGTGCATCAGGGTTTGATGCTGAGTCCATTACTGCTTGTCATCCATGTCAATGAATTAGGTGAAAACTTATATTGCATGATTAACAAGTTTGTTAATGACACTAGAGTGGTATTGCAGATAGTGAAGATGGGTACCAAAAATTGCAGCGGGATCCTGATTGGTTGGGCAGGTGAACAGAGGAATGGTTGATAGAAATTAATACAGAGAAATGTGAGGTGTGTCTTGGGAGGTTTAACATAGGTAGGACCTACACAGTGAATGGTGGTGATATAGTGAGGGATCAAGGAGTACAGGTGCATAGTACTTTGAAAGTGGCATCAAAGAAAGCAAGGGTGGTCAAAAAGGCATTCAACTCATTGGTTTTCATCCATCAGAGTTTTGAGCATAGAAGTTGGGAGGTAATGTTGCTGTTGTATAAGACCTTGGTGAGGCCCCATTTGGAGTATTCTGTTCAGTTTTGGTCACTGTGCTACAGGAAAGATATTGTCAAGCTGGAGATGGTGCAGAGAAGATAATGTCAGGGCTCAGGGAGGCGGTTAAGCAGGTTAGGGCTTTATTCCTTGGAGGGCAAGAGGATGAGTGGTGATCTCAGAAAGGTGTACAAGGGCAGCATGGTTAGCGTAGCAGTTAGCACAACACTGTTACAGTGTCAGTGATCGGGGCCAGGGTTCCAATCCCACACAATCTGTAAGGAGTTTATACATTCTCCCTGTGCCTACATGGATTTTCCCTGGGGCTTCCAATTTCCTCCCACCATTCAAATCATACTGGGAGTTGTAGATCAATGGGTATAATTAAGCAGCATTGGCTCATGGGCCAAAATGGCCAGTTACTATGCTATATATCTAAATTTAAATTGAACTTAAAATCATAAGGGAAATGGATCAGGTGAACACAGTCTTTTGCCCAGAGTAGGGGAATCGGTAACAAGAGGGCAGTTTAAGGTGAAAGAGAGAGAGAGAGAGAGAGAGAGAGATAGAGAGAGATAGAGATTTAACAGGGACCTGAAGGATAACTTCTATACACAGATGATACTGAGTGTATGGAAAGAACTATCAAGGATGGTAGTTGACGCAGGTACTCTTGCAACATTTAAGAAAAATATTGGACAGATACATGGACTATAAGCCAAATGCAAGCAGTTGGGACTATCGTGGGTGGGCCATGTTGGCCGTTTGGGCGATGGGCCTGTTTCCATGCTGCATGACACTTTTTATACATTGATAAATTCTGAATGTAAGAGCTGGATAAAGACTGTTTAAAAAGGGAGTTGTGGGTAACAATAAAAAACAATCACAAACACCTCACATAACATCCTAACTCCTGTACTCTTGGGACCATAAAAATGCACAAATCATCTGGGTAATCTTGAAAACTATGTTATTAAGTGAGATTGATAATGTGGAGATTTTAAGATTATCTTAGGGAGGTCAAAAATTGGATCTTCTTGGAATATTTACCTGTGGCTATTCACGTTCCTTGACAATGATTAAACAATGATCGAGTCTGCTGCACATGGTCATAGGATACAGCTCATCTTACTTGTCTGGATAATCTTATAATCTATTCTTTCATACGTTCTAGCATGTTATCCTCCAGCACTTCATGTGACTTTTATATTGAAAAATGATTTAATGCCTTTTGAATTAGAGTAGTCATATGTAGTGCCATTGAAAAGTTTAAGAGGGAACTGAAAAACTATCTGTTTACATTTGTTACCAAACATCACCTACTCATGTGAAAAGTTGAGCTTGCTCCATTCTTTCAATATGCTATCTGTTATGTACTAAGTTTTGTTTATTATTTCATTCCCATTTGCAATCCTATTCCAGGATTGCATTCAAGATTCAGAAAGTAATATCAAATGCTTCCTGAGATTATATAGAGTTTAAAAACTCTATCGATTAACAGCTGCTCGATTATTTTTCTCCATCTATTACCAAGTGTACTGCAATTGTTTCTGGAGGCCATGAGCATTAGCAAAACATAGCTGAAACTTCAAAAATGTATGACTTTCAAAAGTCTGAAAGAAAAAGTTGAAAGGAAAAAAAGCAGCCCATTAGATCGGTCTCTAAATTTATCTTTTTATTCATGGAAATTGATTTATTCATGACTGTTCCACTTGCAATGCACAAATTGGTAAGGTTTGCACATGGCTTGGCATGGTGGTTGTCCTCGTGTCAAATTACATCCGATGGGGGAGTCACGTGATGCTGTGACACTGAAAAGACGTGCCCAGAGAGCTCCTGTTTAAAAGCCTTTAAAACAAGGAAAATATCATCCACAAAAGAAAATCAACTTACCCTTGCTGAACCAATATGGGCTGGAGGAGCAAGAAGCAGGCAACTGCAGATCGAGACCAGCCAGAAACGATGGAAACATTAAGTGAAGATCAAGTGAAACATCAACTGAAATAAATATCAACTGAAGATCGAGACCAGCCAGAAACCATGGAAACATCAAGTGAAAATTCACTCGACGCTGGCGACCTGCAGGCTCCCACGCTACCAACAGGGCCTAGTGTGGAAGCCATGAACCCAAAGCCTGTGACGTCGGGCGCACCCGACCAAGATATCCTGGCAACAGTGCGGTCACTAGTGACCCAGATCGGAGGTCTGGAACAGTAAATAGTCACCAGACTAAAAGAAATCTCAGAGGGCCTGCTCAACCTGCGAATCTCAATCAGGACCCTGACAAATCGAGTTGGGACCTTGGAAGACAAGATGGAGGACATCCAGGACATAACATAAAGACTGGAGAACACAGCTGATGCATGGGTCATCAAAAAAAAAAACAACTGACAAATAAGTTGGAATATCTGGAAAATTATAATCGGCACAATAATTTTAGACTTTGGGCCTGAAAGAGGGGGAGGAAGGGAAGGACCCAAAGGAATTCTTCCAACATTGGATCCCCGAAATGTTAGGGAGGGAACGATTCAGAGGCCCCCTATCCATGGAAAGGGCCATTAGACATTCGGGCCCCGCCCCATCCAAAATGAATAACCAAGGCCAGTTTTGATATGGTTTATCAGTAGCTGGGACCGGGAAACAGTGACAAGGACAGCGATGACCTGATCAAGGGAGACAGGGGAGCCGGTGGAATTTTAGGTGGGGGGGGGGAAAGATTGATGTTCTTCCCTGACCTAAGCTCTGTGCTCCTAAAACAAAGGAAGGAGTTTCACCGGGTCAAGACCAAAAGGTTGAACACGCAATGCTGTTCCTGGCCACCCTATAAGTCATGCTACCTGGAAGGGAATGGAAGCATTTCAAGGAACTGTGGGAAGCCATGCAATGTGCCCGAGAGCTACCAGAAAATGTGTAAGCCTACAAAACAGAGGCGAAATTGAACCCTCTGTATAAACTATGGACAGAATGCCTAAGTATCTATGAGACAAAGGGGGTTCATTACAGTTTTAGAACTCTTCTTCTTCTTTGGCCTGGCTTCGCGGACGAAGATTTATGGAGGGGGTAAATTGGTGTGAAGGTAAATGTCCACGTCAGCTGCAGGCTCGTTTGTGGCTGACAAGCCCGATGCGGGACAGGCAGACACGGTTGCAGCGGTTGCAGGGGAAAATTTGTTGATTGGGGTTGGGTGTTGGGTTTTTCCTCCTTTGTCTTTTGTCAGTGAGGTGGGCTCTGCAGTCTACTTCAAAGGAGGTTACTGCCCGCCGAACCTGGAGGCGCCAAGATGCACGGTTTGATGCGATATCAGCCCACTGGCGGTGGTCAATGTGGCAGGCACCAAGAGATTTCTTTAGGCAGTCCTTGTACCTCTTCTTTGGTGCATCTCTGTCACGGTGGCCAGTGGAGAGCTCGCCATATAACACGATCTTGTGAAGGCGATGGTCCTCCATTCTGGAGACGTGACCCACCCAGCGCAGCTGGATCTTCAGCAGCATGGACTCGATGCTGTCGGCCTCTGCCATCTCGAGTACTTCGATGTTAGGGATGAAGGTGCTCCAATTAATGTTGAGGATGGAGCGGAAACAACGCTGGTGGAAGCGTTCTAGGAGCCGTAGGTGATGCCAGTAGAGGACCCATGATTCGGAGCTCGGGCACACAAAATTCAAAACGGTCAACCAGTTTACCTATCTTGGCTGCACCATTTCATCAGATGCAAGGATCGACAACGAGATAGACAACAGTTATAGAACTATTGACTCATTAAAAAACAATTGTGGACATTACTGGTCAGAGTAGCAGGGTTCGATAAAGTTCTGTAATGATTCGAGGAAATGGAGAATTCTATATTTTTACTTTTCATTTTTTTTTTAAAATCTGTAAATGGGAAAAATAATGGGAGTTTGAGGCAGAAGAGACTACACAAGGCTGCACCGCAGATCGAGCAAGAAACAAGATGGTACATGAGAAGACTTGTAATAGGAGGGGAAAAGGCGCAGGAGTAAAGAGGAGAATTGCCAAAACAGAAGACGGGAATATTTTGAATGTTTTGTTAGTTAACAATGATATGTAGGGTTTTTTTAGGGTTTATTTTATTTTATTTAGACTAGTTTATGGGTAGAAGGGGGAGGCGATTATGGTTTTCCTATATTTATCTTCACTCTTCTTTCTTTTTTCTGGCTGGATGGACATTCATGACAATCAAACAAAATTGGTGTGAAGGTGAAAAGATAAGATATAGAAACACAAATGAATAAGACTATCAAATTTATTAGTATCAATGTGAATGGTTTAAAAAAGCCCCATAAAAAGGTCAGTCCTGGCTCACCTTAAAAAAACTGAAAGCAGATAAAATATTTTTACAGGAAATTCATTTGACAGAAAGGGAAAATTACAAACTTAAAAGGAACTGTGTGTGGCAACTATTCTCCTCCTCCTTTGGTTCCAAAGTTGGGGGTGGGGGGGGGGGTGGGTGGAGGAGGGTAGCCATTTTAATACACAAAAAGATTCCAGTGGTGGTGAGTGGTGAGGCTACAGACCCGGCTAGGAGATTTGTAATGGTGCACTGCCAACTATCAGAACCATGGACACTACTAAACTTTAATGATGAGCAGTTCATGCAAAATGCTTTCCTAAGGTGGCAGAGGGTAAACAGAATACATTAATGGGTGGAGATCTAAATTTCGCCTAGACCCCATTATAAATAAGACAACAAAGACATTGGCGAGATGTAAAGTGGTGAAAACAACTCTAGCCTTTATGAAAGAATTAAACTTGATAGACATATGGAGATGAGGAACCCACAGGCCAGGACTACTCCTTTTACTCAAAACCCCATGATTCTCAAACCAGAATTGATTACTTTTTGATGTCTGCCCAGTTTGAGATCAGAGTCCTTGAGTCAGAATACCTAGCAAGGCTAGTATCAGATCACTCACCACTAATTCTACAGATAACAATGCCTGAAAAGCAGGCAAATGCATAGAGATGGTGCCTTAATGTTACATTGTTGAGAAACTAGACTTCTGCTCCTTTGTAAGAGGACAAATTGCCCTGTTCTGTGAAATGAACTGCCCCTCAATCGATAACAAATTTTTACTCTGAGATACACTAAAGGCCTACATAAGGGGACAAATAATCTTATACACTGATAGTATAAAAAACACCTAAGTGAGCTGGAGACACTGGAACAGGAGATCACAAAACTGGAAAAAGAATACCAAAATTTGGGATCAAATTAAAAATATCAGGAATTGGAAAATGAGAAACTTAAATATAACACTCTGCAAACATACAAAGTGGAAAAAAAACACTTTTGCGATTGACGCAAAGATATTATGAATTAGGTGAAAAAAAACACATAAAATACTGGCATGACAACTGAGAGCAGAGGAAATTCTAAGGATGATTAAGGCAGTTCAGTCCAGGCAAGACTCAATAACACACAATCCAAGAGAAATTAATGACACCTTTAAAATCTATTATGAGAAATTATATAAATCTGAAGTGCCAAGTGATAGGAATAAAATTGAGGAGTTCCTGGTGAGGATTGAGCTGCTGAGATTGACCCAAGAGGACCAGATGGAATTAGATGCCCCACTCTCTAAGGAGGAAATTGAACAGGCCTTGGGAACCTTGCAAACAAATAAGTCTCCAGGAAAGGACAGCTTCCCCCCTGAGGTCTATAAGGAATTTAAAGATTTACTAATACCATTGTTAATGGGGGTAGTGAGCCAGGCAGTGGAGATGTGGACTCTCCCAGAGGTATTATTAGTTTCCTTCTTCAGACATACCATTTGAATAGACATAAAAGATTGCAGAATCTGAATCAAAAAATAAATTGCTGGGAGATTACTTTTTCAACAGCCGTCATCATGGTGATACCTAAAAGAAAAAGGATCCTAACAAAGCCATCCTCATACAGGCCCATATAACTACTAAATACTGAGTATTAAATAATAGCCAAGGCACTGGCCAACAGGTTGGGTCGATATCTCCCTAAATTGATAGATCTAGATCAAGTGGGATTCATTAGGAAAAGACACTCTGCCAATAACTTAAATAGCCTACTCAACATTATACATTTGGCACAGACAAAGCAAGATCCAAGCATAATAGTCTTGCTAGATGCAGAAAAGGCCTTTGATCAGCTAAAATGGTGTTTCCTCTTTAAAGTTCTGGAAAAAATTGGAACGGGTCAAGCATTTGTTAACTGGATAAAAACACTGTTCGATAAACCACAGGGAAAAGTCAGTACAAATGGACAAACATCGCCCTTTAGTAGATCCAGTAGGCAGGGATGACCTCTGTTTCCAGGGCTGTTTGTCCTAGCAATTGAACCATTGGCAGAAGCTATTAGAAAAGATCCATTGATAACGGGATTCAAAGTGGGTCAATGTGAGCACAAAATAAATTTAATGGCAGATGATGTGTTGTTGTACCTAACAGACCCGGCTGGGTCCTTGCCAAAGTTGTTCA
Organism: Narcine bancroftii; assembly: GCF_036971445.1. Taxonomy (NCBI): domain Eukaryota; kingdom Metazoa; phylum Chordata; class Chondrichthyes; order Torpediniformes; family Narcinidae; genus Narcine; species Narcine bancroftii. The sequence goes on from NC_091469.1 coordinate 433,890,791, forward strand.
CCACACTGGAGGTACAATATTGGGCTACAAAGAAAAAAGTAATATCATGCCACTGAATACATTTGACAATGAACAACTCAAAAAAAACAGTAACTTTAGTTGGCAGACAGGAGCTATAAAGTACCTAGGAATCAAGACTAATAATAATCTGGAAAACCTATACAAACCTATGCTTGAGAAGATTGAGGGAGACTTGATGAGGTGAAGGGATCTGTCCATCACTTTAATGAGAAGGGTCAACTGCTTAGTGATGAAGGTGATGCCATGACTTCAATATCTCTTCCAACCCTTGCCAATTCCACTCCCACAATCCTTTTTCAAAGTGCTGAATAGCAGCATTAAGAAATGTATTTGGAATGGGAAAGTACCCAGAATAGCCCTAAAAATAACTGACATGGGGCCAAAGCTTGGGAGGGCTAAGATTACCTGATTTTAAGAAATATTATCTAGCACCTCAGTCGAGGTTCCTCACATTCTTTTTTGAGGAGGGGGAACAACCCACCTGGGTGCAAATGGGATTGCATGCAATGGGGGACAGTATGGTGAGGATTTCATATACAATGGGACCCAAAATTAATAGCAAAGAAAACTGGACAACCCCACACTGAAACACCTGATTAAAATTTGGCATGAGGTTAACAAATGCAATGTGAAAAAAGTGGAAATATTGCCCAATGCACCACTGATTCAAAATGAATTGGTGCCCATGAACAAGGACAATACAATCTTGGAGATATGGCACTGACATGGGATTCTATATATCAAGGACTACTATGAAGGGAGACAACTTACGTACTTCGAGCAGCTCAGGGGAAAATACAATTTATCTTATGGAACCTTTCACTGTTTCCTCCAATTAAGATCATTCCTGAGGGACAGGTGGGGCTCCTCAATGACCCTGCCTGCACCTAGTGAGGTTGGAGGGTTGCTTTGACAGGGAAACGTGCCCAAATTTACATCAAGGATGAACTTGGTACTGCAAAACAAGAGCTATACAGATCAAAGGAAAAATGGGAGTCGGACCTTGGCATTACAATTAATGAAAAATGTTGGTCAGATTGGAGCAAGGACAGTGTCACAACAGTTATCAACTCTAGGTGCAGATTGGTTCAGTACAATGTTTTGCACCAGCTCTATCTCACACCACAAAACATCCACAAAGCAAAACCAGAGGTGCCAGAAAAATGCTTCAGATGAGGAAAGGAGCAAGGAACATTTCTTCATGCAATCTGGTTCTACATAAATGTAGCCCCATTCTGGCAGGATTTGGCCAACATAGTAACCAAAATAACGAAGGTAGCCTTCCTGCTGGATCCAATGTTATATCTACTAGGGAATATTATGGACATAGGTTACAAATGAACCAAATTCCAAATTCAATTCATATTTATATCTCTGGTCATATAAAAAAAAAAGTATAGCAATAACCTGGAAGTCTGTCTCCCCTCCTCTCATTAGCAAATGGACTACTGAGATGCACAGCTGTATTCCCATGGGAAAAAAAATCACATATAACTTTAGGAACTGACACGGCACCTTTGTTGGAATATGGCAGCCATATCAGGAGTACATGGGAGCACGACTGTAATTACTCCCCGACAAAATGTTTTATAGAGCGTCACTAACAGATGGATTAAGAAAAGTGGCTACACAAGGGGGTGACCCCACGGTCTCCATGGATATACACTGGAAGCGGCGACATCACACCCAGCCACATGTTTTTTTTCTCCTAACTTTCTTTCTTCATGTCATTTCTACCTTTCCCTTTCTCCCAGGGTGTTGGGGGAGGGGTGGGTTGGGGGGGAACAGGGGAGGGAGAGTCATCAAATATAAATAAACTATTGGATGACATTGACATGATCTGTAACATACAATGATGTGCTCTCCTGTTTAATAATGAAAAATAAAAATAAAATATAATTTTGAAAAAAATTATATCTAATGGAACAATAAGCATTATTGGTGTTTAATACATTTGGACACAGGTGCCCTGATCTTTGACTGCCATCAAGGCTAATTAATTTGTGACTACATTTTTAACTTATGTTTTGTAAAACATATCTTAAGGTTATTAGTTTCCTTCTTCAGACATACCACTTGAATAGACATAAAAGATTTCAGAATCTGAATCAAAAAATAAATTGCTGGGAGATTACTTTTTTACACAGATGAAGGTGAATGTATGGAATGGGCTGCTGGAGGTGATGGTTGAGGTGGGTATTGTTGCAACACTTAAGGCAAAACATGGATAAATACATGGTTTTAGAGGTATATGGACCAAATGCAAGATCGGACAATTTGGTCTGTGTGGGCAAGTTAGGCCAAAGAGTTAGTCCACACTGAATGAGTCTATGGCTCTGGGTCAGGCCGTACCTGTGGAGGGAAAGGTCTCAGGTTGAGACCCAGAATCAGGACTCGACTTTCTCTTTCCTTCCACTGATGCCTCCTGATCCATGGAGTTCCTCCAGCAATTTGTTTTATACTTGGTAATATTTTGCTAGTTTGCTTCCAAATGTTAATGGAGAAATTTTGCAAATTTGGAGTCTTATTTCTTTAGTGATGGTGATCTGAAATACAAATCACATTTCACCAAAGAGTTTACAAACACATGGAAAAGAAATTCCACTGTTTATTATTCTGTAGGGAGGTCTTTAAAATATACCCTCAATCCCAAATATTATTTTTTTCCAAGAAACTGCTTTGGAAGATATTGATTTTTTAAATATATTTTATTGCCATGAGGAGAGAAATTATATCAGTAAGTGGATAGTTTGGAAAGCGTTCTAGTGATTCTGTTTTTGTTTCTACTTTATTCTCTCTTTCCAATTACCCCCTGCTCATCAAGTTTGATCTTCACAGAAGAGGGGTCAAGCTGTGCACATCCATTCAATATCAATTTGAAAGCACAGATTTATTGAGTGGCTTGTAGTTTCAGTGAAATGAAGCAAAAAGGAAACTTGGACAGTATTTAATCACTTCCTCGATCTCTTCTTACAGATCACCTGGATGAGGCTGATGAAACATAGCCTTTAGGGGAAGATAAATTGAAATTGCGACTTCAGGTTTGCACTTAAATCTGGATTTCTCAGTCGGAAACATGCACTATGTTGCTGTGCAACCTAGGGAATTAGATCTTAAAATTATTTCAAAATTTGTATCATAAACAGAAAAATCTGTAATTTCAAATGAAAGTGCAATCTCCTTTTTTACAAAGGCTACTGACATTTAGCATGCTTTGTGTCATTTAAAGAACCAGTAAAGCTCTTCAGAATACTTCTCTGAAAGATAATGAAAAAGAAGTCAATTTGAAATATGGAATGTTCATGTTTATCAAACGAGTTAATTATATATTCATTGTGGGAAGAATACCCTGTTTAAGTCTCCGTGTAAAAAAAATGGTGATTTCCAGGAGTCAGGAGGTTTCTGATACATGGCTTTTTGTTAGCCCCTTTAATTCAACCCAGAAACATGTGAAATATTAAACAGAAAAAAAAAATCACAACTGAAACATTGTTGAAAACCTTGTAAAATCAAACTTGTAATGTGAGAACCAATTGAAATTCAAGTTCCAGACCATGCTTTGCTCAGTGCAGTGTGACAAACCCTAGACCAATTATTTTTAGACTGTTCCTACATCTCCAGGGTTTTCAGTGTGTTTTAACATTTTTTTTTGTGGGTGATTTTCCTTGCTGTCTTTGGATTCAGTTTGAATCTGATGTGTCATTTTGACCAAAGTCCATATTTATGTACAATTCACAATTGAGAATAATGTTTAACCAGTTTTATACAACCACACACAAAAAAAATGGATCTGCCTATTTTGGAACATGGGTTTTTAATTTCAGAATATTCATATGGAATTAAAATAGTATAAGCACAGTTTTATAAGACCATATAATATAGAAGCAGAAATAGGCCATTCCAAAATGAATGTATGGATGCTGCATTTTTTTCACAAGAAATTGTTCAATTGGCCCATTATTTTCTTTCAATACAATCCAGTAAGATTGTTTGGTTATCATTTTAAACATAAATTATTGTACTTAATTAATTTTATAACAAGTTAGAGGAAAATTATAAATCAAATTAAAAAGCACTAAGTAGGATACTTAATTGCCTAATCAATTTTAATCAAATCCTATTGAATAATGATAACACTAGGAACCACAAGGAATTAATTTAGTTCCCATGGAGAAAATTAAGTCTTAGGGCTGCACCAAAACATCAATCACTTCCCATTGGAGTTAAACAGGAAAATCCGGAGATGCTGGAGTTGCGTGCCATACACCTGATGAAGGGCCCAGCCCTGAAACATTGGTCACCCTTTACTTCCTACGGCTGCTGTGTAACCTACTGCATTTCTCCAGTGTGTTTGTATATTGCAATCACTTCCCAATGTTCAGTGCGTTATAGCTGCTGAACTTTCATTCACATTAGGGAGCTAGAGGGCAAGGAGAAGGCATTCATTTTCAAAGAGTATCATCAATGTTCCATCTGGCAAAATAGTGATGTTCAAACCATACCTCAACCACCCACATCTTCAATGATTCATCCTACCTTGGTGAAAATCAGCTGTAAATAGTATGTTGTCAACCTTCATTCACTGGCTTCTGGTGTTCATCCTACCGGGCTTTGCGCTTTCAGAGATAAACCAATCAGAAATTTTGATTTTGTTTATGGTGATTAGCTAATTTCTCCACAAATGCTTGAAGTGTCTGGATTGCCTCAGAATTGGAGGCACTAAAAGTGATCTCATTGTCAATTTTGTGATTTCTCAGTCTGAAGCATAGCTGAGTATTCGTTGAAAATCAGGGATACCATTGCAAACTTAACTTGATATTTATGTTTTGATTTTCTTTTATTTTAATATCTAGAAATGTTCTAGGCTAGTGGTTTCACTGCAGCATTCTAAAATATTGATAGTTTTGTCCAATTCTAAAATACAGAAACCCTGGTTTATTAATCATATCAATGTGTACAAAGAAGGATATGGATTTGTTTAGAAAAATACAAAATAAACTGCTAAAAATATAATGGAAAAGAAAAAAGTAATATTAATATCTTTATCATGTTTCCTCACATCTCTCACAACATTGAAGAAAGTTATTCTGCCCATTGAGTTTATACTGGCTCTGAGAGCATTCCCGTCAATAGAATCTCCCATTTTTTCCCTGTTGCCTATTCTCTTGCACATTCCCATAATACTGCCACCTGATTGTCCTTCCACCAAGGAGCAATTTTTATAAGCTAAGTAACCTAATAATCAGTGATTCTTTGCAACGTAGAATGAAATGAGTCCCCAGAAGAAACCCATGTACTGGCAGGGAGAACATGCAAACAGCACAGGAGATCAAGATCACTGAATCTATGTCAGCAACACTACCTGTACTGATCTACCTGGTGAATCAAAGATTTATAACACAAGTAGCAATTCGTATATTCAACCACATATTTCTTTATTGCTCTGTACATAATGAAACCAGATGCATGTAGCTTGGCGGGAAGCTAGATCTCTTTTCAGTTATGTCACAAAGGAAGCTTTCAGTTCTCTGTCCTGCTCTCTTCTGCCACTCACCTTCATCACAGGATGTCTGAAAAATTGGATCAGGAATTTTGGGAAATTTTTCATATATCCTGAGGGCAGCGTTTAAGTCAGATAGGCTTCTTGCAAGTGCTAATGTAGGGCCTGATTATTGTTTTTGAACTCCTCTGGAAAAAGGAGCTCAGGCAAATTTTTCAACCTGCTCCATGTAATTGTGGTACAGTATACTGTATATCAAAACGCTAAACATTATTTTAATGGGATTGCCATCTCATGAAAAGAATATTTCCTGTGTTTGCATCATGTAACATTTGTAACATATTTGCAGTTCATTTGAAGAATAGAATTTAAAAATGGGCGAGGCAGCAACTAGAAGCTGATTGAAGGAAGAAACTGATTGGAGCAAGAGAGGTCAGGTGACCTGAGGAAAAGTAGCAGATAAAATTTTAAAAGGGGCAAGGTAGCAGCTAGAAGCTGATTGGAGGAAGAAGCTGAGTATCACTATAAAAGTGAGGGACTGTTAGCAGAATGGTCATCGAGAGAGTGGACTGGGTCAGCATGGTAAGGCTTTGGCTCAACAGGCTTTGGAGAGAATAGGTAAGAGGTGAGGGATAGTAGGAGTTGGTAAGAAAGACCACCCTTTTCAAAGAACAAAAAGGATTCAGCAGGTAGGTACAGGTAAGGGCAGATTTTAGATATCATATCATTTATTCCTCTTGTCATAAACAGTGGGAATGGCAGCCATGGGGCAGGGGAATGCTCTTCTTATAGAATGTGGGTCATCAGGAGCCAAAAGTGTCTCTGGTGACTTCATCTGCGAGAAGTGCATCCAGCTGCAGCTCCTGGAAGGCTGAGTTAAGGAATTGGAGCTGGAGTTGGATGAACTCTGGATCAGTCAGGAGGTAGAGAGGGTGATAGACAGGAGTTACAGGGGCACTACCACACCTAGGAGGCAGGAAGAGGGTAGATGGTTGACAGTCAGGAGAGGGAAAGGGAACAGGCAGGCAGTACAGGACAACAATAACAAGTGTACCATTTTGGGTACTTTTGTGTGGGAAAAAACCTACTAGGCACAAGCTATGGCAATCAGGTCTCTGGCATGGTGTCTGGTCCTGTAGCTAATTAGAGAATGGAGGAGAAGAAGCGAGCTGTAGTGATATGCAATTCTGTTGTTAGGGGGATAGATATGAAGTTCTGTTGAAGAGATCAAGTATCGCATATGATATGTTACCTTCCTGATGCCAGGATCTGAGATATCTCAGATCAAGTTCATGGCATTCTCAGGAGGGAGCATGAGCAGCCAGATGTCATGGCCCATGTAGGGACCAATGAGATGAGATGAGAAGGAAAGGTGAGGAGGTCCTTCAAGGAGAGTTAATGGAGTTAGGCAGTAGGTTGAAGGACAGGACCACTAGGGTTGTGATCTCAGGATTGCTACCGTGCCATATGCTAGTGAGGTTAAGAAATAGGAGGATAATGCATCTTAAATGTGGCTAAAGACATGGTGTAGGAGGGAGAGCTTCAGGTTTCGGGATCATTGGGCTCTTCCAGTGAAGGTGGAACCTGCTCTGATGGAATGGTTTAGATCTGAACTGAAAGGGGGATAATATCCTTGAGGGAAGGTTTGCTAGTACTGCTCTGGTTAGTATATTTGCAGGATGATGGGAACCAGAGTGCCAGAGCAGAGAGAGGAGTGTAGGAGGGAAAAGATGATGCCAAAATTGCATGCACGATTTGAAGTTGATGGGTTGTACGTAATGGAAATTTTCTAAAGTGCATCTATTTCAATGCAAAGATAAAGATAAGCAGATGAGCTTAGAGCATGAATTTGGCATGTGGAATAATGACATTGTGGCCATTAATGAAATTTAGTTGCAGGAGGGGCAGGACTGGCAGCTCAATGTTCTGGGCTTCCATTGCTTTAGACATGATAGAATGGGGTGGGGGGATGAAAGGGGAAGGAGTGACATTGGTCATCAGGGAAAATATTACAGCTGTGCTCAGGCAGAAGAGACCAGAGGGCTCATCTACTGAGACTATATGGGTGGAGCTGAAGAACTGGAAAGGTTTGACCACACTCATGGGGTTATCTTATATACTGTCTAATAGTCAATGAGAATTGGAGGACAAATCTGTAGAGATTGCAGACAGCTCCAGGAAAATTAAGGTTGTGATAGTAGGGGATTTTAATTTTCCAATTATTGACTGGGACTCCCATACTGTAAAAGGGCTGGATGGCTTGGAATTTGTCAAATATGTTCAGGGAAGTTTTCTAAATCAATATATAGAGGAACCAACTAGAGAGAATGCAATACTAGATCTTTTAGGGAACAAGACAGTACAGGTGACAGAAGTATGTGTTAGGGAATATTTTTGGTTCAGTGATCATAATTCCATAAGTTTCAAGTTAATTATGGAGAAGGAAAAGTCTGGGCCTTGGGTTGAGATTCTAAATTGGAGAAAGGCTAATTTTGAGTAAATAAGGAAGGATCTAGAACGTGTAGATTGGGATAAGTTGTTTTCAGGCACGGCTGTGCGAGATAAGGGGAGGACCTTCCGAGATGAAATTTTGAGTGTACAGAGTTGGGTGTCAGGATTAAAGTCAAGGTTAGCAGGTATAGAGAACTTTGGTTTTCGAGGGATGTGAGGAGCTGGTTCGGAAGAAGAGAGAGGTTTAGGCAATATGGAGCAAATTATATACTTGAGGAGTATGAAAGATGCAAGAAAACCTAAAGAACTAAATTGGGAAGGCTTAAAAAAAAGGCATGAAGTTGCTTTGGCAGACAATGTGAAGGAAAATCCTAAGGGTTTATACAGAAATATTAAGAGCAAAAGGATAGTAAGGGACAAAATTAGTCCCCTTGAAGATCAGAGTGGTCGCCTTTGTATGGAGCCAAAAGAGATGGGGGAGACCTTAAATGGTATTCACTTAGGAAATTGCCACAGTCATGGGAAGGAAGGAAAACAAGCAGTGAGGCCATGCAACCTATACAGATTAAAGAGGAGGAAGTTCTTGCTGTCTTCAAGCAAATAAGGCTGGATAAATCTCCAAGGATTGTCAAGATATTCTGCTTGGACCTTGAGGGAAGTTAGTGTAGAAATTGCAGGGGCTCTAGCAGAAACATTTAAAAAGTCCTTAGCCACTCGTGTGGTGCTGCTAGACAATTGTTTAGTTGTTTAAAAAAGGCCGGTGAGTCGGACATCAGTTGTAGGTAAATTATTGGAAAGTGTTCTAAGAGATAGAATATACAATTATTTAGATAGCCAGGAACTGATTATGGATAGTCAAAATGGCTTTGTGTGTGGCAGGTCGTGTTCAATCAATCTTATAGAGCTTTTTGAGGAGGTTACCAGAAAAGTTGATGAAAGAAAAGCTGTGGATGTTGTCTACATGGACATTAGTAGGCCCTTCCCACATGGAGATTATACAGGAAGGTTCAAATGCTAGATACTCATGGTGAAGTAGTGAACTGGATTCGAAAAAGGATGGATAATTTAGATAGGGGAGTGTGGCATGATGATGTGACCAAATGACATGGGAAATCACCTCCCTGTGAGAATTAATTAATAAATGAAAAAAAAGCTTTTAAATTTTATTTTGTTAGTTTAAAAGTTATTGTAAGTCTTCCCTGCACAGTTTTAACTATGGTCGTGGGAAAGAGAAAGCCTCCAACAACTAGAAAACTGGTTCTAAAAGAAGTCGCAAGATTTGAAAGAATTGGGCCTACCTTGACATCAGAGCTTTGGGCTGGATTTTCTCCTCCTCCACAGGTGACAAGTGTGACAGCAGCATGAGTTGAAGTGATCCCAGCACCATCTCTTTGGGGAGTCAAAGAAGATGCCGCTGGCATCCCAAAGAATACTGTGAAACTACAAAATTTGCAAGACCAAGCATGCGTGCGCGATCTTTTGCATATATGCAGAAAGGATCGACTGGAATTGCAGTGGGATATTGGATAAATCAGCTCTCACTAGCGTTGAACTACAAGTCCTGCCCCCTTTGTATTCAGAGGCAGAGCAAGAAGCACTTTTTTCATCTATTAGCGAAGTGGAGGAGGAAAAAGATCAAAGTAAACCATTGGAAGAGGAGGCAGAAGAGCAACGTCAACAGGCTCAACTTCAAGAAGAGACTGTGCATGTAAAGGTACCTGAAGTTAAAGGGTAAGGTGTAGGGAGGCTATTGATGAATCAGCTGCAAGCAATAAGTTAGAAAATGGACTCACTGTATGAGTCTATTAGGTGTGATATGAATACTCATTTTGAACATGTTAAAGAAGAAATGAAGATAATTAAGGAAGAGATCAGATATGACAAAGTGGTTGATAAAGTTAAAACACGTTCAAAAAGTTGAAGAAAATTTACAAGAGTACGTGATGAAGAAGATTAATGTAAAGGTGGTCAGTAAGTTGGAAGACTCAGTTGTGGCATGGAGTGTTGAGAACAAAGAACTTTTACAAAAAAAATTGATGCATTAGAGACTTATTCAAAAACATAATGTGAAAACTGTTGGATTGCCAGAAGGTTTTGGAAGTCCTAATTCAGTAGCAATTTTTTCAAAAATGGATCCTGGAGATTTTGGGACCTGAAAATTTTACAAATGGACTTGAAATGGATTGAACACACAGGGTGCTTAGAAAAAAAAAGTTTCGGAGTCAATCACCATGCTCAGTTTTGATGAGATGGCTTCATAACCAAGATAAGGAGACTTTCGAGAGTAGCGGTTCAGAAAGCTCGTCAATCTCAAGGTCCTTTGATAGTGGCTGATTTTTTAAAAACAAGTACTCTTTTATGCAGACCTCAGTGTGAATGTGGCGAAAAGAAGAAAGGAATTTAATCCTGCAAAATCTGTGCTTTGGAAGAAGGGATATAAGTTTTCGCCACCCTGCAATACTTAGTGTTTTTGGGAAATAATCAGGAAAAATTCTTAGAAGCTTTAGAATTTGCAAATTCTCTTACAAACAATACAATGGATCAACAAGTTGATTAATTAACAGCAGATACTCCACAAATTCAGAAGATGCAAATGTCAGATAAGGAGACGTGACAGCAGAAAATTGCTTGCCTTGACGACGATGATGATGATCAAGTTAACAGAGACTTTGAAGCAGCCACCTTTACCTGAAGATGATCATGGCTATTTGGAAATTGTATGTATTTTTTCTCTAGGAGAGGTGGGGTTTTTGCCTTCTCCTTCCCTAGCTGTGTGCCACCTAGTGGCGAGAGTATGGTACTGACTTTTTTGACTGCCTTTTTGGGGGGTGGAGTTTTGTATTATTTTTTCTTTCTCTTTTTATTTTTCTTTTCTTTTTTCTTGATGGAGATGCTTTTGTGGTGCGGGAGGCCCAAGAGGAGGAGCAGAGGGGAGTTTTGAATTTCTTGAATTTAGTATAATAGCAAATAATAAAACTGCATTTTTTAAAGTTATAATGTTAATGGGGTTAATAATACAATAAAAAGAAAAGGTGTTGGCTTATTTGAAGAAAATTAGAGCTGATGGTGCTTTTTTACAGGAACCCCATCTATCTGAGAAGGAACATCAACAATTGAAAAGAGATTGGGTTGGACAAGTGGTAGCTTCCCCTCAACTGCAGAAAATAGACCCATCTCCTGCATTTCATCCATCTCTTGGAGTTCAACTACCCCCTTCCCTCAAAACAGAACAGAAAAAGGGTTCCTCTTGTCCTCACCTTTCTTCCCACCAACCTCTACATTCAGCATGTCATTTCCACCAGCTGCAATATTACCAATCATATCTATGCCTCTCCACCCCTTTCTGCCTTCCACAGGAATGGCTTGTTCTCCGGTCATCCCTCCACATCCTCCTCTCCTTGGCCCCAAATAATTTTCCTTGAATTCGCAGGAGGTGCCATACTTGCTCTCACACCTCCCTCTTCACCACCATCCATGGACTGTAACAGCCTTTCCAGGTGAAACAAACTCATCTACCACATTCAGTCCCCCCGTTGTGTTCTCCTATATGTTGATGAGACCAAGCATAGATTCTGGCAGACAGGTTTGCACTGCCACACGGGAGTGTTTAAACTAAGTAGTGGGGGGTTGGGGCAGGAGAGGAGATGAACTGGAAATACAAGGAGAGAGTTAAAGGGAAAGAGAGAATAAGAAAAGTTAAGAAAGCCAAAAGAATTAATGGGGCAGAAAACTCAGGAAGAGATTGGACAGTATGGCCAAATGCAAAAGGAATCAATGTGTAAGGGGAGGGGAGTGATGGATTAAAAATATTATATATGAATGCACAAAGTTTAAGAAATAAAGTGGATGAACTTGAGGCTCATTTCGAAATTGGCAAGTACAGTGTTGTAGGAGTAATGAGACATGGTTGTAGGAGGACCAGGGCTGGAAAATGAATATTCAAGGGTATACATCCTATTAAAAGGACAGACAGGGGGGCAGAGGGTGTGAGGTGGCTCTGTTGGTGAGGAATGAAATTCAGTCCCTTGCAAGGGGTGACATAAAATCAGGAGATGTAGAACCAGTATGGAAAACTGAGAAATTGTAAGGGCAAAAAGATGCTAATGGGAGTTAGCTACAGGCCCCCAAACTGTAACCTGGATATAGGGTGCAAGTTGAATCAAGAGTTAAAATTGGCATGTCACAAAGGTAATGCTGCAGTTGTTATGGGGGATTTCAACATGCAGGTAGACTGAGAAAATTAGGTTGGCACTTGACCTCAAGAAAGGGAGTTTGTGGAGTGCCTTTGAGATGGATTCTTAGAGCAGCTTCAGAGCCAGCTCTTCAGTGCTTGACGTCCTGTTTTGCGGAAACTGCCAAAATGTTTGGCCTGGAAGTCAGCCTGAAGAAAACTGAGGTCCTCCATCAGGCAGCTCCCCACCATGACTACCAGCCCCCCCACATCTCCATCGGGCACACAAAACTCAAAACGGTCATCCAGTTTACCTATCTCGGCTGCACCATTTCATCGGATGCAAGGATCGACAACGAGATAGACAACAGACTCACCAAGGCAAATAGCGCCTTTGGAAGACTACATAAAAGAGTCTGGAAAAACAACCAACTGAAAAACCTCACAAAGATTAGCGTATAGAGAGCCGTTGTCATACCCACACTCCTGTTCGGCTCCGAATCATGGGTCCTTTACCGGCATCACCTATGGCTCCTAGAACGCTTCCACCAGCGTTGTCTCCGCTCCATCCTCAACATTCATTGGAGCGACTTCATCTCCAACATCGAAGTACTCAAGATGGCAGAGGCCGACACCATCGATTCCACGCTGCTGAAGATCAAACTGCGCTGGGTAGGTCACATCTCCAGAATGGAGGACCATCGCCTTCCCAAGATCGTGTTATATGGCGAGCTCTCCACTGGCCACCGAGACAGAGGTGCACCAAAGAAGAGGTACAAGGACTGCCTAAAGAAATCTCTTGGTGCCTGCCACATTGACCATCGCCAGTGGGTTGATATCGCCTCAAACCGTGCATCTTGGAGCCTCACAGTTCGGCGGGCAGCAACCTCCTTTGAAAAAGACCGCAGAGCCCGCCTCACTGTCAATAGACAAAGGAGGAAAAACCCAACACCCAACCCCAACCAACCAATTTTCCCTTGCAACCGCTGCATCCGTGTCTGCCTGTCCGCATCGGACTTGTCAGCCACAAACGAGCCTGCAGCTGACGTGGACATTACCCCTCCATAAATCTTCATCCGTGAAGCCAAGCCAAAGAAGAAGATACTACTGCCTACTAGGGAGAAGGCAATTCTGGATTTAGTGTTGTGTAATGAACCGGATTTGTATAGGGAACTTGAGGTACAGGAGTCAATAAGGTCATGACCATTATATGATGAGTTTTAATCTACAGTATGAGAGGGAGAAGGGAAAATTGGAGGGAGGAGTCAATATAACAGTTGAACAAAGGGGATAATGATGCCATGAGGGAGGTGCCACCAAAGTTAACTGGGAGATACGTTAGCAGGGATGACAGTGGAACAACAATGGCAGGTGTTTCTGGAAATAATACAGATGGTGGAGGTTCAGTTCATTCCAAAGAGGAAGAAAGATTCTAAGGGGAGTTAGGGGGTGACCATGACTAACCAGGGAAGTCAAGAAAAGTCTAAAAATAAGAGAGAAGTATAACCTAGCAAAGATGAGCGGGAAGCCAGAAGATTGGGAAGCTTATAAAAAACAACAAAAGATAACTAAAAAGACAATATGGGGAGGAAATATGGGGTACGAAGGTAAGCTAGCCAAGAATAAAAAGGAGGATATTCTTTAGGTATGTGAAGAGGAAAAAAAAATAAGATCAAAGTTGGACCTTTGAAAACTGAAATGGGAGAAATTATTATGGGGAACAAGGAATAGACAAACAAATTGAAAAGGTACTTTGGATTTGTCTTCACTACGGAAGACACAAACAATCTCCCAGATGTAATAGTGGACCGAGGACCAAGGGTAACAGAGGAACTGAAGGAAATTCACATTAGGCAGAAAATGGTGTTGGGTAGACTGATGGGACTGAAGGCTGATAAATCCCCAGGGCCTGATAGTCTGCGTCTTGGGGTACTTAAGGAAATGACTCTAGAAATCATGGACACATTGGTAATCATGTTCTAATGTTCTATAGATTCAGGATTATTTCCTATGGATTCAAGGGAAGCTAATGTTATCCTACATTTTAAGAAAGGAGGGAGAGAGAAAACAGGGAATTATTTTTCGTAATGGTTGTTGGTTTGCTAATATGAGATCCCATCTGCTCATGTGTAGCCAATTCATCTGTTTGACTTGCAGCACTGGTGCCATTTTGAGCACGAACAAAGGTCGAAAAAAAGTCAATAAATCGTGTTTAAGATGTATGGAGGCTGAGTGCGAACCGCAGGAAGGCTCTACCTCAAAGGAGGTGAGCAAAAAGTGAACCAGGGCAGCCAGTGGGAGGTTCCCGGGCCCTGAGGTGGGGGACAAGCACAGCAAAAAGGCCTCGAGCTCACAGAGCTCCTACAGCGCAACCAAAGTGCCGAAGAACTAGCAGGCCTGCTGGGGAGCAGTCAATCTGCTGAGAAGAAGCAATGCCGACCTACGTCCATTGCCGGTTGTGTCAGGGTGTAATGGAGGATTTAAACCATGCTTTTGCTTATGCAAGGCTGAGTATCAGTAAACTACTTTGAGAATAATGTGAGAATCAGCAGACATAAGCTAAATTCCACCATGGGGCCCAGAGATGCAGTTATCTGACAAAAAGATATCTGGTACCAAGAATGTTTAACCTTCCTGCTTGTTAGCCGGTTGCTGTTTGAGATTGAAGGGATTGTTGGTCACAGACTGTCAGGCGAGGCCTTGATGCTAAGTAAATCATTGTATTCAAAGTGAAAAGCAATTTTTGGGTAATATAAGCTGTGGTCCTGCTGCTGAACTTTGAGAATCTCTGAGAGGTGACAACTTCTCTAAGCAAGAAGAAGAATTTCTAGAGTGAAACCAATGTCCTGATCGGGGGAGGTGGAGAAGCTGCTACCGGCACCTCGACAACCTACTACAAGTGTGCGATTGTTGCTTCGCTTCGGCAGTTGGGACCAGTCCAGGCATTGATGAGTATAATTGGGAGGGGCTTGCATATTGTAGTTTGAAATCACCTTTAGATTTAGTAATAAAGATTTGTATAAACTGAAGTGCTCTCAGCGTGTGTCTCTGTTTTCCTTCAGTATCTCAAACATTGTGACAATCTAAAACGAACAAAGTGAGAGGTACAAGTTTACCCAGGACCATTGGCGTAGTCGGCAGGATTGGTCTCGAGATATTTCGCCGAAAGAAAGAGGTGAGTCCTGAGCAATTCTTGATTCCAGGATAGACTTCCAAAGACGATGGGTTTGGCATGTTGGCCAATACCCTGTCGTTGTTGAGACCGCCCATTAGTTGGGATGAGAGGTTAGATCCATCAAGTGTGCCTCTGGGAGAACGGGTTGCCACTCTCCTTCAAGAAAGTAAATTTCTTGTTAAAAAGGGGAAGCTGATGGACTGTTTTTGGCTGCTGGCCACAGCGTTATACTGCGCCATTCAGCGTGAAGCAGAATTAGTTCAGCGAGAAGTAGAATCCCAGCACAAGAGAGAACAACTAGAGGAGGAGATAGAAGCCATGCTGTTCCATGATGAGTGAGATTGTTCGCACCAGTCAGGACCGAGCCAAAGAATGGGAGGATAAGCATGTCTAAACGATATGCCGTAATATTAATCTCTGGCAGCAGTTCTGTGCAGATAAGGAAAAACAAGGGGTAGAACTCGATCCACATCGTATTCGTGCCATGTTAAGGAATGGCGATGATCCTGATGTAATTAATGATTGGGACGGGAATATCTGGAATAATGACAATGGTAATAATGCAGATACCCCTCGGCATGTGCTTGACGTACTCCCTTCTCCACCTGCTGTCCATGGCTGCCCCGTAAGGCAGCGGACTTCCCAAACAGACGGAAACGGAGAGAGGTGTGATGTAATGATAGAGATTGAAAGGATAGATACCCCGGCCTCCCAAGCGGACCCAAGGGAAGGTACCAGAACCCCTGCTTATGCTCAAGGGCCCCCCCTCTACGAGATGGCCTTGGCCTCCTACCATCCACTGGGTAGAGGGCCCTGTGGGCCAAAGTGGGAACAGGGGTTGGGAGCAGTCAACGATATGTGACTTCTCTATAAAAGAGCTGGCCACCATTGGAGATCAATTTAGGCAAAAAACGGGAAAAACTCTGGCAGCCTGACTCCTGCGTGTTTGGGAACAAGGAGGGGGTAATGTATATTTAACCCCTGAGGAATTGTTGGGATTAAGAACATTGACTACTGATATCTGGGTCACTGCTGAACTATGTGGTAGAATGAAAGGGGTGGATTACTTACTTGCCACTCTAGGGGATGCCCTGCTATGAGTATACCCGTCACCAGTAGATTGGGATTTACATTTGCAGAACAATTGGAGCATCACAGAGGAGGGTATAGCAGTAATTTGTCAACAGGCCCTGGCCTCTGCCTTGTATGCAGAGCATTTGAGGCTGTGGGTACAAGGGGGGAGCCCTGACGAAGAGATGTTCACGGCCAGAATGCATACCCGATTGGTTCGTTCCGCCAAATCCACTGTACGGGGACTGGTTCTGTCCATAATTAGTCTGCTAATTGAGCACCCTGTGTCTGAGGCGGTACACACCTTATCTGGGTTTCGAGAATTAGAGTTGGGAGGTAAAATCCACTCACGTACAACTCAGGTTACATCAGACAAGCAGGATGAAAGGAGAGGGGCTGCTGCTAATAACGGACCGACAAGGAAGGACCTTTTTCTAACCTTGTTAAAGTTCGGCGTACCTAAAAGTGATATTGATGGGAAACCTACTGCAGTCCTTTATGCCCTTTATAAGAGAAAAGCAGGGGAACATCATCCTCAGCTGCTGAGTCCTCCTGGCCCAGCTGTGCCTTCTGCTCCCACTGCTGCTCCTATCGAGCCAGCTTCTCTTGCTCCAGTTACCCGTGATGAGATACAATTGGTTATAAAGGCTCTTATGGATGTGGTCCTGGAAGCCCCAGAACCCTATTAAGGCATGAGGGTGTGGGCGGGATTCCCATGTCTATTCCACTGAGATACGGCAGATACACGGGGGATGACCCGCGGCCCTACATACCATTGACAATCCACTGGGGTGGGGGTAATGACCGCCAATATTTGGCCTTGGTCGATACCAGTGCGGAGCACTCGGTGATTCTTGTTAACCCCGACCTCTGGACTGGACCGACATTTCGAATAGGGGGGGTGGGAGGAGCGATCACCCTGGCGAAGGAAATAAAAATCCGCGCCATGGTGGGTGATAGCCCTTCCCCTGTATGGTTACATTCCCTGGTGGCTGCCACTAACGAGTGTATCCTGGGTATCAATATGTTGGCCGGTACGGCCCTTAATACTAGCCAAGGGGGATTTGCATTTGGAATTCAGGCTATTACAAAAAGACTAGTGGTGTGTCAGCCTAAGTGGGATCCTGTGATGGTGCCTCCCCCCCAGAAAGTAGTATGCATTCCCCAATATCGCCTCCCTGGAGGGCAGGAAGAGATTACTGCCACCATCGATGCTTTGCAAGAAGAAGGGGTAGTGAGGCCTGTAACGTCGCCCTTTAATAGCCCTGTTTGGCCAGTCCAGAAGCCGGATGGCTCCTGGAGAATGACAGTTGATTATCGTTTTTTGAACAAACATCCCTCACCACTTGGTTCAGCACTTCCGGACATTGTAACCCTTATTGAAAACATCGCTACTGGGAACTCGGGAACATGGTATGCTGTCATTGATCTCGCTAATGCCTTCTTCAGTATTCTTATAGCTGAGGTCTCACAGGATCAGTTCGCCTTTACCTGGAAGGGGTGCCAGTATACCTTCACCCGTCTCCCTCAGGGCTATGTACACTCTCCCACTATTTGCCACAGCCCAATTGCCCATGATTTGGAGGCGGTGCCAGTATCGCCTTCTCTCTCAATTCACCATTATATTGATGATGTGATGATCCATAGGAAGGTATGGAGAGTGTCCAAGATACCCTGATGCAAAGAAGATGAGCCATTAACCCCGCCAAGGTGCAGGGCCCGTCCCAGACAGTTATTTTCCTTGGGATTCAGTGGCATGCTGTAGAACAGGTGGTTCCCAATAAAGTTCGCAATAAGATCGCAGTCTTGGCCACTCCTACTAGTAAAAAAGAGACCCAGCATTTCCTAGGGTTATTGGGACACTGGCGACACCATATTCCACACTTGCCGTTGCTTTTACGTCCTCTATATAAGGTTACCCGAAAGAAAGCAGACTTTTTATGGGGTAATGATCAGAAAAGGGCGTTCCAGTCTGCCAAGCAGGCTATTCTTCAGGCCCTGCCCATTTCTCCCCGCATCCCAAATACCCCCTACGAACTACAGGTCTCCGTTACTGATCATGTGGCCTCCTGGAGCCTCTACCAGAAACAAGAGGGCTGCTGAGTCCCGCTGGGTTTCTGGTCATGAACCATGCCCGAGGCTGCCACTCATTATTCTGCTTTTGAACAACAGTTATTGGCTTGTTACTGGGCCCTGCTGGAGACTGAAAGAATGGCAGGCGATGTAGATGTTCAGTTGCGACCTGCACTTCCAATAATGAACTGGGTCCTGACTAATGACGCTAATCTAAAGATTGGACGGGCTCAGCAGTCTTCTATTGTTAAATGGAAGTGGTATATTCAGAGTTGCGCGACCAGAGGGCCTGAAGTGGTGGGCCACATACACAAACAGGTGGCTGATCTTTTGTCTCGTCATGAGGACATTGAACCCACGTTGCCCCCTCCCCTACCCCCTTCACCAGTTCAGTGAGGTAAACCATATGATTTGCTCACTCCAGCAGAACAAGAAGATGCCTGGTTTACTGATGGTAGCAGCCAGTGGGTGCAAGGAAAGCGGAAGTGGAAGGCGGTGCCTTACCATCCCAGGTCGGGAACTCATTTATTGGAGGAGGGGGATGGTGGCTCCAGCCAGTATGCTGAGTTGAGGGTGGTCACTTTACCACTAGACCCCCATGATCACCCTCTTCGCCTGTTTACCGATTCCTGGGCTGTGGCTAATGGACTAGTGGTATGGATCCCTGACTGGCAAAAGAATGACTGGCTGATACATGACTACCCAATATGGAGAAAACAGTTGTGGCAGCTGTTGTGGGATGCTTCCCACCATCGTGAGATAACTGTATATCAAGTTGATGCCCATACCAATGCGACGACGAACATGGCACAACATAATGCAGTAGCAGATCAGCTTCGCACTATCAGCCCCCCCTATACTGTCCCCCTAGCTCGATGGGCACATGAACAGAATGGCCATTTGGGGGAGAAGGGGTCAGCTATGTGGGTCTGTACACATGCCTTACCCATCCATCAGGATGATGTCCACATGGTCGTGCGTACATGCCCAGCATGCCAGCTTGTGAAGCCCTGCACCATTCCTCCTGGTCCGCATGGCCGAATAAGGCAGGGAGCTTGCTCAGCTGGGGTCTGGCAAATTGATTACATAAGCCCCATGCCAGACTGTATGGGTAAATGTTACATCCTAGTAATGGTTGACACCTTTTCGGGCCTGGTTGTTTGCTTTTCCCAGCAAGATAGCTGACCAAGCTAGCACTATCCAAGGACTAAACCATTTAATTTCTTGTTATGATGTACCAAAGGAAATTCAGTCTGATAATGGCTCGCACTTCTCCGGGAAGGCAATCTGTGATTGGGCAACAGACAACAGTATCTTACGGGTCCACCATATTCCTTATTACCCGCAGGCTGGCGGGTTAGTTGAATGAATGAACGGCTTACTGAAGGAACAAATTCATTTATTAACACCACTGGGGACCATGAAGGGGTGGTGCCAGGTGCTGCAGCAGGCAGTCGACAATTTGAATCATCGCCTTTTAAAGGGAGGTACACCTTTCCACCGACTTCTTCATGCTTCTGAACTACAGCCTATTCCAGAGGAAAAACAGTCATTGCCCCCATTCCCGAGCTAGAGAATGCTGGACAAAAGGTATGGGTGGCACCACCACGTAGTGGCCCTCCTGTAAAAGAGGAAATAGTGACACCTGCCCAGGGTATCATTTGGGGGGTAGCTATTGAGGGATAGGATGGTTTAGTTTATTTAAATACTGAACACCTACGGCATCATGAGTGACATATGTTAGGCTTCTTTGTTCCAGGTTCTCTATCTTGCGCTCCTGCTGATCTAGCTTAACAGCTGCTTTGATGCCAGCAATTGGATTTGTAATATCGAGGACATTCCGAGGGAGTTGCCCGTGGGGGACACGGCCCGATGTATCCACTAATATTTCTGATATTGTTCAGCATGTTTTAAAATCTGTTAATGAGCTTCAGCGTCTGGGTATTGTGGCCCACAAGGATAGTTTGAGCCTTGGTTGGAATCCTTTTTCATGGTTAACTGGTACATTTGGGGGATTGGGCCACAATATTCTCCATTGGTTGCTCGCATTATTGCTTATTTTTGTGATTATTATAGTTTTGTTTTCTCTTTTTCGCTCCTTCTGTACTCGAATGCTTGTTAGGTCTCGTAAGTAACAGACTGCGACCAAGGGGTAGAATGTAATGGAGGATTTAGACCCTGCTTTTGCTTATGAAAGGCTGAGTGTCAGTAACCTACTTTGAGAATAATGTAAAAATCAGCAGACATAAGCTAAATTCCACCATGGGGCCCAGAGATGCAGTTATCTGACAAAAAGACATCTGGTACCAAGAACGTTTAATCTTCCTGCTTGTTAGCCGGTTGCTGTTTGAGATTGATGGGATTGTTGGTTGCAGACTGTCAGACGAGGCCTTGAAGCTAAGTGAATCATTGTATTCAAAGTGATAAGCAATTTTTGGGTAATATAAGCTGTGGTCCCACTGCTGAAGTTTGAGACTCTCTGAGGGGTGACAACATCTCTCAGCAAGAAGAAGAATTTCTAGAGTCCAACCAATGTCCCATTTTGGGGAAGTGGAGAAGCTGCTACTGGCGCCCCATCGATCTACTACATGTGTGCGGTTGTTGCCTTGCTTCAGCAGTTGGAACCAGTCCAAGCGTTGATAAGTATAATTGGGAAGGGCTGGCATAGTGTAGTTTGAAATCACCTTTAGATTTAGTAATAAAGATTTGTATAAACTGAAGTGCTCTCAGCGTGTGTCTCTGTTTTCTTTCGGTAGCTCAAACACTGTGACCAATCTAAAATCAACAGTCACTGAAAGTAAGCATTCAGGTACAGCAGGCAGTGAAGAAAGCTAATGGTATGTTGGCCTTCATCACAAGGGCCATCGAGAGTATAGGAGCAAAGAGGTCCTTCTGTAGTTGTACAGGGTCCTTGTGAGACCACACCTAGGTTATTGTGTGCAATTTTTGTCTCCAATATTGGGGAAGGACATCCTTACTATTGAGGGAGTGCAGAGTAGGTTCATGAGGTTAATCCCAGGATGGTGGGACTGTCATATGTTGAAAGACTAGAGCAACTGGGCTTGTATACACTGGAATTTAGAAGGATGAGAGGGGATCTGATTGAAATATAAAAGATTATTAAGGGATTGGACATACTAGAGGCAGGAAACATGTTCCCGATGTTGGAGGAGACCAGAAACAGAGGCCATAGTTTAAGAATAATGGGTAGACAATTTAAAACAGAGTTGAAGAAAAGCTTTATCACCCAGAGTTGTGGATCTATGGAATGCTCTGCCTCAGAAGGCAGTGGAGGCCAATTCTCTGGATGCTTTCAAAAAAAGATTTAGATAGAGCTCTTAAAGATGGCGGAGTCAAGGGATGGAGGGGAAGGCAGGAACGGGGTACTGATTGTGGATGATTAGCCATGATCACAGTGAATGACGGTGCTGGCTCAAAGGGCCAAATGGCCTTCTCCTGCACCTATTGTCTCTCTCCACGTTGGCCATCCCAAGCTCCCAGTTGCCTGCCATTTCAACTCCTCTTCCCATTCCCTCACTGACCTGTTCATCTTTGGCTTTCTCCACTATGGCCAACTGAACTACAGAATTTATAAACTCTGCCTGCTCATTCTACAGCTCAATGGTATGAACACGGAATTTTCCAATTTCATGTAACGTGTCTCCTCTCTCTTCTAAAAAATTTCATTTCTGCCCCTTTTTCCCACTCCTTGTCCTGGGAAACAAGTTCACAGGATTCAAAGAGTGACAGTCCAGGACACGTGATAGTATTAAACTGTGAACTTTATTTACAATAGGAAACAAATATGCAACAGGAGACATGCACACCTGCATTCATATCAATTTTGGTATAAGTTCACTGAACTACAAACAACCACAACCTGAGAGGGCTAAAACAGATATTACCTGCCAGCCTCTCCCCTGACAAGCAGGCATGGGACTCCATCTTCAGAAGCTGTTTACACATTAGATCAGGCAACCCACGATTTGAGGGGCATGTGAAAGAGAGCCTCTACCCATCTATGCACCTCACAATTAATTAGTTCTCTAGCACTCTTCCTGATTTCCCCATCTAGAGAGGCTCGGGTAGTCACTTCATCAAGAGGACAAAGAAGAAAGAGAGTGGCTGGAGCACACGGTCAGGTTTTATACCCAGCACCTGGGGGCTGACCCAGGACATGTGACTCTAGATGACTGATTGTTTTAATGGAAACGACTCTGATAAATCCGAAAGATCAGCTCATGTAGATTTGGCCAAGCTAAGCTACAGGAACAGGAATGGTGGCATCTGCTGTGTTTTCATCAAGACCTGGTCACCTGGGTGTGGAGGATAGTTTCAACAGATTTTCCACTGACCATCAGAGCTTATGAAGTGGGGAAAAAATATGATTTCAAAAGGCATGTTATTCTCTTCATGAAAATCAAACTGCTTTTGGCTGGTCACTTAAAAGAACATATTGTTATAATGCTATGACAAAATGGTTTTTGGAAGCAAAAAATGTAATGAATACTCAGAGAATTTCAAACCATATTTTTCTCAGAGTTAGGACAGTAGCTAATACATTCTATGAGATGAGTTGAATGCCAGTGATGTAGAGGTGTTATTATTGAATTGTATGGATGTCATAGATGACAAAAGTATAACAAGCTTCAGTGAGTTCCCAAGAAGGAAACACAAAAACTGCAGAAGCTGGGGTCTAGTGCAGGACACAAAAAAGCTGGAGAAACTCAGTGGGTTACAGATCATCCATAGGAATGAAAAGCCGGTCAACATTTCAGGCTGTGCCCCTTCTTCAGGATTGCTGACCATCAGAGCCTATGAAGTGGGGAAATATATGATTTCAAAGGGTATGTTGTTCTCTTTTAGAACAAATTGTCAAAACACTAATAAAAGAAATAGAGAAAATGTTATGCAGCCTACTAGAGCACACCTGCTTCACCATTCAATAAAAGCAGCCTAATTTTTTAATCTCAAATCCACTTTCTTCCAGTAATCCCACATCCCTAGATTCTCTGAAAATCAAAAATTCTCTGTGAAATTCTGGTTAGGTGGATGATTTGGAAAGGGGTCTGAAGAGATTTACCAGAATGTTGCTTGGATTAGCACTTTGGTATTAAGATTAAAGGTGCAGACCACGGGGAGAAAATTCAGAAAGCGGAGGTACAAAGGAACTTTGTGGTGTAGGAGTTCCTGAAGGTTAACTTGCAAGTTGAGCTGGTAGTAAGGAAAGGAAATTCAATTCAAGATTAGCATTTATTTCAAGAGGACCATTACATAAAAGCAAAGATGTAATGCTGAGGTGTTGGTGTAATGCTGCCGTCGGAGATCAGCAATCTACACTATCCAGCACAGCCTCCATTCTCACTGCTGCTCACACCACCAGGTTCAGAAACAGCTGCTACCCCTCCACCATCAGACTCCTCAATGACAAACTCAATCAGGACTCATTTAAGGACTCTTACTTGTGCACTTCATTGTTTTTTTATTGCACAGTCAGTTTGTTTACATTCATTATCTGTTTACAGTTCTTTATTTGTTTACATGTATATGCTGTGTACAGTTTTTTTTGCACTACCAATAAGTGGTAATTTTTCCTCGCCCGCAGTAAAAAAGATTCTCAGGGTTGTATGTGATGCTATTTATATATTCTATCAATAAATCTGAAATCTGATTGGAGCACATTTGGATATTAGGATGACAATTGTTAGCCTAATATCTAAGGAAGGATGTTCTGGCATGGGAGAGGGACCAGAGGAAGTTAATGAGAATGATCCAGGGATGAGAAGGTTAACCTATGAAGAGCATTTTATGGTTCTGGGCCTGTATTTATGCGGGTTTAGAAAGACGAAAGGGGATTTCATGAAAAGGGCTGAACAGAGTAATTGTGCTTCCAGTCGTGGGAGAATTTAGGACCAGAGGGCACAGAATAAAAGGTTGTTCCTTTAGAACAGAGATGAGAGACATTTTCTTAGGCAGAGAGTGGTGAATCTGAGGAAAATGCCACCCAATGTGACTGTTGAGGCCAAGTCATTGGGTAGATTTAAAGCAGGAGTTGATATGGTCTTGATTAGTAAGGGAGTCAAAGGGAATCAAGACAGGAGAATGGGTTGTAAAGAAGAATACATCAGCCATGATTTGAGTAGTGGAGCATACTTGATGAGATGAATTACCTAATTCTGTTTTTCTCTTATAATCTGATATGAAGAAGGACTCAGGCCCAAAACATCAACTGCCTTACACTTTGCCTGGGCACTGCATGACCTGCTGAGTTTTTCCAGCACCTTTGTGTGTTGCACTGGACCTCAGGATCTGCAAACATCTTGTTTACCTCCATTGGACAAACTTGTTATTTTTCTCTCTCCAGAGTTTTGGAGGCTGTTATATAAGTTTACAAATTTTCTTAGGCATTCATAGAGTAAATAGTTATGATCTTTCTGGGGTAAAAATGTCAAAGAGTGGAGTTCAATGGAAGTTTTTTACACAATGGGAGTTGTCTGGAATGGGCAGGCAGGGGATGGTGGTGGAAGAAGATATAACAGTAGCATTTAAGAGGCTTCTAGTATGAGTATGCAGGGAATGGTGGGATAGAAGAGATTGCAATTAACATTACGTTCTGCACAAACATTGTGGGATGATGGGCCTGTGCTGCATGTTCCATCCATCGATCGCTTTCTTGAATATGCTGAGTGACTGAGTCTCCACTGTCCTCTTGGATAGAAAATTCCAAAGGTGCACTACCCTCTGGGTGAAGAAATTTCCAATGAAATGTTTTAATACCAATGTAATTTCTAGTTTTCATACTGGCATAGTATATTACAGGAGCCATAAATGACAGGAGCAGGATGAAAACTGATTCCCACTTTCCTTCTTTTTGCACAGAATATAGAAATGTTTTTGGGAGATAAATTGGGGAAGGTTTTTTTTTAGTGTAGATCACATACAAACACTTTAAAACAGATCTTATTTAAAATACTGGAGCTCTGCTCATGCTAGACATGTTGGAGCCAACAGGCTTTGCAAAAGATTTGAAAAATGCCCAAGAAACTTCACTAACAGATTGTTTACAAATAGGCGACAAATGAAAGAGCTTGTCGGAGCCACAGATTGTCTGGAGGGGAATTTGTTGCTGTTCTAAGATGGTCATGTGGTTTTGCAAGCAGAGAGAGTGAAACAGGCTTTTTTTCAGAGAGAGAGAGAGATCAGTTCTGCAGTTTTACAGTCAGCAGCAGCAACTGGAACTGGAACAGGACAAGCTGGCAAACTTGTCAAAAACCCCATTTGGAAGATGGCTTGTGAGTGCTTAATTCACCTGGTCAAAGCCCTTGTGGTTTATGCAAGAGGAGAGTACTGGCTGCCTAATGTTTCACTTGGAATAAGAGAAACAAGAAGGAACTCTGTGGTGACCTGAAAGATAGAGGTTAACATCTGGAAAACCCTGATGGGGCAAATTTCTTCAGCAAGACACTGAAGTGGCTGGGTGCCCAGCATACAACAAGTCTCTCTCTGAAAAACCGACAAGAACCTTTCTGAGCAGTAACCATTTACCTTTCAAGCACCAAAGCCTGGTGAATTTTATAAATGTTAAAATCTGTGCACAATATAAGAATTGCATGCAACTAGTTAACTTGGAGGTGTGAGAAGTGAGATTGGACTGTGAATCAAATAACTTATCTGAACTTACACACACACACACACACACACACACACACACACACACACACACACACACATTACATACACGTACACTTAGAATTAGAAGGGGGTTAAGTTAGGTTAGTGAAGTCAATAGTGATAAGTTAAAGTGTGATTCTGTTTTCATGTTTAAAAATAATTAAAAGCAACTTTTGTTAAGTGATTATTTGTCTTGGTGAATATCTTTTGCTGCTGGGTTTTGGGGTCCTCTGGGCTCGTAACATCTTTCAATATAGAAAATGTGCTGATTTTCTCACTCACAAGCCGAAGATAAATTTAAGTCCCAGACTCACCTTGTGGGAACATGTTGTCTTTGATCTTCCAAGGAAATACTGATAGTTCAACATTAAACTGCTGATATTTCCTTCTGTTTCCGCAGGAAACTGGGACTCCCACACAGTTGGTCCAACACAGATGTTTCAAAATTCCTGACAGGTGCTTGCTGGTGATTCCCTGGCAATTTCTTCACAATGTCCTGTGTCAGGGCATCAGCTACTTAAAATTACCCAGCTGGAGATACTGCCTGATGAATGTCTGCCAGGCCTATCCTGGCACAGGTTGAGTGAGTTCATTCATTTCCAAGGAGAAGAATGATCACTTCAGAGGGAATTATTTTCTGGATAATTATCCTTTTCCTTCATTAATTTCAATCACCATCAGTACCAGAGCACCACAGGGCTGTGTTCTTAGACCCTTGTTCCACTCACTTTATACCTACGATGGTGCAGCTCTGTTTGACAATAACACCATCTACAAATTTGCTGACGATACCATGGTAGTGGGTTATATAAAGGAAGGGGATGAGTCAGTATACAGGATGGAGATTAAAAACTTGGCTGAATGGTGCACCAACAGCAACCTTGCACTCAATGTCACCAAAACTAAGGAGTTGACTTTAGGAAAGGAAACCCAGAGGTATTACAATCCAGTGATCATGGGGGGATTCAGAGGTGGAGAGAATAAGCACATTTAGGTTCTTGGGAGTCACTAACTCAGAGGATCTTTCCTGCACCCAACGCACCAATGGCATCATGAAGAAAGCATGTCAGCGCCTCTACTTCCTTTGGAGTTTGCGGACATTTGGTTTAACACTAGAAACACTGACAAATATCTGCAGGTGTGTGGTGGAACGTGTGCAGACTAGCTGCATCACGGTCTGGTATGGAGACACCAATACCCCTAAGCGTTAAGCCTTCCAAATGGTAGTGGACATCGTGGGTAAAACCTTCCACATCATCGAGAATATCTACAGGGAACGCTGCCGTCGGAGAGAAACATCAATCAACAAAGACGCACACCACCCAGCATACACACTGTTGCCATCAGGAAAGACGTGCAGGTGCCACAAGACTCACACCACCAAGTTTAGGAAGAGCTGCTACCTCTCCACCATCAGAATCCTTAATGGCAAACTCAATCAGAGACTCATTTAAGGACTCTTACTTGTGCACTTTATTAATTTTCTTTTCTCCTCTGTATTGCACAGTTTGTTTACATTTGTTATCTGTTTACAGTTCTTTTATTTGTTTACATATTTGCTGTGAACAGTTTATTTTTTGCACCCACAGGAAAAAGAAATCTCAGGTTTACATGTGATGTCATGTACGTGCCCTGACAAGAAATCTGAAATCTAATTGTTAATTTAAATATTGCAATTTTTTGTGCTTTTAAAAAACATTTTAAATGATTCCAGACATCACAAACATAAATTTTTAAAAAGATTTGACAGCCTGTTCAGCAGGTGGCTTAACCGAATGCCAAACAAATTCCATGGGAGGGGGCTTGTTGGGGCCTTCACCAAGTGATGCCTTTTATAATCAACACTGCGCACTCTTTCTAATTAAGTAAAGAGCAAGCTTTGCCAGGAAGTTGTTGTTCAAGTGCTTTGCTAAGTGGAGATATAATGAAGGGTATTGCAAGCCATTAAATTATTTCCAAGATTTAAAACCATACACAGAAGTGTGCAGGCTCAACACATTAACTGCCTTTTATTTCCTGTGTTTGTTGCATAACATGCTGAGTTTTCCAGCACATTTGTGTACACGAGACCCCAGCATCTATAGATTTTCTTGTTTACTTCGAAGAATTAATGCTTTATTTTAGGATTACCATTCTGGAAGCGTGATTTTGATGTTTTAAGGGAGGGCTATTATAAATTGTTGTGATTACAAAAAAAAGTGAAAGGATTTAATATTTTAGAATTAATTTTCATCTGCAAACAGACTGTGACTGTGGATGGGTCTAAGCCCCAGAATTCTCTACCTGTAAAAGGATCCTCTCATGGTTTTGCTGTATAAAGCCTAGAAACTCGGTGAAGTCACATATGATTTGATTGGATAGTTTTATCATACAATGCAGAAGCAAGGGAATGGTCGACTGAGGTAGTGCTGAGGAACTGAGTATCATGAGTATACTCAAAACACCTGATATCATATCTTTGGAGGCTGTCACGAACAAGATGTTGTTACGGAAAAATGAGAGTATCAAGGAAAGATATCTAGGGGATTCAAGACGGAGCAGGGCAGTGGTGAGAAGGGAAGGCGATGCAGGTGATTTATTTTTACTCATCACCAAAATATGAGTTTTGCTGTCTTTAGAGCCTTCTCTAATTGCCCTATCAAGGACAGTGGTGAGCTGCCTTCTTCCACTGCTGTTTTATATGATCATAAACAAAGAGGTCTGTCAGATTTAGAATTCAAGGATTTCCACCCTTGCACAATGAAGATACAGCAATAGACTGTTTCATTATACGATCTTTCCAAGTGTCCTGTCCTAAAATCTTTATTCCCTTGGTAAGTTAGCACAATAGATCATTCCTGCCAGTCTACTGATTTATCTAAAAATACAAACAGCACAGAACATGATTAGACAAATGGTAATATATTTTTTCCTCTTGAAAAGTTGTTTGTTAAAAATATTATATTGGCAACAAATGATGGTAAAGTTTCCAGTAGAGTTGATATTGATATAGGGACAGCATGCTGAATTAGCCCATAGTTACTCAGACAAAATGTTCACTTCGTCTTCAAATATGAATTGTCTTTACAGCAATGATACTTATTGCTGTCAAATGGTTGTCTATTAATGGCAAAATGATGATGGAAACTAATGTAATTTCCTTTCCTCAATGGGACACTCAGTAATCAAAATCCATCTGCCTGCCCATACACCCACTATGCTTGATTTACCTCAAAACATCTGACATAGCACAGATGGACAACAAAAAAATTTCTGAAGGGTAACTAATTATTATCTAGGACACAGAACAACTCATGAATGTTTTTAATTCTTCATTACGCTTGTCAGTAAGTGAGCTCAGCAGCTGGCTCCTCTTCTGTCCAGTTTAATGCAGTTACAACAGCCTCCTCCTGCATAAGGTGAAGCCTCTTGCCTAGTTATTCAAATTAAGGGACAACCAATTAACAGGAATACTTGCTGTACTTTCTTAAATTCACTATTCCTGTGACAATGCTCTACTAATACATTTCATCTTCCTCATATTCAAGGTAGCATAATGAGATTAGCAGCTAAGTTCTCAAATAAAAAAACTATTTGCTGGAGCAACATGGCAGGCAAAGCAGTATCAATGAGAGAGAAAGAATGGCCAACATTTTGGGTTGGGACCTTAATCGAGACTGAGAGAAGAGGGGAAAGATCGCTAGTATAATGAGGATAGAGTGGGAGATGAACCAGTAGGAGATTGGTGAACCAGGGAGGGATGAAGAATGATGGATGGATAGGGAGGTTTAGGCAGTTGAATGGTAGGTGCTGGAGAAAGAGAGAGAGAGAAATGGTCAGGCAGAGGAAAATGAGTTATGCAGGATGGCGATGAAGACCGCAGGAGGGGATGATTAGTGGAAACAAAGGTTACTAATGCTGAAATAATAAGAAAGAGAAGGAGACAATGGAGATAAATTGAAAACTGTTAGGAGAGAAGTTGTGAAGGACAAATTGGACCAAATGGAATGGAAGGGAAGGAGGGAATCCTTTAGTAGAAATGTACATGTTTGGAATCCAAAGGAGGATGGAGATGATGGGTGAGGGTCTTAGTGCAAGTAGCTTAACCAAATGCCAAATGATTTCCATGGCAGGGGCTTTAATGGGGCTTTCACCAGGGAATGCCTTTTATAACCAACGCTGTGCAGGACTTTAATTATGTAACAGCCAGTTTTGCCAGGAAGCTATTGTTAAGATGCTTCACTGTAAGTGTAGACACAATGAAAGGAATTTCAAGCGATTAAAATATTTCCAAAATTTAATGCCTAATTTTAGGGTAACATTTTTTATTTACTTTTGGTGTTTTAAGTGAGTGTCTAAATTGGGAAAGGGAACAAAAATGGGGGCTCATTACCTGAAATGGGAAAACTCAATGTTCCTGCCAGCGGGCTGTAGATGGCCAGGTGAAATATGAGGTGTCGTTCCTCTAGTTTATGGTGAGCTTCACCCAGACAGGGGAGAAGGCCAAGGGCAGACAGGCCGATGTTGGAAGGGAAAAGGGAGTTGAGTGTGGGACCATTGGTCCTGAAACATGTTTCAAGCCAATTGCACAAGACAGGGAAATCTATCAGAATCAGAATTTATTGTCTTGAACAAGTCGTGAAATTTACAGCAGTATTATAGGGCAAAGATTCATATTATAACCATCTTACAACATTAATATAAATTTTTAAAAAATAGTAGTACACAAAAAGCAAGGCAGTGTTTTTGGTTCTAAATGCAACTAGTGCCATAACATCTGGAATGATAATAAAAAGGTAATTTTAGAACAGGTAGATTTGAAACTAGTGGATTGTGGTTAATAACCTGTCTAGTTTACTTATTTCCTCTGTGGAAGCATATCTGACACCATTACCAAGTGTAGCTTTGGCATGATTCCAAGCTCCCAATATGACTAAACCTCAATTGTCTCCTCAGGTCATGGGCAACTGAGGATCGACTAACATCATTGTCAGTGATGACTGCATTCCAAGTAAAATAAATGTCTTTGCAGGCTTTGACACAGTCAAATTGCTTTCCTCCAACACCTCTCAGCTGTCATTTATTTCCATTCTTTCCTGCAATAGCTTCTGTGTCATAATTGCTGGACAATAGGCTACCTCCAACAAACACAAATCAAGCCATCCATTACTCTCACTGAATCACACATCCTGGAGGCTCACCATTCGTATACAGTGTGGCCATAATACTAGATCGGTAAGTCACTGTCCCCTCAACGTCACAGAATCTGCACTGAGAGTCCCATCATTAGGACTGCAGCAATGAAAGAATGCAGTTTACCAACAGCTTCAAAATTTGGGATCCTGAACTTAGCAGTACACCTGGATCCTGAAAATACAAAGTGATTCTTGACTGATATAGCATCCAGCTGCAGTCATTTATCAACCACATGGTTCATCATAAAATATTCTGCTAGCGAGATTCCTATCTGTGTCATAAATTCTTTCTCCCTCCAAGCTCCCAACTCTCAACCTATGAAGGTGGTTTGGTATTGTTTTCTCTCATTTTTTTTGTGACAGAGGAGGAAACCATTTTCATGCCAAGTCTATCCTTGCTGTCAAAGCAATCCCATCAAAAACATTCCACCATTTATTTCCCTGTAACTATGGCCACAAGCACCCCACTGATTCTCATATCATCCACCTACAATGGGGGGCAATTCACAATAGCCAAAGTTCACAAACAATTGGTTATATACTGGGGAAACCTTGACTCTTGACATCACCCCATCCAAACTGTCTGATTCCATCCAATTCAAAGTCTAGGTGTATGATTATCCTAGACAGTTTTCCAATGGTATCAATGGTATCTGTCTGGGTTGGTACATTAACTCTACAATTCAGATATGCTCCTTCACTGTTGAAAAATTTTGACCTTCACTGTTTGCAGGATGAAAAGCGAGAAGATACACAGTAAATTTGAAAATGACCACAGCAAAAATGAAATTCAAATATTTCACTTACATCCAGGGATTGCTTACATTTATCTCAGCCACAAGACAGATGCATAAAGAACTTATCAGTCTTTAATTTGGCTTAAGTTTTTTCCTTTTCTACCATTCCAATAATAATCAAATGATTCCAGCAGATGAGCTGAAAATCATTTTGTTTTCTGAAATACAAATAGACTTCAGAATGTTGTGGGGTTTTTTTAATATCTGCTGTTAGATCCTCGTAGGTATTTCAATTTTTTTCACCATAACTGGCTAATGACTTCTTCCTGTTCCCTCTTAACTCATATAACATATAACTCATTTGCCACAACTCCTAGTGTTATCAGCAAACAGTCATGAGAGATACAGTGGAGAAACAGGCCTTTCAGACCAAAATCTCCACACTGACCACCAAACATCTATTTACACAGATATTACATGACCTGCTGTGTTTCTCCTCCATTTTTGTGCCCTGCCCAGTTTTGTTCTCCCTTTATTCTCTTCAGCTTCTCTCACAGATTCCACTACTCGCCTTCATATGAGGGGCAATTTTCAGTGGCCAATTAATCTCCCATGTCTTTGTGATGTGGGAAGAAAACTGGAAGAAAACTCATAGAGACCTATGGAGTGAAAGGGAGGACAAGCAAACTCCACACTGACAACACCCATTCTGCCACCCTATAAGGCAAATATATGTTACAAGCAGAATCATCCTTTAGTCTAGAACAAAACAACCTGTCCCCTAACCATCTTTTGTATTTTTACTATCTGTTCACTTTGAAGTATGTTTCTATTTATTCAATTAATTTTATATAGAGTGTCCTCTATACTTTTTGGGACAAAGACACTTTGCCCCCCCCCCCCCCCCCCCTTATTTGTCACTTCAAAACTGTGCTCCACAGTTTTAAATTTGTAATCAAACAATTCACATGTAATTAAAGTGCACATTCGAGATTTTATTTAAGGTTACTTGTATACATTTTGGTTTGACCATGTAGAAATTACAGTACTTTTTATACACGTTTGCCCCATTTCAGGGCACCATAATGTGGGACATTTGGCTTTACAGGGGTTTGTGAGTACTCAGGCATGTTTAATTGCTTCATTGGGGCAGGTATTAGAGAGTTAGGCTTGCTTCTAAGCTTTTGATCACCTTTGGAATCTATAGTTGACATTTTTTGACATGAGGCCCAGAGTTGTGCCAATGAAAGTCAAAGCCATTATGAGGGTGAAAAGCAAGAATAAAACAGTAAAAGAAATCACCCAAACCTTAGGATTATCAAAATTAACAGTTTGTAACATCATTAAGAAGAAAGAATGAACTCAATAATCACAAAGGGCCTGGTATTCCAAGGAAGACCTCAAAAAGAACTTAAGAGGCTACACGACAAGATGCGAACCAGGTCCAAGGTGGTATGCTTCAGATCTTGGGCAGTTCCTTTACACTTCTAAGCTTTGTTCTTGCCATCACTCTGATGCAGGATAATTTTCATCTCATCTGTCCATGAGATCTTTTTTCCAGAATTCTGCAGGCACTTTTAAATGCTTCTTGGCAAACTGTAACCTGACCATCCTTTCTGTGGCTAACTAGTGGTTTTCATCTTGCAGCATAGCCTCTGTATTTCTGTTCATGAAGTCTTCTGCAGACAGTGGTCATTGACGCATCCACACCTGCCTCCTGAAGAGTGTTTCTGATCTGTTGGACAGCCATTTAGGGACTTTTCTTCATTATGATGAGAATTCCTCTGTCAACAGTAGTGGAGGTCTTCTTTGGCCTACCAGTCACTTTTCGATTACTGAGCTTACCAGTACGCTCTTTCTTCTTAATGATGTTGCAAACAGTTGATTTTGGTAATCCTAAGGTTTGTGCGATGACACTTATGGTTTTATTCTTGTTTTCAGCCTCATAATGGCTTCTTTGACTTTCATTAGCACGTCTCTGATCCTCAGATCAATAATGTCGACTACAGACTCCAAAATTGATCAAAAGCTTAGAAGCAAGCCTAACTCTCATATACCTGCATTAATGAAGCAATTAAATGTACCTGAGTAGTCCCAAACACCTGTGAAGCCAAATGTCCCAAACATTATAAAAGGTGCTCTAATGGTGAAATCAAAATGTATGCAAATAATCTTGAATAAAATCTGGAATGTGCGTTTTAATTACATGTGAATTGTTTCATTACACATTTAAAATTGTGCAATACAGGGGCAAATAAATGAAAAAGTGTCTTTGTCTCAAACAATATGGAGGGCACTGTACACGAGCTGGTGTCTTAAGAAAGCGGCCTCTATTCTCAAGGACCTTCACCCTCTTCACACTGATGTCATCGGGCAAGTGATACAGGAGCATGAAGACGAGCATCCAAAAGCAAAAAAACAGCTTGATCCCCTCCACCATCAGATTTTTGAATGGACAATGAAGTATAAATGACCTCATTTTTTTCTCTTCTTTTGCACCAATTTATTTATTTTTTCTTCTAAAATTATTTTTATTGAGTTTTATCAGAAAAACAAACAAAAAATAAGTAAATCAATTGCAATGAAACCTTTGCAGATTTACAAATAATAACATGGTACAGTAGCAATACTTCTTAATTCTAAATCCAATAAATGATAATACATACTATATTATAAGAGATAAGTTAAAAAAAAATTAAAAAGAAGAAAAATTCAAACCCACTGCAATCAAAGTTAAAATTCATATTGTAAGTAGTGTTAAATATGAACAAGCGGCCTCAGGGGATCCAAACAAGTATATCCAGTGATGTACTGAATTAGTCAAATGATGGAAGCAAGCTATAAATGGGCCCCCAAGTTTTATCAAAAGAAATCTTCATTTTCGTGACATTCCTAATTTTCTCCAGATTTAAAAAGGACATAATATCTAACTGCCATTGATGATGTGTAGGTAGGAACTCATCTTTCTATTATAACCGAATTGCTCTTCTTGCTAATAGATCCGAGAACAGTGGAACCTGTCTTTAATTGGAAGATAAAATAATATTTATATCTTTAGAAAAACCAAATAGTGCAATTACTGGACATGGATCAAAAGTGATCATAAATATGTTTGAAAAATTTCTAAAAATGTTGGTCCAATGTTTTTGCAAATTAAGGCAAGTCCAGAACAAAGAGGCATCGAATATTTTATGTATCACAAAGTGAACTAACATCAGAATAAATTCAAACAAGTTTGACTTTGGAGAAATGTTCACAGTGTAGCACTTTGAATAAGACTATGCCCAGTGCACAATGATGTATCGTAAATCAGGTCCTGAATTGAAGTCCATTCTTCCTCTGAGAAAGCAATATTCAAATCATTCTTCCATTCAGTTATAATTCCACAAAGAAATTTCTTTCATATTCAATAGTTTATAATATAAAGCAGATATTGTGCCTTTATGAAATTTGGGTCAGGAAGAGTAGGAAATATTAAAAGATCAGAGCAAACAAAATGTCGAATTTGAAAGTAGCTGAAATGTCTGTTTGATAGGTTAAATATCATCCCTAATTGTTGAAGAGATATAAAATGTTGTTGTATAAAAAGATCTTTAAAATTATTAATACCTAAAAAATACCATTCTTGAAAACCGGCATCTAAAATAGCTGGTCAAAATAAATAATTAGATATTAAAGGACTTGCAACTATAAATCCCGTTAAGTTCAAAAAAAATTCTTAATTGATTCCAGATCTTCAATCTGTGTGTCATTATTAAGTTCTTTGTCAATTTTTGAATAGAGATAGGTAAAGATAACCTCAATACTACCTATAAGGAGGTATTTCTAAGGGGCTTCAACTCTATCTAAATCCAATAGGGTATTCATCTGTCTTTTCACAATGCAACAAAAGTAACATATTATGTTTATAGCCAAGTGATGATGCCATCAGCCCGCAACCCATCTCACTTCTCTCTCTGTGTCATTCACTCATCCTTCTCCCTCCATGACATCCTCAGGGCAGGGGCGGCCGACGGGGCTGCCAAGGAAGGCGTTCCCAGCGGGAGCCATCAGGGCAGGGGTGGCCAGGTCAGCGGGGGCCATCAGGGGGGGCTGAGCTGGTGGAGGCTGTAAGGGGTGGCTGGGGCGAACTGTGACAACCTCGCCAGCCACTCCATTTTTCAACACCTCATTAGGCCGCTTTGGTCTTCAGAGCAGCTTGTCGGCACCAGTGGCTCAATATGTGGCAGAGCAATGGCTGTCTTCCCTACCCATAATCCCCCTCGGGAACTGTTCTGGGAAACACAGAGCAGTTCTAGCTGCCTGGGGGATTATGGGTAGGGAAGACAGCCATTGCTCTGCTATGTATTTATGAGGGCAGCGCCACGGCAACAGTCGCCCCATCTCTCAGCGCCTCCGGACAATGCACCAAGGTGCCACTCTGCATAAAAGCTCCATAAGCAGGTAAGTTTAAAAATTATTTCTGTGCTTGAAGCTGGTCTCAAAGCAGAGGCCCAGCATAAAAGCACCCAGACAGGGAAAGGGGTGGAGAACTGAGGGAAAAAAGACAGGGGAAAGGGAAAGCAGGTTAGCAGAAACCAGAAAAGTCGATGTTAATGCTGTCTGGCTGGCGAGTGCCTATACGATAAATCAGGTGTTGTTCTTCCAATTTATGGGTAGTCTTGTTGGGATAGTACATGAGGCCATGGACAGACGTGAGTGTGGGAGTGGGACATAGAACTGAAATGGTTGGCCACTGGGAGGTCCCTGTCACTGGTGCGAACAGAGCCAAGGTGCTCAGCAAAGCGATCTCCCAGTCTGTTTCTCTGATGTCGCCTTCTCTGTATTGGAGAGACTGGGAGCAGACCTCCCAGTGGCCAACCATTTTAGATCTGCATCCCACTCCCACACTCACATGACTGTCCATGCCCTTTGACTTGATTTTTCAAATAGGCACTCACCTGATAGATGGTATTAACATTGACTTTTCATTGGTATTGTCATTAGCCCATTTCCTTTGGAGTTATAATTAAAACAGTGGTTTTCATACCTTTTTATTTCCACTCACATAGCACCTTAAGTAATCCCTTACTAATCACAGAGTACCTACTGCACAGGGAATATTTAAGGTAGAATGTAATTTTTTTTTTCAAAAAAGGTTGTCCACCCATGGTATAGAGTCATAAGTGAATGCTCATTGTCTTTCTCCCAGGGTAGATGAATCTTGAATAGAGGTCAAATGTTTACAGAGAGAGTGGAAAGATTTTTCACCCAGAGGGGAGTTCATATCTGGAAGGAACTGTCAGAAGAAGCTGTAGATGCAGGAACAATTTTGA
The DNA here is from genome assembly GCF_036971445.1 of Narcine bancroftii. Taxonomy (NCBI): domain Eukaryota; kingdom Metazoa; phylum Chordata; class Chondrichthyes; order Torpediniformes; family Narcinidae; genus Narcine; species Narcine bancroftii. The sequence continues at coordinate 433,928,150 of NC_091469.1, forward strand.
CATTCAAAAGACATTTGGACAAATATATGGACAAGAAAAGTTTAGAAGGATATGGGCCAAATGCAGTTCAATAGAACTGCATAGAACACAGAACATGAAACACAGTACAGACCATTTGACCCATGATATTGAGCAAACCTAAGAAAACCTATTCCACAACAATCTAAAAGTTTTATAGAGCTGGAACATTACCTCACAGTTCTTGTACTCAAACCCCAGACTAATAAAAGCCAGCACACCAGATGCATTTTTAACCACCATATCAATTTTTACAGCAACCTTGATTGATCTGTGGACTAGGACCCCAAGATCCCTTTGTTCCTCCACACTGTTAAGAATCTGGCTTAGTTCGACCTTCCAAAGTGCATAACTTCACACTTTCCCTGATTGAATTCCATCTGCCACTTCTCTGTCAAACTCTACATCCTGTCAATATCCTATTGCAACCTGCAAAAATGTTCAACACTATCACAGCATCTCCAACCTTCATGTCCACTTCTTCATCCAAGTCATTTTTAAAAATCACAAAGAGCAAGGATCCCAGAACAGATTCCTTCATTATGTCACGAGTCATTGACCTTGAGGCACAATGCATTCCATCTAATACCACCCTCTGTTTTCTGCAGGTGAGCCAATTCTGAAATCAAGCAGACAAGTTTTCAAGATTCCATGCCTTATGAATATGCTTTTAAATCCTTGTCCCTAAGAGTCCTCTTCAATATTTTGCCCATTACTGACACAAGATTGAATGGTGTATAATTCCTAGGATTTTCCTTCTTTCCATTCTCAAACAAGGGGACTACCTCTCCTGTGACCAGAGAAGACACACAAATCATTGCTAATACCCCAACAATATCTTCCCTCGCTTCCTTGAGTAACTTGAGGTGGATTGCGTCCAATCCCAAATGTTTTATCTAGCTGAATGTTTTGAAGAAGATTTAGTGCTTCCTCCTTAACCTTGACATATTCCAGCACTTCATTCTGTTCTACCTTGATCACACATTCACTGAAGGGGGTGAGAGCAGAGGTGCTGAAAAATGTGAGATGTGTTCAAGTTCTCTGATCACTCTATGAAAGGAAGGCATTTTAAAGCCACCTTTCCAAAAAAGTATCATAATTTGAGCAAACCTGACAGGAATTTCCTTTGTGTCCATTTCTCCCCTCAATTCAACCTTTGCTTCATGCAGTGATTACTGTGGGGCTTTTGTTGAATGGGTGAGTGTTGGTCAAAACCATTTCATAATATCCAGCTCTCAAGTTATTTGAGATGACCTGCCTTAAAATAAGAATGAGGATGTTATCTGGTGCCTTAAATTGAATCTGAAATACATTTAGCGCCATTTTATTTTGATTTCAATTAACTTAACTTTAAAGTTCATTTGTCACATTATTCCTGGCACTGTGAAAAGAGTTATTCTACAAGCAGTCGAGCAGGTAGACCCTAACATAGATACAGCCATATAAAGTGGAAGGGTGAGAGCACAATTACATGGCCTAGAGTTGCTATAGGAAAAAAGGATTAACTAGTACAAAGCAGGGGCAACTTTAAAGCACTGTCATGGGGTTCATTCTTGAGCTGAATGCATGGGAGAGAACTGTCTTTCAGCTGCTGGGGTGTGTTTCACACTCATGAGGCTTCACCCCAATGGGAGGAGGGAGAAGTGAGTATGTCCAGGGTGTAATGGGTCTTTCAGTATCTTGGCTGCCTTTTCTTGACAGCAATAGATACACATGGAGTTACACATGGAGGGACGAACGTTTGCACGACATTCTGAACTACATTCCAATCTCATAGTGATGCATCCAGCAAGTAATCTTTCAATGGTGCAGCTGTAGAAGTTGTTCAGGAATAAGGGGAACATGCAGAACTTCCCGAATCTTCTAAGGAAGTAAAGGCCTTGGTGGAACAAAATGGGAAAGGAATGTAAAAGAGGCAGAGAATTTGCTAATATTCTTTTTGCACTGTTTTACTGATGGATGAAACCAACCATGAAGAAGAAAAATCAACGAATATGAAAAGGTAAACAATCAAAACATTTTTCTTTTACTTTGGAAATTTTTATTTATTAATCTTGATTCAATGAAAAAATGCAGCTTGAGAAAAACAAAATACATACATGATATATTTTATGTAAATAATACTCCCTACAATCCCCCACCCTCTACCTTAACCCACCCATTCCTCCCCACCCCCTCTAAACTATGCCCAAAAAAGAAAAGGGAAAGAAAGAAAGAGGAGATCACATAACATAAAACTCATCCATTAGTTGCCATGGTTCAGAGCAATACCACTAATGTGTGGAAAGGAGATTATAATTCAACCCCATATAATCCAAATATGGCTTCCAAAATTTAACAAAAAGGAATAATTATTATGTAAATTATATATTACATTTTCCGATGGAATACAAGACGTCAAGTCCATATGTCATCGTCACAGTGAAAGCCAATCTCAAAAAATCAATTTGATATTTGTTTAATTTTAACTCCAAACTCAATCTCTTAATATAACCCAACAAAAATTCTTCTTCTTTTTTCTTTGGCTTGGCTTCGCGGACGAAGATTTATGGAGGGGGTAAAAAAAGTCCACGTCAGCTGCAGGCTCGTTTGTGGCTGACCAGTCCGATGCGGGACAGGCAGACACGATTGCAGCGGTTGCAAGGGAAAATTGGTTGGTTGGGGTTGGGTGTTGGGTTTTTCCTCCTTTGCCTTTTGTCAGTGAGGTGGGCTCTGCGGTCTTCTTCAAAGGAGGCTGCTGCCCGCCAAACTGCGAGGCGCCAAGATGCACGGTTTGAGGCGTTATCAGCCCACTGGCGGTGGTCAATGTGGCAGGCACCAAGAGAGCAGTCCAAGATTCCGCCCTGCTCCAGCTCCCTCAACAGCCCCTAAGGCTAGAGCTGGATGAGGTTCCCACCCTGGATGAGACATATAAGGCAATCGAACAACTGAAAAGTGGCAAAGCAGCAGGTATGGATGGAATCCCCCCAGAAGTCTGGAAGGTTGGCGGCAAAACTCTGCATGCCAAACTGCATGAGTTTTTCAAGCTTTGTTGGGACCAAGGTAAACTGCCTCAGGATCTTCGTGATGCCACCATCATCACCCTGTACAAAAACAAACAAACCAACAAAAATACTAAAGGATCAAATGGAACATTTATAGCTTCTAAATGTTCCTTAAATCTATTCCAAAAAGGTTTCACCAGCTCACATAACCAAGTAGAATGTCAGAAGGAGCCGACTTCCTTATAACATCTAAAACATAAATCTGAGGAAATAAACTTGTATTTCCATAATTTCTCCAGAGTGAAATATAATTGATGAAGAAAATTATAATCGATACCTTACATTTACAATTTTAGTCATACTATCCTCACATATATTTATCCAATCATCCTGAGAAATAGATACAGCCAAATCTTTTTCCCATTTTAATCAAGATTTATGAACATCCGGCTTAAGCATTTTATTCTGTAATAAAGCATATATCTCAGATATGAACCTCCAAATTTTTTTCCCTGCATTGACTAGATGAGCCCTCTACTGTAAGTACATAATAATGAGGTCACTTATTTAAGGTGAGGGGTTGTTATTATTGAATCGGGGTGGCAGTCATTTTAACTGTGAGCTGCACGATAAAGAGTGCAGGGACATCTAGTCACAATAGTTGGAGGAAATGGAGTTACAGTAGAGTTTCCACCCATATATAAAATAATGAGGGACCCATTAGATCCCAAAGAGGAGGATCTTCCTCTTCCACAGGTAGTTAGTTGTTGCAGGTCATCTAGAGCCTCAGCACAGGACACAAACCAGGACCTCCCCAGTTTCTCTTTCAACTGAAAGTTCAACTTTCAACTTATATTTATGTAAATCTGTTCCATGATCCTGTAGAAACGCTATCTCATCTATACTGTGCAATGCATGGTATGAACGACAAATAAAGGTGACTTGACTTGAGAATCATTTATGTATTACCAATTATTACCAGTTAATTATTCGACAGCGACATCAATAGCTGCGGCTGGATTCTGTAGAACAATCCAGAATTCTTCCAAACTGAGATTTTGTTAACTGTACTGCTATGTCACAAGGTAGTTATCAAAAGCTTTTAAACTCTGGAGGAAGCAATTAATGACAACTCTTGCAAGAGCCTCTTAATTAACAGTTAGCTTAGTCCCAGTCTCTAGTTACTTTGAAAGTTAACGCATCTGAAACATAAATAGATAATGGCATAGTGTCAAATTCCTTCCAGCTCTTTTCAGTTAATTCTAATTATTTCACAAGCCATATGGTGCTGTAATGCACACATTTCAATAATAATAATTTGATTGAGAAACTTCAGGTATGTAACAAATAAAGATTTTGTGTGACATAATTGGATAGATTTTGAATGAAACTACATTGGAAACCTCCTCTGTTCTGCTAGTTTTCCTGTTAAGGCAATTAGACCCTCCTCATTAAATGGCCATGAAATAACAAGATTTAAATTCTTGAAATCTGCTGTGGTATAATACCTCTGACATTGCCCTGGCCAACAGGAGGTAATCGCTATAGTAATTAAAAATGAATTCGAATGAGCCTATTTTAAATGATCTTTATCTTTTCATACCTGACAACAAGAGTAATTAGAATTTTGCTGGATGGTATTGGATGCAATTTTAAGAAGACCCATAAAATTACGATGACAAAATATTTCTTGTTGAAACTTGAGAGAAGTGTCAACAATATTGCAGGTGTTGTCAGCCTGTTCATTTTACATCAGAAAAGGTGTGATTTCTCCCAAAGTAGAGGAGCTCTGTGCAAGGCACTTCTGACCACAGAAACCAGTGTGAAATTTGCCAACAAGGCATTTTGGATGTGAGTCAGGGAAGGCAGGCAATGCAATTCACTGAGGTGAAAAATGGTTCCCTATTCCCCAATATTGATGGTAACACCAGGTTTCCAGGTCATTGACAGCATCTACAATTCTGGATAGATTCTGTTTTAAACTGCAGCTGAATAAAAACAACAATTTTACCTCTTAAGCTTAATGGAATCACCATTACTGGTTTTTATTTTCAAGTTCAAGTTCAAGATTATTTAGCATCTGACTGTACAAGTACAACCCAATGAAACAGTGTTCTCTGGTCCTCAGCGGAAAACATTGCAAACACACATACAGACATAACACACATAAAGACAAATGATACATAGCGTACATTGAAATATTAAAATAAATAAATATTATTGTGAAATAAATTGTAGAGCCACAGAGGGTTTGTATGAGCAATTCATCAGTTGTTTAGCAGTCTCACTGTACATGGGATAAAGTGATTTCTCAACCTGGTGGTTTTGGCTCTGATACTCCTGTATCTCTTTCCCGACAGGAGTAGCTGGAAGATGCAGGGTGGTAGGAGTCCTTACTGATTTTGCAAGCCCTCTTTCGGCAACAATCCCAGTAAATCACGTCGACTCTCTCCCTAGTGACTCTCTCTGCCGCTCATATGGTTCTCTGATCTGATGCTCTACAGCAACCAGACCACACTGTGATATAGATGGCCATAGACAATAGACAATAGGATGCTCTTGATAGATTTCCTGAAGAAAATTGACAGGATGGTAACGGTGACAGGATGGTGACAGGATAGTGATGGTGGCTTCTCAGGAAGTGCAGTGCAGGCCTTCCCAACAAGTGAGGAGATTCCGTGTGTCCAGGATAGGCCACTTCATAAGTGGACTCCAAAGAACTTGGTGCTCTCTATTCTCTTCATTACCAAGCTACTAATGTGTACCAGAGGGAGGTCATCCCTGGTCCTCCTGAAGTCCATAATCATCTCCTTTGTTTTGCCCACATTGAGGTTCAGGTTGTAGACCCCAAAACATTTCATGAGATTTTCTACCTCTTCTCTATAGTGTGATTCATCATTGTTGCTGGTGAGGTCAACTGCTTTTATGTCATTTGTAAACTTGATTATTCTGTTAGAGTTGCATCTGGTGATGCAGTCATGGGCCAGTAGCATGAACAGGAGCAAGCTGAGCACACAGCCCTGAGGTGCACCAGAGCTTAGCATGGTGATGCTCAATTTTCTGCTGCCAACTAGTACAAACTGTGGTCTTTCTGTTAGGAAGTCCAGAATCGAGTTATAGATGGGGGTATTAAGTCCCAGCAAAGACAACTTTTTCACCAATCTCTGGGGTATGATTGTATTAAACACCGAGCTGATCAGCCTGATGTCTGAGTTGTTATTCTCCAGGTGGATCAGGACACACTAGAAGGACAAGGCTATTGCATCATCAATGGAATGGTTCCATATGTAGGTGAAATGCATGGTGTTTCCGAGAGGTGCACTTTGATGCGTTTCCTCACCAAATGCTCTAAGCATTTCATTATGGTGGAGGTCAGTGCCATCGGGTGGTAGTCCTTGATGCCTGTTACTGACACCCTTTTCGGTACTGTGATAACGGTGGCTGACTTGAAACTACTGTAATGACCTGTTGAAGATATCCATAAAGATTTACATCAGATATGTTGTCTGGTCCCTCTACTTTGTACAGATTCACCTTGTGGATTCTCCTCACCTCAGCCATGGCTATGTTGTATGTTTAACAGAGGGACACAAAGTTTTCTTTGGTGTTAGCCTGTACTTCTAGTCAAACTGAGTATAGAAAATGCTGATTGTATTTCATTGGCTGGTTTACTGGTACAATGACAATAAAGAGAATCATCATCATTCAGTCTGTCTGGAAGGGAGGCATCATTGTCTTTGACTTGCAAGGCTGTCTTGTAGTCTATTAAAGCTTTGATTCCTTTCCACATGCACCTCGTGACACTGTGAAGAGTTCCTTTGGTCATTCAACATTCTCACTGTCCATGGGACGTGCTGGCTCTGATACTCCTGTATCTTTTCCCCTATGGGAGCAACTGAAAGATGTGTGCAGGGTGGAAGGAGTCCTCATTGATTTTGCATGCCTTCTTCAGACAACGATCTCTGTGGATCGCATTGATGGGGTGGGGGGGTGGGGGGATGGAGACTCCAGTGATCCTCTCTGCTATGCTTATGTATCTGTGGATTTACTCCCATCCATTTCTCTGCAGCAACCATACCACACTGGGATGCAGCAGGCCAGGGAACTCTCATTAGAGCTCCTATAGAAGATTGACGTAAAGTCTTCTCAGGAACTGCAGTCACTGTTGTGCCTTCCTGACACTTTGAGTCTCCACTCTCTTCTACAGACTTGTCGATGTGTCGTGGAGGATTGTTCTTGGTTTTCTTGAAGTCAACAATCATCTCCTTCATCTTGTCTACATTGGGAATTAGGTTATTACTCTCACACCATTTCACACGATTTTCACCTCTTCTCTGTAGTGGAACTCATCGTTATTGCTGATGAGTTCAATTACTGTCATGTCATCTGCAAAGTTGATGACACTGTTGGAGCTGGATTTGGTAATGCAGTTATGGGTTAGAATCGTGAACAGGAGCGGACTGTGAAAAAAGCTGTGACTTGTGCAAGTGCTCAGTGTGATGGTGTTCGATGTTCTGCTACCAATGCAGATAGACTGTGGTCTTTCCGTTAGGAAGTCCAGGATCTAGTTACTGAGAGGGGCATTAAGTCCCAGTGAGGACAGCTTCTCCACCAGCCTCTGGGGAGTGACTGTATGAAATATTGAGCTGAAGTTAATGAACAGCAGCAAGGAGTATAAGACATCAGTCTCCAGGTAGATCAGGTTGGAGTGAAGTGACAAGGCATCATCTGTGGAACAATTTCTTCTATAGGCTAATTGAAATGGGTCCAGCAACTATGGGAGGTGTGTGTTCCATCACCATAGGCTTGAAGCATTTCATAATGGTGGAGGTCAGTGCCACAGGCCAGTAGTCATTGAGGCCTCTTATTGTCGCCCTCTTAGGTACCAGGATGATGGTGGCTGTTGTTACAAGATCAACCCAGCAACCACAAAAAAGGCATATCACACAGGGGTAAAGATGAACAATTACTTTATTAACAAAAATTCACCTTGAAACTTTAATTTAAAATCCCCCCTTTTATAACAATGCCAACTGGTTAATATGCACATTTCTATAACAGTGTAAAACTAATAAATTCCCCAGCCTAAATATAACATATGTAATTAAAGTCTAAGTTATATTTTCAACCAGCCCACAGAAAAACTTAGACACAAAACAAACACAAAACTCACAAGACTCACAAAACTTTGATCTCAACCGAAGCAAAGATCATAAACAAAATTCAGTTTGTTTGATAAACTGAAGCCAAAATATCTTTGAGAGAGAGAGAGAGAGAAAGAGAGAGAGAGAGAGAGAGATAGAGAGAGAGAGAGAGAGAGAGAGAGAGAGAGAGAGAGAGCACAAAATTTGAAGTTCTCTTGTGTTGCTTGCAAAGAGAGAAACAACTGGCTTGGTCCAGATCCTTCTGGCTGCTTTCAGAATGTTCATCCTTTTTGAAATCCCAAAATTCTAAACTGTCTTCCAGACAATGACTCATACTCTGGGCCTTCTTCCACTCCACAGCACCCCCAGTGGTGGTTTATTGTCAATGTCCAGAAATGTTTAGATAATTTTCTGCACATGCTCAGTCCGTCTCCTACTCTCTCAGCAGTCCATCTTCACCTTGGCTCTCTAAGGCAAACTGTCACTTTTTGACATAAAACCACACAATGCAGAACTCTGTAACAATGTCTTGAACCCTATGAGAACAATGGACTACTGCAGGGAGATGCTGAAGATGTCTGTGAAGACCTCAGTCAATTGCTCTGCACAGTCCTATAATACCCGACCAGGTATGCTGTCTGGTCCTGCATAGGACATTAAAAAACTACAGCACAGAAAACAGACCACTTGGCTTTTCTAGTCTATGCCAAAACATAATTCCACTAGTCCCACTGATCTGTACCCATTCCATAGCCCTCGAGACCTCTCCCATCCATGGATCTATCCAACTTATTCTTAAAACTTAAGAGTGAGTCCACATTTACCATGTCAGATGGCAACCTGTTTAATCTTTCCCAGTAACTCAACTCCTGAAGACCTGAAAACATCCTAGTATATGTTCTTTGCATTTTTTTGATCCTTCCTGTAGTTTGGCAACCAGAACTGCCCACAGAACTCCAAATTTGGTCATCAATGTCTTATACAACCTCACCATAATATCCCAACTCCTGTACTCAATACTTTGATTTATGAAAACCAAGATACTAAAAGCTTTCTTTACACCCAGTCTACGTGTGACACCACTTTCAGGGAATTATGTATCCTCCACGCTTCTCAGTTCCCTACAATTTACTATGTAAGTCCTACCTTAGTTTGTCCTTTCAAAATGCAATGCCTCATATTTGTCTGCATTAAATTCCATCTGCCATTTTCTGGCCCATTTTTCCAGTTGGTCCAGATCCTCTGCAGGCTTTGAAAGCCTTCCTCACTGTCCACAACACCTCCAATCTTAGTGTCATCAGCAAACTTGCTGATCCAAGTTACCACATTAGCTTCCAGATCATTGATAGAGACAACAAACAACAATGCACCCACCCCCGATCCCTGAGGCCCACCACTAATCACAGGCCTCCAGTCTGAGAAGAAATCATCCACTAGCACTCTCTGTCTTCTCCCATTCAATGTCTCCATGTCTGAATCATCTGAACTAAGCTCCCGCGTGAGACCTTGCAAAGGCCTTACTAACATCCATGTAAACAACATCCACAGCCTTTCCTTCATCTACTTTTATTGGTAGCCTCTTCAAAAAACTCTATAAAATTTGTTAAATATGATCTACCATGCACAAAGCCATTATGACAATCTCTAATCAGCCCTAGGCTGTCCAAATACTTGTATATCCGACTCTGAGAACACCCTCCAATAATTTACCCACTATTGACGTCAGGCTCACTGGGCTGTAACTTCATGGTTTAATTTTGGAGCTTTTCTTAAACAACAGAATAACATGAGCTACCTCCAATTCTCCAGCTCCTCACCTGTGGCTAAGGACACTTTAAATATTTCAGCCGGGCTTCTGTAATTTCTGCACTAGTCTCCCTCAAGGTCCGAGGGAATATTATATCAGGCCCGGGAGATTTATCTACCTTTATTCGCTGTAAGACAGCAAGCACCTCCACCTCTTTATATGTTCCATCCACCTGCTTGCTTGTTTCTCTTTCTTCCCAATACACCATGCTAGTTTCCTGAGTAAATACTGATGCATTAGACTCCTCTCATAGATGACCACTCTGATCTTCTAGGGGACCAATTTTGTTCTTTACCATCCTTTTACTTGTAACACATTTGTGAAGGTTCACCTTGGGAAAGGTTCTCCTCAACTTGGCCGCGACTATACAGGGGGCCCGTTCATCAGGTGGACACAGAGTTTTCTTTGGCATCATCCTGTTCTTCTCATCAAGCCGTGCATTGAAAGTATTCAGTCTGTCTGAAAGAGAAGTATCATTGTCCTTAACTTGCAAGGTTGACTTGTGATTCATCATAATCATAAACCATTGCCACATGCACCTTGTGCCACCAGTGTTGCACAGCTGCCTGTCAACCTTCTGTGCATACCTATGCTTTGTACAGGAGAGTTCAGCCCTGACTGATCTTTATGCCATTGTCACTCTCGTGTACTTACCTTCATCAGGAGTGATGCCGGCCGCCACTGATGACGTAAGCGATGTGACATGTGAGGGTAATAACGCGCATGGACGAGTGTGTTAAGCATCAGTATATGGTTGATGAATCTCAGATGTAGGGGGAGGAGAATGAGAGCATCAGAGTCATCCATGTGGCAGTGAGCCAATGAGAAGATCAAAGGAATTTGGCTGGGTACTGTTTGGGGAGTTGAAGAATGCAGTGTTGTGTCTGGTGAATAAAAAAGAAAGTTGACTTCATGGTGTACTAAAAGAAAAAAGTGAGTGTATTCTTTATTTATTTGGAAGCTGTGGTGAATCAGTGCCATTACAAATGATGACTCCGAGATTTTTAAATGGGTAGTGATGAGGATAAACCCCTTAATGGAGCAGTTTGGAGAAGTCAAACTAAAGATTCCCCCCCTTTTTTGTTAATAATGCCCCAGCATGGTTTATGATCCTTGAAGTGTGTTTCTCTGCCCTCAGTGTGACAAATCAGAAGACGAAATACAGTTTACTTATGGAGCGTCTTCCAGAGCAGATTGCCTGTGAAGTGGAGGAAGTCTTAGTGGATCCAGATGATCATCTCCCATATGACATGCTTAAGGCAGCTACTCAGTCATCTTGGGAGACTTCTATTACCCAATTACTGGCTGATGACAGCCTAACCGATAGGCAACCATCTCAGATGTTGAAGAGGTAACACAGGCAAGCTGGAACACACCGCTGAAGACGATTTTTGGAAACAGAGGTTCCATCCATGTTTACTTCATCATGTTCAAGAGCATTTGGTGAGTGTCTTTCGAATATCCACCCTCGATCAACCTCATTTTGTCCACGACCTCCGCATTTTAGATAGAAGGATTGGCTTCTTCCTCTAATCAACAGGAACAAATGGGACTGAACCAACTGCTTACTAAGCCTTGTGAAGCGCCAGCACTTTATCAATCAAAAGGAAGTGCCAGCACCTTCTCAATTGAAAATGGCACCAGCACCTTATCAATAGAAGATAACTGAGTTGGAGCAGCAAATGGCAGTATTGACTACGCAGGTCTAGGCTTTGGGCATGCAACAGAATGCCTTCTGTCGACCTGGTTGGAATCACAGTGGTCGAGAACATGGTAGAGGCAATGGCCCATGTGTTTGTTGGAAGTATTGGAGATTTGGTGCTGCTGCCTTGTCCCGTCAGTCACCTTACAACTTCTACAAATGGCAACCATCTAGGCCCGGCAGTAGAAGTAACTGTTGTCCATGGACATGATAGCCCCTATCTTTTCCTCAAAACTATCTTTCGGGTGTTCAATTTCTTATCGATTTTGGTGCAGAGATTTCAGTGGTCCGTCCAACCACAGAAGGAAGGCAGTCACCCCAATATATTGTGTGTTCTTTTGAATAATTCTCATGTTCAAACATATGGCCAGTGGTCACTCACGTTGGGTTTCAGTCTCAAGAAACATTTTTGGTGGGTTTTCACAGTTGCAAATGGGGAGCAGATTTCTATTCATATTTTTCATTGTTGATATATTTGAAAAATCGCTGTGTTGTGGACTGCAGCTCTTGCATGCAAGTGAGCTGCATCTGTCGTCCTTCCAATGTCGTCAGCTGCCTGACGATTCTTCAACCTGGCTCCCACCCTTTCCGAGCCTTGTTCAAGTGTTCCCTCACCTAGTGACCCCATTATATCATCATACAGATGTTAAACATACAACAACCCACCATTTAGAGACTCGGAGTCCTCTGGTGTAGCACAGGCTTGTAGATTAGCCCCTGACTGTCATAAAATCGTGTTATCAGAAATCATCACATACAAGAGTTGGCCAATGTCTGCAGATCTGACAGCTGCTGGGCTTCATCATTTGATATAGTTCCAAAAAATCTCTTGGGGAATTGGTGGCCTTGTGGTGATTATCGTGCCCTGAACAATTCTACCATGCCTGACCAACACAACATTTCCAAATTGCAAGACTTTTCAGCAAACCTCCAGGGCAAAAATATATCTAGTACGTGCTTACTATCAGATTCCAGTTGAGCCTTCTGATGTCACGAAGACGTCAGTAATTACCCCTTTCGGCACGTTTGAGTTTCTGCAATTGCCATTCGCTCTATGGAATGCAGCTCAAACATTCCAGTGGTTTATAGACTATGTACTCGCCTGCCTCAATTTTGTGTATGTTTACATCAATGCTATTTTGGTTGCAAATGTGGATGAAGAGGAGAACAAGCGCCACCTTATCTCATTGTTTCAGAGGCTTGATGAGGTTGGCATTGTGACCAATCCCAATAAATGGGTTTTTGGTGCTGCTGATCTTATATTCTTGGGACATAGAGTTACCAACACAGTATTTTGCCTGATGAATCGAAAATATGAGAGATTCAAGAATATCCTGCACCCATTACGTTTGGCCAATTGTGACGCGTTTTGGGCATGATGAATTTTTAATCGCCGAATCCTGCCAAATGCTGCAGCATCTCTCTTATCCCTTACTGAACAACTAAGAGGATCTGATCATTCTGTTTCCAAAATACTGTTGACTTTTGGAGACAAGGCCGTGCATGCTATTAATGATGTGAAGACTGCACTTGCGAATGCCACAAGGCTTGTACATCAAAAACCCAATGCCTTGCTCTCTTGTGCCACAGATACATCTGTCAGTGCTGTGGGAGCTGTGTAGAACAACGAATCTGTGGAAAATTGGAACCTCTGGTGTTTTTTTCTTAACTCACTGGAACCTTTTTTGGGGGAGATGGGATCTGTACCAAATGAACGGGTTGTATCTGAATCCTAGAGGGACCACCTAGAGGTGGCGGCATTTGCTAGGGCTATTAAGGAGGGTTTAAGCTAGTATGGTTGGGGGAAGGGGGTCCAAATAAAGGAGAACAGTAAAGAGAAGATTAGTCTGCAAATAGAGATGGCTTGTAAACAAAGTTAGGAGGTGGAAAGACAGGTGTTTGAGAAGGAAAATAATCAGTGCAGTGATGGAGGAGGGAATGATGGTAATAAATAATAGAGTTGACTGTAAAGATAGGGTCAAATAGAGGGAAAGATGTGGGAAATCTCTGAAATGTATTTATTTTAATGCTAGGAGTATTGTAAGGAAGGTGGATGAGCTGATGGTGTGGATAAACGTGGTGGAAATTAGTGGGACATGGTTGCAGGAGGGTTGTGACTGGCAGCTAAATATTCCAGGATTTCACTGCTTTAGGTGTGATAGAATTGGAGGGGTAAGAAGGGGTGGTGTAGCATCGCTTTGTCAGGGAAAATATTACAGCGGTGCTGATGTGAGATAGATTGGAGGGCTTGTCAAAAGAGGCGGTATGGCTGGAACTAAAAAATGGAAATGAAGAAATTACAATTATAGGGGTGTACTATAGACCACCTTGTGGGGAGTGAGAAATAAGATGCAAATGTGAAAGGAAATAGAAAAGATTTGTAATAACAAAGGGTTGTGTGAATGGGGGATTTTAATTTTCCTAACATAAATTGGGAAACACATTCTGTGAAGGGGCTGGAATTAATAAAATGTGTGCAGGGTAGTTTTTTGCACAATACGTTGAGGTACTCACTAGAGAAGTGGGGAAAAAGCCAAATTTGAAGAGATGGAAGGGATTTGCAATGAGTGGTTTGGGCTGATTTGTTTTAGGGGAAGGAGATAGAGGAGAACTAGAGGTCTTTTAAAGGTGAGATTTTGAGGGTGCAGAATCTTTATGTTCCTATTAGGATAAAAGGCAGAGCCAAAAGTTCGAGAGAGCCGTGGTTTTCAAGGGAGATTAGAAATTTGGTTTGAATTAAAAGGGAGGCCTACATTAAATATAAGAGACAAGGTATAAACGAGATGCTTGGAAAATACAGATTGTAAAAAGAAGCTTAAGAAAGAAATTAGGAAAGCAAAAAGAGGGTATAGCGAACTGGGTGAAAGTAAATCCGAAGGGTTTTTACAAATATGTAAATAGCAAAAGGAGAGTGAAGGATAAAATTGGTCTCTTAGAGAATCAGAGTGGACAACTGTGTGCGGAGCCAAATGAGATGGGGGAGATATTGAACGAGTTCTTCTCTTCAGTATTTACTAGGGAAAAGGATATGGAATTGTGTAGGATAAGAGAAGCAAAAGGGGTAATTATGGAAAATGTAGGGATTAGGAAAGAGGGGGTGTGGAACTTTTGAGGCATATAAAGGTGGATAAGTCTCCGGGTCCTGACGGGATTTTCCCCAGAACCTTGAGGGAAGTCAGGGAGGAAATAGCGGAGGCTCTGACAGTGATTTTTCACAAGTCACTAGAGGGGGACATGGTGCTGCAGGATTGGCGTATCATAAATGTGGTTCCTCTGTATAAAAAGGGCTCCAGGTGTAGGCCTAACAATTACAGGCCTGTAAGTTTGACATTGGTAGCCAGTAAACTAATGGAAAGTATTCTTAGAGGGACTGATCAGGAACACTCAACATGAATTTATGCGGGGAAACTCATGTTTGACAAATCTTGTTGAATTTTTTGAGGAGGTGACTAGGGAGGTTGATGAGGGTAGAGCAGTAGATGTGGTCTATATGGATTTCAGTAAGGCTTTCGAAAATGTTCCATGTGGAAGGTTGGTGAGGAAGGTTCAGGCTTTAGGTATTAATGTTGAGATAATTCAACAGTGGCTAGAAGGTAAATGCCAGAGAGTCATGGTTGATAAATATCTGTCAGGATGGAGGCCGGTGACAAGTGGTATGCCTCAGGGATGGAGTGGTAAATTGGGTTAATAAAATGTAGATGATACAAAAATAGGGGGAGTTGTGGATAGTGAGAATGGTTTTTAGAGACTGAAGAAGGATTTGGACTGCTTAGAAGAGTAGGCTGAAAGGTGGCAGATGGAGTCTAATACTGATAAATTGTTTCATTTTTGGAAGAATAATCAAAACAGGACATATGCAGTGAAGGGGAGGTCATTGAGAGGTGCAGAGGAACAGAAAGATCTAGGAATAATGGTTCATTGTTCTTTGAAAGTGGAATCTCGTGTGGATAGAGTGGTGAAGAAGGCTTTTGGTATGTTAGCCGTTATAAATCAAAGCACAGAATATAGGAGTTGGGAAGTGATGTTGAGACTATTTAAGGCATTGGTGAGGCCAAATTTGGAATACTATGTGCAGTTATGGTCCCCAAATTATTGGAAGGATATCAATAATGTAGAGAGGGTGCAGAGAAGACTTACTAAAATGTTGCCTGATTGCATTATCTAGAATACAAAGAAAGATTGAGTGGACTGGGCCTTTATTCATTGGAGCATAGAAGGTTAAAAGGGGATTTGATAGAGGTATATAAAATTATGAGGGGGATAGAGAGAGTAAATGTGAATAGGCTCTTTCCCTTGAGGATAGGTGAAATTGAAACAAGAGGTCATGAGTTAAGGGTAAGGGGACAAAAATTTAGAAGTAACATGAGAGGGAGCTTCTTCACTCAGAAAGTGGTGACTGAGTGGAATGACCTTCTGGAAGAGGTGGTTGAAGCAAGGTCAATTTTGTCATTTAAGGAAACGTTGGATAAGTGCATGGATGTGAGGGGATTGGAGGGTTATGGGCAGAATGCAGGTCAATGGATTGCCTTAAGGAGATCACTTAAATTGGTATGGACTAGAGGGGGCGAGATAGCCTTTTTCCATACTGTAATTGTTATATGGCTATATATGGACTACAAGAAGAATACAAATCTAAGATACAATATAAATATACAGAACAGAAAAAGCTATATTAAAAACTAAACAACAATACTATGAGTTGGTTGAATGGGCACACAAAGTTTTAGCTTGGCAGATTAAAACAGAGGAGTATCAAGAATGATAAATACTATAAAAACAGAGACAGATACCTTAGTGTATAAGCAAAAAGAAATTAATTACATTTTAAGACAATATTACATGAAATAATACAAATCAGAATTAATAGATGAGAATGAAATGGAAGAATTTTTGTTGAATGTCAAACTTCCAAAACTAGAAGAGAGAGAAAGGATAGAATTAGATACTCCCTTCACAAGGGAAGAAATCGAAAAGGCCTGGGCATCCTACAGGCTAATTAATCACTGGGAGAGGATGGATTTTTACCTGCATTTTATAGACAATTCAAAGAATTATTAATGCCCTATTAATGGATGTCCTGGACAAAGCAATGGAAACACAGACCCTCCCAGAATCCTTCTCAACTGTGATAATTACACTGTAACCAAAAAAGAATAGGGACCCACTAAAAACTTTGTAATACAGACCAATATCCCTGTTAAATGCTGATTATAAAATACTAGTGAAAGCATTGGCTAATAGATTAGGACAATATTTGCTAAAACCAATACATATGGAACAAGCAGGATTTGTTAAAGACATTCCTCAAATAGTCTTGGAAGATTATTTAATATAATACACATGGCTAAATCTGAATGAAATCCAAGTATTACAGACTCCTTAGACACAGAAAACAAAACATTTGACCGCTTGGAGAGGCCCTTTTTATTTAAAACACTGGAAAGATTTGGTATAGACAGAACATTTATAAATAGGATAAAAACTTTATTCCATAAACCGCAAGCTAAAATAATTTTAAAAAACAGATGTCGGCGGTGTTCCCTTTGAGTAGATCATGCAGACAGGGATTACCCCTCTCCCCAGTGCTTTTTATTTTAGCGATTGAACTGCTGGCGGAGATAATAAGAAGGGATCTGGATATGAAGGGCTTTAAAGTTTGGCAAGAAGAACACAAAATCAGTCTATTCACCATAGATGTGGTATTGTACCCATCAGGCCCATCTAAATCTTTTGAAAAATTACAAGGAACTCTTGAAAAATATGGAAGAATATCAGGTTATAAAATGGGAATGTACTCAATGGAGGAGGGGAAAATGGAGTGTCAAATCACTATCGAAAAAGAGGGATAACCCCATTCTAATACATTTCATTATAATGTGGCAAGAAATTAATGAATGTATAGGAGAAAAAAAAAGTAGGGATATCAATAAAAGCACCACTGTGTAAAAATATGTTATTGCCTATGAACATGTGCAATAGAATATTAAATTTGTAGTATGACAAATGTATAAGATATATTAAGAACTGTTACACGAAAGGAACGCTTACATCCTTTGAACAATTAAAATACAAATATGGAGTGGCCAATGGGACCTTCTTCTGTTTTCTCCAGTTCAGATAATTCTTAAGAGAAAGATGTGGACCAATGTTGAGCCCACCTGAAATTAGTGAAGCTGAATGAATACACCATTTATAACAAAAATGTACTATGCTCTCCAGAGCAAAAGTGAAAATCAGGGTTGCAGAGGACAAGGGAAAGATGGGAGTTGGATTTGGATGAGGTGATTTCAGAAAGAAGCTGGTCAGATTAGTGTAAGGACAGCATGACATCAATTATAAATGCAAGATATGGACTGGTTCAGTAGAATTTATTACAGTATAATTTATTACACCAATTACATCTTGCTCCACAAGAGTTACATAGATCATAAGCCAAAATTTTAGAGATGAGTTTCAGATGTGGGATTGAGACAGAAACTTTTCTACATGCCATGTGGTCATGCATAAAGGTGAGGCAATTTTGGCAAGAAATAGCAGAAAAATTAACCAGGATACCAAGAGCAGCCTTCACGGGTGACCCAGAGCTATATCCACTAGGTAATTTCATGGAAATAAGCAAGAAATTGACCAAATATCAAATCTCATTTATAAAAATAGCACTGGTAGTAGCGAAAAAATGTCTTGTGATCATTTGGATGTCTGATTCCCTCCCTACTCATAGCACAATGGACTGCAGAAATGAACAGCTGTAGTATACCTATGGAAAAAAAATCACATATAGCTTAAAGAACAAATGCAACACTTTTGTAAAGATCTGGCAGCCAAACCTGGACCACATAGGGGCCCAGATACAGTAATAAGAAAGAACAAAAAAGGGTATAAAGGTAATTATTATATATACAAAAATGTAGTTTACCCAACTGTACTCTATATACTTAAAATATATGTAAGCTCTGACAGTGAACGGATCTGTATGTATGGAATGGGGTGGGAGGGAGGGACTGTTTTGTTTTTGTTTTTGTTTGTTGTGTTTGCAAGAAAAATTTTAATATATTGCATATTTAAAATGTTATTATGTATATTTAAAAAAAAAATCAAAAATACAATATTTTTAAAAAGTTCTTTGGAGTCACTATCTCAGAGAATCTCACTTAGACCCACTACACTAATTGCATCATGAAGAAAGCATGTCAATGCCTCTACTTCCTCAGGAGTTCGCAGAGGTTTGGTATGATACCAGAAACCCTAGCAAATGTCTTCAGATGTATGGTGAAAAGTATGCTGACCGACTGCATCATGATCTGGAATGAGGATGCCAATACCCATGACCGTAAAGCCCTGATAAAAGTAGTAGACACGGCCAGGACATCACAGGGAAAATCCTCCCCACTATCGAGAACATCTACAGGGAACCACTGTCATCGGAGGGCAGCAGCAATCATGAAGGATCTGCACCACCCAGCATCTATTCTGTTCTCACTGCTGCTATCAGGAAAGTGGTATAGGTGCCATAAGACTCGCACCACCAGGTTCAGAAACAGGTGCTACCCTTCACCATCAGATTCCTCAACAACCAACTCAATCAGGGTCTCATTTAAGGATTCTTACTTGAGCACTTTATTGATTTAAAAAAAATTCTCTCTGTATTTCAGTCAGTTTGTTTACATGTATACACTTTGTACAGTTTTTTTTGCACTACCAATAAATGGAAATTCTGCCTCACCCGCAGAAAAAGAATCTGTGTTGTATGTGATGTCATGTATGTAACCTGACAATAAATCTGAAATCTGAATCAGAATCTATTCTCAACCGTTTCTTGATATCATATGGAGTGAATTCAAATGATAGATGACTGGCTTCTCTGGGATCTAAGAAGACAGCAAGATGGATTGTCCATTTAAGGTGTCGGAAATTATTTGCTTCGTGTTTTGGGCCTACTATGTTCTGCTCTCATTGAGAATGCTCTCATAGAGCCACCATCCCCTTGTTAGCTGTTTCAAAACTAGATATGGTATTGGTGCAGAACTTTGACCTAATTATTGATTTCTTAGTTCTTCTCTATAACAAGCCTCTTCTAATATTTAAATCAATGACCTCCTGCACTGCAGCTACACCAGGTGGGCATTTCATTTTTAAGGTCTGTCTAGCACTCTCCCATTTATCTCACTTGCAAGGTAAACCTATTTTCTCTAGTAATTCAACCCCAGTTGCCAGTTCATTGTTTAGGCCTCCAGTTTACAATATAATCGTCATCCTACTGTCTCTATGGAATTTCTCCCCCATTAACTTTTATTTAAAGTAAAAATCACCCTTCACTTAAAATCACATTGGCGTGTTATTATTAAACAATGATTGTCCAGGAAAGTAATGATTCCATCTTTAATTATACATACTGATGGTCATTCATAATTCTGGAAGAGAACAAAATCTAAGTAAACCAAACTACTTTCAATACAATAACCTATTATTATTATTGCTTCTACCAAGATGTATTATTTGCCAGACAGGGTATATTATGAAGTAAAGGGAGCCCTATGAACGAATATACTATTTCAGTGGTCTTTCAACTGAATTATAAACTCCTGTACACTGTCCAATAAAATGAAATCTAATTGGTAAATCCCCCTTAGAGATCCCTATGATCTTCTAAATGTTGTCTTCAATGTATTTCTCACATTGCTCGAGAGAAGTCATTTTTCCAATTGCATGCACTCTGCTATAGCCATGACAGTTATTAAATCTTTGCTTTCCTCATCTTTCATTGTGTCATATTGTTCTCTGGCTTCAACACACTTGTTCCTTTTTTCTCTCATTCTCTTGTTCACTTTCTGAACCAGCAAAACAAATGTGTAAACATGCATGAATGTATGAAAGGCTATAGCCTTTTCATTAAATGTTTATCAGAGTATTTTAGCAAGTTGATATATACGACTGGCAAACTGGCCCTAAGCAAAATCAATAGCTTTGTACTTATGCTGTGCTTATCTTTAAAACAGAGTGTACCATTGTTGTGGAACACAAAAGCTGCAGAAACTGGAATCGTGAACAGACAAAGAATTGCTGAAGGAACTCAACAGGTCAGACAGCATCCATGGGTAGAAACGATCAACAATTTTGACCCATGTGTGGTGTCTGACCTGTTGAATTCCTCTCGCAATTCTTCGTCTGAACCATTGTTGAGGTGGAAGGAGATTGTTCATTATTGTGTGCTTAATAAGGAGTCAAGTTGGCAATGAGTTAAATCAAACAAAAGACTTTACTGAACACAACCAAACATGCTCTCCATGGTGAAGAGAGAGAGAGAGAGAAAGAGAGAGCACACAGCGTGGTATCTGCTCCCTGTCAATACTTGATTCAGCTAACACACCCACGCTGTGCACACGCATGCGCATTGCGCTGTTGCGAGTATGATGGCTACAATGTAATTGCAGCAGGTGCAGAGCAGCTGATATATATATATATATATATATATATATATATAAATCTTTCACTAGTGCCGCAATATATACATTAAAACTATATGCATTTGACCCAATTCAGTCCTGGTATTTTGGGTTGGGTTGGGCTTACAGACACGCCTAGTGTGCATTTTGAAATAGCCCTCTGGTGATATGGAAGCTTGGGGCACTTTGTCCTGATTGACTCTACCGTCCATAGTCTCAGGGGCATTGTCCATTGCCTCTTCTGTGGTTACTAAGGGCTCAAGTTCCAATTTCACAAATACCGATTTGTCTGGGTTGGTTTGAGATGGGGTTGCTCTCTTACTGAAAGGATGTGTCGTCTGTTCCACCTGTATATTTTCCCCCTAACTTGGGTTCCTGGCAGCTCATTTCCACTATACCTGGGTGATCGTAACTTTGTGGAGTCTGCATCCTTACGACTTGCCTCCAGTCAATAGGATGAGGAACCTACTGGTTTTATCGTAACTTTTCATTTGCACCAGCCTTCTGTTTAGCAGCTGGGCCTTGACATCTTGTGGGTCCTTTGGTTGTGGCTCCAGAAGTCTCCTTGCCACTGGTAGGGTGGTCCTAGTCTGCCTTGACATTAACTATTCTGCTGGTGAGCCCAAGTGGTGTCAAGGTGGACATTTCTTAAGTTCAGTAGGCTGAGGAAGACTTCTCCATTAGCTGCTGGGCACTCCTCACTGGTCCTTCAGCCAGCCCATTTCTGGACTCTGAGCAGCTAGTGATGTGGGTGAAGTCCCATGCTGTCACAAAGTCACAAAGCTTGTGTCGGTCATTGTCTGAGAGAAATGTGTGAAGTGCCCCATGTACCAAAAAGTGCCGTTTTAATTTGGGGATCACAGCCACAGAGGTTGCACCCTGTAGCAGATCTATCTCGAACCAGCCCAAGTATGAATCTATTAGTACTAGAGACTGTTGGCTCCACCATTCAAAAATGTCAGTCAACCACAGTAGGTTGGGTAGTGGGTATAGCTGCAGTAGCTCTTTATTCTAGTGGTGGCTTGGTATTTTTACATACCAGCAGGACTGTACCTCTT
Source organism: Narcine bancroftii (assembly GCF_036971445.1). NCBI lineage: Eukaryota > Metazoa > Chordata > Chondrichthyes > Torpediniformes > Narcinidae > Narcine > Narcine bancroftii. The sequence continues at coordinate 433,950,306 of NC_091469.1, forward strand.
CATCTATGTTCTCTATCATACCTGGCCAGAAGGCAATGTCCCTCATTCTGCATTTCATCACTTCTGCACCCTCTGTGCAGGATCTTCATGGACGTGTTCTGCAGAGTGCTGGGGATGACTGCCTTTTAGCTCTTCGTGATGACCCCTTGATCAATAAGCAGTTCATCACGGTAAGGAAAGAAATGTTGCACTGCTGGTGGCAGGGGGTGATCCTTGGCCAGCCAACTGTCTTTAATGAAGATCCCTATGTTGATTAGCGTTCCGCCCTCTGCCATGTGCTTTCTTAGTTCGTCCAGCCACACCAAAGATAAATGGGTTACCATCATCACATCGAAACTGTCCTTTTCCTTGATCTACTAGACCGTGTGTTTTCTGGGAGCATAGGGTTAAATGCATTTACTTGGTGCATTTGTGTATTAGGGTAATGTGGCATTTCTGGAGCTTGAGCATTATATGCTGCTGTGACAGGTTATGTTGTGTTTGTATTGTATAAAAATATGTTTTTGGGAGATAAATCGGAGCAGGGTTTTTAGTGTAGGTCACATACAAACACTTTAAAGCAGATCTTATTTAAAATACTGCATCTCTGCTCATGCTAGACATGTCAGGGCAAAGAGCCTTGGCAAAAGCTTTGGAGAGTGCCCAAGAGACTTCACTAATAGATTGTTGTTTACAAAAAGGCAACAGATGAAAGAACTTGTTGGAGCCACAGACTGCCTGGAATGGAACTTGCTGGTCAAAGAGTGTCATGTGGTTTTGCAAGCAGAGAGAGTAAAACAGGCTTTCTCTCTGAGAGAGAGAGAAAGAATTCAGTTCTGCAGTTTTACAGTCAGCAGCAGCAGCTGGAACTGGAAGAGGACAAGGTGGCAAGTTTGTGGAAAACCCCATTTTTTGTAGATGGGTTGTGAGTGCTTAGTTCAGCCCTTGTGGTTCATACAAGAGGAGAGGACTGGCTGCCTAATGTTTCACTTGGAGTAAGAGAAACAAAAAGGAACTCTGTGGTGACCTGAAAGAAAGAGGTTAGCATCTGGAAAACCTTGATGGGGTAAGTTTCTTCGGCAAGACACTGAAGTGGCTGGGTGCCCAGCGTTCAAATCTCTCTCTGAAAAACCGACAAGAACCTTTCTGAGTGGTAACCATTTACCTTTCAAGCCCCAGAACCTGGTGAACTCCATAAATGTTAAATTCTGTGCACAGTATAAGAATTGCCTGCAACAAGTGAACTTGGAGGATTGAGAAGTGAGATTGGACTATGAATCAAAGAACTTTTCTGAACTTACACACCCACACACTCACACACACACACACACACACACACACACACACACACACACACACACACACACACACACATGCGCTTAGAATTAGAAGGGGGTTAAGTAAATTTAGTTCAGTCAATAGTGATAAGTTAAAGTGTGATTCTGTTTTCATAATTTAAAGATAATTAAAAACAACTTTTGATTAAGTAACCATTTGTCTTGGTGAATATCTATTGCTGCTGGGTTTTGGGGTCCTCTGGGCTCGTAATACTGCAGTCTCACCAGCGCTGCATGAATTTGCTTGTTTATTATGGTTACCAGAGATGAGTGGTCAGTTTCTAAGGTGACTGGCCTGCCATAGACATAGTCATTGAATTTTGAGCAGGCGAAAACCATCACCTGTAGCTCTTTTTCGATTCGAGCATACACCATTTCCATGTCTGTAAGTGACCTGGAAGCATACGCCACTGGTCTTCCATCCTGCAGGCATGCTGTCCCTAGACCGTACTGTGAGGCATCGCAGGTCAGCATCACCAGTCTATGCATGTCATAGTAGGCAAGGACTGGAGGGCAAGACATGTTTCTTTAGGGCATCAAAAATATTTTGTTGTTGTTCGTGCCAGGACCATTCGACATCTCAGTGGGTCAGCTGTCTGAGTGGGACTGTCAATTCACTGGAGTTGGGGATAAACGTGCCCAAGTAATTCCCATCCCTAGGAACCATCACAGGGCAGGCACATCTGCTGATACCAGCATTTCACTGATGGCCCTTGTTTTGGAAGGGTCCGCTTCAGGCCATTGCTGGTGAATACGTGGCCCACAAAGCTGAATTGATTTAGACAGAAACTGCATGTGCAGGGGTTGAGCGGCAGGTTCACCTTCTGTTCCCAGTTAAGTACCTTCTTTAGGTTGGCGTCATGCTCTTCTTGTGTTTTGCCACCTACTAGTATGTCATCAACTATGATGGCACAGGGGTTCCTGGTGAAAATTTGTTCCATAGACTTTTGGAATACCTCGCTAGCTGAATTGATGCCAAAAGGCATCATGAACCTATACCGACCAAATGCAGTGCTGAACGTGGTTAGTAGTGACAAATGGTAGTCGAACGAGTTCTTTGCATCCAGGACTGAGAATACCGTTGTGTTGGCCACCTGTGCAGCAACTTCCTCTATGGTAGGCATGGGGTGATGTGGTCTTTTCAGGGCCACATTGAGGTCTCGCACATTTATACAAAATTGGATCTCCTGTCCATCTTTTTTCTTGGCGGCCACCATGAAGCACACTCATTCAGTTGGTTCCAAGACTGGAGTGATGACATCCAAGTCGTGCATTCTGTCCAGCAGATAAGGCCTTGACCTTATCCTTCATTGTTACTGGAATGCGGTGCACTGGACAGACTACGGATCTTACTTCCGGGTCAAGCCACATGGAATACGTCGCTGGCGGCAGCTTCCCTGGCTCATCTTTGAAAAGTTCCCTGTAGTCAGAAAAATAATTCTGTGAGAAATTGTCTTCATAGTGGCTTATCTGATGGACATCTGTTCTGAACGAGACAAACCCATGTCCATGCACACACTGAGGTCTAGCAGAGGCATGACGTCCTCATGGACAATGAAGAAGGTTAGCATGTGGAGCCATCCTTTATGAAACACCACAGTCATGCGTGCTGATGGTCTGGATTCTGCTGCCTCCATAAGCCACAAGGCTCATAGACTTGATACATGGTTTGACTTGTTCTGTCTTTCTCAGCTAGTTGAATGTCCTCAGTGACATGACATTGCATTTGGCCCCAGTGTCCCCTTTCATCTCAGCCATCTACTTTCATGGATACGAAGGCCTCATTGTTACCTTTTATCTGGTTTTCTGCTGGGTTGCCTGCCATCCTTGTGGTGAGCCCATCGATGTAGTACTCATCATTGGAGTCGCTCCGTCTATGCTCCAGTTCCAAGTGGTTGATGGTCCTCCTGGGTCTGGATTGTGTGGTGGATGGCTGCCTGGATCTGCAGCATATGCTGAAGTGGTTCCTGCACCACTGACTGTATGCCGAGCACATCTCCCTTCTCGGCATGTGGTCTCCTCCGCAGTTTCCGCATTCTGTCCTGGGCATGGGGTGGCCAGGATGACTTGGCTGGCTCTTCCTTCTGGCCTCCAGTACTGTCTGCTCGCTGGTCCCGCCTGTATTGTGTTGATGCTTGTGGTCTGCTGTAGTGGAGAGGCCAGCCTTTTACTATTTTCCTCGGTAGTTTCATACGCCAAACATTTTGTGATGGCCTTTTCTAGTGTCAACTTGCTGTCTCACAGGAGCGCCTTCTGAATATTATCATCGCAAATGCCACAGACCATTCTGTCTTTAATTAGCTTCTCACGGAGCATGCTGAAATTGCAGGTTTTTGCCCTGATTTTTAAATCACTGATATATGAGTGTATTGACTCACCAGGCTACTCATATTGAATTTGTGCCTTTCCATTGTCAGTTTTCTCTGAGGGTTGCACATTTCTCTAAATTTACGCTTTAAACATTTGGGATCCTCTCTCGATTCAGCCAGGCTGGTAACAAGGTTCCTGACTTGCACTTCCCCCAGGTATATAAATGACCTTTCCATTTCAATGGCTTCTGGACCTGCCAAATTTAACAGAATGTACACCCTGGTATAGGTAGGCTTGTCATTGTGTGACAGGTTCTCAGCCACATTTTCATCAAATGCGAGTGGGTCAGGCCGTCTCAATCCATGCACCATTATGGCAACTGTGCAAAATGTCGTTGTGTTACTAACTGCATCCGATTTATGATTGAAGGGCTTCAGGCTTAGGACGCACTTGATCCTGCTTCTGATACCATGTTCATTATTGAGTGCTTAATAATGAGTCGAGTTGGTGAGAGTGAGTGAGAGAGAGAGAGAGAGAGAGAGAGAGAGAGAGAGAGAGAGAGAGAGAGAGTGCACAGCATGACATCTACTCGATTCAATTAATGCATCCTAACAGTACTCATGCATGCACAGTGCGCTGTTGCGAGTACAGTGGCCGCAATGCAATTGCAGCGGATACAGAGCAGCCGATGGCAATGGCTGTCTTCAGAGATAATTAGCTACAAAGTGTTTGCAAATAAATTCTTAAAGGGGAAGCATCCATGAAACCTTCAGTATAAGCAAGGAATTCAATTATTATCTGATCTTTTGCAAGACACTTAGAATGGGTAATTTCACAAACATCCTGCTCCAGACCTTCATAGATGGCCGTTTAGAAAAACAAAACATTGGAGAACTCCCATTGACATCAAACCAAGAAGTAAAAATAGAATTCTAATGAACTGTAAAATTTTTATAGGGAGTGAAATAAAGATCGGAAAACATAAATGAAGGGAAAAACTGAAACAAATATTGTTCAAAAATAGAAATACTATCATTTTAAAAGTGCAAAATTTTAATATAAATATATGGTGGAAAGACAATGTAGCATAATATCGATAGAGATGCTATTAACTGTAATTATTAATAAGCACATCAATGTAAAAGCTCAGCCTCTACACAGTAAAGGATATATATGCAGACTTTTTGCAGAGAGAATATTTTGTGACTATAAAATCCCCTGAAGAGTCAGTTTTGCAATATCAATCTAGTAAATCATTCGTTGAGACTAATATTAGTGGTAGGTTTGGACTTAAGCTCAGCTGCATGGATTTCCCAGGTGTTTTGGCAGGCAAATCTATCAATAAATAGAGTTGCCTCACGGCTGCTTTTTGAGTGACTTTTTAAAAGGCTTTCTTTGCAAAATTTGTTTTGGAATGTTGTTTTGAAACCAGGAAAGTTTCATTGAAATTTTAGATCATTTGAAAACATTGCTGCTCACTTTCCAAACACTGGTGGAGTGAACTTGTTCACTTGACGATAGCCTCATCATTATGAGGACTACTTAGATTTCAGATTTCAGATTTATTGTCAGAGAACATACATGACATCTCATACAACCCTGAGATTCTTTTTCCTGCAGGTGAGGCAGAATTAACACTTATTGGCAGTGCAAAAAAAATTGCACATTGTGTATACATGTAAACACATTTCTTTGGCTTGGCTTCGCGGACGAAGATTTATGGAGGGGATAAAAAGTCCACGTCAGCTGCAGGCTCGTTTGTGGCTGACAAGTCCGATGCGGGACAGGCAGACACGATTGCAGCGGTTGCAAGGGAAAATTGGTTGGTTGGGGTTGGGTGTTGGGTTTTTCCTCCTTTGCCTTTTGTCAGTGAGGTGGGCTCTGCGGTCTTCTTCAAAGGAGGTTGCTGCCCGCCAAACTGTGAGGCGCCAAGATGCACGGTTTGAGGCGTTATCAGCCCACTGGCGGTGGTCAATGTGGCAGGCACCAAGAGATTTCTTTAGGCAGTCCTTGTACCTTTTCTTTGGTGCACCTCTGTCACGGTGGCCAGTGGAGAGCTCGCCATATAATACGATCTTGGGAAGGCGATGGTCCTCCATTCTGGAGACGTGACCCATCCAGCGCAGCTGGATCTTCAGCAGCGTGGACTCGATGCTGTCGACCTCTGCCATCTCGAGTACTTCGACGTTAGGGGTGTAAGCGCTCCAATGGATGTTGAGGATGGAGTGGAGACAACGCTGGTGGAAGCGCTCTAGGAGCCGTAGGTGGTGCCGGTAGAGGACCCATGATTCGGAGCCGAACAGGAGTGTGGGTATGACAACGGCTCTGTATACGCTTATCTTTGTGAGGTTTTTCAGTTGGTTGTTTTTCCAGACTCTTTTGTGTAGTCTTCCAAAGGTGCTATTTGCCTTGGCGAGTCTGTTGTCTATCTCATTGTCGATCCTTGCATCTGATGAAATGGTGCAGCCGAGATAGGTAAACTGGTTGACCGTTTTGAGTTTTGTGTGCCCGATGGAGATGTGGGGGGGCTGGTAGTCATGGTGGGGAGCTGGCTGATGGAGGACCTCAGTTTTCTTCAGGCTGACTTCCAGGCCAAACATTTTGGCAGTTTCCGCAAAGCAGGACGTCAAGTGCTGAAGAGCTGGCTCTGAATGGGCAACTAAAGCGGCATCATCTGCAAAGAGTAGTTCACGGACAAGTTTCTCTTGTGTCTTGGTGTGAGCTTGCAGGCGCCTCAGATTGAAGAGACTGCCATCCGTGCGGTACCGGATGTAAACAGCGTCTTCATTGTTGGGGTCTTTCATGGCTTGGTTCAGCATCATGCTGAAGAAGATTGAAAAGAGGGTTGGTGCCAGAACACAGCCTTGCTTCACGCCATTGTTAATGGAGAAGGGTTCAGAGAGCTCATTGCTGTATCTGACCCGACCTTGTTGGTTTTCGTGCAGTTGGATAATCATGTTGAGGAACTTTGGGGGACATCCGATGCGCTCTAGTATTTGCCAAAGCCCTTTCCTGCTCACGGTGTCGAAGGCTTTGGTGAGGTCAACAAAGGTGATGTAGAGTCCTTTGTTTTGTTCTCTGCACTTTTCTTGGAGCTGTCTGAGGGCAAAGACCATGTCAGTGGTTCCTCTGTTTCCTCTGTTTCCATGTAAACAAATAAAGAACTGTAAACAGATAATGAATGTAAACAACCAATTATGCAATATACAGAGAATGTTTTAAACTCAATAAAGTACACAAGTTAGAATCCTTAAACGAGCTCCTGATTGAGTTTGTTTTTGAGAATTCTGAGGGTGGAGGAGCAGCAGCTGTTCCTGAACCTGGTGGTGTGAGTCTTGTGACACCTATACCTCTTTCTTGATGGCAGCAGTGAGAACAGAGCGTGTGCTGGGTGGTGTGGATTCCTGATGATTGCTGCTGCTCTCCGATGGCAGCGTTCCCTATGGATGTTCTCAATAGTGGGGAGGGTTTTGCCTGTGGTGTTCTGGGCTGTGTCCACTACCTTTTCAGGGCTTTACACTCAAGGGTATAGACCATGATGCAGCTGGTCAGCACACTTTATACCATACATCGGTAGTACATCAGAAATCAGTAGGGTATCTGGTGTAACACCAAACCTCTTCAAACTCCTGAGGAAGTAGGGGCACTGACGTGCTTTCTTCATGATGCCTTTAGTGTGTTTGGTCCAGGAAAGATCCTCCAAGATAATGACTCCCAATAAATTAAATATGCTCACCCACTCTACCTCTGATCCGACAATGTTCACTGTTTTGTATACCCTGGCTTTCCTGAAGTCAACAATCAGCTCTGTAGTTTTGGTGACACTGAGTGCAAGGTTGTTGTTGGTGCACCATTCAGCCAAATTTTCAGTTTCCCTCTTGTGTGCTGACTCATCACCTTTCTTTATACAACCCACTACCATGGTATCGTCAGCAAATTTGTAGATGGTGTTATTGTTGTACTGAGCCACACAGTCGTAGGTGTAAAGTGAGTAGAGCCAATGCTACCATTAAGCCAAAAAGGCAGCAACCTAGGGCATGGACCTCAGAGGGGTCGAAGACAGATTCCAACAGCTCCAGCACCTCTGTATTATGAATGACTAATGCACTCTAAACGCGTGTGTTAGTTTGGTAAGATGGAGGGAGGAAGAGGTATGGAGCACATTGAACATCACATCAGGTATTGCACCAACTGGTCAGCACCCCTCCCTTTGCTCAACTCTGTCAGAACCCACCATGCTCAGCCCAGTCTAGGGCACAAAATAGTCTGGCTCTGGCTCTGATTAGATCAAGGGGCTACAAACGCAGCCCTGTGGTGCTCCAGTACTGATGGAAATTATAGAGGAGATGTTCTTGCCAATCTTCACTGATTGTGGTCTGGAAGTGCAGAAACCCATGATCCAATTACACAGTGAGGTGATGATTCCCAGGTCTTGGAGTTTTGAGGGGATGATGTGTTAAATGCTGAACTGCAGTCGATGAAGAGCATCCTGATGCATTTTTAATGTCCAGGTGTTCCAGGGCTTTGTGTAGAGCCAATGAGATGGCATCCATTGTAGACCTGTTGCGATGATAAACGAACTGGAATGTATCCATGTAACCACTCAGACAGGAACTAATATGCTTCAACACCAGCTTTTCAAAACACTTCATTACTGTTGATGGAAGTGCTACTGGCTGATAGTTACGCTGTTATGAGGAGAAGGCCGGGTAGTGGGGCTGAGTGGGAAAATGGATCAGCTCATGATTAAATGGTGGGGCACACTTGATGGGCTGAATGGTCTATTTCTATGTCTTGTGGTAACAGTATGAGGTCATACAGAAGAGAACCTCCTGTGAACATGAATAGAAAAAATAATAGTAACCTATAGTTGAGAGGACAGCAGAGAGGTCCATCTCACAGAATCCACAACTACCACACAGCAGATGCTGAGCTTGAATGGTCTCAAAACTTCACTGTATTATGACAGATTATGCCAGTTTTATATTGTATATAAATATGATTTTGAGAGATAAATTGGGGCAGGTTTTTTTTTTAGAATATGTCATATACAAGCACTTCAAAACAGATCTCATTTAAAATTCTAGATCTTTGCTCAAGCTAGACATGCCACCTCTAAGATTCTTTGCAAAAGTTTTGGGGAGTTCCCAAAAGACTTCACTAATGGATTGTTGTTTTGAAAAGCAACAGATGAAAGAGATCAGAGGAGTAGTTCAGAGCGCTGTCTGGAGTGCAGCTTGCTGTTCTAAGAGGGTCATTTGGTTTTGTAAGCAGAGAGAGTCAAATAGGCTTTTCTCTGAGAGAGAGAAAATTGAGTTCTGCAGTTTTACAGTCAGCAGCAACAGCTGGGACTGGAACAGGACGAGCTGGCAAGCTTATGGAAACCCCCCATTTTTGAAGACGGTTTGCGAGTGCTAAGTTCAGCTTGGTCAAATCCTTTGTGGTTCATCTAAGAGGACTAGCTGCCTAATGTTTCACTTGAAATAAGAGAAACAGAAAAGAACTCTGTGGTGGCCTGACAGAAAGAGGTTATCATCTGGAAAACCCTGATGGGGCAAGTTTCTTCAGCAAGACACTGAAGTGGCTGATTAAAAGATATCAGTTGTGGGTGTCCAGCATACAACAAATCTCTCTCTGAAAACCAACAAGAACTTTCCTGAGTGGTAACCATTTACTGGTGAATTTTATAAATGTTAAATTCTGTGCACAGTATAAGAATGGCATGCAACCAGTGAATTTGGAGGAATGAGAAGTGAGATTGGACTGTGAATCAAATAACTTTTCTGAACTTACACACACATTACATGCACACGCACTTAGATTTAGAAGGGGGTTAAGTTAAGTTAGTTAAGTTAACAGTGATAAGTTAAAGTGTGATCCTGTTTTCATGTTTAATGATAATTAAAAACAACTTTTATTTAAGTAACCAATTGTCTTGGTAAATATCTATTGCTGCTGGGTTTTGGGGTCCTCTGAGCTCATAATAGTATTACAAAACTCTGAGAAGGGAAATCATACTTCAAATATGTTTCCAATATCTGCATCATTTGTTCAATATGCACTCTTGAAAGTCTTTTGTATGTGTATACATTATCATACACAACAGCATTCATGGAGCCAAGGCATTTGCTGGAATATCACCCAGACAAATATTTGTATTCATAGCACTAAAATATGTATGATGGATAGAACAACAAGAGCTTTTCTTTTCCACAATCATACAGTATGTTCTTCAGGACATCTTCTGGTCAAGAAATAATAGTTACCATTATCATTAGTCTTTTTTTTTTGTCTTTCTGTGCTCTGTTTTTATCTTCCTTTTGTCCACACTATGAGTATTTTCTTCCCACGGCCTAAAAATGGCTTTGTGATATGATATTGCCCTGACCAGTATTTATCACTTGAAATAAACAGGATTATATTATTTTTTTAAAATATCAGGACTAATGTCAAATTTCAGAGTCTAATATTCCGTCAATTTGAGTGGCACAGTTAGTGTAGCAGTTAGCACAGCACTGTTACAGTGCCAGTGACCTGGGTTCGAATACAGTGCTGTCTGTAAGGCATTTGTACGTTCTCCCTGTGTCATCCTGGGTTTCTTCTGGGCATTCTGGTTTCCCCTCACATTCCAAAGGTGCAGTTTGGGAGGTTAATAGGTCACATGGGTATATTTGAGTCTGTGTGGGTTATGGAGCTGAAGAGCATGCTACTGTGCTGTATCTCAAAATGAAAAAAAAATCACTAAATAAATCTGAAATAAAATTCTGGTGTGCCTACTATTAACTGAAAGACTATTGGATTGTTTTAGAAGTCATTATTTCTTTATCAAGAAAGGAAATAAGTTGTTCTTCCCAAATGTGGTGTCTGTGTGATTTCAGAGCCATGGCAATAGGGTTAACCATGGCTTCAGTGATAGAGTCAGTCATATTGCTACACAGACACAGTTTCTGGCCCTTCAACTCAAATTGTCCATTCAGATCAAGTTGCCTTTCTCAGCTAATTTCATTTGCCTGTATTTGGCCTAAATCCCTCTTAAACCCTCTCTGTTTGTTTTCCTTTCCAGATGATCCAGGAATTATTTCAATTGTCCCAGACTTCATGGCAGGGAGGGTTGGTGCATACTGTTAGGGGATACCCGTGTCATGTGTAAATAAAGGAAGTTATAACATTACTATCTATTTGACAAAATGCACAGTTGCATAGATATATCCTGTTCAGTAAAATGAGGAGTCAATTAATGTCGCTTTGTTAGTTCTCAATCATCAACAAGGTGATGGAAGAGGTTTTCAGGTCTACCATTAAGTGATTATTACCAATAACCACCTCTCCATTTGGGTTTTAATGGGGCTAATCAGCTCCAGATCTCATTGTCCAAACAGACAAAAAAAAAAACTTGAGTTCCAAAGGTGAGAGGGACTATTGATAATATTCTATATGTTCAAGCTTGACATCCTCCAGTTATTGTTCAGCCCTCTGGCGATTCTTTCCCACCTACCAAAGTATTTTCCATGGTGTTCAATGTTAACTGTGATTTGTGAATGTTCATCTATAAGTTGTGAATTCCCCTTGCCTTTGCTGTCTTTCTTTTTGTCACATTATATCCCACATTTTGCTATTTATATCAAGTGATGTTTAGCTTGTTAAATGAGATTTGCTATTGCTGTACCATTTTATTATATATACTGTAGTTTTCAAACCTCCTAATAGATTTGCATCCAGAAACTATGCCCAAGTAAAATTCATAAAAAATGTTCTTAGAAAGTGTAATGTGCATCGAAAGAACCAAATACTTGTTGATCCAAACCAAGGCTTTTATTAACTAAAAGACTGGAGCATATCACAAGTAGGTCGACCTGTCCAGAATGACCTGGTCTGGCTAGGAGCAATTCTTTAAGACCTGCCAGTAGGTATGGCTACACTCTCAGCCAATCACAGTCATCCTACACGACCATCTGTATGTATGTACATTGGTGATAGAATCTGTACTATCACAGACAGGAAAGTAAGCACAAAAAAAGGAATATCAGACAAAATTGGATACTTTACATAAGGTATAATGTCCAACAACCCTAGGGGATTTGGGGGTCACTGATTAAAATAGCAATAACAAATAGAACAAACAGCAACTGAATCATGAATATGAACCATTGAACCATATAAAACTACAGCACAGAAAACATGCCATTCGGCCCTTCTAGTCTATGTTGAAACATCATTCCGCTTGTCCCACTGACCTGCATCCATTCTATAACTCTCCAGGCCACTCCCATCCAGGTATCTATCCAATTTATTCTTAAAACTTAAGAGAGAGCCCATGTCAGATGACAGCTCATTCCAAACTCCCACCACTCTCTGAGCGAAGAACTTCCCCCTAATGTTCTCCATAAACCTTTCCCCTTTCACCCTAAAGCCATATCCTCTCATATTTATCTCTCCCAATCTATGTGGATAGAGTCTACTTGCATTTACTCTGTCTATACCTCTCATAATTTTGTAAACCTCTATCAAATCTCCATTTATTCTTCTATGATCCAGGGAATAAATTCCTAACCTATTTAATCTTTTCCTGTAATTCAACTCCTGAAGACCATGAATCTTCTCTGCACTCTTTTGATCTTACTGATATCCTTTCTGTAGTTTGGCGACCAGAACTGCACACAATACTCCAAATTTGGCCTCACAAAAGTCTTATACAACCTCACCATAGCATCCCAACTCCTGTGCTCAATATTTTGATTAATGAAGGCCAAAATGCCAAAAGCTTTCTTTACAACCCTCTCTATATGTGACACCAGTTTCAGGGAATTATGAATCTGTATTCCCAGATCCCTTTGTTCTTCTGCACTCTTCAGTGCCCTACCATTTACTGTGTATGTTCTACCTTGGCGTGTCCTTCCAAAATGCAACACCTCACACTTGTCTGTATTAAATTCCATCTGCCATTTTCTGGCCCATTTTTCCAGTTGGATTAGAATATGGATGAATTAGAATTCACAATTAAATATATCAAAATATCAGACTTTCAAGAGTGTTTCAGTTGCAACTGGAGGGATTAAACTCATCAATATTATAATATATAATTTTGCTAGTGTATGTAAAACAGTACTAGACTGAAGTGAACATCTTTGATTGGAGAAGTGGTAAGGAATTGTCACACATAGGCTTCTACTATAGATTGGGAAGCAGAGCAAACAATATAAAGGGTGATCATCACAGAAAGGAAAACAAATTAATAATCGTGATGTGGTGCACACAATAATCAGATCGACATGATGGAGTAATTAAACGGCTTTAATTACCAAAAACCTGAGCATTACTGATACACTAATTGGCCAGGTTCCAGGTGCAGGAACAAGAGGGGGAAAGTCTGGCAAATCAGCCTTTATTGAGCAATCCAGAGAGGAGCCAAAGGAGGGATAGGGAAGGTCAGGTAGGTTGGGACAGGCCAGTCCATACATCTATGCAAATACCTTTCACCGCACATGACTCAAGAAGTAGAGTTTAATAATGTAAAAATAGACCACAAAGGAGAAAATGTTCTGTGTTGGAAAGGGTAGATCTCTTTTTTAGAGTGTATCCAATTGTTTTATCAGCTGTAGGCTATAATTCTAAGGAGGGTCATACACAACTAACTTGGCTCTTGGAAAGGAATTGGACTGTGGGAAATGTTAGAGAGATGGTGGCCATAAAGTAGTCACATAAAGTCTAAAAAATATCAAAAGAAAGATGTACTTGCTTGTAAAGAAACAAATGCTATTGAGATTGTGGTGAATGTCTGCCAAGCTGCCTGTCTCCCCTCTGTACTATAATTGGCTGTGCATTATCTCCACGTTAAGGACACTCCCCTTGGGTATAACTGTGTATGCACCTATTGTCTTTCATTATTGTACCATGAGTTTCTGCTAATAAAAGCCATGATTATTGTTTGACCACATCATCTTTGTCTACTTCATCAACTGGCACTTCAATTTTATTAGCAGAAATGGATGCAGCACTCAAGCCAGAGCGGCTGATAATCGACCAGTCTGCCCCGAGGGCCAGAGAAATTTTCAACCACTGGATTGCTTGTTTCGATTACTACATGGCTCAAAACAACGTGGTCGATGAGGCGATACAGTGGGGCCACCTGAACTCTCTGCTGGGTGAGGTCCCTTTCGCTGTAACGCAAGGAGCTACCACTCTGGCTATAGCCCGGGAACGTCTGACTGCTTACCATGCAGGGCCACGGAATGTGGTGCTTGCTCGACACCAGTTGCTGACTAGACGGCAGAAACCCGGGGAAAGTATACTATGCGCTGGCCCTCGACTCGCTGACAAACGAATGTGATGTCAGGGCAGTCAATGTGCAACAACAACACAATGCCTTGAAGCTGGATGTTTATGTCAACAGGATTGACTCCAGTTACATCCGACAGAGGCTGCTGGAGACGGAGCCCTTAACCTATCACCGGGCAGTCACTCTAGCCAAAACACTGAGAAGTACCATGCGGTCCAGTGAAATGCTAGAAACAGAAAAGGAAACATCCAGGAGTGCTGGAACCCCGAAGGAAAGAAAAGGGTGAACTCCTGAAAAATGCTGTGATAAAAGCTAGCATCCCAGACAGAAGTGCCCGGCTTGATTTGCTACCTGCAGCTATTGTGGGAAACTCGGCCACTTCACTAAAGCGTGTAAGGCGAAAAGTACTCCCACTGATAAGAAGAAGAAGAGAAGAACCAGGAAAATGCATCCTGGGCTATATACATCACTACAACTTTGCTGTATGCCATCCAAATCCTGAGAGCAAAAGAAACAGGGGCAGGAAAAGGCCTGCTGATATATAGTATCTAGACGTACATAGTGCCCTGAGTATATCTAGATACTGACACTTTTTTTTTCCTTTATTTGCCTCTGTGCTTGATGCACCATCAATAACTTCAAAGACTAGAAGTTGTAGAGAAACTGATAAGCTTTTATTAACTACAGAATGGAGGCCTGTCCATTCCATGCTAGTTGACTGCCCTGAACTAAGAAGAGAGCTGTGGCACAGTCTCCTTTAGTCAGGTGTCAATTGGAGGACCCTCTGGCACAGTCAGCAAGGGGCATGTCCCAGTACATCCAAACACACATACAGCAATTCAACATATATACAGGAGTTTACCACAATCACCCCTTGTGTTTTTTAAAAAGACACCAGCGGGATGAAATGATTTAAAAGCTCTAACACACACATGTCAAACTCTGGCCCGCGGGCAAAATTTGTCCAGCGATATAATTATATTTGGCCCGCGAGATCAGATTAAATATATATTAGAGTTGGCCCGCTGGCCGCCGCGCCAGTATATCGCATGCACACTGAGGGTGAAAATGAAGACGCTGGAGGTGTGGAGGGATCTCAGAGTCCCGAATCCCAGGGATCAGAGCGCCGCACTCAGCCCGCCCGGCTCCCGGACACACAGACGCGGCTGGAGTTGGGGACCATCCTCGCTGGGTCTGCGCTTCAGCGGTGACGCCGGACCGAACGTCTCGTTGGTGATGCCTTCCCCCTCGCTCCGTGTGCGGCGGACCCTGCCTCCCGCTCCTTTTGTTGGAGACGAGCCCGGCGCCGTGAGATCGCAGTTTAATCCCTCTCCAACCATGGGAGGAGGGTGGGAGCAACGCACTCTTCTCAGCCAATTCCTCCACCGCCCCGGATGCCGGCGTTTCAACGGGGGGTTCGGGTGCCTTCGTCAGGCGACCGACCTGTTGGTCCAAGACAAGGGGAGAGCATACAAACTCCACACAGACAGCACCTGAACTCGGGTGAAAGTGGAGCTGCGACCCCACATTCCACATCAGGACTGTGTGTAAGATTGGGAGCAGTGAGCCGGAAGCTTATTTTGTTCCCGTGATTTAAGCCTTTCTTGGGGTGGGGGGGGGGGTCCTTCTCTGACCACTTGCCTAACAATTAACCTAATCAGATGTGGAGTTACCACAATACAACAGTTCTCAACCTTTTTCTTTCCACTCGCGTCCCTGTGCCATTGGTGCTCTGTGATTAGTAAGGGATTGCTTAAGGTGGTCTGTGGGTGGAAAGAAAAAGTTTGAAGACCACTGCTTTAATCATCCCTCATTGACTCGTCATGTGCATGGTTTCAGAATGCTAAAGGAAATGGGCCAATGACAATGACAATGACAATGAAAGAGTTTATCCAAAACTATTATTAAACATTTATTTTAATTAGAAAAAGTTTAACATTACATATGTTGAAAGAAGAGAAAACATGCAGATGTTGTTGAAAATTTTCAATAAATATTTAGTTCGGCCCTCGACTTAGTCCAAGTTTTTAATTTTGGCCCTCCGTGAATTTGAGTTTGACACCCCTGCTCTAACAGATTAAGTCTTTGGTGTGGTCTAGTCTGCACTGTGACCATCCTAGTGACGGCTGTGGTGCAGGTATTGAACTTGTTGGCGATAGCTTGGTGTATGAGTGGTGCTGGATCTGATGTGTCATCTACTGGGGCAGGGGTAACACTAATGCATCATGGATAGTGGTAGATGAAAGGGGTGCGGGGTGATCGGTAATGGTCTTAGGGACTCCTGAGGGGGCCAGGTCCCAAATGAAGACCGTGTCTTCATGCCCAATCAGGGTACACCACGCAGGCGTATTGGGGGTTGGCATGGAGGAGATGGACCCTTTTGAGCAGAGGGTCAGACTTATGGCTTCTCACCTGCTTTCGGAGTAGGACCAACCTTGGATAAGTCAACCAGGATGGCAACGTGGTTCCTGAAATGGACTTCCTGGGGAAGGAAAACATCTTTTCATGTGGAGTGGCATTGGAGGCAGTGCATAAGTGTAATCTGATAGAGTGGAGCGCACATTTTGCCAACAGAAGACTGGAAGGTCTCGAAACCTCAGGGCAAGGAGGATGGCCTTCCAGACTGTAGCGTTCTTCCGTTCCACCTGCCCTTTCCATCAGGGGTTGCAGCTGGTGGTCCTGCTCATGGCAATTCTTCTGGCCAGCAGGTACTGACGCAGATCAACATTCAGTCACTATGGATATAGCAGTGGTATACAAACAGGGTGAAGAGTTTGTGCAGGGCCTTGATGACTGTGGTAGTGGTCATATCCGGGCAGGGGATGGTGAACGGGAAACATGAGTACTCAATGATGTTGAGGAATTACATGTTGTGGTCAGGGGAGGGGAGGGGCCCCTTGAAATTGACACTCAGGTGTTCAAAGGAGTGGGTGGCCTTTATCAGGCGTGCTCTATCTGGCCAATAGAAGTGCAGTTTGCACTCCGCACAGACCTGGGAATTTTTGTTCATGGTCTTGTCTCCTCATATGGAGTAAGGTAATTGCGGGTTTTGACAAAATGGTAGAACCTGGTGAACCTAGGGTGGCAGAGGTCATTGTGGAGGGCCTGTAGCCAGTCTCATTGTGTGCTGGCACGTTCTGTGGGATAGGGCATCTGGAGGTTCATAGAGTTCTACCGGTTGGTACAAAATATTGTAAATATAGGTGTAAAGTTCAATTCTCCACCTCAATATCTTGCCGTTTTTGATTTTACTTCGCTGCTGGTTGTTGAACATGAAGGCCAATGCACATTGGTCAGTCAGGAAGGTAAATCATTTGCCAGCAAGGTTAGGTTCTGCAGTGCATACCGCCTCGAAAATGGGTTGGCCTCCTTCTCGACTGAGGAGTGTCGGATTTCAGGACCCTGGAGGGTGTGGGAGTAAGAGGCTACAGGTCTGCCCACCTGGTTACGGGTAGCAGCAAGGGTGAAGTCAGACGCATCACACTCCACCTGTAACGGGGTGGATTTGTCCACTGCGTGCATTGTAGCCTTGGACGTGTTCTCCTTGATGCAGCTGAAGGCCACATGGACTTCTGGTATCAGGAGAAAAGAGGTGGATTTGATGGGGGGGTGGGGGCAGGCCTTGTCTGCATAATTGGAGACCTATTGGGCATATTAAGAGAAGAAGCCCAGGCATCTTTACAGGGCCTTATATGTGCATGCGGTCGGAATTGGGGGAAATGACTCCGTTCTCTACGACGCAGCCAAGGATAACAAGGCGAGTTGGGGGAAAGCACAAACTTATTCTTATTGTATGAGAGGTTAATGAAATTGGCCTGGAAAAATTTTTGAAGGTTGGTATCATGATCCTGTATGTCACGGCCGCAAATGGTAACGTTGTCCAGGTATGGCAATGTAGTGTACAGCTTGAGCAGGTCTACCATGCAGTCCATCTCCTGTTGCAAGACCGAGACCCATTACTCCAAAGGGGACCCTTAGGAAATGGTAGAGGCAGCCATCTGCCTCAAAGGCAGTGTATTGGTGGTCCTCTGGGTGGAGGACTTTAAATCAATGGCAGAGAATATTGGGTGATTTGATTCACCATGTTAGATATGTGGAGGAGAGCGTATGCATCCAGCCGTATATCTATCAATGGTCTGACTGTAGTCAATGACAATTCTGTGTTTCACCCCATTCTTTATACCACCACTTGGGCTCTTCAAGGGCTGGTGCTGGTTTCAATTATCCCCTCATTCAGAAGCTGCTGTCCCCAGCACTGTATCACCTATTTTTTGTGGCAACGGGTTTACAGTCGGGGGTGAGGTTTACAGCGGTGGAGGAGTGATCTTAATGGTTGAGAGGCCATAAGTCGCACGTGGTGGGCAATCGGCTGGAAGTGATGGAAGGAGAGGCCAGGAGTTCCCATGGATGAAGTGCAGTGGGCGGTTTAAAACTCCTGGTTACAGACAGTGAAGGGGGATGGGGCTCATTGTACTCCATTGTGACACTTTTAAGGTGGCATTGAAAGTCCAGCTCCAGTTGCACAGCAGCGCAAAGCTGTGGCATCATGAGGAGTTTAAAGTCATTGCAGTCTGTGCCTCACACAGTCAGAGTCACTATGCAGTAACAATGGATATCTTCCATTTGGGACTTTGAGGCCAAGGAGACTCTGTGCTTTACTGACCTTACCATGAGAGTGTAGCGCGTATTAATGATGGCAAGAGCAAAGTGTAAAGGAAATGCCCAAGAATCAAAGCATACTAATCATGTGTGAAACAAGGTAGTGGGGGTGTTATGGCCTGGGCATGTATGGCTGCCGTAGGAACTGGTGCATTTATCTTCATTGATAATGTAACTGCTGATGGCAGGAGCAAAATTAACTCTGAGATACATAGAAACATCTGCTTATGTTACCAAGCTCATTGATCGGTGCTTCATCATACAGCAAGACAATGATCCCAAACATATTGCTAAAGCAATATATTTTTCAAAGATTTTCAAAGCTAAAAACTGGAAAATACATGAAGGACCAAGTCAGTCACCTGATCTAAATCAAATTGAACGTGGCTTCCATATGCTGAAGAGAAACAAGAGACAAGCTCCCCCAACCAAGCAGGAGTTGAAGATGGATGCACCAGAGGCCTGGCTGAGCATCACCAGAGAAGATACTCAACACTTGGTGATGTCTGGAAGCAGCCATTGCATACAAGGGATATGCGACAAAATACAGTACTAAACATGACTATTGCTGTAGCTCAAATATTATGGTGCACTGAAATGAAGAGACTATGTATAAAAAGTGTTGTCAACCTAAAATGTATACAAATGACCTTGAATAAGATCTGGAATGTGCACTTTAATCCCTTGTGAGTTGTTTGATTGCAAATTTAAAACTGTTTGGAACACAGGAGCATTTGTGGTGATATGACCACCAGTCTACTGCAGGGGACGATCTCTGTTCCTGCAAGAAGACCACCTAAGGGGCTGACACCACCTGGCCAGCTGTCAATCAGCCAACCTAAATATAAACCTGAGCTGGCCCCTCCTGAGCCAGTCACATGGGAAGCCTCCAAGTCTTGAACTGGTTTTCAGACTTTTACTGGAATAAAGCCTGTTGAGTTTTGTGCTTGTTTGGTGTGTGTGTGTGTGTGTGTGTGTGTGTGTGTGTGTGTGTGTGTGTGTGTGTGTGTGTGTGTGTGTGTGTGTGTGTGTGTGTGTGTGTGTGTGTGTGTGTGTGTGTGTGTGTGTGTGTGTGTGTCTGTGTGCGTGTCTGTGTGTGTGTGTGTATGTATGTGTGCGCGTGCGCGCGCACGCGCGCATAAGTATACTTCTTTTTTCTTTGGCTTGGCTTCGCGGACGAAGATTTATGGAGGGGGTAAAAAGTCCACATCAGCTCCAGGCTCGTTTGTGGCTGACAAGTCCGAATCGTACAGTTTTTCCATTGGTTAACAAGACTATAAAAACATTAGAAAATATTTATGTGATTAAATACCTTACAAAAGAAGTCATTGCTGAAGAAGAATAAATATATTATTTTGAAGATATTATGCAATTGTTTGTAAAAATAGCACAAAGTGGTTTTGGGAGTAGGAAGCATTGCAAAAGCAGTCAGCAAAATTGTTGTGAGGATTGTTTTATGTCAAAAAGTTTAAAAGCATTAAATGTGTATTGAAACTGATTGAATGGAAGTAAAGAACTGTGAAGCATAAACTTACAAAAACAGAAATTAAGAGATTTAAGAAATGACATGCCACAGGTTATCATACTGTGAATACTATAGATTTTTAAATGCTGGAATTAAAATGGCAGAATCAAGAATAACACTGTGAAGAGTAATTAGGAACTCCAATGACTGACCATTTTTGAATATAGTGTATCAGTGTACAGGTAGACCCCAGTACAGGTAGATCCTGGGTGGGGGGGGTGTTCGGTTCTGGGACTCGCATCGTAAGCTGAAATTATTGTAAGTTGGGGTCTACGTGTACAGATTTAAAAAAAACATACAGAAACAGTCTTATACATTCCTGGAATAAGCCACACAAAAAAAAATTTAAAACAGAGCTCAGACAGTCGGCTGGGGCGTCGGAAGCTTGAATGCATGGACAGTAGGGGAGAGGATGCTAAAAACCATTATTCACACGTTGTAGTTTGATCCCAATGGCCATGGCAACCAAGAACTCCACAGCACTGAGAAGGCTGCATGCAACTTACTGGAGGAAGAGGCGCTCAACATTCCTGTCCCTCCCACCGCCCAATCTACTCCTCGTTTTTTGGCGGGGGGGGATGCAAGATGACCCTGCTCTCGACACCTCCTCTCCCTCACTCACCATTTTCTCCTCACGGTGCCGGGTAACTAGAGGCAGCGGCATCATCTTGCAACGTAGGTTGAGATTCGGAACATGTGCGGATTGCTGTCGTCCTTTCTCCCTCCCCAGAGACAGCAATCTGCGCATGTGTTCAAAATCACCTATTTTTAAAAATGGCGTTGGATCCGTTAAAGCACATTTCCTTGATGTCACTACAAGAGGAGCACTGAAGTGATGACACTTGGGAGGGCCAGTGGTGGTGGGAAGCGATTTGCGTGCGCTGATTGGATAGAAGCATTTCCTTCAGAGAAGGAAAAGCAACCTCATCGTTACAGGTAGACCCCGACTTACCTTTATTCAAACGGATTCTGATCAACGTAACTTTGAAATATTGTCAGTCGGAACATGGGAAATCAGGTTCTATCTGTATTAGGATATAACTGCATTAACTTTAATGTTTTACAGTCAACCAAAAGTAAATGATACCTTAAAATCATGCGCACTTGAATTCACGATTTAAAATTAGGCCAAGAAACACAAAGAATTCTAACATCTAGTTGTTGAATTTTTGAGATAATGGATATGAAAACACGATGAAGAACACAAAGGGCAATCCCATCTTTTGAACTATATTTGATTTGGCCAGGGCTCATGCCAACCTCCCTCATCCTGCATTCTCCCCATGCCTCTACTAACCTTGAATGGATGGATGTGCACAGATATTAAATTTTAGAAAGTAGGCTGCATTCTCCACTGTGTACAAACCACGAATCAAAGAATGCATTGGCGTAAAAGGAAGGAAGAATTGCAGCCTGAAAATTATTTGATATAGGTTAAGCATGACTAAAATATTAATGAATGCAAGAGATAAAATTTAGCATTTTCTTATGGCTGTGGGTTATCAGCACATTGTCCATCATATTGCTTTTGCTTTATTGCTAAAATAACCTCCATATTAAAAAGTAAAGAGGTTTCAATATGCAAGTGATGTAGTTTCAACTGCAGGTTTTTCCTTCTGTTGCAGACAGTGAAGTTCACACAATATGTGAGTTATATTCCAAAGGGCACATTTTGAGAACACAGACAGTCTCCCATAGATTAAAAAATTTAGTTAATTTCCAAAGACACTGGCCAAAAAAAATCTATTGTTTCGTTAGTATCGAAAAATGGCTAAAGTATGCAAAACCTTTTAGGCAACAGTGAATATAGCTATTTCTTCTTCTTCTTTCTTTGGCTTGGCTTCGCGGACGAAGATTTATGGAGGGGTAATGTCCACATCAGCTGCAGGCTCGTTTAGAGTCAATGGAAGTAACTGATACCCAATGCTCTCACACCTACTTAGCTCTAATACCAAGAAGAAATCTCACCCCACCCACCACCCCCTAATCATTTTATTAAGCCAAAATAAAGCATGATTTACTGATGGTCATAGCAGGGAAACCTTTGATGGACAGATAAGAAGAGTCCATGAGATTAGTGTCCATTAATCTTCATTTCAAGTTCCTTTGCAGTGCAATAGGTTAAAAAAAAAGATTTCTGTCGCATTCAGGAACTACAGATATTTTGAAGGATATTTGGAAAATTGTATCATATTCAAACAAACACACCTTCAAAAAGTTTATCAAAGATTTCCAACCAAAAAACTTAAGCCAACATTCAAAAAATATCACAGAGTTAAAGATTGAGGCTCAGCTACAGGGTGGGTAAATGACTAAAACTTCTGCCCAGTGACTTTGCTAACCTAAAAAGTTCATCCTGTTTCTCTCTCCCAAGATGTTGGCTGATCTATTGGGTATTTATAGCACTTTCTGTTTTTATTTTAAATTCCTTTTATTATGTTGGATTTCAGGATTTGTAATGGCACTATGGGATCACATTCTGCAGTTGCATTTGTTTTGCTATTAAAACTCATTCCCATGGCATTGCACCTGATATCTGAAAAGTAATTACGAAAGAGCGCAGTGGGATATAAACTCATCACGAATTAAGCTATAGTTATACCCAATATTCTATCAACTTTATACTCGGGTAATGTACACAAAAGTTCTGAAGAGGGAAGTGGGCTCTGCTGGCAGAAAGTTAATTTCTGGTGAGTCTAGAGGCAGGCTGACACAATTCCAATTTTAATGCAGAGTATTTATGCTCCAGGGTTTTGTTCCTGGAGTCGATTTGACCCAATAGTATTAATCTGCATTATATCTGTGTTCAGAATGCATTCAAAGTACAATGCATTTTGTTTCTGACTCAAAGAAAGTCTCGAAGAAAATCAGACCCACCTGATGCTGTGAAGAAAAATGATCTTCACCAACAATTTAAATCTTCATCTTGCTGCAAAAGGATGTTGTGCTTCTTCATTGGCAGACCCTAATCAGTGTGGATCAGCAACATCACCTCGTCCTCACTGGCCTGCCCCCATCACAGGTATCTCAAGGCCACATGCTTAGTTCTCTGTTTTACTCCCTGTCATGACTGTGTAGCCAAGTTAAGTTCCAATGCAATTTATAAATTCACTGAAGACACCACTGTTATTGGCTGAATAAAGGGAAATGATGAGTAAGAATTTAAAATGAAAATTGAGATCCTGGTTGGGTGATGCCAGAACTGCAATCTTGTTTTAAATATCACCAAGACCAAGGAGATTTTGGGGGATTTTAGGAAGGGAAGGCCAAGGGACAATTCACTGTGGTGGTACACCACCAGCCTACTGCAGGGGGCAACCTCTGTACCTGCAGGAGTGTAATGGGACAGGACAACACCTGGCCGGCTGTCAATCAGTCGACCTGAATGGATCAAGCCCCACCCGTTCGGGTGTCAATCACCCTCCGGGATATAAGACTGCGCTGGCCTCCTGAAGCCTCTCTCAGAGTTACTGCAGCTACAGCCAGCCTGGCTCTGTGGAAGTCTTTGTGGATTAAAGCATGTTGCACAGTCTTTACCTTGTGTGTGTCTGATTCTGGCTAACAGCGCACCATAATTTAATCCACAAAATTTTTCCACGGCTGCCATGGAAAAGCTCCTGAGCTCAGGGAGCCTCGGTAGACCCACGCCGCCCGGAAGCCCAGACACACTTTGAGATCTGGCAGCACGCGGTCAAAGCAATCATCGAGGTGCCCGCAGGTGGCATCCTGGACTCAAATCGGAAGAAGCTGGTCCTACTCCAGTCAAAGTTGGGTCCCCACGCCTTCCAGGCAACCAAAGGCTACTCCACGTACAAGAGTACAATGGACATTCTCGAGAACTTGTACAAGCCCCCCATGAATGCAGTCTGTGCAAGGTACTTCCTCAACATCCGAGCCCAGCAACCAGGGGACATGGCTGAGTCTTACCTGGGACACCTGCGAGAGTTGGCCCGACCATGTCTGGCTGAATCCAGGGTAGGCGCAGAGGAGGTTGAGAGGCTGATCCGGGATGCCTTCGTCCAAAGGCTATTCTCGAGGGCTATCTGGCAGAAGCTACTGGAAGATAATATCTACACCCTGACCAAGACAGTGGAAGTGGTCCAAATCCTGGAAGCTGCAGCCCTGCATATTGAAGCCTTCAATTCCAGGTTTCCCCAGGCTCCCTCATGGCCCTCTCACACTGTAGCTGCAGCCCCAGTCCAAGCTGGGGAGGAGAACGTTGCTGTGGCAGGCATCCGTTGCCTCTGTAAATACTGTGGGTCCTGGTGTGGGTCAGACCAACGATTGCCCCGAAACTGCCCAGCTAGGAACCAGTACTGTTCATGATGCGGGAAGAAAGGCCACTTTGCTAAAGTGTGCCTCTCAAAACTAGCCAGCAGCTCAGCGGACCTCTATGACCTCCCCACCTCCCCTGCGGACTCCTCCACGTGCGCGTGCCAGGCGGTGCCATTGTCCCCGCTACAACTTCTGCTTTCCCCGACTCCGACGGTGCAGCATCTGGCTCCTCCAGCGACAATCGTAGCGTGTGTCCCGAGCACCTGGTCCAGCCCCCGCCCTCGCCATCATTGCTTGCCGAGAATTACAGCGATGTCACTTCTGGCTCATAGCGTGACGTAATGACGTCACTGCCGCCAGCCATGATGATGTCATTTCCCCCGGTGCAACAAACATGGTTGGGGAAGGAGGCCAGCCACGCAGTGGGCCCCCACATGCTGTCACCACCTTGGGCCAGGCAGCAGCCGACACAGAGGGCCCCCGATGATGATGAGAACGACGTGGTCAATACGGGTGATGACCAGGCTGCTCTATCGATGCTCCCCATGCCTCTGGATGCCATCGGCTGCTGCACACCACACCCCATGACCCCCGTCGACGTGGTCAACACGGATGATGACCAGGCTGCCCTACCGACACTCCTCATGCCTCCGGATGCCATAAACTGCCGTGCACAACTGGAGATCAACAACACCAACCCCGAGACAGTCCTGGCTGCCACCATGCTGACCAGGGACATCCCTCATGGCCTCAGGCGATCTATGATGGATGTGCAAGTGAACGGGCAGGTAACAAAGTGCTGTTCAACAGTGGCAGCACTGAGAGCTTCATTCACCCGAGCGTGGCCCACTCCCTGAGATTAAACGACCACCCGAACACCTGCTCGATCACCCTCACCGCTAAGGATAAGACTGTTGGTACCCTCGGGTGCTGCTTGGTCGATATAACTGTGGGAGGGGAGACATACACAGGATTCAGGCTCCTGGTCATGCCCAAACTTTCCTCCCCAATCCTCCTGGGCCTAGATTTCCAGTGCCACCTGCAGAGTGTCACCCTTGCCTTAGGGTGGCCCCAACCTCCACTCACGTTACACAACACACCAACCTACCAGCCTCGGTCAACCTACAGCCTCTCCACACTGGCGCTCTTCCCACATCTTACGCTAGGCTGCAAGCCAATCGCTGCCAGAAGTAGGCAGACAGAGACTTCATCATGGCGGAGGTGCAGCAATTCCTGACGGAAGGTGTCATAGAGCCCAGTAACAGCCCTTGGAGAGCCCAGGTCCTGGTGGTCAAAGGGGGAAATAAGCTGAGGATGGTCATGGATTATAGCCAGACCATTAACCGGTTCACCCAACTGGAAGCCTAGCCCCTGCCAAGGATCGCCGACATGGTCAACGAGATAGCCTGTGATCGTGTTTTCTGCACGATTGACCTGAAGTCAGCGTATCACCAAATCCCCATCCACCTGAAGGACAAGCCCTACACCGCCTTGGAGGCAGATGGGCGCCTGTATCAGTTCTGCCGAGTTCCCTTTGGGGTTACAAACAGGGTCTCCGTCTTCCAGCAAGAGATGGATCGCATGGTAGACCGGCACAAGCTAAAGGCGACATTCCCATATCTGGATAACATCACTATCTGCGGCCATGACCAGCAGGACCATGATGCTAACCCGGAAAACTTCCTCCAGACAGCCGGGGAACTGAACCTCACTTACAACAAGGAGAAGTGTGTGTTTAGCACCACCCGCCTTGCCATCCTGGGGTACATCGTGGTCCATGGGGTTGTCAGCTCAGATCCAGAAAGAATGCGCCCATTAATGGAGCTACCTCTCACCCCCACGTTAAAGGCCCTCCATAGGTGCATTGGCCTATTCTCCTATTACTCGCAGTGGGTCCCTCGCTTCTCAGACAAGGTCCGCCCACTGGCCCAAGCTACACTTTTCCCCTCCCACCCGAGGCACAGGCAGCCTTCATCCACATCAGGCAGGACATCACAGAGGCAATGATGCAGGCAGTGGATGAGGACTCCCCCTTCCAGGTGGAGAGCGATGATTCCAAGGTAGCCCTCACTGCTACCCTCAAGGGGGGGGCGCCCCATTGCTTTTTTCTCCATGACCCTCCACGGCTCCAAGCTAGGGCATTTCACCATTGAAAAGGAGGCCCAGGCGATTGTGGAAGTGGTCCGCCACTGGTGCCACTACCAGGCCGGCAGGAGATTCACCCTCCTCACGGACCAGAGGGCCATGGCATTCATGTTTAACACTACCCACAAGAGCAAGATCAAGAACAACAAGATCCTGCGCTGGAGAGTTGAGCTGGCAACCTACAGCTACGACATCCAGTACTGCCCCGGGAAGTTTAATGACTATCCCGATGCCCTCTCTCGGACCTGCGTGTCTATGCACGATGACAGGCTGCAGGCATTGCATGAGTCCCTCTGCCATCCAGGTGTCACCAGGTTGTACCACTTCATTAAGTCCTGGAACCTGCCATATACCATCAGGGACGTCACAGACATGACCAAGGCCTGCCGGGTCTGTGCGGAGTGTAAACCACGTTTCTTCCACCTGCCCCAGGCCCATGCTGTAGAGGCCACTTGGCCCTTCAAGCATCTCAGCATGGACTTCAAAGGGCCCCTGCCTTCCACGAACCGAAACATCTACTTCCTCATGGTAGTGGACGAGTACTCACGCTTCCCTTTCGCTATCCCTTGCCCAGACACCTCCACGGCCACCATCATCAGGGCCCTGGGGCAGATCTTCACCATGTTTGGCTACCCTGCTTTCATCCACAGCGACCGGGGGTCTAGTTTCATGAGTGATGAGCTGCGCCAGTACCTGACAGTGAGGGGCATCGCGACCAGTCACACAACGAGTTATAACCCGAGAGGCAATGGGCAAGTGGAACGCAAAAACGGGTTGGCCTGGCTCTCAAGTCGAAAGAGTGGGCCGTTGAGTAATGGCAGGATGCTCTGCCCGAGGCACTCCATGCCATTTGGTCGCTGCTATGTATGGCTACCAACGAGTCCCCTCATGAACATCTGTTCTCATTCCCCAGGAAGTCTGCGACTGGAATGTCCCTCCCAGCATGGCTCATGTCCCCGGGAACGGTGCTCCTGCGTAAGCAAGTACGGACACACAAGGCCGAAGCCCTGGTCGAGCAGGTCTTCCTCCTACATGCGATCCACAACTACACCTACATTAGGTTCAGCAATGGCAGGCAGGGACCTGGCACCAGTAGGAGCACCCACAACCCTACAGCATCCTTCAGCCCAGGATGACGCTGACAGGGCTTACATCCCCATCCCCAGGCAGCTATGGGACGCGCAGGACCTCCTTGACCACCAGGGGCCTGCATCAGCCCTGGGGAACGAACCTCCTCCCCCACCCATCCAATACGATTCTCATACATCGACCCTGGCCCCCTCGGCCACCCCACCGCGTGGCACCACACCAGTCACACAGACCCCTGCCGCCAGCCCCCTCACCTTCCCTCCGACCAATGACCAAGAGCCAGTCCTACGATGGTCACAGAGACCCCGGCGGCTACCAGATCGTCTCAACATATTTTATGTTGTATAGTAGCTACGCTTCCTTGTTACTGCACCCCCCCACCCCAACCCAGGACAATTTTAAAGAAGGGGCCTACTGCATGCGGCAATATCTGTACCTGCAGCAGTGTGCCACTGGTCTACTGCAGGGGGAAACCTCTGTAACTGCAGGAATGTAAGGGGACAGGACAACACCTGGCCAGCTGTCAATCAGTCGGCCTGAATAGATCAAGCCCCACCAGGTCGTGTGTCAATCACCCTCCGGGATATAAGCCTGTGCCGGCCTCCCGAAGCCTCACTCAGAGTTACTGCAGTTACAACCAGCCTGGCTCTGTGGAAGTCTTTGTTGATTAAAGCCTGTTGTACAGTCTTTACCTTGTGTGTGTCTGATTCTGGCTAATAGCGCACCACACTCACATGCTTACATTGAAGGGACAGAGGTGGAGAGAGTTAGAACAAATGTTCACTTTAATTTTTAGTAGTCAGTGTACATAAAAATATTGTGCAATCATTTTTTTCTGTGACAAAAGTATGTGTACATTGAATTCAATAAGTATAATTATTAATTGCTACATTATTTTAGGTAACTAACCTTTTGTGCACTCATTAATTTCCTTTGAGTGCTGGTAGCAAAATGTGTGTGTGCGTGCACTTGCCCACAGCTTAGAGGGAACAGAGGTTAGAACCAATACGATCCTGGGAGTCCACATATCAGAAAACCTGTCCTGGAACCAGCACATTGAGGCAATCATAGAAAGGTATACCAATGGCTCCACTTTCTAAGAATTCTGCGGAGATTTGGCAGGTTATTGAATATGTTGTCAAACCTCTACAGGTGCACTGTGGAAACTATGCTGACTGGTTGGATCATGGCCTGATTGGTAAGTCGAGTGTCCAGGAATGCAGAAAGCTGCAGAATGTAGCAAACACAGTCAAGTTGATAGGTGGAGAAGGGAGGGAAGGGTCAGCAGTGATCAAGGG
The DNA here is from genome assembly GCF_036971445.1 of Narcine bancroftii. Taxonomy (NCBI): domain Eukaryota; kingdom Metazoa; phylum Chordata; class Chondrichthyes; order Torpediniformes; family Narcinidae; genus Narcine; species Narcine bancroftii. The sequence goes on from NC_091469.1 coordinate 433,979,199, forward strand.
AAGGAGGGATGGCAAGATGAATAGAGGGGGAAGGGAGGGAGGAGAACTGAAAAGGGGAAGTGAAGGGGGGAGGGGCGGGGGGAAGAGGAGAACAGGTTAGCAGAAATTGGAAAAGTTGATGTTAATGCCATCTGGCTGGAGAGTGCCCAGACCGAAGAGCTTCCATTTTGTGGGTGGTCTTAGTAGGATAGTACATACGGCCATGGACAGACATGTGAGAGTGGGAGTGTGCCACAGAACTGAAATGGTTGGTAACTTGTGCAGACAGAGTGAAGTGACAGAGACCTCCCAGGTACAAAGGTTTTGTGTTTCCTAATTTTAGATTTTATTACTGGATGGTTAATGTACGTAACTTGATCCTTTTGCTACAATTTGACATTCATATTGACCACCCAACATGGGTATAAATGGAACTTAATTTTGTTAAGAATACTTCCCTATTAGCAATTATAGGGTCTTCTTTACCTTCTTTATATAAGCTAACTGATAACCTGATAATTAAACCTAGTTTGAGAAAATAGGCACAATTTAGAAGGTTTTTTTGGATTTCAGAGCTTTTCTCTTGCCAGCCCTATTATATCCAATCATCTTTTTCTACCTTCTTTACAAGACACTGCCTTCAATAACTGGTATAGATTGGGTATTAAATATTCTAAAGATCTTTTTATTGACAATAATTTTGCACCTTTTGATCAATTGGTGTAAAATTAAATTTACCCAAAACTCATTTTTTAGATATTTACAAATTAGACTCTTTGTTTAATCTCATATCCCTAGTTTTCCTAGAATCCCTGAGGTGTCCATTGTTGACACCTTTTTTGATTTACAATCTTCCCATAAACACTTAATATCTCTTATTTATGGTAATTTGGTTGATCTAAAACTAACCCTCCTAGTTAAAATCAAGAACACCTGGGGCAGGATTTGAACCTTTCATTGTGCACAGCATTGTTCACTGCAAATTAGAGCACTTACGTCTAAAGTTAAATTGTCTCATTTCTATTCAGACATAAATCCTCTATATGACAAAATGTAAAGTAGGTGATGCTTCTTTAGTTCATATGTTCTGGACCTGCCCTAGCTGGGAAAAATTTTGGAAAGATGTTTTTCAAATATCATCAGTCATTGTTAAGTTAAAATTGCAACCTTGCCATTTAATTGCTGTTTTCGGATCACTTCAAGATGCTGATGTTTTACTGACTTCAATTCAAAGCCGAATTCTATCTTTTACATCATTGTTAGCCAGCTGTGCAATTTTGATTAAATGGAAAGATAATACTCCACCTCCACATGCACAATGGCTGACATATTGTCTTGTTTAACTCTAGAAAAAAATTAGATATGCTATCAAGGATTCAAATGTTAAGTTCCAAAGACATGGGTCCTATTTATGGACTATTATCATAATCTTGAGATTTAATGTTGTTCTGGAATGTAGGCACTGTGTGGTCCTTCTCCAAACTGGTGTCACATAATTTATACATGTAAATTCTCAACCTTGCTCAGAGGAAGGGGTTTTGAAATTTTTGTTGTGAAATCTTATTTTATTGATAGGATTGTGCTCTAGATTTTCTTATTATGAGAATATTGTATATTTTTTTCTTTTTTATAAATCTTGTATTATTCAATCATTTATATTGTAAAAGATCAATGAAAATATTTTTAAAACAAAAGAAGCTGGGTTGCTGGGGCTGTAATAGTGCTAACCGGCCCACCCCAACTAGTTAAACTACCATTTCATTTTTGGGAAGTTTTAAGTAATATTCCAATGACTCCTGAATGAGCAACAATATCACTGCTCGGGTTAAATAGATGAATTTTTCAAGACTGAATCAAGCATTGCCCTCTCCCATGTGGAAACCTCTACATATTGCTGGAGAAAACTTTTCTGAATATATCTGACAAATTCTTTCTTCTTTGGCTTGGCTTCGTGGACGAAGATTAATGCAGGGGTAATGTCCATGTCAGCTGCAGGCTCGTTTGTGGCTGACAAGTCCAATGCAGGACAGGCAGACGTGGTTGCAGCGATTGCAAGGGAAAATTGGTTGGTTGGGATTGGGTGTTGGGTTTTTCCTCCTTTGTCATTTGCCAGTGAGGTGGGCTCTGCAGTCTTCTTCAAAGGAGGTTGCTGCCCGCCGAACTGTGAGGCGCCAAGATGCACGGTTTGAGGCGATATCAGCCCACTGGCGGTGGTCAATGTGGCAGGCATCAAGAGATATCTTTAGGCAGTCCTTGAACCTCTTCTTTGGTGCACCTCTGTCTCGGTGGCCAGTGGAGAGCTCGCCATATAACACGATCTTGGGAAGGCGATGGTCCTCCATTCTGGAGACGAGACCAACCCAGTGCAGTTGGATCTTCAGCAGCGTGGATTCGATGCTGTCGGCCTCTGCCATCTCGAGTACTTCGATGTTGGTGATGAAGTCGCTCCAATGAATGTTGAGGATGGAGTGGAGACAATGCTGGTGGAAGCGTTCTAGGAGCCATAGATGATACCGGTAGAGGACCCATGATTCGGAGCTGAACAGGAGTGTGGGTATGACAACGGCTCTGTAAACGCTAATCTTTGTGAGGTTTTTCAGTTGGTTGTTTTTCCAGACTCTTTTGTGTAGTCTTCCAAAGGCGCTATTTGCCTTGGCGAGTCTGTTGTCTATCTCGTTGTCGATCCTTGCATCCGATGAAATGGTGCAGCCGAGATAGGTAAACTGGTTGACCGTTTTGAGTTTTGTGTGCTTGATGGAGATGTGGGGGGGCTGGTAGTCATGCTGGGGAGCTGGCTGATGGAGGACCTCAGTTTTCTTCAGGCTGACTTCCAGGCCAAACATTTTGGCAGTTTCTGCAAAACAGGACATCAAGCACTGAAGAGGTGGCTCTGAATGGGCAACTAAAGCGGCATCGTCTACAAAGAGTAGTTCACGGACGAGTTGCTCTTGTGTCTTGATGTGAGCTTGCAGGCGCCTCAGATTGAAGAGACTGCCATCCGTGCGGTACCGGATGTAAACAACATCTTCACTGTTGAGGTCTTTCATGGCTTGTTTCAGTATCATGCTGAAGAAGATTGAAAAGAGGGTTGGTGTGAAAACACAGCCTTGCTTCACGCCATTGTTAATGGAGAAGGGTTCAGAGGACTCATTGCTGTATCTGACCTGACCTTGTTGGTTTTCGTGCAGTTGGATAACCATGTTGAGGAACTTTGGGGGGCATCCAAGGCGCTCTAGTATTTGCCAAAGCCCTTTCCTACTCACAGTGTCGAAGGCTTTGGTGAGGTCAACAAAGGTGATGTAGACTCCTTTGTTTTGTTCTCTGCACTTTTCTTGGAACTGTCTGAGGGCAAAGACCATGTCAGTAGTTCCTCTGTTTGCGCGAAAGCCGCACTGTGATTCTGGGAGAACATTTTCGGTGACACTAGGTATTATTCTATTTAGGAGAATCCTAGCGAAGATTTTGCCTGCAATGGAGAGCAGCGTGATTCCCCTGTAGTTTGAGCAGTCTGATTTCTCGCCTTTGATTTTGTACAGGGTGATGATGGTGGCATCACGAAGGTCCTGAGGCAGCTTTCCTTGGTCTTGTCTTGTCTACATCTACATCTTGTCTAAACCTATCATGCTATAACATTCCCATATATTTTGAAAGTTAAAATCGTTACTGTGTGATAAGCTTATTTGACAATTTGATTTGCAAAAGGTAAGTTGGGACAAACTGATCGCAAAACTAGACTGGTTATGCAGAGGTCATACAATGCCCTCCATAATGTTTGGGACACACTGCTCCACAGTTTTCAAGGCACCATAATGTTTGGGATATTTTACTTCCGAGGTGTTTGTGATTACTCAGGCACGTTGAATTGCTTCATTGGTGCAGTATAAGAGAACTAGGCTTGCTTCTAAGATTTTGATCATGTTTTGATCTGCAGTTGACATTTTTCAACATGAGGACAAGAGCTTTGCCAATAAAAGACAAAGAAGCCCTAATGAAGCTGAAAAAACAAAAAAAAAACAAAAGTAAGGAACGTTGCTCAAACCTTAGGATGACCAAAATCAACAGTTTGGAACATCGTTAAGAAGAAAGAACATACTGGTGAGCTCAGTAATTACAAAGGGACTGGTATTCCAGTGCTGATGACAAGAATTCTCATCAAAATAACGGAAGATCACCAAACGCTTGTCCGACAAGTGGATCGCCTTATAAGAAAAGACTGGACAGGCATGGTTTATGTAAGCTACAGTTGAGAATAGTGGAAAGGAACTTCACTGAAATCTTTACGATCTTGAGGGGTTTTAACAGGTGGGACATAGAGAAGATGTTTCGTCTCTTCTGAAAAATCCAAAACTAGAGTATATGGTTTGAGAATAAAGATGTGGTGTTATGGCTGTATGCACTGGCTGGCCTGCCCTCTGGGTGTCTCCCTGCCTTAGCTCCTCCCTTGATCCTACCCACGTGACCCCAGTCCATAAAGGTCGTCCCCTCTCCTTCCCGCTCATTTTCCTAGCCTGGACCTGGGCCAGCAGTCTCTATCTCAATAAAGCCTATCATTCCTCTCACTCTTCTGTCTGTGTCATTATTGGGGCTACTGAAAGCACCCAACAATTTATTGATCAAGATTTTGGAATTCTCCGGTTATGGAGAAATTGCTGTGCCCTGAACGGCTGGAAGTTGACCACCAAGACCAGGGTGCATCGGTACTCTTTGAGTAGTGGGTGAATTGTTTTAATAATTTCTTCGATGCCGCTGCGGAGGTGGTCGACTCAGATGAAAAGAACCTCAAGATCCTTCAGGCATGAGTCGGCCAGAAGGCCTACTTGACCATCCAAGGCTGCACGATCTATACCAAGGCAATGGCTGAGCTGTGGGTGCTCTATAAACCAAAGGTGAACTTGGTTTACTCCTATTACCTGCTGGCGTCCCGGAAACAACAGCCTGGTGAGTCCACTGAAGAGTTTGTCCAGTCCCTGGTCATATTGGGAAAAGACTGTTTGGGGATCTCACGGTCCTGGGCACAATATCGCTGATCCAGTGCGTGGAAGAGCTGATCAGAGACGCCGGTGTGTTGGGGTTGAGGTCAGACTACATCCGGCAAAGACTCCTTGAGGAGGACCCACTTCCTCTCAAAAAGGCTATCGCACTGGTCAGAACTCTCGATTCGGCCCAGCGCCTAGCAGTGTCAATTGCAGACAGAAGTGGGCCAACTGTGTATGTTCCACCATGAGGGCCATCGGCCTGGGACTCAGCGGCGGGCGTCAGCGACCTGACAGCGGTTGCAATCACAATGACCGCATCGTCGAGTTGCAACTTCTGTGGGCTGGCCACGCACCTGAGGCGCCTCTGCCCCACGTAAGGAGCGACGTGCTCGGGCTGTGGAAAGAGGGACCACTACCAGAGGGTCTGCAGGTCCCCATTGCAACCAGCGAGCCTGAAGAGCTTCCGGCGCTGACTGCCTGCATGGTGAGAGGAGCGCCATATTACCGGCCACCACTCCCAACCTCGGCACCTTGACCTACCGCTCCAGTGACATCAATTCCAACCGCCACAACTCCACTTCCGGCTTGTTCTTTATCTGATGCCGCGTGGTCAACATGGAGGTCACCATCTTAGGCGGGCCTCCCCACCAAAGATGACAATGAAGGAACACCACTCCTCGCTTCAGTGACACTGAATCAAGCTGGTCCTCACCTGATCTCAAACTCAATGATGCAGATTGAGGTGAATGGACATAAAACTAACTGTCTTTTCGATAGCAGCAGTACAGAAAGCTTTGTACACCCCGATGTGGTCCAGAGACTCTCCCTCCCGCTCCGATCCATGACCAGGATGGTTTCAATGGTGGCTAGGGACCAACAGACGAGTATTCAGGGGTATTGTGTAGCATCGCTGATGGAGGGGGGAAGGGGGGGAATGTTATAATGACTTTGTGTTATTAATTATGCCCTGCCTCTGCGCACCGATCCTCCTAGGCCTTGACATTTAGAGTCAGATTAGGAGTGTGACAATGGCGTTAGGAGGCCCCCAACCACCATTGACCGTTCACAGCCTACAGCATTCAGATGACCAACCCCGACCGGATAGCTAGCTCTGGTTGCCATCCTGTATCCCCAGCACCCAATCTCTGGCACCATCCAGCAGTATTGGCACTCGGTCCCCGGCACTGTCCAGCGGACCTGGCACTCGGACACCAGAACCGACCTGTGGTCTCACCTCTTTAAGGGTGCCCCCTCCATTGCTGTTCGTGAACCTCACCCGGATTGCAAACCCATCGCCACCAAAATTCGGCGCTATAGTTCCAAGGATATGCAATTTATCCGAGCTAAGGTTCAGTGACTCCTGGCAGAGGGGATCATAGCCCCTAGCATCAATCCCTGGAGAGCACAGGTCCTCATGGTCAGAGGGGCGGGCAAGCCCCGGATGGTAATTGAATATAGTCAAACCATCAACCGCTTCACCCAGCTGGATGCATACCCACTTTCCCCTATAGCCGACTTGGTCAATAAGGTCGCCAAATGCAGAATTTTTTCGACTATTGACCTCAAGTCGGCTTAACTGGTAACTCCCCCTCCATCTGAGCTATCGAATCTATACCAGATTCGAAGCCGATGGCAAAATCTTTCATTTCCTGCGGGTACCCTTTGGCGTTACTAACGTTTTCGGCTTTCCAGAGAGTAATGGACCGGATGGTGGAAGATCATGGGCTGATAGCAATGTTCCCCTACCTTGACAATGTCACCATCTGCGGCCATGATCAGCAGGACCACAACGCAATCCTCGCCAAGTTCTTGTGTACGGCCAAGTTACTTAACTTTACGTACAACAAGGACAAGTGCATGTCCAACACAGAGCACCTGGCCTTTCTTGGATGCATTGTGGCACATGGTGTCATTGCTCCAAACACTGACCGCATGTGACCACTTCTGGAACTCCCTGTCCCGAACACCCTGAAGGCTCTGGAAAGGTGCCAAGGGCTGTTCTCATGTTACACACAGTGGGTGCCCAACTACGCCGATAAGGCCAATTCGGTCAACCACTTTTCCACTATCGATGGAGGCCCAAGCTCCTTTCAATCAGATTCAAGGAGACATCACTAATGCTACGATGCATGCCGTGGATGAGTCCGTCCCCTTCCAGGTGGAAAGCGATGCCTCTGACTTTGCACACATTAAACCAGGCAGGCAGGCCAGTAGCATTTTTTTCTCGCACCCTTCATGGTCCCGAACTTCAACACTCATCCGTCGAGAAGGAGGTGCAAGCGATAGTTGAGGCAGTGCGCTACTGGTGGCACTACCTAGCCAGTAAATGGTTTACCCTGTTGACTGACCAGAGGGCAGTGGCCTTCATGTTCAGTGCCAAACAACGGGGTAAAATCAAAAATGACAAAATTCTGAGGTGGAGGATTGAGTTATCCACTGAAAACTATGACATCTTATACCGGCTGTGTAAGCTTAATGATCCCCCGGATGCCCTATCCCAAGGGATGTGTGACAGTGCTCATCTCAACCAACTCCAGGTCCTGCACAACAGTCTGAGCCACCCCAGTGTCACGAGGTTGTATCACTTTATCAGGTGAAGGAACCTCCTATACTCCGTCGAGGATGTCCGGTCCACGACCAGATGCTGCCATATCTGCACCGAGTGTAAGCCTCAGTTCTACCGGCCAGAAAAGGCATACCTCATCAAGGCCACTCACCCTTTCGAAAGACTCAGTGTCGATTTCAAGGGCTCCCTCCCGACCCCAAATAGGAACGCCTACTTCTTAATGGTGGTGGACGAATTTTCCAGGTTCCCCTTTGCAATTCCCTGCCTGGGATATGACCTCATCCACGGTCATCAAGGCCCTGAGCAGTATCTTCACTCTGTTCGGGTACCCTGACTACATTCATAGTGACTGGGGGACCTCATTCATGAGTGAGGAACTGAATCAATACTTCCTGACCAGAGGCATAGCCACCAACAGGATCACCAGCTATAACCCCAGAGGTATTGGCCAGGTGGAAAGGGAGAACGGCACCGTTTGGAAGCCAGTGCTCCTGGCCCTCAGGTCCAAATATTTGCCAGTGTCTCGCTGGCAGGACGTTTTACCTGAAGCTCTCCACGCTATCCGGTCGTTACTCTGCACCATTACTCACACCACTCCGCATGAACGCCTCTTTGCTTTCCCTTGGAGGTCAGCGAATGGTTCTTCCATCCCTCCCTGGCTGACAATCCCAGGGCCAGTTCTCCTTCGGAGGCATGTCAGAGGCTATAAGATGGATCCACTGATTGAAGCGGTACACCTCATACATGCCAACCCCCAGTATGCATTTGTGAGGTACCCAGACGGCCACGAGGACACTGTGCCCATACGAGACCTAGCAAGGGCCAGAGACCCCGAGACTGCCTTACCACCACAGACCCGATGGTGCCACATCCAAGCACGGCCCTGGAGTCCGAGCCACCTGCCCTGCAGCCAGAAGTCCAGGCTCCTACCTCTCCTGCAGCTGCGGAGGATCCCCCAGTACTCCAGGAGTCCACCCCCAGCACCTTGCAGCAGACACTCCCCCGTCGGCCCTCTCTCTGGTTCAGTGGCAGTCCAGCAGACAGAGCAGGCCACCTGTATGGCTCATCCTCTAGCCAGTGGGGGAATCTGCCAGTTTGTTTGATAATTGTTAAAAGTTACTGTATTGCTGTTGTATTGCCTCTGAGTTTTGTTGTTACCTGTAGGTTCTTTTTTAAAAAGGGTGGGGTGAATGTGGTGATATGGCTGCATACACTGGCTGGCCCACCCTCTGGGTGTCTTCTTGCCTTATCTCCTTCCTTGATCCTACCCATGTGACCCTGTGCCATAAAGGTAGAGTCCCCTCTCCTTCCTGCTCATTTTCCTTGCTCAGTAAAGCCTATCGTTCCCTTCAGTCTTCTGTCTGCGTCATTATTGGGGCTACTGATAGCATCCAACAAAAGATCATCCATTTCAGACTGAGATGAAACAAAAGTTTTTTCTCTCTTGGGTGGTGTGTGCTTTTGGAACTCTCTGTCAATGGGACGTGGCCTCATGTAATTCCAAATCAAGGCCACCACCAAATTGGAGGAACAACATACTTTGTCTCAGCAGTCTTCAACCAGTTGGCATGAATATCGACCTCCAATTTCTGTTAACCTCCTGAAAAGACTCTCTCTTTCCCTACCTCTCTGCTTCCTTTCCTCTAGCTCCCACCCCTTCCCTTCCTTCTATCAGAGAGATAACCTCCTTAGCTCTCTTCCCCAATGACTTTCCAGCTTCTTTCTTTTCTACCATCCCACCTGCATCCACCTATTACCTCTTACTGGTTAGCCTGTCCTCCGCATCCTTCTCCTTCCTCACACCCCTTCTCTTGTCCTCTGCTCTGTCCCAATCTTTTTATTCAGGTGTCTACCTGTTTTTACACATTCCCAGGGAAGGGCACAGGCCTGAAATATTGACTGCCTTTTAATTCCTATGGATGTATCATAACCTGCTGAGTTTCTGCAGCACTATTTTTTATTGGATTAGATTGGGTAGTTCTTTGTCAAATGGGATGGGCATAATGGGTTAATTGGACTCCTTCTCTCATTGTAGTTCGATGATACTATTTCCATGACTTTAAATCCCATGCCAGAAGCCAGAAGCTACAGGTATTGGCAGCTTTAAGGATAATGACCAGTGATTTAAGTTGCCTGCTACTGATTATTGAAGCCTAGACTGGTAATCTTGAGAAGAGGTCAGGACATCCTCATGGATCCTCAACCACATTTATTAAAGTCTTTTGAGATTTGAAATCATGTGACCCTGCTTTCATTTAAATTGTAAGGCTAAAAAGTAACTCACTTTCAAAATCTTGCTGTGGAAAATGAGAAAATAGTCTCAAAATGTAGCAACCTCCTGATCACATCTTTGGGACATCCCAAAGCAATAAATTCTTTTTTTCAAAATGGAAATGCTGTCATTACATTGACAATGTATATCGTGATAACAGTTAGACCTTGTAACTGCAGCTCATGAAGTTTATAAAAGACAAATCACTCCTCAACAGTTTTGTGCTTGAGTCGTAAGTTGTAAAGTACATTTAATGCAGTAAGCTAAGAAAATAAATTTGTGCCTTGGGCCTATTGAAGGCCCCAGATCTAAAACGTTGTTTAGCCTTTACTTCCTATTAATGATGAAAGACCTGCTGATTTTCTCCAGCACGTTTGTATATTGCAGTTAGATTTCTCATTGCTTTCTTCTTATTTGCTCAGACATAGGAGGAGAAACAGACATTTCAGCCCATCGAGTCTATCCCATCATTTAATCATGAGCTGATCCATTTCCCCCGTCAGCCCCACTGACTGCCCTTCTTCCCATAACTTTTTGATGTCCTGGCTAATCAAAAACCTATCAATCTTTGTCTTAAATATACCCATTGACCTCACCTCCACAATAGAAACATAGAAACATAGAAACATAGAAGATAGGAGCAGGAGTAGGTCATTCGACCCTTCGAGCCTGCTCCGCCATTCAACAAGATCATGGCTGATCTTAAAGTTCAGTACCCCGTCCCCGCCTTCTCTCCGTAACCTTTAATACCCTTATACTGAAGAAATAGATCTAATTCCCTCTTAAATATATTTAATGAACCTGCCTCTACTGCCCTCTGTGGCAATGAATTCCACAGATTCACCACCCTCTGGGTATAGAAATTCCTCCTCATCTCGGTCCTAAATGGTTTGCCTATTATCCTCAAACCATGGCCCCGGGTTCTGGATTTTCCCATCATTGGAAACATCCCATCTGCATCCGTTCTGTCCAGTCCTGCCAGAATTTTATGTCTCAATGAGATCCCCTCTCAATCTTCTAAACTCCAGGGAGTACAATCCCAATTTGCGCAATCTTTCCTCATAAGTCATTCCTGCCATTCCAGGTATCAGCCTGGTGAATCGCCTTTGCACTCCCTCCATTGCAAGAACATCCTTCCTTAGATAAGGTGACCAAAACTGCACACAATACTCCAGGTGTGGTCTCACCAAGGCCCTGTACAGCTGCAGTAAGGTATCCTTGTTCCTATACTCAAACCCTCTTGATATGAAGGCCAACATACCATTTGCCTTTTTAACCGCTTGCTGTACCTGCATGCTCACCTTCAGAGACTGATGTACAAGTACCCCTAGGTCTCTCTCTGCACTTCCCCATCTCTTAATCTATTGCCATTCAAATAGTAATCTGCCCTCTGGTTTGTATTACCAAAGTGGATAACCTCACATTTATCCACATTGTAGTGCATTTGCCATGTATCTGCCCAGTCCCTCAATTTATCCAAATCACACTGGAGCTTCCTGAACCCCTCTTCCGTGCACACAATGGCCTATGGTAGCAAATACCATAGATTCCACAGATTTACCACCCTCAGGCTGAAGAAATTCCAACACATCTCTGTTCTAAACCTGCTTGTCCTAAACTCTCTCATCATGGGAAACATCCTTTCAAGATTCCAAATGATTTAATGAGATCCCCCTCTTTCTCTTAAATTCCAACAAATACAGGCCAAATGCTGTCAAACGCTCCTCATATAATATCCTTTTGATTCCCAGAATCATCCTAGTGAACCTCCTTTGAACCTTCTCCAAGGTCAGCACATCTTTTCTTAAATGAGGAGTGCAAACCTGCACACAATGCTCCAAGTGAGGTCTCACCGGTTCCTTATAATGCCTCAACATCATGCCCCTGCTCTCATATTCTGGTCCTCTTGAAATGAATGCGAGCATTGCATTTTCCTTTTCCACCACCATCTCAACATACACATATAGACCCAACAGGCCAAGGTCGAAATTAATAGGCTTTAACACTATTGAGTCATATCTTGCATGCTAATGACCCGATTTCAAGGCAGTATTGAGGGATCTTGGAGGGGGAGGAGTTACAGTATCAGGGGCTAGGCATCCAGTACAATGACTGCAATACACCCCTTCTTTTGGCAGGATGAAGTGTCAGAGTCAATTCAGAGTCCATTCAGAGACTATTTACAGGTTCAACCTGTCCAGTGGTTTTGTCCAGTGAACTGACCATCGCAGTACTGGCTGTGATGTTCCTGTAGGCTCCTGGGCAGTGTTCTGTGTGACAGGCTGCAATTCAGATGGCTGAACTAAATCAGTTAGAGCTGGTTGTGGGGGGGGTGGGGGGGGGGGGGTGGGGGGGGGGGGTGGTTGTGGGTTGGGGTTGAGCCATTGCAGTTGGTGCCAATGGTGAGGTTGGATCCTCAGCCATGTCTCTGCTAGTCACAGGGAAGAGGAGGGGTGCTGGTCAATCAACTGTAGCCAGTTCAGCAAGTACCTCAGTTGTGGAGGCCCCTTCATAAGCCAGGTCATGGACAGAGACAGTGTCTCTCCACCCATCCTGGTACTGCATGTAGACATACTGGAGGTTTTCATGGAGGAGGTGGACCTTCTCAACCATGAGTTTGCTTTATGGGTCCTGGCGTATCTCCAGAGTAGCACAGGTGTTGGGGTCATCAGCCAGACAGGTAGCATTTTTCCTGGCACCAACATCCTGGGGAAGGAGAATAATTTTTCAGGCGGGGTCGCATTTGTCACCATACAGAGGAAGGAACTGGTGGCATGGAGCATCTCTGGATGAACCTTTTGCCACTGGGAGGTGGACAGTCCTTTTGAGGGCCAGGAGGATTGCCCTCTAAATGGTGCCATTCTCCCTTTCCACCTGGCTATTCCCTCAGGATTAAAGCTGGTGGTCCTGTTTGTGGCTATGTCTTTAGTCAGGAGGTTTTGGTGCAACTCCTTGCTCAGAAATGAGGACCCCAGTCACTGAGAATGTAACTCAGGTATCCAAAGAGTATGAAGAGGTTACACAGGGACTTAATGACAGTGACCGTAGTTATACCTGGGCAGGGGATGGTTTACAGGAACCGTGAGTATTTGTCAACAATCTTGAGGAAATACATGTTCTGGTTCATGGAGGGTCGGGTGGCCTTGGTCAGGTGAGCTTTCTCCTGCTGGTAGAAGTGCTGTTTCCACTCTGCAAAGACCGGGCAGCTGCAGGTCACCACCCCGATTACCTCAACCAAGTACGGGAGGTTGTGGGGTCTCTCAAAATGATAGAGCCTGGTGACCCAATGGTGGCAGAAACTGTTGTGTAAAGTTTGGAGGTGATCTACTTGCGTGTTGGCACAGGTACCCTGGGTCAGGGTATCGGGAGAGTCATTGAATTTCCTGGGCTGGTACAAGATTGTGTAGTTGTAGGAGGACAAATCATTTCTCCACTTCAGGATCCCCTGTTGTTCTTAATTTTTCCCCGTTAAACATAATGTGACTGCATGTTGGTCAGTCATCACTGTTAATGGTTTGACAGCTAGATAATGCCTCCAGAGGTACACAGCTTCCACTATGGCCTGGGCCTCTTTCTCCATGGTTGAGTGCTGAAGTTTGGGACCCTGAAGGGTACGAAAGAAAAATGCCACTGTCCTGCCCACCTGGTTCAGTGTGGCAGCCAAGGCGAAGTTAGACACATAACTCTCCACCTGGAATGGGATGGATTTGTCTATAGCATACATTGCTGCCTTGGCAATGTTGTCTTTGATGTGAGTGAAGGCTGGTTGGGCTTCTGCCAACGGGAGAAAAGTAGTAGTTTTTACCAGGGGGAGGGCTTTTTGTGCATAATTTGTGACACATTGTGCATAGTATGAAAAGAACTCCAGGCACCTTTACAGGCCTTGAGGTTATGGGGGAGTAGAACCTCCAGCAGGGGCCACATACGCTCAGATCCAATGACTCCATTCTCCACCATGCAGCCTAGTGTAGCCAGACATGAAGTGCAGAACATGCATTTCTTCTCGTTGTACATGAGATTTAGGGCTTTTGCTGTCTGGAGGTATTTCTGCAGGTTAGCGTTGAGGACCTGCAGGTCATGTCCATGGATGGTTACATTGTCCAGGTAGGGGAACAAGGCTTTCATTTAGTGATCATCCACCATTTGGACCATCTCCCTTTGGAAGACTGAAACTCCATTCGTGAATCCAAAAGGGACCTTGAAGAAATGGTAGAGGTGGATGTCCACCTCGATCGTCATGTATAGGCTGTCCTCCAGGTGGTTCGGGAGCTGGTGATAGGCCGACTTAAGGTTAATGGTGGAGAAGACCTGGTATTGGGCAATCTCGTTCACCAGCCGACTATGCGGGGACAGGGGTAGGCATCCAAGAGGGTGAAGCGTTTAATGGTCTAACTGTAGTCTGCGACCATCTTCTCTCTGCTCTTTACCACCACCACATGTGTTCTCCAAGTGCTGGTGCTGGGCTCTATGATGCCCTCTCCTAGGAGTTGCTTAACCTCAGCCTTGATAAAGGCTCTGTCCCCTGGACTGTATTGCCTGCTCTTAGTTGCCACTGGCTTACGGTTGGGGGTGAGGTTTTTAAACAGAGGCAGTGGTGGGACCTGGAGGATGGACAAACCGTAGTAGGTGGTGGTCAGGTCGCTGATTGACCGTATTCGGGAAAACGGGCGGGTGTTTAAAAAGTTGGTTATTAGAGACAGTGAAGTGGTGGGGATGGGGGGGTGGTGGAGATGGGTATAGGGCTTTTCATATTTGATCAGAAAACTTTTAAGTTGGCACTGGAAGTCAAGCCCCAGTGTGACCAGTGGAGAGAGTTATGACATCATGAGCAATTTAAAATTCTTGTACTTCAGTTGAATAGGACTTGATAGCCCACGAGACTTTACACTTGATTGGGATCACTGTGAGGAAACAGTGTTGTACAGCACCCGGGTGTATGAAGCTTTCTGTGTTTCCCGTGTCAAACAAGCATTTCATAAGGAAGCCATTTACCTCAATATCCATTGATGTAGGCTGCTCTGATCCAAAAGGATGGATGCCAGCATGAGTTCGTTGTCTGACTTGCTGCCACTGTATTGTGTGTCAGTGGCCTCCAAGATATCCACCCCAAAGATAGCTGCCCCCATGGTTTGCACACAGTTGCCACCAGAAATTATGGCAACCCTGGCTGTCATGCTTGGGCCCCCACTGTGATGTTTTCCGCAACTGGAAGTGGGGCGGCAAGTGATGTGATCCAAGATGATGACAATCGCTGTTCACACGCGATACTACAAGGGAAAGGTCTGGACCTACATCCCGTGCATGGTATCCCTTTCTTCTGCAACTGGAACAGGTCACACTTCTAGCAGGGCAGTTCTTCTGCCGGTAGTTTGTCTGGCTGCAGTAATAGCACTCCTAGCACTTTGGCTGCTCGGCTGCAGTTTGGGACCCCGTGTCCTAAGATGGCAGTGCCCAAACTCCCCACGTGGTGGCCACACTGCCTGTGGAGTAAACTTCTGCATTCTGTGGGCCATCTCTAGTGCCTTTGCGAGATCGGCCATGTCCTGCAGGTCCGATTGCCTTTCTCCTGGAGCCTTTGCCAGATATGATCAGACCTGAGACCAGCCGCACAAGAATCTCTGATCAGCTCCTCTTGGTAAACGGCTGTCGTAATGTCGGTGCAACCACAAGCTCTTCCCAGCACCCGCAAGGCTCGAAGGCTGAAAGACTCGCCGGGTCATAGATCACATTCTTCTGCAGGAGCCCCATAGTGGCTGAGTAAGTCTCAGTCTCTAATCATCTGGAAGATGTGGTGGCCAACCTGTACAAACACCAGGTCTCTCTTTATCAACCTTGCCCCAGATGTCATGTCAACTCATGAAGTTGATCAGTCAGTGCAGCCACTGATCAAATTTTACAGAGGCATCTAGATTCTTGAGGTCAGTGTCCAGCTTCTCTGCTCAAATAGCCTTGTCCATGGCACATAGGAATAGTGATTAAATTGTAGTGCTATCAATTTGACCCGACATTAACAGGCATTAACAGTCGAGATTAACAGGCTTTAATCACTATAAATATCTTACATTATATCTTACATGCTGTTGGCCCAATTCCAAGGCAGTACTGGGTGGGGGAGAGGGGGGGTGCGGTTTGGCAGTGCTGCCTTTATTAGGGATCCTTAAAGGGAGGAGTTACAGTATTGGGGGTGGATCAACCAGTACAATGACTGCAACACAGTGTTTCACCACAGCAAGTTTATTTTCAGACTATCCTGCACAAGGATTGCAAGGTCCCTTTGCATCTAGGTATTTTCAATTTTCTTCCCATTTAAAAAATAGTCTTCCCATTTATTTTTTCTACCGAAGTGCATGACTCTACACTTCCTGACATTATATTTCATTTGCCACTTCTGTGCCCATTCTCCTAATCTGTCTAAGTCCTTCTGCAACCTTCATGTTTCAGATTTCAGATTTATTATAAGATTAGATACATGACATCACATAAAACCCTGAGATTCTTTCTCCTGCAGGTGAGGCTGAATTATCACTTATTGGTAGCGCAAAAAAAAACTTTACACCATGTACACATGTAAACAAATAAAGAGCTATAAATTGATAATGAATGTAAACAAACTGACTGTGCAATACAGAGAATAACAAAAAAAAAATAAAGTGCAAAAGTAAGAGTCCTTAATGAGGCCCTGATTGAATTTGATGTTGAGGAGTCTGAAGGTGGAGGGGTAGCAGCTATTCCTGAACCATAGTGGTGTGAGTCTTGTGGCACCTATACATCTTTCCTGATGGTATCAGCAAGACACAGCACTGTATGGTGAGTGGTGCGGATCATTGATGATTGCTGCTGTTCCCCAACGGGACCATTCCCTGTAGATGTTCTCAAAAGTGCAAAGGGTTTTACCTGTGATGTCCTGGACTGTGCCCACTACCTTTTGCATGGTTTTACATCCCCATAGCAGACCATGATACAGCCAGTTAGTACACTTTCTACCACTCTTCTGTAGAAATTTGCCAGAGTTTCTGATGTCATACTAAACCTCGGCAAATTCAGTAGACACTGATATGCCCACCCATCTGAGCTCCCATTGCCCTGATCGCAAACCCTCGCCCTGGCCACCTGCCCATTTGAGCTCCCAATGCCCCAATTACCCATCCATCTGAGCTCCCAACAGCCTGACCACGGATCCTTAACTCAGTCACTTACCTATCAGAGCTCCTGATGCCCCATACGCACCCAGTCCTGGCCATCCAAGCTCATGAATCTTTGAACAATGTAAGTACTTACAGTCCCCAAAAGTAGAATCTGTGTAAAATTCAAAACCCCCAAACTTGACCCAAAAATTGGTCTCAAAATCTCGACTATTATACAAGTATATATATGGTACTTGCTCCTCTACCATCCTTCATATCATCTGAAAACTTGGCCACAAAGCCATTCAAGTCAAGTCAAGTCAAGTTTATTATCATAAATTACAACCCATCAAAGCAGCTCTCTGGTCCTCAGTGCCAAACATGCAGACATACAACCAGACACAACACTCATACAGACAAACATATGCAGGACAAATATTCATAAATATCATTCCATAATCCAACTCATTAATATAAAACATAAAAAGAAGCAGCCCCAACTCTAACCCATGTGGAACACCACTGGCAGCCACTCAGAATATGATCCTTGTATTCTAACTCTCTGTTTCGTGCCAATCAGTGAATTTTCTACTCACACTGATATGTTTCCTGTTATTCCATGGGATTTTATCATGTTAAGCACCCTCATGGTGAACCTTGTCAAGTGCCTTCTGGCAATCCAAACGTATAGCATCCACTGCATCTCCCTCATCCAACCTGCTTGCCACTTCCTCAAAGAATTACAATAGGTTTGTCAAACAAGATTTTCCCTTAAGGAAATCATGCCAGCTTTGGCCTAACGTGCCAAGTGCCACCAAGTATTCCATAATCTCATCTTTTATAATCGACTCCAATGTCTTCCCAACCACTGATGTCAAGCTAACTAGTCTATAATTTCCTTTCTGCTGCCTTCCTCCCTTCTTGAAAAGTGAGGTGACGGTTATTATTTTCCACTCCTCTGAGACCATGCCAGAATCTATTGATTCCTGAAAGATCTTTACCTCCATAAGATCATTGTGTCCACAATCTCTTTCAGGAACCAAGGGTGAAATCCATCTGGTCCAGGAGTCCTTTCAGCTTACTGAGCTCCTTCTGCCTTGAAATAGCAACTGCACACACTTCCCTTCCCTGATACCCTTCAATATCTGGTATGCTGCTTGTGTCTTCCATGGTGAAGTCTGATGCAAAATACTCATTTAGTTCCTTTGCCATCTCCTTGTCTCCCATTATTATTTCTCCAGTGTAATTACTCTTACCTCTTTTTTATTCTTTATATACTTGAAGAAGCTTTTTGTCTCCTCTTTGATATTATTTGGTAGCCTACTTTCATACTTCATGTTTTCCCTCTTATGAGTTTTTTTTTGGTACCTTCTGCAAGTTCTTAGAGACTTCCCGATCCTTTATCTTCCTGACAGAGACCCTAAATTGAGCCTAGGATTTTCATGGAATAACTTCACTCTTATAATGGTTGAGGTACAGTGAAGTTCATAAAGAATACCTTCAAAGTGATCTCTTTGAGCCAAAGGAAAATCACTGCAGATTGTAATTTTATTCCCTGGAAAAAAGGAGGTGGACGAGTGATCTAATCGAGATTTATAAGATCATGAGGACCATGGATAAAGTGATTGCACACAGTCTATTCCAGGGTAGATTATTCAAAAGCCGGAATATAAAGGTTTAAAGTGAAATTTAAGGGGGATCTGAGAAGCAACATCTGCTCTCAGAGGGTGGTCTGTATCCAGAATGAGCTGCCCGAGGGCAATGTAGAAGCAACTACAATTACAGCATTCAGCAGTCATTTAGACAGACAAATATATGGATAGGAAGGGTTTAGAAGAATATGGAACAAATGCAGTCAAATGGGATCAGCCCAGATTGGCAACATGGTCAAGTTGGGCAGAAGGGCCTGTTCCATCCAGTCTGATTCAATGACTCTACATTTGAAATTTTAAAAAAGCAGAATATTTCTGGATTTGAACATACTGTGCATTTAACATATCTGACCAGGAGGATGTAGGATGAAATAAAATGGAAATCATCATTTTGAAGCTGACATTGGGTTCTGATGGTATGTATACAATTATTAACATTTTAGCTGGGTTTGAATAGATACCAAACATAAAAATTATAACAAAATAATTTAAAAAATAGAAATTAGATGTCTACATTCACCTTTCTTCCTGTACCTAACTGCAGACTATCAGTGTTTCCACTCTCTGGTATCTGGTTCAGATGACCATTTCTTAAGGGTTAGTCCATTGATGGTTTGCAGCACCACTGTGACCAATGTTAGTCTTCTTGACTCACGTCTACAGGAATAACTGGCCATTCAAAAGGCATCAAGTGCCAAGATGCTTAAGGCAATAAAGCAACCATTATAGACCCTGACTTTTTATGTCACATTTAGTTATTTGAAGTGAAGGATCCCAGCTGATATGGGATTCAAACCTGTGTTCCCAAAAAGCATTGTCAGGCCTCAGGAAACCAGCCCCCAAAGAATAAACCTCAGTGCTCTTGTTACCATGCACATCATTTAACTGTTGTAAAATTATTAACTGTACTGCTAGGGGAGCAGAGAAGCTTCTTTAAAAAAAAGAATATTCTCAGTAATGATAAGGAATGGTAGTAAATGGATACGATCAGCTATAATTTCCCCTCACATCCTACAGACATTACCTTTGCACATAATAATTTCCACTTTGATTTCCCCTCAGAGCATCTTAATACCAAGCATTGTTGGTTTCCTTCTTTAAAGTCAAGAAAAATATGAATATCAACTGAAAATAAAATTGAAGATAATATTAAAACCTCAACCACAATAGGGAAAGAGCAATGCTCAGGCAGTTCTCGTAAATGAAAATTTCCGAAACTGTTCCATTTGCAATTAAAAATGCACTGTTGGGAAATTTCAAATATGATAGGTCCACATAATTAAGATTAAACTTCTCCAGAGCAGCCAAAAGTGAAAATGCCCCAGGCTTTTAAAATATATACTCATTATCCAGAGTCTAACCAACATCAAATTCAGATGATCCAAACAATGGATTAAACAATTTCTCAAGGTATGAAATAATATAGTTACTCCACACAAAACCTTCATTTTATGGGTAGAGTTGATATTTTGCAATCAAGTATTTTATAGTATATTTGAAGTATTGTTTTGTATAGTCACGATTTGTTTCCTCAGTCGTGTTTGTACAAAGATCTTGCTGGGCATGTAGACAGGCCTAGCTTTGCCCAGATATTTACACTCAAAATCTCATCTATATTAGCTGCTGGACTACCAGGTTGAATAGATGATTCTTCTGCCCAACAAAAAAAAGATTGAAATAAGGTGTAACTTTTACATATATCCACATGTGCCATGCATTGTGTAATCATAGAATTCCATGTCACAGAAGACGGCCATTCAAAGCAGGTAAAAAATGAATTAGGTGTGGGCCTGTAGCCATTCAGATCATATCTTTTCAGGCTAATCATTCTCACATACTCCAATACATCCAGGTCTCTGAGGACATCCACACTGCTTTAATTGACAGTGGGAGATGCAAAAACTGTCTGGTTGTGTGTGTGTGTGTGTGTGTGTGTGTGTGTGTGTGTGTGTGTGTGTGTGTGTGTGTGTGTGTGTGTGTGTACATAATTCATATGAATGCCACATTTATTCTTCATTAATCTTAATATTCATGCTTCAGACAAACTAAAATCGATCTGCAATCTCTGAACTTATTAAGATATCAAATCTCCTAAATTACCAGGACTTTCAAGCAGCAGCTGGCCAATCTGAACATAATGGAGAAAGTTTATGGTTAACCTGGGGTACCATATATTATACAAGGTGAATGACTGTAAAATATCAATAATATCTTGGTATAATCTTTTTAAAAAATATTTTATTTAAAAGTTTTTCCATACATGTAATTAACAGATCATTATACAATACATGGCTTGTTTCAGCATCATGCTGAAGAAGATTGAAAAGAGGGTTGGTGCGAGAACGCAGCCTTGCTTCACGCCATTATTAATGGAGAAGGGTTCAGAGAGCTCATTGCTGTATCTGACCCGACCTTGTTGGTTTTTGTGCAGTTGGATAACCATGTCAACAATGAAGACGCTGTTTACATCCGGTACTGCACGGATGGCAGTCTCTTCAATCTGAGGCGCCTGCAAGCTCACACCAAGACACAAGAGCAACTTGTCCATGAACTACTCTTTGCAGACGATGCCGCTTTAGTTGCCCATTCAGAGCCAGCTCTTCAGCGCATGACATCCTGTTTTGTGGAAACTGCCAAAATGTTTGGCCTGGAAGTCAGCCTGAAGAAAACTGAGGTCCTCCATCAGCCAGCTCCCCACCATGACTACCAGCTCCCCCACATCTCCATCGTGCACACAAAACTCAAAATGGTCAACCAGTTTACCTATCTCGGCTGCACTATTTCATCGGATGCAAGGATCGACAACGATATAGACAACAGACTCGCCAAGGCAAATAGCGCCTTTGGAAGACTACAAAAAAAGAGTCTGGAAAAACAACCAACTGAAAAACCTCACAAAGATTAGCGTATACAGAGCCGTTGTCATACCCACACTCCTGTTTGGCTCTGAATCATGGGTCCTCTACCGGCATCACCTACAGCTCCTAGAACGCTTCCATCAGCATTGTCTCCGCTCCATCCTCAACATTCACTGGAGCGACTTCATCTCCAACATTGAAGTATTCGAGATGGCAGAGGCCGACAGCATCGAATCCATGCTGCTGAAGATCCAACTGCGCTGGGTAGATCACGTCTCCAGAATGGAGGACCATCGCCTTCCCAAGATCGTGTTATATGGTGAGCTCTCCACTGGCCACCGAGACAGTGGTGCACCAAAGAAGAGGTTCAAGGACTGCCTAAAGAAATCTCTTGGTGCCTGCCACATTGACCACCGCCAGTGGGCTGATATCGCCTCAAACTGTGCACCTTGACGCCTCACAGTTCGGCGGGCAGCAACCTCCTTTGAAGAAGACCTCAGTGCCCACCTCACTGACAAAAGACAAAGGAGGAAAAACCCAACACCCAACCCCAACCAACCAATTTTCCCTTGCAACCGCTGCAACCGTGTCTGCCTGTCCCACATCGGACATGTCAGCCATAAACGAGCCTGCAGCTGACATGGACATTACCCCTCCATAAATCTTCGTCCGCGAAGCCAAGCCAAAGATACAATACAATAAAAGTTTAAGTTGAAGAAAATATCATTCATTACATGATGGTTATAACCCCTCCCCTTTCCTCCCTCACCCAACCTCGACCACCAAAAGAATTGTCTATATAAAAATATATAAAGTAGGAAAGATTGTAAGATGGTACAGTATCTTGTTACATTTTCAATAGAGAATCACATGGTCTGCTTGGGTTATTGTGGATGATTTTCTGTGTCTTTGACCTATACAGTAATGTCGATTTCATTAATGTGCTACAAAAGGAAAATGTATTTTTCCTATATTTTATTATGTTTTCCTTTATTCCACCAAGTTTCCATAAAAACAAATGAGCACTCAGCCATGCTGGGAGATTGGGTCAGCTTTGTGGAATTGCTTTGCTGCACCATAAAGGCATAAGTAATCCTGAGCGACATGCAAACTGTTTCTGGACATTGATTTACTCTGTGTACTGTTATTTTCAAAGCATACTATTCAACAGAGTTGTGATCATAATTAAGAATAGCATTTTGTTTATCACTTTTATGCTATAGAGAAGCTGTTATTTTAATGCATGATTGAGATTGAGCTTTAGATGTAGTTTTAGCCATTCCATCATCCTTTGAAGACCAATTATAATACACATCAGGAAACGGAACGTGCAGTTTTATCGAGTTATTGACTGTATCAACCTATTAAGCATGGACTGTTATCTTAATCCCAAGGTGGCCTGAACACAAAGTAATCAGAAAACTAAGTACCACTACCATATTAGAGGTACTGAATGCATTCATCATGAAGAAGCAAAGCATGTTTCTTTTTTATTCAGGAGCTTAATTTATCCAGAATGATCTAGACCCTTTCAGTCCTCAGTTTGCATAGTTGTTGTTGCATCATCTTCTGAAAGCAGCCTTTTCTCTGATTCATGACAGAGGATTCAAGTCATTGGGGCGGAATGGAGGGATGGGCCACTCTTTTGGAGCTAACTTCATCACGGTGCTGCTGATGAATGAAGAGCATAGAGAGTCTTGTAACTTCAGCACTCCACCTCCACAATGGTGGTATAGCAGGTAACTGAGAAGCTATCTCAGTAAGTAAGCAATGGTCCTGAGATGTGGTGGGACAGGGCAACAAAATGAGCTCAGAGGGTAGGAAGCCAAGGATGGAAATTATTCTCATTATTCTTGAGGTAAAAGTAGAATCACTCATCCTTCTGCCCCAATAAAACTTAGATGAAATGCTTCACAGACGAATCAAAAGTGTATATTAAATGACATACTACAGTAGAGCTTAGATTACTCATGGGGAATCATTAAGAAAGCCAAGAGCTGAAAGTGCAGCAGATATTTTATTATTGTGATATACAGTACTCCATAGTTGAAACATGTAGCGCACTCCATACCATTCTAAATAAAATAGCTCTATCATATTTTAACATGATTATTGTACCAGTAAAAATAGAATTTGATTTTTTTCTTGGTGGAGGTGCATTGAATTGATCAGAAACTGTTCTGTTGGATTGTACACTCTGCAGACTACTGCATTACCTTGCAACACTACAGAAGGATAATACTGCATGCATAAGAAAAAGATGACAGCAGGTAAAATAAAACATAAATTTTAATTTTAAATTCATACACAATATAATCAAAGTAATGTAAATGTAAATATTAATCCACAAATACAAAATACTAAAAGTAATGTAATCCTGAATGTGCAATACACTGATTCAAGTGGATCTATAGGTCCTGTCAGTGGCACCAGATGCTCAAGGAACAATTCATAAGGGATTAATTATATCCTAGAAGTGTAAAGCTGCCTATTGTATTTTTACTTGGAACACCCAAGTGCTTTGCCTTCATGATTCCTTCAATTGATCAATCTGTTACCGGCATAGACTTCGGCAAATTCCATAAATTAACTGCATGATTGTAGTTGAAATTATAATCTATTGGAACATTACATTTCCAATTTAAATGTGACCCCACGTGTTGAAAGTAAGTTCAGGGGTGAACACAAGACCATAGCTATTTCCCTTATTACAACCAGAGCTCTATGTTGCTGAGTATCATTTTAAATCATCCTGATGTTTTCTTTTGTCATTCAATTTTGTAAGTAAAGCAGTTCTGGACAATATTCACACACGTAAAAGGGATGGGAGTCCTTCATACCATATTGACCTGAACCGCTAAATGGTCTGTGCCAATGCTATAAGGTGCTGCCATTTTTATAATCCTTTGTGTCCAGTTAGCATATCTAACAGTGCACAAGTAATAGTAGTAAATGGTAGGGAATAGGAGCATTGTAGAACAGGAAGACACAGAAGAGCAAATAGTTCGCTGAAAGTAGCAAGGCAGGTTGACAAGGTGGTGAAGAGGGTATATGGCATGCTTGCCTTTATCTGACTTGCAATGTGTAGAAGAGTTAGGATGTCATGTTACAGCTCTGTACACAACATTGCAAAGGCCACATTTGGAATATCGTGTTCAGTTCTGTTCATCTCATTACAGGAAGGATGTCATTAAACTAGAAAGAATGCTAAACACTCTCAATAGGATGTTTCTGGGTCTGGATAGCTTTGAGTAATAATGAGAAGCTGGATAGATTAGAGCTTTTTTGCCTGGAACATAAGAAGCTGAGAGGTGACCTTTAGAAATATGCAAAAAATCAAAGGTATAGATCAGGTGAATGGTGAATGGATTAGTAAGTTTGTAGTTAATACAAAGCTTGGTGGTGTTGTGGACAAGGCAGAGGGATATTGAAGAATACAACAGCATATGGATCAGTTACAGATATGGGCATAGAAATGGCAGATGACGTTTAAACCAAACAGGAATAAGGTGTCACACTTTGGGAAGTCAAATGCATGGGGAATTTGTACTATTAATTACTGGGCTCTTCAAAGGTATTGATGTGCAGAGGAATATGGGTCCATCGTTTATTAAAGTGGTATGAGCTGTGGGGAGAAATTAAACAAATTTGGGTTGTTTTCTCTGGTGAGTCTGAAAGAAAACCTGATATAGGTGTATACAATTATGGGAGGCATTGATAGGGTAGACAGAATATTCTTCCAATGTAAAAATGTCAATCTGTGTGCCATATTCATGGAACTATGTACCTGCACCCTGAGTATCCCTTTTCTATAATGCTCTAATACGGAAAGGAATTATGCACAGTGAATGATAGGCATCTGGGGAGTATTGTAGTGCAGAGGGATCTCAGAGTACAGGTACATAATGATTTGAATGTGGCATACAGGTAGATAAGATGGTCAAAAAAGCTTTTAGCACATTAGCTTTCATCAATCAAAGTTCTGAGTATAGAAGCTGGGAGGTCCTGGGTAGTGATACAAGATGTTGGTGAGGCCCCATTTGGAGTATTGTATACAGTTTTGGTACTGTGTTTTAGGAAAGACATTGTCAAGCTGGAGAGAGTGCAAAGATTAACGAAAATGTTGCCAAGACTCAAGGGCCTGAGCTATAGGGAAAGGTTGACCAGGCTAGGGGTTCATTCCTTGGAGACAGGAGAATGAGGGGTGATCTCATATATCATAAGTGGAATAGATTGGGTGAATAGAGAGCTTTTTGCCCAGTGTAATGGAATCAGTAACCAAAGGACATAGGTTTAAAGCAAGGTGGTGGGGGGGGGGGGAGGGGGGTGGCGTGGGGGTGGGGGGAGAGAAGGTTTAAGGACAAGGAAAAGAAATTTAACAGGAACCTAAGAGGTAAACTTTTTTACAAAGAGGATAGAGGGTATATGGAATGGGCTGATAGAGGAGGTGGTTGATGCAGTACCTATTGCAATGTTTAGGAAAAATATTGGACAGATATATGAATAGGATAGGCTTAGAAGGATATGGACCAAATGCAGGCAGGTGGGAATAGTGTGGGTGGGACATGTGGGCAAGTTGGGCCAAGGGCCTGTTTTTTCATGCTGTATGACTAAAGGACAGCAGCACACAATTTGGTGATGTGTTTTTTGGTTGATTTTGATAAAGGAAGAAAGATAATTTCTTCAAAATAGTACATATGCCTGAGAGAGCAGATGGGATCCAAGTGATCTAATGCAGAGGGGAGGGCCAGCAAGATAGCATGATCTTGGTAGAATTTAGAAGTGATAAGTGGGTACAATTGTAACATTTAAGAGGCATGAAGATAGGTATCAATAAGAAAGATTTTGAAGGATGTGAGCTGAATGCAGGCAAATAGCCTGAGTAGACAATTTGTTTGGCAAGAAGAACTTGGGCTGACTCCATAAGCTTCTTGAGTGGTAATTAGCTGGTGTTTCCTACATTACAACAATGACTGCACTTAAGAAACACAGATTTTCATGAATAGTTCATTAAAACAGCTTGAAATGGAGACCGATGCTATTAAAATGCATCTTTCTCTCTTTCTTCCTTTAAGCATTGGTCTACCTCGGCAGTGCACTGTTTAGAGGTCACGATTTCTTCTGAGGATTTGTGATCTAGTATTGCCAGATAGGAGTATTGAAGGAAGAGTTTCAGCGACAGAGGTACAGTGCTGGGGAAACCTCAATCCTTACTGTTCCTCCTCAGGTACAAAGTATTGTCTACCTGTGTGAATGAGAGAGATGTGAATGAGGGCAAACAGCCTGACCACAGGGGTTTAACTATCTTAGCAGAAATCGTGTGGAAGGTTAATTTTTTGGATAAAGTTAAAGATAGAATTAGAGCAGAGGGAATGGATGCTGCCAAAAAGTGCAAATTGCCGAAGGATTTGGAAAATTTCAGAATTCATTTAAGGAGGAAGATGACAATGAAAAAGAAATATAGAGTCAGCTTGTCAAAATTTCTGCAGAAAGATAGGAAAATACAGGAATGATGTTATCCTTCTGGAGCCTGGCCTGTAGGAAAATGAATCTCAGGGCTGTATGTGATATCATGTACGTACATGCAGTCTCCAGGTTACAAATGAGTTCCATCACCTGGGTCTGACCATAAGCTGAATTTGTATGTAAGGTGGAACAGGTGCTTACGCTTTTTATTTCATGTACGAGAGGCAACTTTATGCACATTTATGCGCATGCGCAAATTGGGGAACAGCCCATTCGTAAGTACAAGTCATTCATAACCCGGACGTTTGTAACCCAGGGACTGCCTGTACCATGATAATAAATCTGAAAATCTGAACTTTTTGAGAAAATGAGAGTTTGGTTATTCAAAACTGAGATGAGAAGAAACTTTTTCATCTAGAAAATCTATGGAAAGTTCTACCCAAGGTGGTATGGAGGATTAGTAGCCAGGTATAATCAAGACATGGATGCCTCACAGTTCCAAGACCCAGTTTCGATCCTGTCTTCCGGTTTGCATACTCTCTCCATGAATGCATGAGTTTTCTTTCTGTTCTTTTCTTTCCACCTACCTGTTAAGACATGCAGATTGATGTTAATTGGCTGCAGTGACATATCCCTTTGTATAGGCATCTGTCAAAAGAAACAAAGAGAGATTAAGTTAAACAAGAAAGTTTGTAGATGTTGGGATCAAGTGTAATATACAAACATGCTGGAGGAGGAACTGAGGAAGGGTTGTTCTGAGTTGCAGGTGGGAACTTTGGAGCTCCTCCAAAATAGGGCTTCCCCCCATTGTGCTCTTTCCAGGGCAAATACACCGCGGAGGCGAGCACGGTCATACAACGCATACCAATGCCATTTGTGAGTAAATCAGGGAGCATTGTCACTTACCTTCATCTCAGCCTTGAGAACTTGACTGGGTGCCCCCACTCCATATGTTCAAGTCCTTCTAATAATCTAATGGCTTCCCAGACAGTCTTCCCAGTTGCCTGTCCCATGAGGGCATGGCCACTGATTTCAGGTTGGGGCACACTGTGGTGATTACATAGCCAGCAAGGGCATCAGTCACCCTTGTGTTCTCAGGGAAATGGCGGTCACGGGCTCCCCCAAATATGCCAGTAATTAAAGCCCATTCCCTGATGTTCCTTTTAAAAATATTTTATTTAAGTTTTCACAGACTTACAAAATCCAATAAACAACGCTATTCATGTACATATGCATACCCAAAGTCTGTTTTTGTCCCAACCCCCCACTACCCACTCAGCAAATACATTCCAAAAATTTATCTTGATCCCACACATCATAGGGCCACGGCCCCTGTCAAGATCTGTAATGAAAAGAAATCACAGCGGCAACGCCATTCAAAGAAAACACTACAAAGAAAAGAAAGAAACTCAAAAGAAAAAGAAAACTAAGGACCAGAAAAGAGCAGGTGTGTCGTCTCCGCCAAGTCCCATTTCCATAATCACACCTCTGGCCATACTGGGATAATTTAACCTTCTCCCTATTTAAAAGGGGGAACTCAATCTATCTGAGCACCAATGTACTACAAATAAGGTTGCCATACACTAACGAATGTGGCATGTTTCCTCTATCAATTCTATGTGATTTTCTCCAGGGGAATGCAACTCTGCATTTCCATATTCCGACGTGTGGTATTCAGCTGGCAGTCGGACTTCCACGAAACCACTATACACTTCCTGGTTACTGCCAAAGCAACCTTCACAAACAAAATTGGAATTTAATCAATCTAAACTGCACTTCTCCAATATCCCCCCAGAGGAACAGCTCTGGTTCTTGTGGAAAATCCACTTTTGTAATTTTCTTTTAGAATATCCCTTAGGTCTTCCCAACAAAGATCTCGCCTTTGAGCACAGTCAGGTAGAGTGGACGAAAGTTCCCACCTCCACACCACATCTAAAACACATTTCTGAAATCTCACATTCTTTGGTGACTCTTGTCCCCTTGCTAATTATGTTCCACTGCGGCTGGAGGTAAACATCCCATTCTAACATGGTGGGGTATCAGGCTTGCACTGCAGTCACCACCCAATCCCACAGGGAGGTCTGTCTTAGATCCCTTCAGGCAGCACCCACAGGGCATTATTAATTATCTGCTGGTCCAATAAGCTACACAAGGTGCTTGTTTCCTGATGGGAGAGGTTCACATTGGGGTCCCCCTCTTCTCAGAGCCTGAGCAGCCACGTGACCAGGTGTTCGTTTGGGCACTGGCGATATCTGACTCCCAGTATGGTTAGTTCTTTCACTGTGGTTTCTCGGTGGCCAAAAGTATGTCCACTCGAGGTCCCCCAATTCTCTGATGCTTCCCCGTTCTGTAGGGTTAGTAGGATGCCTTCATGACGGGTCTGCAACTGGTCACTGGTCTAGGCTGCAGACATTTGGGTGCGAAGGGGGAGGAGGCCTGAGGCAGGTTTCATCCTCCTCACTCTCATCCCTGCCCATCCACATGTACCCCTCCCTGGCCATGTTTGAGCCCGTCCCCTCATTTGTCAATGGCCTGGATCTTAACTGGGTCTACCTGCCAGCTGGACCGGCAAGCTGCGAGGAGCTGCTGCATTTTAAGCAGCCTGCAGGCTACCTCTGTCCCTTTCACCTTGGGATTGGTGGCTCGGGCTTGGTTAGCCTGTGCTTCCTCCTGAAGTGTTGGAGCACCTTCATCTCCCTATTTTTCTGGGCACTCTCCTAATATTTCCTTTCTATGATATTACATTGGTTTCTCAGGAGAGAAGCTGGCAGCCAAAAGGCGCCCCTCTGATTCCCCTTATTTTATGGGAACCTGACTTGTTGAGGTTCAGGTGCTCGGACCAGGCTACTGGTTTGATGTACCAAGCTCCCAAATCCTGCACTATCATCGGTCCATCTGGCTATATAATCTTCACAGCCTGCACTAGCTCTCATGCCCTGTTTCCAAAACATAGTCCCTGCAGCTGTGTTCAGTCAAAATTCTAAGGACCCTGCTTGCAGAACCAATTGTTGTGTATGTGAAACTGGTTTGATGGAACCCAAGGGCAACTAACCTGAACACAGCAGATTGAACAGTAGTTTTTATTTACACGTGTAGGGGCATCATAATAGGGGTAAAAGACACGCACATACACATAATCACCGGATTAAACAATACACTCGTAACCACTCATGGGTAGAAGGCTTTACAATCAAGTTACAACATGCCATACCCACCACCCCTTGATATCCCTGGCAGGCACAGCTCTCTCTAACTAAACTAGGGACACTAGGCACACAATACCACAGCTCCCAACCTGTGCACACTTTACCAACGATCCTCCAGCATTGTCCATGGTTCACAACCTGGAGTGAAGCTCAGATTCGTTCCATAAGAGAAAGAGAGTGATGGCTCTCATGTGGTGGGCTTTATAACGCCATCAGCTGGAGAGTCCGACCCAGGTATCGATGAGGCAATTAAAGGGGCCAATGACCAGGTGTGCAGTATCCTGTGGGCAAGGTTTGAACTTGAATGGCAGGTGAGGTGACTTCCAATCAGGTTCGAGATGGAGAGGTCACATGCACCTCCACATTCCCACCAGATTTCCAGGTGGAGGGTCACATGACCTCCATAATCCATATCCTAGAAGGCCAGTGTTGCTTTTTTTTAACTATTCATAAACAGTTTCTTACATCATTATTAACGCAGTGAAAAAGACAGAATTTATTGATAACCTAGTATCCTTTTAGAAAACAACAACAAAGAATTATTTCCTTATTTAAGGAATTATGACTGACATTTTTCCATACTTGATTGCATAATCTGCTTGAAATTGAATAAAAATTCGATAAGAACCTGGGTTTTTAAACCAAGTGACAGCACATCAACAATTTTAAATATTCATTACTTTACAATGGAAGAGTATTTTAGTTATTGAAAAGAAACGACGTACCAGTTTCTTGGGAATAATATGAGAGATGAGATAGTACAATCGTTCTGGGAGATAATTCGAGCAAAGTCCAACTTTACCAATATAAAATTGACAATGTAAACAATATTCATCACACCAGGAAAACCAAAATCTTTACATATAGATTTTATGATAGTCAATGCAATGATATTGGATGAGCATTCCTTTAGATCATTAAACATTTCCTGAGCTGTATAGTCAGTCCTTTATACTCCACCATCACTGATGAGATAATCCTGCTGAATCCTGACCAGTTTTTCCACGGACTCAGCGCTATTTTGAAGACTATAGCTACAGTTGTCATATTGCTCTCTCTTCTGTGTCTCATGTACTCCCTCCATGCTTTCTCACAGAACGTGGTCTCTTGACATTTCTTCATTCTCCTTAATTGCTCCCTCATTCCTCCCTTTCTCCTCATATTGTCAACAACTTCATCATCCCTCATACTCTTTTATATTAGTTGGACATTAAAGAAAAGTCTTCACGATTCAAAATTTCAATTTTCAAAATGATAAGAGATGTTAATGGTTTTGACAGTTACTTGTGTGCATGTGGTACAGCAAGATTTGGCAAGCAAGAATTCATGGTGATGAATCTGATGTCTAAATTACAGTATAACACGGCCTTCATTGCAAAAGTGGCATTTGTAATTGCATCAGGTGTAAAAGTTAAGTTTTAGTCTCAGCAAAGTTAATTGGCAAAATATGAATTTAACTTACCATGAATTTAAACTAAGGCAGTGGCATACCAAGCTGTACCAACCTGGGTACAATCCCGATTTCCCAAGTTGTCTGCGATGAGCTTGTGTGTTCTCTGTAACCAAATGGGTTGCCTCACCACCTTTCCCCTCCCCCACCTCCACTCCCCAGTCTTCGGTGCTCCAGTTTCCTCCAAAATCCCAAAGAAGTGCTATTTGTCAGGATAACTGACCACAGTAAGTTACCTCTAATGTGGGGGCGGGTGGCAAAAGAGTCATGGGTAATTAATGGGCATAAGCAAGAAGATAGATCACAGGGGAAATTAGTGGGGAAATGGGACTGACAGATTTGGTGAAAACTCAGGTAAACTCAATGGGCACAACAGTCCCCTCTGTGCTTGTAGCACGATCAATGGCCACCCGCAGACATGAAGCAAAGAGTCAAAGGCTTTATTAATCAGAAAACCTTGGCATGCCTCTACATGCTGCAAGGCAAGTATGAGGTAGGAGACTGTGGCTCTCAGTCTTTATTAGGGATCTTATGGGGGAGGAGCTACGGGTACGGAAGACGGGCCACCCTGCCCAGTTGTTAGGTCTGCTTTGTTCATGAATGAGTGAGACAAACACCAGACTGAGTCGAAATCAGGGTTCTTTGTTCTTTATTACCGGATTGTAACACTTGCGACTAACAATGTTAGTCGGAGAATGCATTCTGCCGTTATCAGCAAAATGGTGATTTTTTATACCCTTGGATACATGCTTAGAACATCATCATATCATTACTTGTCCAATGACTAAAACTGTTGCTATCCTTTCCCTGCTAGCTTCCTGCCTCTCAATCCATCAATGTCTCTCTTATCTTGTAAGTACAAGGATGCATTCACATCTTGTTACAGCCCTGTACAGGGTAACTCCTTACACATTCCCATCTCATGATGTTTTACCTAACAGGAGTACAAGGACACCTCCCCTTCTTGTTACAGCCCTGCACAGGGTAACTCCTTACACATTCCCATCTCATGATGTTTTACCTTACACAGTCCAGCAAGGACATGCCTGCATGTGATGAATATTGTTTACATTGTCGTTCCACCACATTCACCTCTTTTTGTTTTGAATGAAGTCCAGTGGGGCGATGATCTGGAAGGTAATCCTTTTGGCCCTCAAATCTGGTGCTTCTCCCAACTCTTCACCACCACCACTTGTGCCCTCCAGGGGCTGTTACTGGATTCTATTGTCCCTCCCCCACTTCTGTTTATATGAATTCCTTGTCCCCAGACCTGTATCACCTGCTCTTAGTGGCAACAGGTTTGCAGCCCGGAGTGAGGATCTGGAACAGAGGAGGTGGAGAGCCCTGGAAGGTGGCCAAACTGCAGATCGGGTGCCCTGTACGGCGTTCCAGTGTGTGATTGGGCACATTCGAGACGGGCAGGCCTTCCAAGAACTTGTTATTACTGATCATGAGTGGGGGGTGGGGTCCATAAGGTGGCACTGAAAATCCAGCCCCAGTATGATGGGGGCACAGAGGTGGGACATCAGCAGCAGTTTGAAGTTTTATATTTCCTGCCCCTCATGGTTAGGGTGAGGGTGCAACACCTGTGGATTTCTATGGAGAGGGATTTGGAGGCTAGCACTACTTTGCACTTCACCAGGGACACAGTCAGAGAATAACATTAGTCCATATCCGGGTGTATGAAACTCTCTGTGATTCCTGTGTCAAACAGGCAGCTCATGGTGTGGCCATTTACCTCAATGTCCATCATCGATCGTCCCAGCTGGTGTGGCCTTCTCTGGTCCAGCACGATGGAGGCCAACATCAGCTCACAGTCTGAGTTGTTGCTTCTATATCATTGGGATGGCTGCTGCCAAGATTGCCACCTGGGTGATCGTGAAGCTGGCTACCCTCATGGATTGCACATGGTGGAAGCCGGATGTGACATCATCCTGTGTCGTTGTGCTTCTGTTCTGGATGTTCTGTTCTCAGCTACTGGAAATAACTCCGGAGGTGGATCGGTCCAAGATAGTGACACGGGCTGCGATCCGCATACGGCACTGTTTCATGCAGCAAATCTTTGCATAGTGCAGCTTCCTCCGCTAGTTTGACCACGTCACGCTATGGGCTGGACAGTACTTTCACGGGTGTTTGCTTTGACTGTAGTAGTTGAACCTTGCATGCTCAGCAGTGGCAGTGAATGTCAGGGACCCTGAGTCCCAAGATGGCATCACCTGTTCTCCCCACCTGGCAGCCATGTGCCCTGCTGAGTAGGCCTTTGCATTCTTTTGGGCTGTCTCCGGTGACTGGGCTATCTGCACCACTTCCTAAAGGATCTGGTCACCTTTCTCCAGGAGTCACTCCCGTATGTGATGGGTGGGGAGGTCCACAACTAGCCTGTTGCAGATGAACTCCTCCTAGTAGATTGCAGCAATCACATCCCGGCACCCACAGGCTCACCCCAGCTCCCGCATGGCCCTTACAAAATCATCGACGAACTCATCTGGGCCCTGGCATCTGATGCCCAGTTGGTAGCAAGCATACATAGAGTTCATCGGGGTTCCATATTGCTGTCGCAGTAGGGCCATTGCCTCTTTGTACCCATTATAGTCACAGATTATTTGGTACGCTTGCTGACTCACCTCTGTGAAGAGCAGATCATATCCATCGCCATCTGCTGTGATCTCGTGGCTCCACATGTAGGCCTTCAAGCAATGTAGTCACATATCGAACCTGACAGAGACCTCTGGTTCCTTTGGATCAGTTTCCAGCTTCTCCAGTCTAATCGACTTGTCCATGGCAAATAAAATTCTGATTTATAAATTGTGGCATGATCAAAGCAAGAATCAAAGGCTTTATTAATCAGAAAACCTTGGCATGCCTGACTTGCTGCTGGCCCACATCCAAGGCAGGTATGAGGGAGGAGACTAGGGCTCTCGGCCTTTTTATTAAGGGATCCTACGGGGGGGGGGGGGTGGGGGGAGGTGACAGGTACAGAAGGTGGGCCAGCCTGCCCAGCCCTGCGAGGTCATGCCTGCAATACTGTGTTCCATCAGAGTGCTGCAAGGAGTTAATAACAAAATATTATTACAAAATTATTTGACTCCTCCTGTGATGGATACACCAGTAATTATTTTTTTTCTAATTTAGAGATGCAGCTCGGTAACAGGCCCTTCCAGCCCTTGAGCCCATGCCACCCAAATTCACCAATTAACATTCAATCCCGTTCATTTTTTGAAATTGGGAAAGGGATGTTGTGACATGAGAGAGGTGAATGGAGATTAACCACTTTGCAAAATTGACAGGACGGCAGAACCAACCAAGTCAGACAGCAAGTTTTAGAATTTTTAAGATAAACTGCCCAACTGATCCTTGCCTGAAGTTGTTGTGGCATTTGCACAAAAATAACAGCAAGAGCTATTTATTAGTTTCACCAGTGCTTTGAGAGCAAAATCTACCCCAATAAATATGATAGATCAGCAAAACCTGAAAGTGGATGCTATTTTTATGACAGCTCTTTCCCATAACTGTGAATGTTCGGGGTCAAGGGATTATAAAGATATGTCTGCACAGTGTCACATTTATTTTTAGAACTTCAATGATATTGGCACTTAGCTGAGTGAAAGATGACCTCTTTCTGACAAGAGTTATAAACTAACAATCATTTACCTCAGGATTTCATAATGGAAATGATCTGGATTTTGTAAAAATATATCGGGAGGGTGACTTTGGGTGATGACTAAAATCCAGTAGCCAAAGGTGCGTGCAATTCAGTGTAACGCGAGCATCATGCCGGCTGCATGCTGCGTTTTAATTATGATTCTAACTTCCAGCCAGCACAGATTGTGGCGTTCCTTGGGCAAATGCTTCAGCAAGGGAATTACATGGTGAATATTGTCACAAACTAAAGCCAGCCTTAAAGGAAGGTGTCAGCAAATATAAAAGCTGAAATGAGCAATTGTGGAAAATGGAACAACCCAGGACAGAGTGCAGCAGGGAAGGTCACTATCCCAGGCAGAGAAATTACAAGGATGCCCTCCAGACGCATGCTTGACAGATCATGGAAGCAGATAGGCCTGGATCTGGTCACAAGAGTAAAACTGGGATTCTGAAAGGAATGCCAGAAAAAGTTCCCTGATCTTACACATGTAAGATTAGTTTTACCAGTGCTTTGAGAGCAAAATCTACCCCAATAAATATGATAGATCAGCAAAACCTGAAAGTGGATGCTATTTTTATGACAGCTCTTTCCCATGACTGTGAATGTTCAGGGTCAAGGGATTATAAAGATATGTTAACTAAAGGACAGTGAATCCATCCTCAGTGGTAATGGGCTAGCATTTCAATTACTGGATGAGTAACTCAGAAGAGTGGCATATCCATCCCTTCACTCACATTCAAACTACATCATGGCAGCTTAGTTATGTAATTTCACTTTCAATAATTAGGAGTAAAGAAAATTAGTCAGCACTAACAAGAGCCGCAAAATCTGCTGGCTGTTGTAAAAACCCTGGTTCACAAGAGGAAATCTGTCATCCTTCCATCATATTGCTGATGTGAGAATCTAGGCCCACAAGTGTAGGCTTCGCTCAGGGAATAAGCTATTCCCATCAATGGAAATGGAAAATAAATGCTAGCTTTGTCAGTATAACCCAGATCTCATTCATAAGTAAACTAAACCTACCTTAGATTCTGCTTAATTCTCTACACCAGGGGTGTCAAACTCAAATTCACGGAGGGCCAAAATTAAAAACTTGGACTAAGTCGAGGGCCGAACTAAATATTTATTGAAAATTTTCAACAACATCTGCATGTTTTCTCTTCTTTCAACATATGTAATGTTAAACTTTAGGATATAACTTTAGGAGGATAATGTTACAGGTCAGGACTAGGTAGCTCAAGTTCACCCTTTGCTTGACCTGAGGGAAACATATTTGGTCCCTGTGGAGATGTAGTCAGCATTCACAGGCTGTGTTCATTTTGGCCTGCATCAGGACTCACTCCTCAGGCTCTAGGCCTCTATTCACCCTCGACCCACCATCCCTCTACCTGACCAGTCCTTTACCCAACCTCTACTCACCCCTCACTCCACTCGCTCTGCCTCTACCCACCCCATCCTATACACGCCCCTCTACTGCCTCTCCCCTCAACCTGTTCCTCCCTCTACCCGTCTCTCACCCTCTAATCACCCCTCCCCTACTCGCCCTGCCCCTCCCCTTTTACCTCTTCCCTATCCACCCCTCTTTCTACTCATCCCTCCCTCTAACTGCCCCTCGCACCACCATAACTTCCCCTGCCCATTACTCCTCACCAACACCCTCTGCCCACCCCTGCTTACCCACCCACTCAGGCCCAGCATGCTGCCGATCAGCCTTTGCGGACAGCCACCATCTCTCTCTTCACGTGCAGGGCCGATCCAGCCGTCCCTGGGGTCCGCACGGGTGCAAGCGCAGAAGGATGTGGCGACCGGGAGAAGTGCGCTCACGCTGTGGAAGGGCCAACCGGTGCCAGTCGCACGGGACTCGCGCTGCCCGGGGGCCGTGCGCAGCCTGCCATGCCCGTCGCGCCGACAGGAAATCACAGGCGCTCGCCAATCCGCCGCACCGCTTGACAGATGGGAGAAGTGACTGGTTGTGCGGGGAGCCTTCCAACTGGCTTGCCGACTGATGACATCGACAAATTTCTCGTGTTACAATTTCTCGTGTTACATTGGGGAAGGATGTGCAATGAAGGGGGAGGATGGTGGGGGTGACATTTCCAAAAAACAGCATCGGCTCTCGCTGCAGGGCGGGCCACCTCTAATACATTTTTGAAATGATCTTGCGGGCCAAATATAATTATATCGCAGGCCAAATTTGGCCCGCGGGCCAGAGTTTGACATGTGTGCTCTACACCCTCATCAATCACCTACACCAAGACAATACTTAATTTCATTTCACTGTCACACATTGAGAACTGACGCAAGTCGCAAGACTGCGTCTCACTGTTTGCTCGAGCATATTTGTCATCGCCAAGGCCCAGTGTTTCTTGCAGGTCACGGAGGACCACAATAAACTGAAGCTGGACGACCAGCTTCCTGTACGCCCTAAACCCCATCTTGCAGACAGAGCTGATCAAAAGTGTGTCCATTAGAAAAGTTCATCTTCATTCTCACATTCTACCTCATCTAAACCCATGTCCTTCTAATTTATAGGTGTAAAATGGTGAAAGGATCTCTCCCTTGCCCCATGCAACTTCTAAGGCATCTCTTTCTCATTTCAGAAATCTATGAACAGCAAAGCATGCTGGAAAGGTTTACGGTGAGAATGCAGTGCCACTCCATTTTACACTTGGAAGTCATTGGATCAGAACTGACACTGTGCCTAATTTAAAGCACAGCTTAAAAAGTGCAAGGTGCCTCCAGCCATTACAGGAAGGAATAGTGCAGGCCTCAGCTCATCAGGACACAGGTCTGGACACAAATGCAGAGTCAGTGAAGCAGATGGCAGCCAAAGGTCAGTGAATATACAGGTTAAAAATGTTTTAGGTTCTGAACTAGCTCTAATGTCAAGGAGTGAGATGGCATCTGGCACCAATTTAGCACGAGGACTTTGTGCAGAGCTTGGAGGCAACATTTCTGAGTGGAAATAAGAATTTGAACTATGCTTAAATTCTGGATCCAATTGCATCCAATATTGCAGCTCTCATTGCAAGACAAGCTGGAGCTATTTGTCATATCTTTGAGCTTTCAGGCCACTGCTATGACAGGTCAATATTTTAGGATAAATAGGAGGAAATACGCCTCTTATTCTACCTGGACAATCAACAGTCCAGTGATATGAGTACAGAATTTTCCAATTTCAGGTCACCCGTCCTCTTTCTCTTCTGAATTACTTCTCACTTTCCCCTCTCTTTTCCCTCCCACCTTTTTTTGTCTCTTTATTCACCCACACCCCTCTCCATCCCCCTACCCATTCTCATTGCTCTCTTTGATTCATGTCTTCCAAACCTACCTTTGGATTCTTCCCCTATCCTTTAACCCTCTTCTTTGGTTCCATCTGGTCTCTCAATGTACCACTATTGTCACCTTCTCTTATTACCCACCCGATCTTGCATGATTCATTTTCATCTGCCTCATCCCTTTGCTTCTCTCTCCCTCCATCTGGCATCTACCAGTCAATTAGCTGTTCATCACCTCTTCTTGGTCCACCAATCCTACTGGCCCCAGACCCACCCCTCTCACACTGACCTCAATATACCGGCTCTCTCACTTCCACACTTTCTTGATGCATGATACCAGCCTGCAATGTTGACCATTCTTTTTCTTCCACTGATGTTGCTTGACCTGCTGAGCTCCACCAGCCAATTGTCTTTGGCTTCAGATTCCAGCATCTACAACCACCTGTTTGTCTCCAACTTGTTGGCATCATATCAACAATATTTTGTTCAAAGGAATGTGTTAAGTTTAACAGCTATCTAGTAAACTGTCTTCCATCAGATCTGTGGAATTGTTGATGTGCTAAAGCAGCAAAGGTTTCCGGCACAGAAACGTGTTGTCTTCTCTCCCTCCACCAAAAGTCACAAACGTTCCATCAGTCATGGTGCAGGCAATGGGGGAAATACTTATAGAGGCACTAGAATCAGCAAAAGTACAGAAACAAACTGTATTACTTGAATCAATATGCTGTACCAACAGTAATCTTAACAGCCACTTGACTGCTCAGATTTTATTGATCACTCCAGACGAAAAATTAGGTTAAAGAATTGTTCTCAAGGATATACAAGATCTCCTTCTGCAACTAATTCTTCTCTTCCTCCCTCTTCCAGCATCTTGTCCTTTTCCTTGTCTTGGTTAAGATGCATTGAAGGACAAATACAACTCAACTCACACCACAAATTTCTACCAGCAAAGAGGAATCAATTAGATTCACAGTCAGTATTCATATCATGCAAAAGATGGGCCATTGTCCAATTGAATTTCATATCAATGGTCT
Organism: Narcine bancroftii; assembly: GCF_036971445.1. Lineage (NCBI taxonomy): Eukaryota > Metazoa > Chordata > Chondrichthyes > Torpediniformes > Narcinidae > Narcine > Narcine bancroftii. Next base: position 434,018,703 of record NC_091469.1, read on the forward strand.
TCAAATTCTCTTGAATTTAAAACTGAAGGGACTATAGTTCTTAGTTGGCCTGTAATCTGGTGAGCTTTAAATTAGTACATTTTAATTTAATACAAAATCTTCAAAAGTATCAGAATTTATTTTATTCTATGATCAATCTCATATTGACCTGATTAGGATTTAGAGTTATTTATTATTCAACAATAGAAGGTCAACAGATGATATTTTGTTCAGGAACAAAATACTGAATTGACAAAAGGCTGACCAATTAATTTTTATGGGGAAATGATAGGATTTATCAGATGTATATGTGTTTTCTTCCAATAGCCTCGTAAAATGTGATGCCATGGCAACAAGTCTACAGACAAGGAAGATACAGAAACAAGAACTATGCCTAATCCCTCGAGGTTATACAGCATGTGACACCTAGCATCCTTGCCAGAACCAATCAACACTGAATGCAGTAGCAGTCACAGTTGCTGTGGCATTGGCCCAATGTGCATTCATCTGAAGCTGGATTGGACTGGAAATTTCACATACCCTTTTCAGGATGGCTTATAAATCACAATGTCAGTCCCAGCCAATCAGTAATGATGTCTGCAGATGTGACACACAGCTCTCAACTCACTGAACTCTGTGTCAGAAATCTATATAGTTAATAAAAGGAACACACAGGCTCCATGCCTCGCTGATCCATTCCATCATTCAGAAACCTGCAGCTATCATCTTAATTATTTGTTGCTTTCCTTTATTTTCCTGCCTAATGGTGACAAGCCAATTAGTAGCCATTTACTTTGCATAGATGCTGACCAGAGAGTAAATATTATCCTTTCTGTTAAATTAAGCTACCACATGAAAATATAGTTTATTGTTATTTAGTTTCCCCACTTAGCCTCAAAGACCAATTAAAATTTATCTAATTTTAAGTTGGTACCTTTCAGTTTCAAAGAACACTTCAGCAATTCCAGTTGTAAACCTGCACTCAGAATTCTACTTTGGGCTGGGTCTAATTTAATTTGATGGGGGGAGGGGATGGAAAGGGGTTGTTGTTGTTGGGGTGGAGGAAGATGATGTTTTAGAACATGAGTTTTTAGATCTTATGTTTTAAAACTGAGATCAAACTGTGTTCTACTTGGATTCTGTTCCATTGGTAGGAAAGTGGAAAAAAACATGCCTATTTTGCGCATCTCCCTATCGAAAAGCCTAAGCAAAATCTACAAAAGAGATTCTCCTATGGGCCTCTCAAAGCTCCAAGGGGTCTATGAAGGGGATCAATAATAAATTTTATAAATTATATATTTATTAACATGATAGAAACTGATTTCAGCCATTAAAGTCTATGCCATCCAATTGCACCCAATTGACCTCACGACCCCATAGATTTCTGGAGGGTGGGAGGAAACCAGAGCAATCTGGAGAAAACCCATTCAGGCAATGGGGAGAATGGTCAAATACCTTACAAACAGTGCTGGATTCGAACCCAGGTCATTGGCAAAGCAATAGAGATGTCCTGACTGCTGTGCTGACTGTGCCAAAATTTAGATGCAATAGCCCAGCAGCCTGGAAGATAGAGGCCCACAAATTTCTTTGAGGACCAAAATGTGCACTGAAGCTTCCTGTAGTATTTATGCAAGACTAAAGGGGGGGGGGGGGGGGTCTGCCATTCTAGCCCACATAGTGTAAAATGTGTCATAGAGCCATACAACCATACAGAGCTGAAACAGGCCCTTATTCCAACTCAACAATTTGTCCATCCAAGCAGGTGCATTTGCCAGTGTTTGACCCATATCCCTCTAAACATTTCCTATCCACTCTATGACTTTAGAGCAGTGGTTTTCAAACTACCTCCTTAAACTCACATTCCACCTTAAGCAATCCCTATGCCATAAGTGCTCTGTGATTACTAAGGGATTGAGTAAGGTGCCATGTAAGTGGGAAGGGAAGGTTAAGAACCATTACTCTAGACCTAATTGTTACTGAAATATTTTGCTTGAGAAAAATTGTCATTAGCCCATTTCCTTTGGAGTTATGAAACCGTGAACATAATGAGTCAATTAGGTGAGATTAAAACAGTGGTTTTCAAACTTTTTCTTCCCACTCACAGGGCATCTTAAGCAATCCCTATGCTACAATTGCTCTGTGATTAGTAAGGGATTGCTTAAGGTGGTATGTAAGTTTATGAGGGCAGTTTGAAAATCACTGCTTTAGAGTGTCACAAAGCCAAAAACATAAGAGTTGTGCAACAAGGAAATGGTCCATTCAGCCCACCCCATCTACATGCTGTGTGTAGTCGGGAACAGTGGTGATCAGATGACGAACAGTGGGGAGCAGAGGGGAACAGTTCGGAAACAGTGTGGAACATTGGGTAACCGTGGACAAAAGTGGGGGAACAGTGGGGAACACTGCGGAACAGTGGAGAAAAGTGGGGAATTACTGGGGAGCAATGGTTAACTGTGGGGAACTGTAGTCAGCTCATGGTTTTTGGTCTTGGGAAGTTAACTTCACATAAAATATTCAGGAGCAATAAAATTGCACACAAAGTAATATATAACCTCTTAAAGTGTTGGGAAGATTTGCTGCCAGGTGTTAGCGGAGGGACAGAACAGCAAATGGGGCTCCAAGGTACATTGGCATCGTCATTGCATAAGGGGTTGTGGTATTGGTGGCTCCTCAGCCATAATAATCATCTCCCTTTTCTCAAAAATAGTCAAACATAGAAATATCCAGCTGGATTATTGACATTAGTCTTTTCACTGTTTCACTGATTGGACATGCATAGGCCAATTGAACACCAATTCACTGCCCAGTGAAAGATGAAAGCTCCTATATATCACATATGCCTGATGAAGAGTATATTAATGATAGTAATAATAACATCACTCTCCATTTCCAGTGGCTTCTAGGCAAAGGGCCATTATGGATCTGGATAGAACATCCTCCTTCATCTCCCTCTACTTCCACCACTATGTCAGGACAAGGGTGGTGGCATTTTATATAGAAATACAGTGCTGTGTGATTTTTTTTTTCTCTTGGCTGAAGAATGTTGGCATAGAACAGTGCAGCATTAACATATTAGATTAATTCCTGGGACCAAAAAAAAAGCATACAAGGAGTAATTGGGTTGAATTGCTCTCTGCATACTGGAGTTTAGAAGAATAAGAGGTGATCTCATTGAAATATGTTCAATTCTAGTGGGATGATAATAAAGAATAACAAATATTGTGAGTATGCTGTCATATACAGAGAAACAATGTGCAGGTGCAATGAAAGATTCAATACAAGGATTGATGTTGAGGGATTGTTTCTTCTAGCTACAGAACTTAACACTGGAGGACATAAATTTGAGATAATCTATCAGTTATTTAAGACAGGTCTGAGGTTACATTTCTTTCCTCATTTTATTGTGAATGTTTCAAATTCACTCACCTCAGGTAGCTGTGCATAACCAGGTATTGATAACACTCAAGGCTGACAGCAAAAGCTTTGTAGGTTCTAAGAGAATGAAGGATTGAGCTGAATCCGCATGGGTATATATTTGGAACGAGGGACAAGCTTGAGGGCCCTTTCTGCTTTTGAAGTTCTTGTGTTCACAGACATAATGGGCAGAATAGCCATTTTATATATTGATTCTAATTAATACAACAGAATAAATGCAAAGATAATACTTGGCTGAAAATATTGATGTGCTAATTGCTTTTATTCTCTGGTCAATAATAAGCTTAATCAATTAATTATGTACACTCCTTTGTGAGGACCTTGAAACCTGATAGAAATTTATAAAATTTCGAGAGGCATAGATAGAGTAGACAATCAGAATCTATTTTTTTTCCAGAAAAATGTCAAATACTGGGGGATGTGAAACACGAAAGTCTACAGACACTGTGATTGAAGTAAAATCAAAAAGCTGGAGAAAGTCAGCAGGTCAAAGAGTGTACTTTATATAGCAAAGATAAAGATACATAACCAACATTTAAGGCTTGAGCCCTTCATCAAGGTAAGAAAAAATGTAGGCAGGTGTAGGCTGGTTATGTATCTTTATCTTTGCTATATAAAGTACACTCTTTGACCTGCTGACTTTCTCCAGCATCATGTTTTTATTAAAATGCTAAAGGATATTCATTTAAGATGAAAGGGGGAAAGTTTAAAATAGAGATATGGGGTAAGGTTTTTTTTATGCAGAGAGTGTCAGCAACCTGGAACAGACTGCCAGGGTTTGTGGTGGAAGTGGACACAATAGTAGCATTAAAGAGTTAAGGAAGTTAAGGAAACATGGATATGGAAGGAATCGAGAGGAATTGACTATGTGCAGGCAAAAAGGATTTAGTTTAACTGAGCATCGTATTCAGCACAGGAATTGTGGGCCGAAGGGCCTGTTCCTGTGCTATACTTTCTAATGTTACATGTAAAAGCTAACCAGTTCATATTGTGCATCTCTGGTTGAAAAATCTAGCAATTAATCTTTCAGCTCATTCTTCTAAATGGAAAATGCCAAACAAAAAAAAATTGTATTCTGGTTTGTAACTTCTAATCTACTCAAAATTCTGCAAAAGGCTAAGAACTCCCAATCACAGAGTGTATAGTATATCTGTCAATCACACTCTAGTATCAATTTGCGTGCCACTGAACTCTGCACTATCTTTCACTGTTATCTTACTTCACATTGGAAAATATGTCATGTTTCCATTTACACTTGTAAAGCATTTTCTGTGAAATATGACATTGAATGTTTCATTCAACAAGGGAAGCAATGTCAAAAGAAAATCACTGCTAATAGTTGTACACGTCAAAAATATCATGGTCCAAATCTTTCTGACCAAATTGAATAAAGCTCTCTTTATAATGAGGTTATTACCACTTTACAGTGAAAATGAAAATGAAACCTTATCTTCAATTGTTAACCCATAAAGCATAATTTAGTTCTACTTACATTTCAATTAGTTATAAAAGGCCAGATGCTCAAAAATTTGCTAATTTTATTACTGATTTATCATCATCCAGTATGGTATACTGTACAGCATACAACAAGGTTAACCTGGCTATGTGAATACCATGTTTAGGAAATTGCTTTAAGTTTACCCATATTGTTAGCATTACTTCATTGTATTCCAGTAGAGATGAGCAGTTTCCAATCATTAACCAACCCACTCTGGCCTGAATTGTCTGTCTGGAGCTATTCACTAGTTCTATATAAGAAATAGGGGCAGGCTTGTCGAGCCTGCTCCACCATTTAATATGATCATGGCTGATCTGATCATTGACTCAACTCGACCTACCTGCCTTTTCCCCATATCCCTTACTTCCTTTTTTTATGTAAAAATCTATCTAACTGAACCTTAAATATGTTTAATGAAATAGTCTCAAATGCTTCCCTGGGTAGAGAATTCCACAGATTCACTACTCTCTGGGAAAAGCAGTTTTTCCTCATCTCCATCTTAAATCTACTCCCCTGAATCTTGAGGCTGTGTCCCTTAGTTCTGGTCTCACCTACCAGTGAAAAGAATTTTCCTGCCTCTATCTTATCAATCCCTTTCAAAATTTTATATGTTTCTATAAGATTTCCTCTCATTTTTCTGAATTTGTGTACGTATAATCCCAGACGATTTAGTCTCTCCTCGTGGATCAACCCCCTCTTCGCCAGGATTAACCTGGTGAACCTCATCTGGACTGCCTCCAAGGCCAGTATATCCTTCCTCAAGCATGGAGACCAGAATTGTACACAGTACTCCAGGTGTGGCCTCACCAGTACCTTATACAGTTGCAGCATGACCTCCCTGTTCTTGAATTCAATTCTTCTAGCGATGAAGGCCAACATTCCATTTGCCTTCTTAATAATCTGTTGTCCCTACCCAACTTTTCTGCTAAAGTTTATTCATCACTAACACAGTGAGAAGGGTTCTTCTGCAATCAAGGTTATCTCTTAACAATCATACAGCAATGTATAGAGCAACATTTACAAAGAATAGGATTACAATGAAAAGGAAGAAAGGGCAACATGATAACACTGTTACAATGGTTGTGGAGAAGGAACTGTGTTAAAGCCCATTGGTGCGCACTTTTTTACCTTCTCCTTGGCAGGAGGAGCGAGGGAAGTGTGATGGGACTTGAAATATGTTTGCTGCCATGAAGCAGGGGAAAGTTTTGTTCTAAGTTGTATTCACTACCTTCTGTAGTTTCTGAGCAGAGCAACTGCCATACCAGGCTACTTTCAATTTTGGACAGTACACAGTATTTAATCATTTCTGTCACATAAGGAGCTTTCCTTTTGGTTTGCAGCAGAAAGACGAAATTCATAATAATTTATATGATCTCACAAAATGCACCACAAGTCATAGGTGGGCCCAGTTCTAGTCTGCCCTCACACCTTTTCACTCTTGCTACTAATGTCAGAGTGGAAAACATTGAAAGTTGGTGCAAGACCAGACTGTCCAGTCTTTCAATCCTGCTCTGCGTTCATTAAGATCTTGGCTAGTCTTGGTGCTAATTTCCAGGGCACAAATATTATTTCATACTTATTAGACCATACCAGAATGTTGTGTAGGTTATGTGTGCAAGTACGATAGACAAATTCAAGCTGAACACCAAGATAATTTCAGATTTGCTGCATCACATAGGAAGTTAGAGAAGCATTGAATTAACTTTTATTGAATTTATCATATTGAATCACGCTGACACTTTGCATTAGTTCAACTAATCTAAAATTGTTTTGCCGCTGATTTTCATTTGTACTCACCATCTGATGCCTCTTGTGTCAGTGTCCAGCAATAGTTGGACACCATTGATGGTTTCAAGTTGCCATGATACCGTGTTTCCATAGTCACAATGTCCTGGTGAAACCTTTCACCATGTTCATCACTAACTGCACCAAGATCAGCAGGGAAGAAGTCCAAGTGCGAATGCATAAAATAAATTTTCAATGACATGTTGCACTTTATGGTTTTGTATGCTTGAAGTAGAATTAAATATGACAGGAAATCATAAAAATAGGTTATATCTAAAAATAACTTTATGTGGTAGGAAAATTTTAAGGTGAATTTTCATGATAAGCAGTTCAAAATCCATAAAATACACTCACAAGTGTTCAGTAAGCAAAATCTTCATTGTCCAGTGTTAATGAACAACACACTTCCAGGGTTATTGAAGCTGAACATAGTTTAGGTTAAGATACTGCCATAAGGAACTTTTGGGGCATGTCTTGGAGCTGGGAAGATTCATCTTCAATCCCTGATGATACTAATGGTGCAAAAGCAACTGCCATCAACAGCTTAACTGTTTATCAGGAAGCTATTAAATGTACAGCACGCAACCCCTGTAATCCTACATTCCAATGGAGACAAATAGAGGCAAAAAGCAACAGTCCGTAAGACCAGACCAACACTGCAAGAATGAAGGTGAAAGAAATACTTCCCCCCAAAACAGAGCATGGAATGCTTAATTATCACTTGCTGGTGTGGCAAGACCTCATCATAATTTCAGAAAGAATTAGGTGCATATTTGTAAAGATACCTGCACAATTGCAATAGGGAATAGACTAGGACATGGGACATGGTTGCAGTACTATTGGGACAACTCACAGTGGCACAGCTGCAATTGTCCAAATCATCTATTTCTGAGAATGGAATAAAGACAACATACTGGAAATATTCAGTTCATCAGGCAGCGTCTGTGGAACGAAAAAAAAGAGGTTTTTTTTTATTTCAATTCAGTGACATTTTATCAGAACATTGATCTTTCAGTGGTTCTGATAAATGGTTAACTGCCTTATTTTCTGCTTTATAACTGCTACCTACCTGGCTGGCTATTCATGACATTCTGTTATATTTCAGTCTTGCAGCCTCTGCAGTTTCTTTGCTTTTGGTTTTAAAGGATGAAACTGTTTTAAAACATCTGATTCCAGTTTTGGCCACCCATCATCTCAAGTGACACCAGTCACATTATTTTGATGAGCATGTGGTTAACAGTATATTTTTAAATGTACTTTACCACTGCAAGTGCTGTTATGTGATTACTGTATTGTTTCTTTTTAAATGTTTCAGTAACTCTTGCTGCAAAGTAGCCACTCAAGATCCCATATGAATAAGATAAACATCCTTGTGCATTCAACCAGGCAAAGAAGCAGAGTTTGTTTGATTCAATCACTTGATCTGTTGGTCTTGTTCTTCAGCCACACTCACTCTCCTTGTACACAAGGGTATTCTTTATTGCTTAATGTATTGGCTGCTCGTAATGCAGGTCTGGTACCATTAATTTAAGCTGTTAACCAGAATGGGGATTTATGTCTGAGGCATCACCCAAAACAACTGAATACAAGCAAAGTATGCAAACCTATGATAAAGGTTATAAACTACAGTGGTTAACATAATTTATATATAATCATACAATTAATCAAAAGTTCAAGGCAAATTGAGGTACAAATTGCAAATAGCCCTAATTTCTGATACCCCATTATGTAGCTAACTAAGAATTAATAAATCACTAAGCCTCTGCATATTAACAACACGGTGGACAATTTACTTACCACAGGGTGAAGCGCACATTCATGTAACTGTGAAACAACAGTGGCTGTGACACAGTACATTGCACTGCAAAAAACTGAGCTGTATATCCTTTGGGCCAACTCATTTTTCTCTGCAGTCTATTCTTCTCTTAGAAGAAATCAGATTTAATACCTTCCTTCCTCATTTGAAAAACATTGCATTAATTAGAAAAACTCTAATTAATGGGAGAAGTCATTCTTTCCCTTTAATTGATATTAAATGGAAGCAGGGTCTGTATCCCTGAAGGCATGTTTAATGTTGAAACCGAATAGGTGGAGGAAGAATGTAGCTTTACCACTATTAGTTTTGATAAATTGTTTCTGGATTCTGTTCATTAACCACTGTAATTTGAACCACAATTAGATTTTGCTTTCCTGTTTAAGATAAAGTGAGTTGAAGCCTCCCCACCCATTAATTAAACTTCCTGACTACAGTATGTAAAGATAAATGTTGCGATTGATCTGGCTGTGGATTGTGAAAACAGAAGAAACCGTCTGATGCACGCTTGAGAAATAATTCAAACTGAAAAATTAGGATCTTATAATATTTAAATTCTTTTAAATACTATTCCCTGTGTTTCGAATTCCAAAAAGCTTTGGCAGATTAGCAGATATTCAAATGAAAGAATTATTTCTCGCATATCTTCCATGTTGCATTGAATTCAACCAGAATGTCGGCTCTGGGGAAGAATGTTGGCAAGGAATTACCTGACAGGCTGTTTGACTATGCACAGGAAGCACATATTGCATGTTCATTACAAGAGTAAAACATGAAAGTCTATAGATGCTGAGATTGTAGTAAAAAAACAGAAATGGTGGAGGAACTCAGCAGTTCCCACAGCATCCATAGGAGGTAAAGATGTATAACTAGCACTATAGAACTGAGCCCTTCTTCGAGGTATGAGTAAAAAGCAGGCAGGCACCTGCATTAAAAGGTTGGGGAGAAGGAAAGAAATGGCAGGGGGAGGAGTACAGACCAAAAGACAAAATGTGTTAATTGGATATACCCTAAGGACGCTGTAGAAACTGCGGAGTACCTTCAAAATTTATGTGTTTTTGCTTATAACAAGAGCCATGTTGCTCTATGATATATCTCAAGCAAACAAATGTCATTCTTCAACAATCTTTCTGCTATCTGCCCCAATCCAGAGAAGCTTTATAAATTGATCCTGAGGAAGTATGCATATTTGTGGTAATCTGCTGTGCGTTGTAGAACTTCTGAGACCAATAACTTCCACCAACGAATCAGCAACAAGACAGAGAAAACTGGGATTACGTTGAATGGTAGGATCCTGGGTATTGGTGTAGAACAAAGAGACATGGGGGTACGGGTGCATGGCTCCATGAAAGTGGCACCACAGGTAGACAGGTCATTGAAGAAAATGTTTGGTCCACTTGCTTTCATCAATCAGGGCACTTAGAAGAAGAATGGAAACGTCATGTTACAAACTGTACAGGCCCACACTTTTGCGCATATTTTGGACATCCAGCTCTAGAAAGGATATCATTACACTGGAGAAGGTACAGAAATATTCATAAGAATTTTGCTGAGACTGGTAGGCTTGAATTATAAGGAGAGACTGAATAGGCTGAGACTTTTCTCCTTTGCCCTCCATAATGTTTGGGACAAAGACCATTTTTTCCTTTATTTACCCTTGTAATCTACCATTTTAAATTTCTAATCAAACACATGTGATTAAAGTGCACATTCCAGATTTTATTTAAAGTTATTTATATACATCTTGATATGCTGCAACCGTGTCTGCCTGTCCCGCATCGGACTTGTCAGCCACAATCGAGCCTGCAGCTGACGTGGACATTTACCCCCTCCATAAATCTTCGTCCGCGAAGCCAAGCCAAAGATATGACCATGCAGAAATTACAGGACCTGGCACATTTAACTTCATTGATGATGTAACTGCTGATGGCAGTAACAAAATTAATTCTGAGGTGTATAGAAACACCTTATCTGCTCAGGTTTGAGCAAATGTCTCCAATCTCAATGGACGGTGCTTCATTCTACACCAAGGTAATGATCCCAAACATACTGCTAAAGCAACAAAGGAGTTTTTCAAAGCTAAAAACTGGAAAATTCTTGAATGGCCACGTCAGTCACCTGAACTAAATCACAGACTTCAAGCAGTCAATGCATGGAAGGAATAGGCAACAAAGTACTAAACAGGACTACTTTAATATGCATACCATTGTCATGTTCCAAATATTATGATGCCCTGAAATGAGGGGACTATGTGTAAAAAGTGCTATAATTTCTTCATGATCAAACCAAAATGCATACAAATAACCTTGAATGAAATCTATAGTTTGCACTTCCATAAAATTTGAAGTTTGAGTACAAAGGTAAAACTGTGGAGCACAGGGAGAAATGAAGAAAAAAAGTGTCTTTGCCTTAATGCACCGTCAATCACTCAGGACACTATTGTGGAGAAACCAATAGGCTTTCATTCACTTGAGAACATAACATAATCCCTACTGTTCAGTTGTCCTGCACTGAGTTGCAGGGGCCTGTGGGGAGGGGCCACAGGTACAACCAGTCAATAGGTGGGCTTAACCAGATAATTATACATTACAGTGGTTTGCTGCGTGCACTAAACATTATGGAGAGCATTGTAGGTATTTATAAAATAGTGATAGGTTCATGCCCAGGGTAGTGGAGTCTAAAACTAGAGGGCATAGATTTAAAGGAAGAGGGGAAAGATATAAAAGGGGTATGAATGGCACCTTCTTCACCCATGAGGTGGTGGGTGTTCAAAATACATTTGGATAGGTGATGGATAGAAAAGGTTTAGAGGGTCATGGTCTGAACACAACCAAATGTGACTAGTTTGGTCAGGGTAAACAAGTTAGATTGAAGGAAATGATTCTGTGCTGTAGAACTCTCTGACTGTGAATGTCTGAGAGGCAGGAAAAGGGACAGAGGCAGAAAGAATACAAAGACAGTGGCCATCAAACTGCCCACTAGTGTGAGCTTTGAAACACATGTTTCATTGAGGAGATCTTCAACTATAATTGCCCCACTGTTTGAAGAACAAAATATCTACAGATGTTGGAAATTTGAAATAAGAACTGAACATTTATCAGGCAATAAGGGTCATCAAACTGAAACATTAAATCTGTCTCTTTTTCTACAGATGTAATCTGATCTGCTGGGTTCTCAGACATTGTGTTTTTAACATCAGCTCCACTGTTCTTCACTCACGTCAATATCACAATCGATCATTTACCATTGCTAACAGAGACAGACAATAGTGCCAGTAGACAAGGAATTGTAGTACTGATGTCCAAACCACCAGAAGGAGATAGAGATATACAGCTGGTGTAATCCAGATTTATTTTGATTCTGTCTGATAAAAGGAAATAATAATATGAAGAAGACTTGAAGAACTTAGACTAGAAATCCAACCACAGCTATAGCACTAAATGTCATTGGAACAGATGTGGAACCAAACACGTATTCATGAGTTAAGAGCATTTTTACTGCTTCTGATGAGGGGTCAACATTCAGGAATAGTATTTTAAAACAATGCAGATTACAGGGTAATGTGATAAAAGGATTTAAAATTCTGACGGGAATGAAGGTGGCAAACTACTTCCAGCATTTGAGGAGACAATAGCAATGAGTCAGGTACAAGACTAAATATTAGTTTTAAAATTGAAGGTCAAAAAAAATTCTTCACACAGTGAATTATAGCCCATTCAATACCACTGTTGATAAACTAACCAGAATCAGTAAGTTCCATGTGTATCAGTCTTATTGCCTGATCTGAAAACTACCACTCAGGATTCTACTTAATGATTTGTTCCTTCCCCTTATCTATTACAGTTCTCATTCATGACTATTTTATGACAATATTTTGCTAACATTCTTTAGCACTTGTTAATTCCACCTTCCCTTGATGTTCCCCAAGGTATTTTCACAAATTAGTCTTTGTGTTGATTATTCCTTCAAAATATGGGCCAAGTCTTGCCAAAATGCATTGTTCATCAGTCACTGAAAGTAAGCATGCAGGTACAGCAGGCAGTGAAGAAAGCTAATGGCATGTTGGCCTTCATAACAAAAGGAGTTGAATATAGGAGAAAAGAGGTCCTTTTGCAGTTGTACAGGGCCCTGATGAGATCACACCTGGAGTATTTTATGCAGTTTTGGCCTCCAAGTTTGAAGAAGGACACTCTTGCTGTTGAGGGAGTGCAGCGTAGGTTCATGAGGTTAATTCCTGGGATGGCGGGACTGTCATATGTTCAAAGATTGAAGCGACTGGGTTTGTATACACTGGAATTTAGAAGGATTAGAGGAGATCTGATCGAAACATATAAGATTGTTAAGGGATCGGACATGCTAGAGGCAGGAAACATGCTCCTGATGTTGGAGGAGTAGGCCATTTATAACAGAGTTGAGGAAAAACCTTTTCACCCAGTGGATCTATGGAATGTTCTGCCTCAGAAGACAGTGGAGGCCAATTCTCTGGATGCTTTCAAGAAAACGTTAGATACACCTCTTAAAGATGATGGGGTTAAGGTATATGAGGGGAAAGCAGGAATGGGGTACTGATTGTGGATGATCAGCCATGATCACAGTGAAGGGCTGAATGGCCTACTCTTGCATCTATTGTCTATTGAAATGTGTCAAATGCATCTCTCTGAACTTCTAGACTGAGAAATTGTCCGACTTTCTAAAACCTGGTAATTGCATACAATGAGAGATTAACATGATAATACCTTGCAAAGAATAATGAAATTATATCATAGAAAGGAAAAAATATCTTTTTTTAAAAAACTTTATTTAAAGATTTTATCACAGGAATACAAAGAAAATTACATTTAAAGAAAAGATATAAAATAAAATAATATAATTACAATACAACATTAATAACCTAACTTAATTCAACCGCCCCCCTTACTTATACAAGAACTTAAAAAATATATTAAAAAACCCCACCCTTCCCCTCCCCCAAATAAAGAGTGAAGAATTAGTAAAATTAATAATATTATATATTAACAAAAAGCACTCACAAAAAAAGAAAAATATGACAAATAAAAATAATTTTAAAAAATTTATCAGATCTAAAATATCACATCTAGAAACATACTTAAATCAAACTTAATTGTATATACTTAACAAATGGAGTCCACTTCAACCTATAAAAAGACATCTTATCTTGAATTGAAAAAGATATCCTTTCCATAATTAAACAAGACTTCATCTCTAAATACCACCTATCCAAAGTTATTATATTTCTATCTTTCCAAGTAGACGCTATACATTTCTTGGCCACTGCTAAAGCTAAATAGATAAAAGAAATCTGATAATCATTTAAAGGAAAATATATCTGATTAATCCACTAGAGTTCTTTGAGGATGTGATTCACAGAATAATAAGGGAAACTAGTGGACATGATGTATTTCGATTTTAAGAAGGCTTTCAATTACATCCCACGGGGGGAAGGGGGTGGGGGGGCAGGGGGGTTGGTCAACATATTGAATTTGGGGTAATTATCTGATATTAATTGAGAACTCATTATCAAAGTGAAAGGAAAGAGTGGAAATAAATGGATTTTTCTCAACCTGGCAGACTTTAAATCTTAGTATACCATGAGGATCGCGTGATATGGCTGATGGGACAAGTGACATATTTCAGATATAAAAACAGAAAATGCTGGGAATACTCAGCAGGTCATGCCACATGTATGGGAGGAGATTTCCAGCATCTGCAATTTTTATTAGTTATCATATTATTAAGTTTCTGGATGATACAAATCAAGGTGGGAATTTGAATAGGGTGGAAGTCATGAGATTTCAGAGGTATCTGGGCAATATGAGTAAAATACAAAAGTCTACAGACACCATGGTTGAAGTAAAAACATAATGATGGAGAAACAGTGCCCTTTATAGAGCAAAGGTAAAGATACATATCATACCTTGATGAAAGGCTCAAACCCGAAACCTTGGTTATGTATCTTTACCTATGCCATATCCCCCCACATCTCCATCAGGCACACAAAACTCAAATCGGTCAACCAGTTTACCTATCTCGGCTGCACCATTTCATCAGATGCAAGGATCGACAACGAGATAGCCAACAGACTTGCCAAGGCAAAAGAGTCTGGAAAAACAACCAACTGAAAAACCTCACAAAGATTAGCGTATACAGAGCCGTTGTCATATCCACACTCCTGTTCAGCTCCGAATCATGGGTCCTTTACCGGCATCACCTACGGCTCCTAGAACGCTTCCATCAGCGCTGTCACCGCTCCATCCTCAACATTCATTGGAGCAACTTCATCACCAACATCGAAGTACTCGAGATGGCAGAGGCCGACAGCATCGAATCCACGCTGCTGAACATCAAACTGCGCTGGGTAGGTCACGTCTCCAGAATGGAGGACCATCGCCTTCCCAAGATCATGTTATATGCCGAGCTCTCCACTGGCCACCGAGACAGAGGTGCACCAAAGAAGAGATACAAGGACTGCCTAAAGAAAGCTCTTGGTGCCTACCACATTGACCATCGCCAGTGGGCTGATATCGCCTCAAACCGTGCATCTTGGCGCCTCACAGTTCGGCGGGCAGCAACCTCCTTTGAAGAAGACCGCAGAGCCCACCTCACTGTCAAAAGACAAAGGAGGAAAAACCCAACACCCAACCCCAACCAACCAATTTTCTCTTGCAACCACTGCAACCGTGTCTGCCTGTCCCGCATCGGACTTGTCAGCCACAAACGAGCCTGCAGCTGATGTGGACATTACCCCTCCATAAATCTTCGTCCGTGAAGCCAAGCCAAGCCAATAAAGTTCTCTGTTTGACTAGCTGAGTTTCTCCAGCATTGTGTTTTTACTTTGGACAAAATGAGTGCATGGTTTAAATGTTAGAATTGATGAAGAAAATTGGTCCGATCTTTGTAAGGATAGTAGACAAATACAATAAATGTAAGGTATAAGTTGGTTCAATATAATTTTTTACATCAAATGTATCTCATGCCGCAGAAATTAGCTAGGTTGAAGTCAGATTTATCAGATCAATATGTGACAAAGTTTTTTTTACATTCAACTTGGTCATGTCCCAAGTTAAGACTTTTTGGACAGATTTAGGATTTTTTTTAGAGCAGGCTACAGGAATTGTTTCCACAAAATCCAGAACTATTTTTATTGGGGAATATTAAAGGGACAAGACCAAAATTGAAATTATCTGAATACCAAACAGAATTTGTCAAAATAGTATTAGCAGTTACTTGGAAATCTGATTTACAATGGCCATGCAATGGCACAATGGAATGTCGAGATGCATAATGTTCCCCTTGAGAAGATTACTTATAATTAGCTGTATTGTGGAAATGCGAGATTAACAGTTTCAATGGCTTATTATCTTAACTTTCTGAATTCAGTTTTGATCCTGAAAATAGTTGATCGAAGTGCTAAGATGAGAAACTGTTCTTGAGCTGAGATAAACTGACAAGCATCTGAAAACTCATGGTCACCATTGCAAATAAATAGAAGTATGCTGAATGTAGTCAGGTTAGTCAAACATAATTTCTTTTTAGCAAATCTAGTCTAAATCTGTTTTGAGAATACACACATCTTCATGTACTTGTTAATTTTATCCCTCTATTCTTTCTAAATCTTCCCCACCAAATTATAGGTTTTTAGTTACATAGGATATCGTAACACCTGCAGTGCAATTTTTCTCCTCAACCATTCTGAAATCATCTCCCAAACCTGAAAACTACCAACGTCAAGGACAGCAGCACATGGGACTACTGCCACATACAGGGACATCTCCAACTCAGACACTGTGCTGATAGAAATGTATCGCCGTTGTTGTGTCCATGTCCAAGAACTCCTATCCTAACAGCAATATGGAAGTACTTTGCCCTGAAGGATGACAACAATTCAAAAAGATGGCTCATATTCTCCTTCTTGAGGCAAATAGGAAGAGACACTAAATGCTGACCCAGCCACCTGCATCAACAAATAGATAAATGGTCAGCTCCCATTGAGCAAGATTGTAGTAGCTACCATTTTTCAGCCCTGCCATTTTGGACATTTTCTCTATATTTATGTAAAGTTATTTATTATTAAAATACATTGTTTAGTTGAACATCTAATTTATTCAATATTCAACTAAGATATTAACAGTCCCCCTAGAACTGTTATGTCATGATTTGATGCATATTTTTAAATTCTGTATTATTATTTGCCTTTTTTCATTCATTGTAGCTCTTATATTTTTATCTAGTCCTTAGCAGTGTAGAAGTAATTCATTACAGAATGTTTTGCAAGACATTTTGACAGATCTGTAATATATGTGCAGGATTTTTTTAAGAGTATTCTTTAAACAAAATGCAGAAAATCAGAAGCTGCTGAACAGGTGTTTTGGAGTCCATCTATCACCAGTTGCCACAAATTTGAAACTGGCTTGTAAACTAATTAAGGCTGGCAGATATGATTCCAGCACCCATCAGTTTTATGTGAGAATACCTAGGTTCCATCAAACTATTAATTGTGTATGTGTGTGTGTGCAACAAATTGAATTTGCAATGGAGATTGCCCATAGTTCTGACTGATTGAACACTTGTAAGTATATTTTATGTCTTTCCTGGGGGTATTTATCATTACATTCTCAGATAGCAACTTAAGTTGGTAAGACAAGCACTTTGTGTAGAAGGAAGAACATCAACTGCTCATTGGCATTTTCAATTCCCTGCATTGATTAGATAAATAGTTTCTGCAATGTTGATTCCAAAATGTTGCACTTGCTGATCTATCTCTTCTGCCCTGTCCAATCCTGGATTTGAAGCTATTAGTAATTGTGGTCCCTCAGGCACAGCATGGTTACTAGATTAATTGTAAAGGATTTGGGACATAGTTGTAAATTGCTAATGCAAGCATTCACCAATCCAATGCATTTAGTGTATTTTTCTGGTTTGTGTGGCTTCTTAATGCGTACAACAAAAGGCAGTTAACAGTTATAGCCATTGACACTGGGATAAAAACCAAAGATGTTCTTCTTTGGATTTAATTTTGTGAAATGCTGTAAATTAGCCAATATTTTGTCTAATTTCTCTTGCTGAAAATGATTGACCAAAGATTGTGCAAATAATTCAGAAAGTTTCCAAGGGATTAAAAAAATACTTTTTATAATCATTAATAGTTGACCACAATTTGAAAGCAATATTTATTAAGCCACTTCCTCAAAATCCGGGTGCCTGATCTTGATCTTATTCCTTGTCTCCAGAAACTACTGACAATTAGCCAGGAAAGATGATTACTATCATTGCAAAACTCCATCACCAAGTGGTATAGATGGGTAATAATTTTTGATTATTTAAATTAGTACTCTTTTACCATTATTTACAAACCTACCAATCATATTTACATCACTAGTCACAGACGTGCAATTGCAAATAACAGCCCTTCACCATCATCCTCTGTCTCCTATTGCCCAGCAGATTTCAGATACATTTTGCCAACTTATCCTGGATTCCATGGGCCCAAGCCTATTGCCACAATCTCCATGTGGGACCTGATTAAAAACTTCACTAAAAACCACGTAAATTTCATCTGCTACCCTGGCTTCACCAATACCCATTTTTCACGTTTCATATACTCCATCATGAATTGATGCTCTTTGACAAAGCTATGTTAGATGTGGCTGACTGGATCCTACATTTCCAAGTGAGCATCAATGCTCTCCTGAATTTTTCCAGTATCTTCCCTACCACTGATGTTAGGCTCACCAGCCAATAATTACCAGGTTCTGTCTTTTTTGCAAAGAGGGACGACATTTGGTGCTTTGCAGTCATGTGATACCTCATTGGCGTTCAATGAAGATTTTAAATTCTCAGCCAGAGCCCCAGCAATTTCTTGCCTCGTTACCCGCAGCAGCCTGTGATAAATCCCATCTAGTCCTGGGGATTTAATTACATTTACATGGCAGAAGAATGCATGGTTAAAGAGTTGGTGCAGGGGTTCAGATTTCTAGATCACTGGGATTTCTTCTGGGGAAAGTCTGACATGTAGAAAAAGGACAGGTTTCACCTGAACTGGAGAGAGACCAATATCCTGTGGGTAGGTTTGCTAAACCTGTTAGTAGAAGCTATGGGGGAGGGGGGAGGTGGGGGGATGTTGTTTCATCTCGTTTGGCAGTGGGAACCAGAATGAGTGTGCAGAGAACAGGGCTAAAGGTCAAAAGCATGATGCTATATGTTCTGAGTTTGTGAGGAAGGGCAGGCAGGGGACAAAACATAAAAGTAGTGAGTAGAGGGTTTAAAATGTGTCTATTTCAATGCTGGGAGTATTAGGAATAAAGGGGATGAACTTAAAACAGGGGTGGGTAACTTACAGCATGCGGGCCAGATCCGGCCCGCGATCCAAATTTATCCGGCCTGCAGCCCTGTTCTCAACAATTAGCTACACGTTTTTCTTTAAAACCCCACCAACATTGCAGCCTGCGCAAAAGCAGTTGGTTCGGCTACTGTAGTGCAGTGCATTGTAAGACAGTCAAGCACTGCCATGGCAGGCAGACAGTGGGATCTGAATTTGAACAGGCAACCATTGAGTTCAGAATGTGTGGGTTCGGCTCACAGGTAACAAGCACTGACATCATCAGGCAGGCGGGTTGAGACCGGGCTGGTGGCGCCATCAGGGAAAAGAGTGAAGCTGGTGTTCGGATCCCACAGGATGATGGCCAATATTAACTGGCGGGTGAAGTCAGGGCATACCCTCGGCCAGTGGGCCACAACCAGTCGGTGCTGCAGGAAATCACTCCGGGATGAGGAGGTGAACCCAACTACAGAACTATTTCTTGTGCAGAAAGGTAAAACTTGATTTCTTAACATTTTGGTTTCAGTTGATAAACTCCTTCTTCTCCCATTAATTCTTATTGAGCCAGGCCTGATTCTTGTTAAAGGAGCCGAGAGTCTTTTCACAGGTGCCAATAGTAATGAATTTCCACCACTCACACTAAGGTTCTGATCAGGTGGCAGATTTAGTCGCTCATTAGTGTCAACATGTATCAAAATATTATTGTTGAAAATTACCCAACTCTGCTGTGGTCACAAAAACAGAACACATGATGCAAGTGACTTCAAGCTGTTTGCAACTCCATTCAGTGTGGAGGTGGAAATCATACCAGATTATTTTCAGATGAAACTTATTGAGATGTAGTGCAGCGATCAGTTGAAATCCAAATTTAATGCAGATGATGTGTCTTTGATTGACTTCTACAAAAATATCTTCTTCCATATGGAAATTATAAAAACATAGTGGAGCACGCATAAAAAGATGGCAGTACATACATGTGTGAGCAACTGTTCTCAAAAATGAAGTACATCAGGCACCAATTGAGAACAAATACTGTATGACTAATGCCCATTTAGATGATTAACAATAATGTCACCCAATATCAAAATGCTTTCAAACAACAAACAAAATCAAGTTTCCCACTGATTGCGCTGCTGTCTGTTTTGTGGTCAGTTATTTGGTTTTCATTGTGACAATTATTTTCTCCTTTTTAACTTTGATGCTTTTATTTAATGTGTCATTTCAATGACTAACTCGTGATTTTTGGTGCATTTCCAGATTTGAAGATGCGTTCCCTGACCTGAAATACATTGTCGTAGTTTTATAGATATGGTTGATCTCGTTGCTTGAACTTTTGCTGTGGATTGTTTTTTCTAAATTATTCTTCGTTATTTTCAAACATTGTACTTGCGTACTTCAGATGTAATTGAAAACTGAACTTAAATTATATAATATCTGTGTTTCAGTATTTATTTCATTTATGGAGGCATCAGTGTGGCCTGCCAGACAACCATCGATACGCCATCTGGCCCATGCATGGTAAAAGGTTGCCCACCCCTGACTTGGTACGTGGAACTACAGATGTTGTGGCCATTATGGAGACTTTGCTGGAGGATTGACAGAACTGCCTGATACAGGTACCAGGGTTTAGGTGTTTTTAAAGGAATAAGATAGGGGGGTAAGAGAGGGTGGAGGGCAAGTATCATTAATGGTCAGGGATAGTATCATGGCTATAGAAAGGGAGGACACTGCTGAGGGATTGTCCACTGAGATGGTGTGGGTGGAAGTTCGAAATAGGATGGGAGGAATCACTGTACTGAGAGTAGTCTATAGGCCTCCAAATAGGATACTTGGGATACTGAGGGGCAGATAAGCAGGCAGATCTTGGAATGGTACAGGAAACAAAGGGTTGTTGTTATGCAAGACATCAACCTCCCTAATATTGACTGCTTGACTGCAAGAGGGATAGATGGGACTGAATTTGTCAGATGTTTTCAAGAAAGATTCGTGACACAGCTGAGGAGAGGCCATACTAGATCTAATTCTGAGTAATGAACCTAGTCAAGTGGGAGACCTCTTGGTGGGTGAGAGTGACCACAACTCCCTGAGCTTTAGCATAGCTATGGATAAGGATAAAAGCAAACAAAATGGGAAAGTGTCTAATTGGGGAAGGGCTAATTAAAATGGTATGAAGCAGTAACTAGCGAGAGTAAATTGGAAGCAGATGTTCAAAGGTGAAAGTACAGAACTAATGTGGAGGAAGTTTAGATACCACTTGTGTTGGTTCAGGATAGGTTTGTCCCATTTGGACAAGGAAAAGATGGTAGGAAAAGGGAACCATGGTTGACAAAACAAGTGAGGCAGCTAGTTAAAAGGAAGAAGGAAGCATATATTACTTATAGGAAGCAGGAAACAGGAAGGGCTCATGAGAAGTATATGGTAGCCAGGAAGGAACTTAAGAAAGGACTTAGGAGAGCTCAAAGGGGGCATGAGAAAGGCCTTGGCATGTAGCATTAAAGAGAACCCCAAGGCATTCAATGCATATATGAAGGATGATGAGAATGAAGGTGGGGTAACTAAATAATAAAGGAGGAAACATGTGCCTGGAGATGCAGGAGGTTGGGGAGGTCCTAAATGAATACTTTGGTTCTGTATTCACAAAAGAAAAGGGAGTGGATCAGGGTGAGGTCAGAAAAGAACCGGCTTCAGTGCTGGACAATGTTGATATTAAGGAAGAAGAGGTGTTGGATCTTCTAAAAAACATTAAGATTGAGAAAACCCTGGGGCTGAATGCAACATACCCAAGGTTGCTGTGGGAAGAGAGGGAAGAATTAGATGGGGCAGTAGCCATGATCTTCGAGTCCTCTTTGGCCATAGGGGAGGGGCCCGAGGATTGGAGAATGACAAATGTAGTCCCCTTATTTAATAAAGGTAATAGGGAGAATCTTGGGAATTATGGGAATTGGAGGAAGAAGCTGAGTATCACGATAAAAGTGAGGGATAGTGTGGCAGAGGGTCATTGAGGGAGCAGTGATCATGGGACTGGGCTGAGTAGTAAGGCTTTAGCTCAACAAGCTTCAGTGAAAACAGGTAATAGGTGAGATGGTAGAAGTTGAAGTAAGAAAGGGCTCCCCTTTTCAAGGAACGAAAAGGATTCAACGGGTAGGTGCAGGTAAGGATGGGTTTTAAATATCAAATATTTTGTTCCTCTGGTCTTAAACAATGGGAATGGCAGCCAAGGCAGGGGAATGCTCCTCTTGCAGAATGTGGGTCATCATTGAAGCCAGCAAATATCCTTGATGATGCCAGCAGTATCCCTGATGCTTTCATCAGTGAGAAGTGCATCCAGGTGCAGCTCCTGACAAGCCGAGTTAAGGTATTGGAACTAGAGTTGGATGAACTCTGGGTCATTCGGGAGGCAGAAGAGGGTGATAAACAGGTGTGACAGGGACATGATCACACCTAGGAGGCAGGAAGAGAGTCAATGGGTGACAGTCAGGGATAGGGTCAGAAGAGGGAATGGAAACAGGAAGGGAGTGCAGGGCACCCCTGTGGCCATTCCCCTCAGTATTAGGTATACCATTTTAGAAACTGTTGGGTGAGGGAGGTGACCTACCATGGACAAGCCATGGCAATCAGATCTCTGTCACTGAATCTGTTCCTGTGGCTAAGAAGGGAATGGAGGAGAAGAGGGGAGCTGTAGTGATAGGGGTTGCCATAGTTAGGGGGACAGATAAAAGGTTCTGTGGAAGAGAATGAGGATCTGGGATGGTATGTTGTCTCCCTGGTGCCAGGGTCCAAGATATCTCAGGAGGTAGGGTGAGCAGCCAGATGTCATGGTCCATGTAGGGACTTATGATGTGGGTAGGAAGGGTGAGGAGGTCCTGCATTGAGAGTTCAGGGAGTTGGGCGCTAGGTTGGACAGGACCTCCAGGGTTGTGATCTCATGATTGCTTCCCATAGCACATGCAAGTGAGGCTCGAAATAGGAGGGGATGTGCAGCTTAACATGTGGCTAAAGACATGATGCAGGAGGGAGGGCTTCAGGTTTCTGGATCATTGGGCTCTCTTCCAGGGAAGGTGGGACTGGATGGTTTGCATCTAAACTGGAGGAGAATTAATATAATTGCAGGAAGGTTTGCTAGTTTTGCTCCAGTGGGTTTAAATTAGATTTGAAGGGGGATGGGAACCAGAGTGCTAGAGCAGATAGAGGAGTGGAGGAGGGAAAAGTTTATATGAAAATTGCATGAACCGTCATAAGTCAATGGATTGTACATGGAGGAAATTTTGTTAAGTGCATCTATTTCAATGCAAGGAGTATTGTAAGAAAGGCAGATGAGCCTAGAGCATGGATTGGCACATGGAATTATGACATTGTGGCCACTAGTGAAACTTAGTTGCAGGAGTGGCAGGACTGCTCCCTTTAGATGTGATACAATGGGGTGGATGAAGGGGGGAGGTGGCATTTCTCGTCAAGGAAAATATCGCTGCTGTGCTCAGACAGGACAGACAAGAGGGCTCATCGACTGAGACTATATGGGTGGAGCTGAGGAACAGGAAAGGTATGACCACACTCATGGAGTTGTATTATAGACAGCCCAATATTCAAAGAGAATTGGAGGAGCAAATCTGTGAGAGAGAGCAGGGAGTTGCAGGAAACTAAGGTTGTGATAGGGGATTTTAATTTTCCACATATTGACTGGGACTCCCATACTGTAAAAGGGCTGAATGGCTTGGAGTTTGTCAAATGTATTCAGGAAAGTTTTCTAAATCAATATATAGAGGTACCAACTAGAGAGAATGCAATACTGGATCTCCTTTTAGGGAATGAGGTAGGACAGGTGACTGAAATATATGTAGGGGAATATTTTGGGTCCAGTTATCATAATGCCATTAGTTTCAAGTTAATTTGGAAAAGGATAAGTCTGGGCCTTGGGTTGAGATTCTAATTTAGACAAAGGCCAATTATGAGGAAATGAGCAAGTATCTAGAATGTGTGGATTGGGATACGTTGTTTTCCAGCAAGGATGTGTAAGGTAAGTGGAGGACCTTCAAAGGTGAAATTTTGAGAGTACAAAGTTTGTATGTTCCTGTCAAGATTAAAGGCAAGGTTCACAGGCATAGGGAACATTGGTTTTCAAGGGATATTAGGGATCTGGTTCGGAAGAAGAAAGAGGTGTATAGCAGGTTCTTTCTTTCTTTGGCTTGGCTTCGCGGACGAAGATTTATGGAGGGGGTAAAAAGTCCACGACAGCTGCAGGCTCGTTTGTGGCTGACAAGTCCGATGCGGGACAGGCAGACACGGTTGCAGCAGCTGCAGGGGAAAATTGGTTGGTTGGGGTTGGGTGTTGGGTTTTTCCTCCTTTGCCTTTTGTCAGTGAGGTGGGCTCTGCGGTCTTCTTCAAAGGAGGTTGCTGCCCGCCAAACTGTGAGGCGCCAAGATGCACGGTTTGAGGCGATATCAGCCCACTGGCAGTGGTCAATGTGGCAGGCACCAAGAGATTTCTTTAGGCAGTCCTTGTACCTTTTCTTTGGTGCACCTCTGTCACGGTGGCCAGTGGAGAGCTCGCCATATAACACGATCTTGGGAAGGCGATGGTCCTCCATTCTGGAGACGTGACCAACCCAGCGCAGCTGGATCTTCAGCAGCGTGGACTCGATCCTGTTGACCTCTGCCATCTCAAGTACTTCGACGTTAGGGATGAAAGCGCTCCAATGGATGTTGAGGATGGAGCGGAGACAACGCTGATGGAAGCGTTCTAGGAGCCGTAGGTGATGACGGTAGAGGACCCATGATTCGGAGCCGAACAGGAGTGTGGGTATGACAACGACTCTGTATACGCTTATCTTTGTGAGGTTTTTCAGTTGGTTGTTTTTCCAGACTCTTTTGTGTAGTCTTCCAAAGGCGCTATTTGCCTTGGTGAGTCTGTTGTCTATCTCATTGTCGATCCTTGCATCTGATGAAATGGTGCAGCCGAGATAGGTAAACTGGTTGACCGTTTTGAGTTTTGTGTGCCCAATGGAGATGTGGGGGGGCTGGTAGTCATGGTGGGGAGCTGGCTGATGGAGCAGGTATAGCATAGAGAAAATGGGGGAATTGAGGCAAATTAAAAAATGCAAGAAAAGCCTCACCTCAAGACCTAAATAAGGAAGGCTAAAAGAGGTCATGAAGTTGCTTTGGCAACAATGTGAAGGAAGATCCTAAGAGTTTCTACAGATATATTAAGAGCAAATGGAAAGTAAGGAACAAAATTGGACTCTTGAAGATCAGAATGGTCAGTTTTGTATGGAGCTAAAAGAGATTGGAGACATCTTAAATAGTTTTTTTAAGATCAGTGTTCACTCAGGAAACAGGCTCAGAAATGTGGGAAGTATGGAAAACAAGCAGTGAGATTAAAGAGAAGGAAGTGCTTGTTGTCTTAAAGCAAATAAGGGTGAATAAATCCCTAGGGTCTGACAAGATATTCCTTTTGAACTTGAGGGAGGCTAGTGTAGAAATTGCAGCAAATCTGGCAGAAATATTTAAAATATTCTTAGCTGGAGGATTGTCGGGTCGCTCACGTTTTTCCAATGTCTAAAAAAGGCTTCAAAGAGTTCCAGTGATGTCATCATTCAGAATGGAAGCCAAAAATGACAGCTCCTCTGGAAAAATGATTATTTTTCCTCATTAATCTGCCAAATACAAGATTTCTCAAAAATATATGAACTGATAAAGGAGGCAAGAATGGGAAAAAGAAATTGAGATTTTTAAAACAGTGTCACTGCTGAGCCTGTGGACGAGGGAGGTGCAATGAGCAACTCACCTACATGGGTGGTGATAACGAAACTGACATTGGGCCTATTTTTAGGCGAAGCAGCTAATCTAATAAAAATTCAGAAAGTGATAACGGAATTTCAATAAGACATAAAACAGCAACTAAATGGTATCAAGTCAGAGCTCACCACCGCTAATCAAAAAATATAGGTGGCAGAGAAACAAATTGAAAAGGTGGAAGATCGAGTTCAAAATGTGGAATGGATGCTAAGTAAGATGATAACTGTATTAAACAAGCAAGAAAACAAACTACTCTGTCAAGAAGGAAGGTCATGACGGAAGAATATTAGGATATAATTTTTCCCAAAGGTGCAGAAGAGTTGTCTATGGTGGAGTTTGTAGAAAAGTTACTATGGGACATGCTGGAGATTCCCATGAACATGGAACTTGAGATTGAGAGAGCACATTGTGTGCTTGTCCCAAGGCCTTCTGGAGTAAGGGAAGATAAACCACGGTCAATAGTAATCAGATTTCTTCACACAAAACCAAAGCAGAGATTCTATGCAGGGCCTAGGGAAAGAAGAAGGTATTTTTGAATGGGAAATTAATATATTTTGAGCAAGATTACCCCACAGTGGTCCTGCAGAAACATTGAATATTCCGAAACAGAGTGAGTATTAAAGCAAAGAAAGATTAGCTTTCAGTCTCCCGTACCCTGCTAAACTGCAAGTGTTTTATGAAGATGGGATGCAGCTGTATCAAACAGTGGAAGAAGTGACTGCAGACATGAAGGACAGAGGTCAGCGTGGTCAAACTGAGGGAAAGCCTTCTTGAGCAGCTATCATGCACTATTTGGGAAATAGTGACAGAATCAAGAAAGCAGGCGACAGGAGGAGGGCAAGAGAAGAAGATCAGGCAAAGATTCAGGAGACAGACCTCAACCCCTCCAAAAGAGTTATAAGATCTAACTAATTGTAAAATGGTTGATAAGCTAAACAGAATAAAAAATAGACAGTGCTTTACTTATCTCAAGAAGTACATATTACAAGATTTATTTATATAATTTAATTATTTTATTTTATATTCATTCATTGATTTCTCTTTTCCCATATAAATGAGAATATATAGTTGGGAGGGATATACAGAGACATCTTTTCTATATAATGGACATTGTTTTTTTTCATCTACTTTTGCGGGTACTGCAATGGGGGCATGCAATTCACGGGTTGGAGAGGTATCTCCCACAGCTAGATGCTTTCACTGGCCCAATTCAGGATCATTTATTAGAGATCCCATACTTGGAATCACACTTGCATTGCCTTTTTTTTAAACTTGTGTTTCTTGGTCATAAGTGTTCAGAGAGTAGATCGATTAAGCTATAATCGTTCATTTCAATGATATATTGAGCGATAAATATTCATGGTTAAGGATAAGGTAAAATTAATTTCTTTTAATGTTAATGGGCTGTTAAATCCAATCAAATGTAGTAAAATTCTATGTAAAATGAAGAAAGAACAAGCCCATGTGGTATATTTACAGGAAACTCATTTGAATGATAATCTCCTCATATAAATCAGGACATAGGAGAAGGGTTGCTATTCTCATCTTATCTCAAACAAGCTAAATTTTGAAAAAGTATTTGAAATGAGAGATATGGTGGGCACATATATTCTAGTAAGGGGGAATATAGACAGGATTCCAGTCAGTCTATTAAATATGTATTTAATAGAAATTATATTAGTTTCTCCCAGAAAAATATTAATATTATGCTAGCAGAAAGAGAAGGTCTCTTGAATTGTGGGGGTGACTTAAATTTACAATTACAACCAAAGTTAGACTCTTCCAATTAAAAAAAACATGAATTAAAGTTTTTACTTAAGAAAGTTAACACACTTTTTGAGGATATTGAACTAATTGATATATGGAGGGACCTTTTCCCTGACAGAAGAGATTACATTCATTACTCTGCCCCACCCCACCCTCCTCCCCCATTATTTATATACAAGAATAGACTATTTCATAACATTTGGAAAAGATAAAGATAAAATAAACATCTGTGGAATTGGGATAATAGTTATGTGACCATGCACCTATATATTTATCTGTTGATTTTGATCTACAATGAAAAAATACTATTTGGAAACTAAATTCAAATCTACTCGATGATCTCTGTTTTAAGGAACAATTTTTAAAAATGATATTTACTTAGAATGCAATGATAATGGAGAGGTTTTACCTCCCATTTTGTAGAATATTCTGAAGGCAGTCTTAAAAGGGAACATTATAGTGATATTTTCATATATTAAAAAATACTAAGGATTAAAACATTAGAGGAATTACAAAATAAGATGAAGGAAATAGAAAAAAAAACCAAATTGAGTTTGACACAGGATACATAAGAGGAATTTTTTTTAATTATGAATATAATTAATAGTTTGGCTACATAAGAAATCAGGAAAAAATTTAATGTTTCTGAAACAGAGACACTATAAAGTGGACCTAAATCTATGAAAATATTGGCACGGAAATTGAGAAAAAAGATAATAGAAAATAAAATTCATAGTGTTCGGGATCCAAGAACAAAAGTGATTAAAAAAAAAAAATAAATAAAAAAAATAAGCTAAGTGAAATTCAAGAAGCTTTTGAAGTGTTTTACAAAGCTCTATCTTCCAAAGTTTCAGGGGGAAACATAACCCAGATTGACTCCTTCTTGAATTCTATAGAATTACCCATTTTAAGCAAAAAACAAAATAGAATGTTGATTGCTGACATAACTGAAGTTGAACAAAAAATTGCAATTAGAAGGCTTAAATTAAGCATGTCACCAGGATCAGATGGATATATGGCAGAGTGGTATAAAGAATTAAAAAATTAGTTCATTCCTGATTTACTCTCCATATTGAACTGGCCGTTAAAAAGAGGCACAAATGCCGCCCAGTTGGAAGGAGCTATACCAAAAGGAGGCAAGGATAACATGGAATGTAGCTCATTTAGACAAATATCTGCTCTTAATGTAGATTATACATTACTCACCTCTATTATGGCCAAATGATTAGAAGAGTTTTTACCTACATTGATACATAGTGATCAGACAGGTTTTATACAACAACGCCAAACAGAAGACATTATACGAAGGGCACTTCACAATTTGGATCACATACAAAAAATATTAAATTAAAGCATTAGTTATTAGCATGGACACTGAAAAGGCATTTGATTCAATTTATTGGAATTTTCTTTACAGAGTTTTACGTAGATTTGGTTTACATGATACAATTATGATATCATTCAAAGGATTGCCCAAAATATATGGTCAATTATCAGGATACAAGATTAACATAGATAAAACCCAATTACTCTCATATAACTATTGCCCACCAAGAGAAATTGAAAGTTGATATCTCTGGTCATGGCAAACAAAGTCTGTTAAGTATTTGGTCATCATTATGCCAAAAGATTTGGGAAAATTATTAGAATGCAATTATTTGCCTATATATAAAATAAAATTAAGAAAGATATTATAAAATGGATCCTAATTCCTTTTTTTAAAATCTCACTTCAAGGATTGAATCCAGTAAAATGATATATTGCTTAGACTATTATATCTTTTTCAGACCCTACCAATAGAGATTAACCAAAATTGATTCAATGAGTGGGATAAAATGTTATCAAGATATATATGGCAAGGTAAAAGGCCCAGAGTTCATCCCAAAACTTTGCAATTAGCTAAGAAAAAAGGGGGATGGGGCATACCTTCTCTTAAAGATTATTATTTTGTAGCACAGTTGAGACCTGTGATTATGTTGGTGTAACCCATCATATGATACTCAATGGAAAAATATTGAGGAGAAGATACTTTCCATCCCCATGCAGGCAATTTTGGCTGATAACAACCTGCAAAGATACATAAATATTACTGATAACCCATGAGTGAAATGGACTCTTAAAATATGGAAAAATACTATAAAAGAACATAAATTGGAGGGAGAAATTGCAATTTTTAAAAGGTATGACTCATATTTCATGTTGAATAAATTGGATCCTAGATTTAAGGTCTGGATAGCTAAAGGAATAACAGTTCTTGGTAAAATAATGAAAGAAGGAAGATTATTCGGTTTTGAAATGCTTAAAGAGAAACACATTCAAAAAATGACTTTTATCGGTATTTACAGATGTGACATTGTGTTAATAGGAAAGTTAAAAATGTGACCAAGGCAAGTACGTGCTTGATAGAACTGCTTAGAAAAGCATATAATTCAGATATTGGCAGTAAAATCATTTCAAGTGTATATAAGGGTTTGTTAAATCTTAAAACACTCGACTTCATCCATTAAAACAAAATGGGAAAAGGAAGGAGGGATAACTATATCTGAGGAATAATGAACAATAATATGGAAGTATCAAGGGAAGTGTATCCATTCACAGAAATGGGGGGCGGGGGTGGAAATTTTGGGGAAAAACCTGAGAAGATACATTATTACACCCTCTCAGAAATCCCATTATGATTGTAACCTCCCTATTTGCTGGAGAAATTATGGAAATCAAAATGCAAACCATTACCATATTTTTTGGGGAATGCCCTGATATGAAAGATTATTGGAGTGGGATACACAATGCCCTACAAGACATTTTTAAATGTAAAATATCCTTAGAAAGTTCAACCATATATTTTGGGTATATACCTCAAAAATGGTTGAAAAGAGATAAATATTCAATGAATATACTACTTGTTTAACTAAAAAGATTCTTACCAAGAAATGGTTATCACAGGAGAGCCCAACTTTAAACATATGGAAGAAAATTATAGACATTTATAAAATGGAGAAGATAACAGCATCTGTTAATCATAAATTGGAACAATTCGATTCATACTGGTAAAAAAGTTTTAACAACATAATACTTCATAGGCCTGACCTTATTCTTAAAAATCAATGATAATGTTGAAAAAAAAATCACTCCCTACGTTTACATAGTTTTTTCTTGTCTTATTTATCTCTATGTGATAAATATTATGTGAAAAATTGTGGAAAATATGAATATAATGATATATATGTATAATATCTGAGATACATCTTCAGGAAATGTTTGATTAAACTTCAATTTTTAAAAAAAATAAGGCTCCAAAAGTAACCCTGGAAATTATAGGCCAGTGAGCCTGACATAAGTAGTAGGTAAATTATTGGAAGGTGTTACAAGAGATCAGATGTACAATTATTTGGATAGCCAGAAAATGATTAGTGATAGTCAACTTGGCTTTGTGCGTAGAAGGTCATGTTTAACCAATCTTATAGAGTTTTTCAAAGCAGTTACCAGGGAAGCTCTGTATGTTGTCTCCATGGACTTTAGTGAGGCCTTTGATAAGGTCCCATATGGGAAGTTAGTCAGGAAAGTTCATGGCGAATTATTAAACTGGATTTGACAATGGCTAAGCAGGAGAAGCCAGAGAGTAGTGGTGGATGATTGCTTCTCAGAATGGAGGCCTCTGACTAGTGGTGAACCACAGGGATCAGTGCTGGGATCATTGTTGTTTGTCATCAATATCAATGATCTGGATGATAATGTGGTAAATTGGAACAGCAAGTTTGCAGATGACACTAGGGTTGGCGGTGCTGTGCATAGAAAATAAAGATTTTCAAAGCTTGCAGAGGGACTTGGACCTCCTGGAAAAATGGAATGAAAAATGGCAGATGGAATTTAATGTAGACAAATGTATGGTGTTGCATTTTTGAAGGACAAGCCAAGAAAGTCATACGCCGTAAATGGTAGGGCACGGAGGAGTGCAGTAGAACAAAAGGACTTGGGAATACAGATACATAATTCCCTGAAAGTGATGTCACAGATGGACAAGGTTGTAAAGAGAGCTTTTAGCCTATTGGGATGTTATGGTTAAGAATGAAGGGAGATTTGATGCAGGTATTTAAAATTATGACGGGGATAGACAGAGTAAATGTAGATAGGCTTTTTTTTTCCCACTGAGGGTAGGTGACATGGGTTAAGAGTGAAATGGAAAAAGTTTAGGGGGAACTTCTTCACACAGAGAGTGGTGGGAGCATGGAATGAGCTGGCTGCTGAAGTAGTAAATGCAGGCTCAATTTTAACATTTAAGAAGAATTTAGACGGGTACATGGATGGGAGAGGTATGGAGAGCTATGGACAGGGTGCAGGTAAGTGAGACAAGGCAAAAAAAAAAGATTCAGCACAGACTAGAAGGCCTGAAGGTGCCTGTTTCTGTGCTGTAGTGTTCTATAGTTCTATAGACTGGTGAGTCTTACATCAGTGGTATGCAAACTATTGGAGAGAATTCTAAGGATACAATCTATGAGCATTTGTAGAAGTTCAGCATACTCAGGGATAGTCAGTATGGCTTTGTGAAGGGATAGTCATGCCTCACGGGTCTAATTGAGGAAGTAACAAAGGAAATTTATAAGGGTAGGGTGGTGATGTGGTCTATATAGATCTTAGTAAGGCATTTGACAATTTCCCCATGAGAGATGTTCAGCAAATCAAGAGGCATGGAATTCATAGAAACTTGGCTCTGTAGATTAAAAAAAAACATTGGCTTACATGTAGAAAGCGGAGAGTAGTAGTGGAAGGAAAGTATTTTCCCTGGGGGGTGGGCAGTGAATAGTGGAGTTCTGCAGGGATCTGTTCTGGGACTTTTGCTCTTGCAATTTTTATAAATGAACTAGATGAAGAAGCAGGATGGGTCAGTAAGTTTGTGGATGATACAAGGGATGGAGAAGTTGTGGATAGTGTTGCAGATTGTCATAGGTAACAAAAGGATATAGACAGGATGCAAAGTTGGGTGAAAAAATGACAGGTGGAATTCATTCTGGATAAGTGTGAGATGATGCATTTTGGAAAGACAAACCAGAAGGCTGAGTACAGGTTAATGGTTGGTTAGTTAGGAGTATGGATGAACAGAGGGACTTTGAGGTCCAAATCCACACATCTCTCAAGGTCACAGCGCAGATTGATAAGATAATCAAGAAGGCCTATGGGATGCTGGGCTTCATTAAGATGGGGATTGAATGCAGCAGTCAATAAGTCATGTTGCAACTGTACAAATCTCTGATGAGACTACACTTGGACTATTGTGTTCAGTTTTGGTCACTGCATTATAGGAAGGATGTGGAAGCTAAGGAGAGGGTGCAGAGGAAATTTATCAGGATGTTACCTGGATTGGAAAATAACATGAGGCAAAGTTAGCAGAGCTGGGACTTTTCTCTTTGGAACATAGAAGGATTAGAGGAAGCGTAACAGAGGTCTGCCCGATGGAGATGTGGGGGGGCTGGTAGTCATGGTGGGGAGCTGGCTGATGGAGGACCTCAGTTTTCTTCAGGCTGACTTCCAGGCCAAACATTTTGGCAGTTTCCGCAAAACAGGACGTCAAGCGCTGAAGAGCTGGCTTTGAATGGGCAACTAAAGCGGCATCATCTACAAAGAGTAGTTCACGGACAAGTTGCTCTTGTGTCATGATGTGAGCTTGCAGGCGCCTCAGATTGAAGAGACTGCCATCAGTGCGGTACCGGATGTAAACAACGTCTTCATTGTTGAGGTCTTTCATGGCTTGTTTCAGCATCATGCTGTAATGGAGGATTAAAACCATGTACCCAGATGCTTTTTGCTTATGTGGAACTGATGACACTGTGTCCACACGCAGGTCACCTTACTTTCAGAACTAGCAGATATAATTAAACTCAGCCATGGGGACTTATCTGAAGATACACTTGAAATGGAATTCCACTGTGAGGCCCAGGGAAAGCAGTTGTCAAATGCAACACTCTGAAATTGACGAATTGGTCACAACCTGTCTTGCTCGAGAAGTTTTAATAAGTCTTTGTATCTATGAGATAAACCAGGAAATTATAACATCCTGGTTCCATAATAATTAATCTTCTAAATTGTAGAATGTAATGTTCAGTTTTGATTTTGACTGACAAATATTAGAAGGAGTAGGCGCATGATTAATTGTTTTTGGGGTATATAAGCCTGTGGTCCTGCTGCTGAAGTTTAGACTCTCCGAGGGGTGGGAACACCCCTTGTCAAGAAGGAAGAACAGCCAGAGTCCGAGCAACGTCCCGGTCGGGGGAGGTGGAGAAGCTGCTACCAGCGCCCTGACAACCTACTACAAGTGTGCAGTCGTTGCCTCGCTTCGGCAGTTGGGACCAGTCCAAGTGTTGATAAGTATAGTTGGGAAGGGCTTGCATATTGTAGTGTGAAATCAGCTTTTGAATTAGTAATAAACATTTGTATAAACTGAACTGCTCTCGGTGTGTGTGTCTATTTTCTTTCGGTAGCTCAAACACTGTGACCAATCTAAAATGAACAAAATGAGAGGTATAAGTTTACCCAAGACAATTGGCGCTGCGAGCAGGGTTGGTCTCAAGATGTTTCGCCAAAAGAAAGAGGTGAGCCCTGAGCAGTTCTTGATTCCTGGATGGACTTCCAAAGACGATGGGTTTGGCATGTTGGCCAATACCCTGTCTTTGTTGGGACCACCCATTAGTTGGGATGAGAAGTTAGACTCATCAAATGCACCTCTGGGAGAGCAGGTTGCCACTCTCCTTCGAGAAAGTAAATTTCCTGATAAAAAGGGAACGCTGACGAATGGTTTTTAGTTGCTGGCCACAGCATTACACCACTCCGTTCAGCGTGAAGCAGAATTAATTCAAAGAGAAGTAGAATCTCAGTGCAAAAGAAAGCAATTAGAGGAGGAGCTAGAAGTCCTGCGACAATGCTGTTCCATGATGAGCGAGATTGTTCGCACCAGTCAGGACAGAGCCAAAGAATGGGAAGATAAGCATGTCCAAATGATTTGCCGTAATATTAAACTCCGGCAGCAGGTCTGTGCAGATAAGGAATGGCATGGAGTAGAACACGATCCATATCGTATTCATGCCATGATAAGGAATGGTGACGATCCTGATGTAATTGAGGATTGGGATGGGAATATCTGGAATGACAATGGTAATAATGCAGATACTCCTCAGCATGTGTCTAACATACTACCCTCTCCATCTGCTGTTCACGCCCGCCCTATAAGGCAGCAGATTTCCCAAACAGACAGAAGGGGGAATGATGTAAGGGTAGAGATGGAAGGGATAGATACCCAGGTTTCCCATGTGGACCCAGGGGAAAATACCCAAACCCCTGCTTATGCTCTATGGCCTACTCCCTCTGTTGGATGGCCTCCACCTCCTCCCCTAGACTGGATGGAGGACCCTGTGAGCCAAAGTGGGAACAGGGGTCGGAAGGAGTCAAAGATACGTGATTTCTCTGTAAAAGAGCTGGCTGCCTTTGGAGATCGATTTAGGCAAAAGGCAGGAGAAACTCTGGCGGCCTGGCTCCTGCATGTCTGGGAACAAGGAGGGGGTAATGTATTTTTAACCCCTGAGGAATTGTTGGGATTAGGAACATTGACTACTGATATCCGGGTCACTGCTGAGCTGCGGGGTAGAGGAAGAGAGATGGATTACTTACTTACTACTCTAGGGGATGCCCTGCTACGAGTATACCCATCACCAATAGATTGGGATTTACATTTGCAAAACAATTGGAGAACCCCAGAGGAGGGTATAGCATTAATTCGTCAACAGGCCCTGGCCTCTGCCTTGTATGGAGGGCGTTTGAGGCTGTGGGTACATGGGGGGAGCCCTGATGAAGAGATATTCACTGCCGGAATGCATACCAGATTGGTTCGTTCCGCCCAACCCACCACACAGGGATTGGTTCTGTCCATAACTAGTCCACTAATTGGGCACTCTGTGTCTGAGGCGGTGCACGCCTTATCTGGGCCTAGAGAATTAGAACTGGGAGGTAAAATCCACTCATGTACAGCCCAGGTTAAATCAGATAAGCAGGATGAAAAGAGAGGACCGACAAGGAAGGACCTTTTTCTAACCTTGTTAAAGTTAGGTGTACCTAAAAGTGATATTGATGGGAAACCTACTGCGGTCCTTTATGAGAGGAAGGCAGGGGAACATCATCCCCAGCTGCTGAGTCCTCCTGGCCCAGCTGTGCCTTCTGTTCCCACTGCTGCTTCTATCGATCCGGCTTCTCCTGCTCCAGTTACTCATGATGAGGTAAAACAATGGGTTAAACAGGCTCTTAAAGATAACAATAGCATGTGGTCCTGGAAGCCCCCGAACCCTTCTGAAGGTGTGGGCAGGATTCCCGTGTCTACTCCATCGAGACACGGCGCACACACGGGGATCCGCGGCCCTACATACCGTTAACAATCCACTGGGGTGGGGGTAATGATCGCCAATACTTGGCTTTGGTCGACACCGGTACAGAGCACT
Source organism: Narcine bancroftii (assembly GCF_036971445.1). NCBI lineage: Eukaryota > Metazoa > Chordata > Chondrichthyes > Torpediniformes > Narcinidae > Narcine > Narcine bancroftii. Next base: position 434,054,585 of record NC_091469.1, read on the forward strand.
CGGTGATTCCTGGTAATCCCGACCTCTGGACTGGACCGGCCTTTCGAATAGAGGGGTTGGGAGGAGCGGTCACCCTGGCAAAGGAATTAAAAGTCTGTGCCATGGTGGGTGATAGCCCTTCCCCTGTCTGGTTACATGCCCTGGTGGCTGCTACTGACAAGTGTATCCTGGGTATTAATATGTTGGCCGGTATGGCCCTTAATACTAGCCAAGGGGGATTTGAATTTGGAATTCAAACTATTACAAAAAAACTAGTAGTGGGTCAGGCTAAGTGGGATCCTGTGATGGTGCCAGCCCCCATGAAACCAGTGTGCATTCCACAATATCGTCTCCCTGGGGGGCAGGAAGAGATTACTGCCACCATCGATGCTCTGCAAGAAGAAGGGGTAGTGAGGCCCGCAACGTCGCCCTTTAATAGCCCTGTTTGGCCGGTCCAGAAGCCGGACGGCTCCTGGAGAATGACAGTTGATTATCGATTTTTGAACAAACATGGCCCACCACTTGCTTCAGCAGTTCCGGACAATGTCACCCTTATTGAAAACATTACTACTGGGAACTCAGGAACACGGTATACTGTCATTGATCTTGCAAACGCCTTCTTCAGTATTCTTATAGCTGAGGACTCACAGGATCAGTTCGCCTTTACCTGGAAGGGGCGCCAGTATACCTTCACCCACCTTCCAGTATCGCCTTCCCTCTCAATTCACCATTATATTGATGATGTGGCATCCTGGAGCCTCTGGCAGAAACAAGAGGGTCGCTGAGTCCCACTGGGATTCTGGTCACGTACCATGCCTGAGGCTGCACTCGTTATTCTGTTTTTGAACAACAGTTACTAGCCTGTTACTGGGCCCTGCTAGAGACTGAAAGAATGACAGGTGATGCAGATGTTCAATTGCGACCTGCACTTCCTATAATGAATTGGGTCCTGGCTAATAATGCTAATCTAAAGATCGGGCGGGCTCAGCAGTCTTCTATTGTTAAATGGAAGTGGTATATTCAGAGTCGTGCGACCAGAGGGCCTGAAGGGGTGGGCCGCGTACACGAACAGGTGGCTTACCATCCCTGGTCAGGAACTCACTTATCGGAGGAGGGGGATGGTGGCTCCAGTCAGTATGCTGAGTTGAAGGCAGTCACTTTACCACTAAATCCCCATGATCACCCTCTTCGCCTGTTTACTGATTCCTGGGCTGTGGCTAATGGACTTGTGGTATGGATGCCTGATTTGCAAAAGAACAACTGGATGATACATGACCGCCCAGTATGGGGCAAAGAGTTGTGGCAGCTGTTGTGGGATGCTTCCCACCACCGTGAGATAACCGTTTATCACGTTGATGCCCATACCAATATGGCAACTAACATGACTCAACATAATGCAGTAGCAGATCAGCTTGCCACTATCAGCTGTGCTGATACCGTCCCCCTGGCTCGATGGGCACATGAACAGAGTGGTCATTTGGGGGAGAAGGGATCAGCTATGTGGGCCCGTACACATGCTTTATCCGTCCATCAGAATGATGTCCGCATGGTCGTACGTACATGCCCAGAATGTCAGCTTGTGAAGTTCCATACCGTTCCACCTGGTCCACATGGCCGAATAAAACGGGGTGCTCACTCAGCTGCGGTCTGGCAAATTGATTACATAGGCCCCATGCTAGACTGTATGGGTAAACATTACGTCCTAGTAATGGTTGACACCTTTTTGGGCCTGGTTTTTACTTTTCCCACCAAGACGGCTGACCAAGCTAGCACTATCCAAGGACTAAACCATTTGATTTATCGTTATGATGTTCCAGAGGAGATTCACTCTGATAATGGCTCGCACTTCTCCGGGAAAGCAATCTGTGATTGGGCAAATGACAACGGTATTTTATGGGTCCACCATATTCCTTATTACCCGCAGGCTGCCGAGTTAGTTGAACAAATGAACGGCTTACTGAAGGAACAAATTCGTTTGTTAACATCACTGGGGACCCAGAAGGGATGCTGCCATGTGCTGCAGCAGGCAGTCGACAATTTGAATCATCGCCCTTTAAAAGGAGGTACACCTTTCCACCGACTTCTTCACGCTCCTGAATTACAGCCTATTCCAGAGGAATAACAGTCATTGCCCCCCATCCCCGAACTAGAGAATGTTGGACAAAAGGTATGGGTGGCACCACCAGGTAGTGGCCCTCCTGTAAAAGGGGAAATAGTGACACCTGCCCAGGGTAACACTCGGTGGGTAGCTATTGAGGGACAGGATGATTTAGTCTGTTTAAACACTGAACGCTTATGGTATCGTGAGTGACATGTGTCAGACTTACTTGTTCCAGGTTCTCCATTTTACACTCCTGGTGATCTGGCTTAACAGCTGCTTTGATGCCAGCAATTGGATTTGTAATGTCGAGGACATTCCAAGGGAGTTACCCGTGGGAAACACGGTCCGATGCATTACACCAAGGAAGTCCTCGGTCACCAGCCTCAAGTGCAGCTTATATAAATATGTTATTGTTCAGCATGTTTCAAAATCTGTTCGTGAGCTCCAGTATCTGGGTATTGTGGCCAACAAGGATAATTTGAGCCTTGGTTGGAATCCTTTCTCATGGCTAACTGCTACATTTGGGGGAGTGGGCCATACTATCCTCCGTTGGTTGCTCGCGTCATTGCTTATCTTTGTAATTGTTGTTTTGATTTCTCTTTTTTCGCTCCCTCTGTACTCAAATACTGGTTAGGCCTCGCAAATGACAGATTGTGACCAAGGGGTGGAATGTAATAGAGGATTAAAACCATGTACCCAGATGCTTTTTGCTTATGTGGAACTGACGACACTGGGTCCACACGCAGGTCACCTTACTTTCAGAACTAGCAGATGTAATTAAACTCAGCCATGGGGACTTATCCGAAGATACACTTTGAAATGGAATTCCACTGTGAGGCCCAGGGAAAGCAGTTGTCAAATGCAACACTCTGAAATTGACGAATTGGTCACAACCTGTCTTGCTCGAGAAGTTTTAATAAGTCTTTGTATCAATGAGATAAACCAGGAAATTATAACATCCTGGTTCCATAATAATTAATCTTCTAAATTGTAGAATGTAATGTTCAGTTTTGATTTTGACTGACAAATATTAGAAGGAGTAGGTGCATGATAATTGTTTTTGGGGTATATAAGCCTGTGGTCCTGCTGCTGAAGTTTAGACTCTCCGAGGGGTGGGAACACCCCTTGTCAAGAAGGAAGAACAGCCAGAGTCCGAGCAACGTCCCGGTCGGGGGAGGTGGAGAAGCTGCTACCAGCACCCTGACAACCTACTACAACTGTGCAGTAGTTGCCTCGCTTCGGCAGTTGGGACCAGTCCAAGCGTTGATAAGTATAGTTGGGAAGGGCTTGCATATTGTAGTGTGAAATCAGCTTTTGAATTAGTAATAAACATTTGTATAAACTGAACTGCTCTCGGTGTATGTGTCTATTTTCTTTCAGTAGCTCAAACACTGTGACCAATCTAAAATGAACAAAATGAGAGGTATAAGTTTACCCAAGACACATGCTGAAGAAGATTGAAAAGAGGGTTGGTGTGAAAACACAGCCTTGCTTCACGCCATTGTTAATGGAGAAGGGTTCAGAGAGCTCATTGCTGTATCTGACCTGACCTTGTTGGTTTTCATGCAGTTGGATAACCATGTTGAGGAACTTTGGGGGGCATCCGAGGCGCTCTAGTATTTGCCAAAGCCCTTTCCTACTCACGGTGTCAAAGGCTTTGGTGAGGTCAACAAAGGTGATGTAGAGTCCTTTGTTTTGTTCTCCACACTTTTCTTGGAGCTGTCTGAGGGCTGTCTGCGCGAAAGCCGCACTGTGATTCTGGGAGAAAATTTTCGGCGACACTACGTATTATTCTATTTAGGAGAATCCTAGCGAAGATTTTGCCTATCTCGGCTGCATCATTTAATCGGATGCAAGGATCGACAACGAGATAGACAACAGACTCGCCAAGGCAAATAGCACCTTTGGAAGACTACACAAAAGAGTCTGGAAAAACAACCAACTGAAAAACCTCACAAAGATTAGCGTATACAGAGCCGTTGTCATACCCACACTCCTGTTCGGCTCCGAATCATGGGTCCTCTACTGGCATCACCTACGGCTCCTAGAACGCTTCCACCAGCGTTGTCTCCGCTCCATCCTCAACATTCATTGGAGTGACTTCGTCACCAACATCGAAGTACTCGAGATGGCAGAGGCCGACAGCATCGAATCCACGCTGCTGAAGATGAAACTGCGCTGGGTAGGTCACGTCTTCAGAATGGAGGACCATCGCCTTCCCAAGATCGTGTTATACAGCGAGCTCTCCACTGGCTACCGAGACAGAGGTACACCAAAGAAGAGGTACAAGGACTGCCTAAAGAAAGCTCTTGGTGCCTGCCACATTGACTACCGTCAGTGGGCTGATATCACCTCAAACCGTGCATCTTGGCGCCTCACAGTTCGGTGGGCAGCAACGTCCTTTGAAGAAGACCGCAGAGCCCATCTCACTGACAAAAAACAAAGGAGGAAAAACCCAACACCCAACCCCAACCCACCAATTTTCCCTTGCAACCGCTGCAACCGTGTCTGCCTGTCCCGCATCGGACTTGTCAGCCACAAACGAGCCTGCAGCTGACGTGAACATTACCCCTCCATAAATCTTCGTCCGCGAAGCCAAGCCAAAGAAAGAATAGAGGTCTCCAAGATTATGAGTGACATTGATAGTGTGGACAGAATAGCAAACACCAGAGGACATATGTACAAAGTGAACGGAGGGAAGTTCAGGGAAGACATCAGGGATATGTTTTTTTATGCAGAGAATTATGGGTGCCTGGACTGCTTTGCCAGGGATGGTGGTAGGGGCTGAACATTAGGAACATTTAAGAAAGTCCAAGACAGGCAAATTGATGGAAGAAAAATAGAAGGTTACAGATTATGGAGGGTTTAGTACTTTTTTTAAAAAAAAAGGAATATATGAGTCACCACAACATCAAGGGTCGAAGGGCCTGTTCTGTGCTGTAGTGTTGTATGTTCTATTTAAGCCCACCAAGGTGTTGAGTACCTCTTCTTCATTCATGGAGATCTGTACTAGACTTTAATCAAAATCTTCTGTGAATTATCCTACTATAAAGTCTTATAAATATTCATTTATAACCTTACCTATACATTCTGGCACTGCACGCAGAATCCCCCTATTGTACCCTTTATGCCTATTTTCCCTAGTTATTCTTTTGCTCTTAATATACTATCAGAATGCCTTCAGATTAGCATTAATCTTGTAAACCAGTGAGTTCTTATGGCCGCTTTTTCCACCCTAATTTAAATGCATCCGTACCCTTTTTATATGCATAAGGGGCCTCACCCATCATTGGTTCCCTATGCCTGTCCTTTTCTATCCTTATCCAACCTTCAATATCCTTTGACATCCAGGGTCTCTCTTACATGTTACCCCTACTTTTTACCCTGTTGACCTTGAACACTTGCCATTTCTCCTTTGGGAGCACTTCACACTGTGCAGGTGTGGACTTCCACAATGTCGGTATGGAAGATCCGTGGTTTTTAATATGGCACACATGGACTACCTCCTTTGAAGAAGACCGCAGAGCCCACCTCACTGACAAAAGGCAAAGGAGGAAAAACCCAACACCCAACCCCAACCCACCAATTTTCCCCTGCAACCGCTGCAATCGTGTCTGCCTGTCCCGCATCGGACTTGTCAGCCACAAACGAGCCTGCAGCTGACGTGGACTTTTTACCCCCTCCATAAATCTTCGTCCGCGAAGCCAAGCCAAAGAAAAAAAACAGAAACATGGACTATCTTTAAAATATGGCCAGCTTCTCACCAAAAGAAATTGGATTCTCATTGGCTGAAAATAATGTGCATTCCTGACATCTGTACTGCTGACATCAGGCCTCATGGCGCCATTTTATTTTTCTAGGGTGGAGTGCACTGTTTGCTGCTGATCCAGGAATAAAGTGAATTAAAGACAGAGGTAATAAGTGATTTACAGAAAGACAGATAGATCATTATTGCTCCCTGACATTTCTTCCATGGAACCCCCTATGCCTTTCCACGGAACCCAGTTTGGGATCCCTGGGCTGCAGGAAGCTCCTGTTTAGATTTGCACACAGAGAATAGGTGAAGTGCCACCTAATCTGTATTTAGTCTCCCTGAAGTAGGGGAGCCCACTCCATGTACACCCAATGCAGTAGATTAGATTGGACAATACGTATGTAAAGCTCTGCCTCACCCGATATGATCACTATCTCCACTTGACCAGCAGAATTCCCCAATAGAAGGTCCAATAATGCTCTTTTTTCATTATCAACAAGCTCTGCTGAATACGCCTCAAAAATTCCACCCACCCTGAGCCTTTAGCTCTGAGACAATCCTTGTTAACATATGGGAAATTGAAATTTCCCAGTATGAAAATGTTATTTGTACTGTATCTCTCTTGTGTCTGCCTAAGCTTCCCTCAGATACTGTCTTTGTTTGTCAGCTCCTCTCCACAGGGATCCAGAAGAATCCAGAGCTCTTGGTCAATCAATCCCACAAAGACCAAAATGTAAGGAAAGAAAATTGCAGAGCATCCCCAAGCTTAGGTAATAGATCAAACTAAGAATAATCCACCCAATTTTAGTTCTTTCCTGAATCTATCAATATGGTCTAGTACTAACCAAGAAGTTTATTTTGATTAAAAAAACAGCATATGGATCCAGCGTGGCTCAGTGAATTGCTTTTATAATCTGTAACTAATCACACTTAGTTGTTATTTTGAATGATTGTCTGCATTAAATACAGTAAAACTGCCATTTAAACACTCAAACACTATGTGGACCTTCATGTAATAATGATTATAATGTGGTCATGTTCAATTGGCCTTACTTTTTCTGAGAGCAACAAACGGTGGCACTCACCAATCACATACCCACTAAATCTATTCCTATCCTGGCCAAATTCCCCACTGAGGATATCCTGCATCATGTCAGTTCTCACCTGATTGAAAAAGTCCAGGTGAGAGTTGTCAATCCCACAGAAATGCATTGACAACATTTCCCATGTTGAACTGTCAGTCAAATCTGTCAAAAAGCTTGAATATACATCTCTAATAATTCAAAGATAATTAAAAAACACAGTGATAAATAGAAATAAATTAGCATTAATTGAACTTATAAAGTAAGAATGAACAATTAAAATTGCAAACACTTAAAAAAAGTAGAAAGTAGCCTTAAAACATTTTAAGAACTCAAATAAATGAAAAAAAATTTACCTGCAATGCATCTCTCTCCTTTGCAGCCATTCCTTGAGGAATTGCTGAAACGAGGATGGATTTGCTCGTGTGACTGCTGAGAAACTGCCAGAAGCTGGCACTTTGTCAATGGACTCCAGGAGGAATATAAGCGTCAGTCAGTTGTTAAAATGTTCAGATTGTCTGCAATAGTGCTTGTCCAAAGCACCTTGAAACAATAAACTTATCACCAAACTTTGAGACTTTGGCCTCATCATCCCCCTCTTATGTCCTATCAGTGTGGATGGGCAGCAACAACTTCTCCACGACCACATCAACACCAGTGCTCCGCAATTATGTGTACTCAGCCCCCTGCTATACTCCCTCTGCACCCATGAATGCATAGGCAATCATAACTCCAACTCCATCTTTAATTTTGTTGACAACATCACGATTATAGGCCAATTATCAAATAATGATGACAGCATACAGGAAGGAGATTGAGAGTCTAGTGCCCTGGCAGCAAGATAGCAACCTCTCTCTCAACATCAGTAAGGCAAAAGAACTGATCATGGACTTCAGGAGGGGGTAGAGGTCACACCTCTGTCCACATCAGTGGTGCTGAAGTGGAGACAGTATCTTCACGTTATTGGGAGCAAATGTTTCCAGTGACCTGATCTGAACCAACCACTTCAATGCAACTGTCAAGAAAGCACACCAACACATCTACTTCCTTAGAAGTCTAGTGAGGTCTGGTCTAGCCCAGACCCCTCAACAACTTCTACAGGTGCACTACTGAAAGATTCCTAGCTGGATGCATCACAGCTTGGGATGGGAGATGTGTACTCAGTATCAGAGGAATCGGTGGGAGGTGGTGAATGTAGCTCAGGACATCACACAAACATTACTAGCCTTCATCAATTCCATCTACATTTCCTATTGCCACAGAAAGGCAGCTAACACACTGAAGGACCCATCGCAACCCAGTCATACTCTCTTCTCTCTTCCTTGTCAGGGAGAAGGTTCATGAATGTGAAATTGTGCACCAACAGGTCTAATGGCAGTTTCTTCCCCACAACCATCTCTCTCAAGAATGATCCTCACAACAGCAAGATCATGCTGCCATTACTATGTACTAACTCGTCTTTTCACTGTAACACTATGCCACTTAAAGTGCTCTTGCTCTTCTACTTTAAACAAGGATCCATGAAGTGGGCCTTTAGACAGAAGACATTATTTCAAATCCCACCATTACCGCTGGGAACCTTTAACTCATGTACAGGTCAAGTAACCAATATCAAAAATAGAGATCATGCGGGCTTTGGTTTTCCTCCAAAAATGTTTTTTTTTTATTAAAATAAAATCTTGTACTAAGCAAATAAACTTCCTATTACCTGGTTCGAAAGTAAGGTCAGGCATTTTAGAGCATATTACATTCAATTATAGCAAGAGAACATGACTAGCATAGTAAGTGATGTAGAACTACAAGTTGTAGTTTCAGAATTAGGCCACTCATCCCATCAAGTCTTGACCATTCAAATCATGGCTAATGCATTTTTCTTTTCAGCCCCATTCTTCTCCCTGCAATCTTTAACACCCTTGCTGATAAAGAACCTATTGACCGACTGATTAGTAGGTCCTCCAGCATGTCTGCTTTATAGACATTTCTGGTCATGCACTTCAACATTTTGGAAATTGGACCCGTAATTTAAAAAAAATTGAATTAAACATCTAGTACCAGCAATGTGAAGTCAAAGCTATACAATATGTGAAACAGGATCTTCAGCCCAACTTGTCATGCTGACCAAGTTGCCTATCTGAATTAAACCATCAGGGAAAAGGCACAGGGAGCTTAAAGACGAGCACTCAACAGTACAAGGACAGCTTCTTCCCTGCCGCCGTCAGATTCCTGAATAATCAATCAACCAAAAATACTGCCTTACTCTTCATGCACTGTTATTGTTTTTATTATTTTATTTTTTATAGTTATGTTGTAAGATGGTTATAATATGTATGTTTGCTCTATGACGCTGCCGCAAAACACTGAATTTCATGACTTGTTCGTGACAATAAATCCTGATTCTGATTTGTCTGCATTTGCCCTTTATCTCTCTAAACCTTCCCTATCCATGTACCTGTCCAAACATCTTTCAAAAATCATGATTGCACCCATCTCTACACTTGGCAGGTCATTTCATATACACACCATCCTCAGGTGCCTTTAAATGATCCCTCCCCTCCACCTTAAACCTATGTCCTCTAGTTTCAGATTCCCCTATCCTGAGAAAAAGACTGTATCCTTAGTCACGCCCCTCATGATTTTGTATGCTTCTATGAGGTCACCCATCAGTCTCCTACACTCAAGGGAAAAATATGCTCGCCTATTCAGTGTCTCCTTAAATCTTTTTCGTATCCTTTTCAGCTTCCTAACAAATTTAAGATAAAATACTAGATGGTCATAAAAAAATGATCAGATTCAGGTAAGGAAATTTCCACTCTTTACCCAATTATGCTTTCACATGACATCCAATCCACTAATGTGACTGACTCTTAACTGTGTCCCCAGTTCGAGGGTCAACATGAACAGACAATAAATATCAGCTGTGTCAGCTATGCCCACATTCCAGGAACGGGTAAAGTTCTGTGCATAAGCGCTAGAAATTTCAGGCCAATGTCATGTTTGAAAGACAGTGTAAAATAGCTTTCCAGATTCTAGATATAGGCAAGATTGATCTCAAAATCAGGACACAAGATTAATCCATTGTAAACTGACAAAAGAGCACTGGGAGATGTTCAAAGAAGAATTTAAAATAACACAGAACCAGGTTATGCCTTTAGGGTGAGAGCTCTATCTGCCAAAAAGAAAAGTCATGGATGATAGAAGAGTTTTGAAATAACAGTGAACAAAAAGAAATAAACGTAACACAAACTAATACATGTCCTGGTGATTAGGAGAGATGCACAGGACAAAAGTTAAGACTTATTCAGCAACTAAAAGAGAACATGAAAAAACTTAGAGAGAGCACAGGACAGGCAGAGGGCACCAAAGTGGGGGAACATCCCCCCTTCCCCCATCCACCCCACTGAGAAGGAGAAGCCTGGCAGAGGATGCGATGCACAGGAGATCACAGCAGGACCCTAGGGCAATGACAACCTGGTTCTGGGTTCTTTGAACACATTGGGCTGAGGAAGCCGGCTTGAATTCCTGGAGCATGGGTTCACCACTGGAACAGACGAGAGGCCATGTAGCTACAGTGATTATGGGGGTGCAGGAGGCAGCAGCATCGGACAAGGTGGCAAGATCCATGGAGATGATGTCTCTGAAGAGACTCTCTTTTGCTTTCCTTTCTCTTCTTGATATTGATACTGAAATTGTGGCACATCTTTGTGCACCTTTAAAGGACAAACAAAAGTGAAGAAATTTAGTGCATTTGTGTACATGACCATAAAGAAACTTTGAACCTTGATGATGTTCAAGCACAGGCTGCTAAACAGAAAGCAGTAAGCACTGGTACCAGACAAGAAGTATCTTCAAACTCTAGCTTTGCACATATACCTGTATTCTTTTTTCTTTAATATTTTTTCTCTCTTTTCATCTTTATGTACTGAACAAACCATTTATTTTTTTTTCTATTTTCATAATTGTAAGTATTCTTTGGATACAATTCTGTATTATTTTGTATACAAAACTATAAATATCTTCAAACTCAATTAACCTGACTACCCAGCAAAATAGAGCAATCATTGGATTATTGCCTGTCCAGGTGTTATCAGCAATATATTAGTGGAAGGTGTGAGCATGGAGATCAAAAGGGTTTGAAGGTCAGTCAGGGGCACATAAACTGCAATAGCCATATAATTTGTGTCCAAGAACAAGACAGGAGTGAAGAATCCTGCAATGAGTGACAAACCCCTGACATCTTAAAGATTTTCTACCATCAGAAAGCTGAATATGATGGAAAGATCTCCACTTGCCTGCATCCTCTCAACACAATCAAAGGCATTCCATCTGAACGATGATCCATAAACTGCCCTGAAATATTCACATTCACCAACATCATTTCAGAACATCACTAAGATTTCCCTGTAACCAGCTCCTAAATCCATTACCTCTACAACGTAGAATGGCAAAGGCAGCAGGTACAGGATCATTTAAAGGCACCTGAGGATGGTGTGTATATGAAATGACCTGCCAAGTGTAAGTTCCCCTACAAAATGCACATAATCCTTACTCAGATTCCTTTAACCTCAATAATAAATCTTGGAACTACCCAGCTAATAGCCTTTAAAAGTACCTCCTTCATAAAGGTTACAATGATTCATTAAGATGGCTCATCAAGGGGAAGGGCATGTTGGGATATCCAGATAATGTAATTGAATAAATAGCCATTTAGCTTTAATATTTTGTAGAAAGGAAGAATAATATACTGGATACCTCAAAAATTAGAGAATAGAATGATGAGAATAAGTACAATGGGCTAGTATCCAGATTGGGTTGATGTGGGAAATAATGTCTCAGAAAAAGTATTGTGACTGCAGTAATTCACTATATTTATACATGAATTAAAAGGCATGTTAAATAGCTACATAGCTAACTTTGCTATTAACACAAGTAATGGCTGGCATTGAAGTGATACAAATGGAAGTATATCACAAGAAATATGTGTTTTTACATGTATATATTTCTTGTGATATATTTCTTATATGTATATATTTCTTGTGATATATATTTAAACATACGAAATATTGATAGATAAAATGGGTAACACAGATGTTTCAGATTTATCAGATTTTCTGCAGCCCACAGAAAGTTGCCAATGGTCACCAGTGCCATTTTTCAAATGTGCTTCCCCTACTTTAAATCTAAAAAAACAGAGAATTATATACTTCATAAAATGTTCATGAAAGGTAGAAACAGTGAAGGTCCAAAGGAACATTGGGTCCATGTAAATGGAGCATAAAAATGTCATGTATTGGTATAGAAGTCAAGTATCTCTCAGTTCAAGAACAGTTCCTTTTTCAAGCAGCTATCAGGTTCTTCAACCTCCCAGTACTATCCTAACCATAGGATGGCATTGACATTGACTTCTTTGGTTTCCATTAACTGCCATGCCCTCCTTCTTCCCCCAACTCTGTCCCTCTCATTCCCCTTTTCCTTCTGAGTCCTTTCACAAAGAAACAAAATCAATTGTCACCTCTCTTCTGATCATATCCAATTAACACCTTTCATTGATCTGGACTCCTCACCCAGCCCGTCTTCAGTCTTTAATCTTGCGCCTTCCTTTGCTTATTCCTTGAAGGACTCAGGCCCGAAACATTGATAATATATATTTATGTCCTGTGGACGCTGTGAGACCAGTTAAGTTCCTTCAACATTTCAATGTGTTTTTAATACAATAACAGGATCAGCACACTTTCATGTTTCACTACCATAAACATAAACTACTCTGCAACCACTAATCGACTGCTCTATTGAATCGTCACTTTTTTCTTGCACGAACAGCAACTGAATATTTATATATCTATCCTTTTTATATTTATTATCTTTTTTCTATATGAATATTTGGTCATTTATGCTATTATATCTGGTGTATTTTATGTATTTTGGTGCACCTGAACATTGTGCTTCTACATGACACAATAAACATTTATCTCTCTCATCTCATGTCTTTAAAATAATCACAATCTCCAATATAAAGAGATTGCAGCTATGACTCAAGTAAACAAAGCTATAGTTAAACCATAATACTGCTGTTAACAGTTTTGGCCACCATAACTTAATAAGGATAAATTATACAATGATTAAGTTACTGAGATAAATTCCACAAACAGGACCGTAAGAGTGGCAGAGAGGATCGCTGAAGTCCCCCTCACCCCTATAGACATGATCTACCATGATCATTGTCTGAAGAAGGCACGCAAAATCATTTCAGACCCCTTCCACCCCACACATAGCATCTTTCAGTTGCTTCGATCGGGAAAAGGGTACAGGAGTTACAGAGCCAGCATCACCAGGCTAAGGACCAGCTTCTTCCCACGGACAGTGAGAATGTTGAACGACCAAAGCAACTGCTCGCACTAACCATCTGACACTTTTATATTTACGAAAGAATATTTATTTATTTGTATATATAGTTTTTATTTGGACACACACACACACACACACACACACACACACACACACACACACACACACACACACACACACACACACACACACACACACACACACACACACACACACACACCATATGAATTGTTTGCCTGCAAGTGTGTTATGTCTGGTTATTTTGCATCAAGGGCCAGAGAACGCTGTTTCGTCAGATTCTACTTGTGCAATCAGATGACAATAAACTTGACTTGACATGACTTGGTTTGACTTTAACTTGACTTGTATTCCCTGAAAGTTAGTAGATTAAGTGGCAGTCACTTTTTAGATAGTTGACAAAATGGATGGAAATATTTTGTTTCTAATGCCTGAGGAACTTAAAACTTAAAAATTACAACCTGCTATTTCAGAAGTGAATTTAGGAATAACTTTTCAAACCAAAGGGTGTTTAATTTATTATCTGAAATAGAAAAGATAACAAGATAAAGGGAGCAAAGGTCATACATAGAATTAGACCATGATTGCAATGAATGCTGGTTTAAGATCGGGAGGTGAGAAAGTCCATGTAGTAGATCCCAATATTTATAACAAAAACAAAAAATGCTAGAAACTCTCAGCAGATTTGTTGGCATCTTTGAGAAGAGAAACAGAGTTAAATGTTCAGGACAGATGAAGTGTCTTTGACCTGAAATTGTAGCTCTTGCTTGTCTTCCAGAGGTTGCTGCCTGACCTATTGTGTGTTTCCAGCATGTTCTTTTTTATCAGATTTGCAAAATCTGCAGTGTTTATTTTTACTTTCATTCCCTATATTTATAATACCTACTGATAATGAAACATGCATTTTTTAAGTGATTAGGTATGATACAATGCTCTCCAAGAAATTTCTTTGAAAGTCTATATTTAAAACATGATCAGAGTATAAAGCACCTCGAAGCTTACAGCAGTGAAAATGAATGTTTCAATGCAAGGACAATCCTTTATGCAATATCCTTGCTGAATAGAATTGGCTTGAATAAAATTAGTTCATTCAGCTAAACATTAGAGTAATTTTTCACAGGTAATGAAAGTCATAAGCTTATATTTAAATACAGGGAGACTCGAACATACGATAGGGTTCCATTGAGGTCTCGCATGGTCAGAGTCACTACACAGTAGCCGTGGACATCAGCCATATGGAACTTCAAAGCCAAAGAGACTTTGTGCCTTACTGGCCTTACCGGGAGGGAGTAATGCCGTATCGTGTTGGAGTGGATGAAGCTCTCTGTGCTCCTGCTATTGAACAGGCAGCTCGTCAAATGGCCATTTACTTGGATGTCCATCATTAATCTAGTGAGTTGGTGTGTGCTACCTTGATCCAGCATGATGGAGGCCAGTATTGGATCACTGTCTATAGATGCGGTGGAGTGTTTGGGTGTGCAACCCAAGATGGCGGCATCCAAGATGGCATCCCCCATGGCTTGCAGATGGCACTGCTGGATTTTGAAAATGGCAGCTTCCAAGATGGCAGCACTGTTGAGTTAAGGTGTCTTGGACTTACACACCTTCGCGTAATGTCCTTTTTTCCCCACAGTTAGTGTAAACTGCATCTTTTGCCAGGCAGTATTTCCTTAAGTGCTTGTTCAGGCTGCAGAAGTAGCACTTTGGGTGCTCACGGAGCACAGCAGCCATGGTTAGGTCGCTAGCGGGATGTGGTGGTAGCGGTGTTAGGTGCTTGCTTAATACAGAGCCTGTGGTCAGATCGTTGGTGGGATGTAGCGGTGGCGGTGTTCAGCAGGGTAGCCCTCCCACATCCAAAGATGGCAGCACCCAGGGCAACCACGAAGTGGCTGTGTTGTCAGCTGAGTAAGCTTCCATATTCTGGAGGGCCACCTCTAGCATGCCTGCCAATTTGACTGTCCTCCACAAGTTGAGCCCACCTTGCTCTAACAGTCTCTGCTGGATATAGTGAGACCTGATGCCCATAACATAAATGTATCTAATCAGGTCCTCTACGTTCACCGTGGCCTTAATGGATTTGCAGCCATAGGCCCATCTGAGAGCTCACAGGGCCTGGAGGAACTCAGCGCTTGATTTCCTGGCTCGATGTTTTCAGGTAGCCAGAAGGTGTCTCACGTAGACCTCGTTTACCTTCTTCAGGTACTGGCTTTCAGGATGCCCATCACCATGATCATTGAGTATACCAGGGGCCCGACCCGGGAATGCAGTACCTGCAGCTTGTCGCTGTCCGGTTGAATGATGGCAGATGATGCCTGCAGAAATGCTTCGAAGTAACAGCCAGAGTTCAAAGTTGTTGGAGGCTTCAAGTGATTGTGGGTCAATTTCCAATTTCTATGGTTTTAAGATCTGCTCTATTATCAATATTTATTGCTAATAAAATTGATGCACCATCAATAACTCCAAAAGACTAGATTATGTAAAACTGATAGGCTTTTATTAGCAATGGAGGTATGTCCATGCTGGTCGACTGACCTGATCTGGGAAGGGGGCTGTAGGTCAGTCACCTTTATTCAGGAATATGTGGGAGGAGCTACAGGTACAGTCAGCCAAGGAGGTGTGTCCAGACAGTTAAATATACATACAGTGTTTTAATATAACACAATTTGACACAACGCAAATTTGACACGACGCAACTCTGACTTGATGCAACATAAATTTTATGCGACCTGAATTTGATGTAACGTGAATTTTACATGACCCGAATTCGACATGACATGATGCAAATTTTACATGACGCAGAGCGAATTTTTATGCAACGCAATTCTGATACGATTTCACTCTGAAGCAATCTCTCCAAGTGACCTTCACTGTTGGTCACAATCAAAATGAAGCACTTTGCTTCCCAACAGACCCTCCTGGCACAGGTCAATCCACCAAAAAGGCCCAGTCATTCACAGAGCATGTTTTGCTCTGAATTCCACAGAATGGCTGCCTACAAGAGCTGCTTCAAAAGGCTGTTTTCTCTTCAGCAGTCAGAATGGTCCTCCCCCTTGAAAAATCATAAATGTCTTTGCAAATGTTTCGAATCTGGAACAGACTGTGACCTGCCTTCCCTCAGTTCTTCCAATGTATCGAATTGTCACTGAGCTGTGCTTGTGTGAAATGTTAAATGTTAATTTTGACCATTCAGTTCCTCCTGTCTGTACTATCCCTCACAGGGATAATCCCATTTTAATAAAACGGGAGCTCGTAAAGAAGGAGTTAACCGGCACACGTGCAACTGTGTTTTACCAGCAACC
The DNA here is from genome assembly GCF_036971445.1 of Narcine bancroftii. Taxonomy (NCBI): domain Eukaryota; kingdom Metazoa; phylum Chordata; class Chondrichthyes; order Torpediniformes; family Narcinidae; genus Narcine; species Narcine bancroftii. The sequence continues at coordinate 434,071,160 of NC_091469.1, forward strand.
TGATTCAAGTATCTGCTGCACTCTGTGAATAAAATGGTTCCTTTTAATCTCTTGTCTCCCTCAAGGCTTTTATTGATTTTAAATTTGTGATTGTCAGTCCTTCACTCACAATCTCAGCCAAATAGCCTCCTTACATCATCATCATCTATAGCTCTCAGCATTTCAGAGACCTGTCTCATCATCTCTGACTTACAACAGTGTGATAAAAGACATTGGACTGTGTAGACAAAAGGAACTAATTATTTGCCAATTTAAGAAAGCACACAAAATAGCACCACTTGTTCTGATGTCTATTTGTTCTGATAGGCTCTCAAATCTTGGAGCTGATCATAAAACTTACAGTACTTCTTAACCAATTTTCTGTATCTATCAGTAATGTCAGAAGGTAAACTATAGGTGGTGAAACTGCCTGGGGTCTGTAGTCGCTGATCTTTTTATTCAGCTGTGTAGTTCAAAGATTTTCATATATCCTTTTGTGAACTCACTAAGAAAACAAAACAATGTAGTTATGTAGTGGGCCTAAGTGAATGGAGTTTATAAGGAGGATGATGGGTGTAGATTTGGCATACCTACTGAATATTGAAAGGGCTAGGTAGAGTGGATTTGTTGATGTCTCCAGTAGTCAGAGAGTTTAGAACCGGAGGGCACAACCCTTTAGAAAAGAAAAGAGGAGAAATTTCTTTAGCAAAAGGCTGGTGAGTCTGTGGAATTCATTATCACAGATTGGTATATTTACAGAAGATTATGGGTTCTTGATTAGTAAGGGTGTTGAGGGATACAGGGAAAAGGCAAGACAATGGGAATGAGAGGATAAAATACATCAGGCATTATTTGAATGGTGGAGCAGACTTGATGAGCTAAATGCCCTAATTCTGCTACTACAACTTATGAATGTTGTGGTTGAAGAGATATCCTGTAGAAATGCCAAGCCTTTATTCAATCATTGGTGCATGTGCAGGGACAATCTGGTAGAAGAATCTTCCGAAAAATCATATATATGGATATTTATACTTTTTAAATACAGTGATAATATATGAAAGCATTTTATAGCCCATCAAATGTGACTATGACCACTTTTAGTAAGCTTGGGGGGCAAGGTGGGTGTCCTGGGACTGACCTCATGTAGTCCTGTGAATGTTTGAGACAGAGTACAAATGTGCTTTAATGACAAGTACCTTGACTCAAAAATACCTTGTTGCTTCCCTCTGTTGATGGTTGCTCTGAGCCATCTACTATGTCACATGCCTCTTGATCGTACAGTGATTTCCCTTTTCCTATGCTATGGCTCAGAAGTTGGATATATCAAGGAGTTGATTGGAATCCCCTTAGAAATGTCTGTCTTGGTGTTGCCCAGTATGTTCCCTATATAAGTGACCAACCATTTCAGAATGCCTCACAGTTATGTCACATTTGCTCTGTCTCAATATTGAACCAGCATAACTGTACATATCTAGTTGATGAGAAGCATATCAACATGATCAGTTTCCAAACCACTTGCATCAGGTGACTCTCTACTAACACTGCTTTCCTAATAAAGGACTTTTTTTTACACACAGTTCCACCTTATGATTTCAAAACTGATCACTGTTTCTAAGTGTCAATATGTTCAGTGCGTTCACAGCCAGAAACATGAAGATCAGGAGTGAAAACAAGACAATGGATGAGAAGAAAGTGGAAAGTGAAAAAAAACTGAGACGTGTTGGATTTCTAAAGTTGTTAGGAGATATTGGTCTGTAACACATGAAAGAGAGAAAATAATTTTTAAAAAGGCAGAATATGCTGGAAAGATTGCAGGAGTTATGGAACGAAATGCAGAGGCAAAGCTAAAATATTAACTGTGTTTTTCTCTCTCCCCATTTGCAGCCTTGCTTGATTGGTGAGTATTTAAAGCATTCTCTTACAATTAAATATCTAGAATTAGCAGTATAAAAAATCCTTCTTTCTGCTTTCCTGCATTAAGTAAAAACATGATTAAATAATAGACTTTGAAAGAAAGAGTATTGGATACTTTTTTTTTCATTAAATGTGACTTGTAAAGTCAAAATCTGGGTCTTGGCATTGCATTACCAATTACATATGGTAGTAAAGAGTTCCAATACCAAGAGTAGAATTTGGAAATAAGAAACTGAAGAATAAATAGGAGGTCATAGAAAAAAATACAGTAAAGTATATAAAAATATTATAGATATATAATAGAACTTAAATATTAAATATAGATATCAAGGGAGAATGAAAATCATAACAAAATCTTTGGACAGAAAAATTCTCTCATTTCTGGTCTATTGAGAAGGAACTGAAGTGTCAAACATATTGCAATTTCAGATGGATTTCCAGAAAATATGAAGGAACAAACTGTAAAGGTAGAGTTTCAAATTGGTTACATCTATTAATGGGCTCAAAGTAAGCACAATTATTGAACGACACCTTGTGCTTGGCCAGTTTCTGTGCTGGTAACTCTAGTGTTCTATCATTTATAGTTCATTATATTAATGTAAAGCCACAGTGGCACAATTTAAATATTCAGTGTCTGGAATGACAAATTAAACCTTCAGCCTGCAGTAAGCTAATGAATGTTTTCTCATATGAACATCACTGAAAATTCGATTGCACATAAGGCCAAGATTTCACACAAAATAAAGAAAGGCCTTCACCAGCCACCCTGTTCTTTGCTACAAAAGGTCTGGTGCAGTTTTAGTTCACAGTTTGTGGAATTTACTATAGGTGAAGGAGGAGAGGATTGGTTCAGGGGGGTAGTAGTGTTTTCTGAAAATAAGTTTAGAGAGATGCAAAATCTGACCAGGGTTAGTGGTTGTGGGTGGGGGTGGGGGTGGGGGAGTGGTGGTAGGAGTGGAGGTTGTGCTATTGCTAAAACATAGTGTCATAACTGGTAGAGCTGTTCCTTCACAGCTCCAGGAACCCAATTTTGATCTTAATCTTTATGCTGCCTTGCACATTTTCCCTGTAACCGCCTAAGTATCTCTGAATGTACCAGCATCCTCCCACATCCCAAAGGTGTAAAAATTGGGGGATTAATTAATCACTCTCCCTAGTGTGCAGGTGAGTGGTAGAATCTGGGGGAATTGATTGAACTGTAGGAAAAATATGTTACATGAGAAATTAGTGGGAAAATGGGATTGCTCAATGAGCCAGTATTGACTTGATGGGTTAAGTGGCCTCCTTTATGTTGTAAAAAAATATGAAAACAAGTTTTAAATGCTTTATGAAAGCCTTCTTCTGAAAGAGTCACCATTGTAGGAGTTTAGAAACAGTTACTTTTTGATTAATGTAGGAGTTTAGAAACAGTTATAGAAGGTGGAAAAAGCAAGGGAATAGCTAAAATGTTCTTTGTGTAAAATGGTGCATGAAAAAGTAGACAAGATAACAGAGGAATTTAAGGAGATATAGAAATATGCATGTACACACAATTGTTTAATAGGGGGTGGGGAAAAGAGGTGTGAGTACGGGATAGGAGAAAGTCGGAGTCAGTCAAGAGTCTGGCGAATAGGGAAAAGTGCCAAACCAATCCAAGAAGGATAAATGTAAAAAAAATGTAAGGGGAGGTGAATTGAAAAATGTATAAAAACAAAGAAGCTTCCCGCCCTCGGTGTACTTTCCCGAGGTAGGGGGAGAGTACCCAACCTTGCAATGTTGTAAATGTAAATAAATGTTCTTTGCTCTCAACTTTTGTCTCGAGCATATTTTGTGAACGTGAAGGCACTTCTCACAACATGGCATCCAAACTTTATGCTATTTTATAGCAATTGGCAGAGGATGAGTTCATCCCCTTTGGAGTTTTTTAAATGATAGTACCATGCTGTGTGCCTAAATTTAAATTAAATGTTAAATGTAATTTTAAAATTACTATATGATAAAAGGCCCGTCCAGCCCATGAAAGTCATGCCATTCAATTACATCTAATCAACCTTCTAACCCCATACACATTGGAAGGGGCAAGCAAAGTGAGCACCTGAGGAAAACTCACATAGGTCAGGGGGAGAACGTACAAAGTCCTTACAGGCAGCAATGGATTCAAACCTGGATCATTGGGACTGCAACAATGTTCCTGCTTTGATAACAGGGCTGCCCATCTTTTTAATACTTGTAAGACTGCTAAGTCAACAGGTGTCTGCAAGCCACACTCTAACAGAGAAAAATGGTATCTGACTAAGATCACAAGATAATCCCAATGCACAATGACCAATGGTAGCTTATGTGAGAATTATCAATTAGACATTACAAACTTAATGCCTTTAAGCTAATTTATTATCATCCATACGGTAGTTATAGGGTGATAGTGATCCTCCTGGCCTCTCGAGGGAGTCAGAGACTAATTTTCTGCAGCTTCAGTTGGATTCAACATTGAGGCCTCCACACGATCTTGAGTCTATAGCTAATAAAGTATAATTGTTTTAAAAGAACCCATTTCTTTATTAAAATAAAAGAAACATCACATGGTACCAGGAATGAGAATCAATCAATAGCAGAAGAGAAATGGAAAGTGTGAAGAATCCTTATGCTGTAAATTAGACTGGATTTGTCAACCACAAGTAGAGGCTGTTTAAACAAAGATTCAAGCCATTAGACTCGATAGCAAACCTGATGCACAGAAAATTACACTGCTACTTACCATGGTGGGACTGCAAGCACTAAAGGTTTTCAATACATTTGTTTTTCCCGAGGTAGAAGACCAGGGCAAGTTCGACAAAATTATTGAGATGTTTGAAGAACACTTCACAAAATAAAAATGAAACATTATAGAGGTATGTATTTCACTTATGCAGGCAGCTGCAGGAAGAGAGCTTTGATACTGTTTTAACAGACTTGAAATTAAAAGCAAAAATATGCAATTTTGGAATGCTGCAAGATTCGATGATCTGTGATCAAATTGTGTTCAGGATTATTGATAAGAAAGTGAGAGAGAGGATGCTTCGAGAGACAAAGTTTACCTTGGCTAGAGCTATGATGATATGACATTCCAGTTAATTAGCTGTGCAACACAAGTTTGGTGAGAATGCAAGAGCCAGTGAAAATTATGGCAGGGCTATAGCCACCTTGTGTGTCCATACACAGAAACAAAAATGAGATATATGAAACAACAAAAAGATGAAGAGATACTCAATTGTAAATGATATTGCACTAAACATGCACCAAAAAAATGCCTATCTTATGGAAAAGTCTGTAATAAGGGCAGAATTACTACACAAAGCAATGTTTTTTCAAAGGGAAATAAAACAGAATTAAAAGTGTGCACACTATTTGGAAGGTCAAACTAAGGTAGGACACATACAATAAATGATAGGGTGCTGAGGAGTGGCAATACATATACATAATTCCCTGAAAGTAGTGTCACAGGTAGATAGGGTTGTAAATAGAGCTTTTAAATCAAAATCAAAGTACTGAGTATAGGAGTTAGGATGTTATGGTAAAGAATATTGTTTGCTTTTTTGATCAGCTAATTACAGGAAAAAATCAATAAAAGTGAAGGAATGAAGATAAGATTTGCTAAGATGTTATTGAAATTTGAGTAAATGAGTTACAGGGAAAGGTTAAACAGGTTAGGACTTCATTCCCTGGAGTGTAGAAGAATGAGGGCTGATTTGATAGAAGTATACAAAAACATGAGCTGTTTTGATAGAGTAAATGAAAGTAGGCTTTTTCACTGAGGATAGGTGAGATACAAACCAGAAGATATGGGTTAAGGGTTCAAGGAGAGAAGTTTAGGTGGAACATTAGGGGGAGTATGGAATGAGTTGCCAGCTGAAGTGGTGAATGTGGGCTCAATTTCAAAATTTAAGAAAAATTTGGACAGATATGATTGGGAGGGCTATGGTCTTGGGTGCAGGCCAGTGGGATTAGGCAGAATAATAGTTTGGCACAGACAAGAAGGGCCTGTTTTCTGTCGTTGTCTCGACTCCATCCTCAACATTCATTGGAGCGCCTTCATCCCTAACGTCGAAGTACTCGAGATGGCAGAGGCCGACTGCATCGAATCCACGCTGCTGAAGATCCAACTGCGCTGGGTAGGTCACATCTCCAGAATGGAGGACCATCGCCTTCCCAAGATCGTGTTATATGGCGAGCTCTCCACTGGCCACCGGGACAGAGGTGCACCAAAGAAGAGGTACAAGGACTGCCTAAAGAAATCTCTTGGTGCCTGCCACATTGACCACCGCCAGTGGGCTGATATCACCTCAAACTGTGCATCTTGGCGCCTCACAGTTCGGCGGGCAGCAACCTCCTTTGAAGAAGACCGCAGAGCCCACCTCACTGACAAAAGACAAAGGAGGAAAAACCCAACACCCAACCCCAACCCACCAATTTTCCCTTGCAACCGCTGCAACCATGTCTGCCTGTCCCGTATCGGACTTGTCAGCCACAAACGAGCCTGCAGCTGACGTGGATATTGCCCCTCCATTAATCTTCGTCCGCGAAGCCAAGCCAAAGAAAGAAGAAGAATAAAAGACACTGTACACCCTATAGAAGAAATTGCTCTTAGTGATACACTTTTCATGGGCTTGGTCCTGAAAAAAGATTATAAACTAACAGACACTGAACAGCTAAATGTGAACATAGTACAGCAGGATAAGTGGACTCTGTCATTACATACAAATGGAACAAATATTCCTTTCAAGCTGGACACAGGGGCAAAGGTCAATTTGATCTATGAGCATGACATCAGGGCAATGAAGATAAAGCCATACATCTATGCAAATTCCATTCAGCTCAAAGCTTACAATGGACAGAGTATCAGCACGAAAGGTACATGTAAGCTCAAGTTAAAAATTAAAGATAAAGAGCACCACAGTCCCAGATGGACATGAATCACTGCTTGGTGACAAAGCATGTGAAAACTTAAGCCTAGCAAGAGGGTGTACACACCAGGGAAACCAATTATATGAACAGATGTGTTATCCAGGGCAACAACACAGAGTGAAGCACATAATGAAAGTTGCACAGAAACAGATATGAAACGCTACATGAACCCGATCACTAAATTTCTTCCCATATCCGAAATGAAATCCAAGCAGATCGTAACAGGAACAGAATAGGACACAGTTCTACCGAAGTTCATCAAAAGTCTGAATGAAGGAGGGCCTCGAGGTGAATGTCAGCCATCCTACAATATCAGAGATGAGCTAAGTGTTGTCAATGGGTTTCTACTCAGACAGAGCAGAATTATCATTCCCCAATCACTGTGATGAGAGATGCTGAAAAGGGTGCATGAGAGGCACCTTGGAATGGAAAAATGCAAGAAGAGGGCCAGAACTGTTGTTTATTTGTCAGGGATAAATGCTGACATTGACAGGATAGGTTCCAGCATCACACAAAGCAGATGAAGGAACCCATGATAATAACTGATGTACATTGAAGGAAAGAATTATTTGCTGATTATTGACTATCTATTGGACTATCTGGAGATTTTGCTGCTTCCTAACATGTCTGCTGCTAGTGTGATCAAATATATGAACTCTAACTTTGCAAGACATGGAATTCCTCAAATTGTCTACAATGACAATGGACCATGCTACAGTTGTAGAGAATTCCAGAACTTTGCAGAAGAGTATAATTTTGACATGTGACTTCAAGCCCTCTGCATCGACAGTCAAACAGCAAAGCAGAGGAAGGAGTTCACATAGTTAAACAGTTACTCAAGAAGGCACTAGACAGTGGCTCAGATCTTTATCTAGCTCTGTTGAGTTACAGAGCTTCGCCACTGAACATGGTATGTCACCTGCTGAGCTTCTGATGGGACGTAGACTAATCACCACACATCCCTACTTTGTAGTCAAAAAGAAGAAAGGAGATGATGAAGATGTCAAAAGGAAACCAAAACATCTGCAAAGGAGACAAAAAGCAAACTATGACAACTCAGCAAGAACCTTTGGGCCACTGGCATAACATGACACAGTGAGACTCAGAGATTCCAACACTTGGGACAGAAAGGCCACTGTTCTGTGGAAGTAAATCCAAGATCCTGCACAGTCAGAACAGAGGATGGTCAAATACTGAAAAGGAATCAAAAGAGCCTGCTGGTAATTCAATAGACACTGCAGGAACAGACAAATGCATAAGAGGAAGCACCATCAGTGCTAAACAGTAGTGGACCAGCAGAGACATCACAAAGAGTTGTGTTAAGAAGATCCACATGCATTTTTAAAACACCTGACAGACTGAAACTCTAAAAGGAAAAGAATTGCATACTTAAAAGCTTGTGCTCCTAATGTTGTGTTTACATTTGTGTTGAACTTTAATTTGAAATGAATTAGACATCTCAGGAATGGGATGTAGTAATAGAGTGCTAGTGATCTACCTGACCACTAGAGGGAGTCGGAGACTAGTTTGTTGCTGCTTTGGATGGATTCAAAATGGATGCCTCCACACAGTCTTGAGTCTATAGCTAATATAGCTGTTTTAAAAGAATCCATTTCTTTATTACAATAAAAGAAACATCACACATATTCCAATTTAGCTCTTTTTTAAAACATAGATCATACATCATCTGACAAAATTTTTCAAACATTCTAAAGATTTTGTCTCTCTGATAAAGTGCCTGACCTCTGCTTGAGACAGTCAAGGTTGATTTGCTTTATACAGTGATTTATACAGTGTGCACAAGCAAAGTGTCCAGAAGATCCATCATCAGCATTTGGACTAGTATTCCTTCATCCTTGCATAACCATGGTATTTCCCAGCTCTCCAGAACAGAAGAGTATATCCAGATATTCTCAAGGTCAAGACTCATCTTTAATTACATGGGGAAGCATTGGTTTAATTTCATGGAGCAGAGAAATCGAGCAGTGCAGTTGGTGTAGCAGTTAGCCCAATGTCTTTACAGCACCCATGATCAAGACTGGACTAGACTTCAAATCCCATGCTCTCTGTAAGGAGTTTGCACTGAAATGGATGTGTTAATATTAATACAAGGTTAGGGTTAAGCTATATTTCTTATAAATATGTCTTAAGTAATGTAGTGGGTTTGGAACAGGGTTATACACACACACAGACACACACCCAAAATACATTCAGGAGTGATGTCATCTTTCAGAGTCTTGACATCTACAAGCCAGAGGTATGAAGATTACATGATTTCCAAGAAACTGTGGCTAACACCTATTAAAGATTCCAGTAAATGGTCACATGATTTAAAAGAATTGGAACTGACCACATCATCAATGATTTGAATAAATATATTGTCAAATACAGACATTTTGAATCAGAGGACTCCAGGAGTTGAGAAGTCAAGACTCTGTGGCACACACAGGAGTAAAACAGAAATGTCTCAGAGAGGAAGATCCGTATCATAGAAGATATCCTGGAGAGGCAGTAGTAAAACAGTAATCTCTAGAAAGAGAGGGAGATACTGGTCTGTGCTATACCGCAGTAGCAGGAACACTGGTGTTAGACCCTTGTGAAACAACGGGTTGAATTACAGTAGTCAGAATAGGAGGAGAGTTCTTGTGGAACACGCACAGTAACCAGAATAGGTGATGTTATGTGACTCCTAATAATCTCAAAAATGGGAAGAGATTTGCAGGAAGACAAAAGTAAGTTTCAATTACATTCGCAAAAATGGTAACACTGTCACTGACTCGCAGGAATCCATGGAGCAGAGCCATGATCACCCGAAACAAAGATGGATCAACTAGGAGTGGACTGAGCACCAAAATCAGCAGAACAAAATCCCAAGAACAGAGTTTATTGTCTATGGCCAAATGTATGTCACTTATTCATTGTCCATTCTCTATGCCCATGTACCAAGAAGTTTGTTAGGCAACTTCAAAGGTTGCTTTCACAGTAGCTATGGTCATTTAAGTTAAAAGTGCTCTTACATACCACACATCTTTCACGTCAAAATAAAAACAGGAAAAGATGTAGGGGAGAACAAAACGCTAAAAATTAAATGATTTCTTGTACTTTAGCTTAATTTTTTTTACTCTCTCAGAACCATGACAGTGCTCTCCTGTTGCAGTATTTTAGATTTTTTGCTCTTGCATATCGTTTTTAAAACAGTCCATGAGTAGTAGGCTTGCTATTTCAATTTTTTTTTTAAATTACATTAATTTAATTGATTGATTTTAAATTTACCTTCTGGTCATTTAAACTCCTGAAGCACGGCAGTCATGTTTCAGTTTCACTGGTTGATGAACATGGTCATTGTACTTCTCTTCTCCACCGTAGATTCAAATAGGAAACCACTGATAATTCTTTCCAGTTTGAATGTGTGCTCTTATTCAATCTGCCTGTCTTCAACAGTTAACCAGTCTCTTAACCACACAAACCCAATTAACCAATCTTTTATGAATAATCTTATGAAATGCCTCCAAGGCATCTATATAAATTACATTGTATTCTCCTATCTACTGTTTTATTTATTCCTCAAAAATTAAATTACATTTTTTAGACATCACCCACCCTTTATCAATCCTTGATGGTGAGCTTTAATCAGTTCAATTTTCTTTTAGTGCTCAGTCACCTTGTCCTTAATTATAAATTCTAAAACATACCCATATCAAATGTTAGAATATAATGTCTATAATTATCTGCTTTCTTTCTTTTTCACCTTTCTTAATTAGTGAAGTTACATTTACGATGAAATAATCTAAAGGAACAGTGACTGTGTATTGAGAGAGCATTTGAAGATTCTCAGTATTTACAATGAACTTACAGCATTCACATTAAACCCTTGTATGGTAAACCTCCTTAGATTTATCAATTCATAGTGCCATTATCTTTTCTAATATACTTTCCTTGCTTTCTGTTAACCAGTTTCAGTTTAATTTAAAATCATTTGATTTAATGCTAATTTCTATGGAATGTCAGCTATAAGCTGAAGACTGACATAACATAATCTTTCAACAAGTCAACCATTTTGTAATTTCCATCTGCAATATTACTTCCATCTGTTTTACTCTTGACCACTATTTTTCTCCCAATCTAATTGCACAAATTTCATATTTTAAGCCTGGCACACTTTAGAATATTTTGGCATAATCATTTTGTAGCTCACACTATCATTTTTTAATCTTCCTTTTCTTTTACATTCTCATAAACCCTCAATGAATACAATTCCTTACAATTTAATATCAGCTTTCATTGTGTATTATGTTGTCAAAATCTATTTTATTTGGTAGATGCAAATCTCACACTTGACCAATGAGTTATTTTGGATTTTTAGATTATTAAATAAGCCATATTCAAATTCAGAATTTTACTGTTTAACTTCTTGACAAACCTAACGTGAATTTGATTGATATTCCTTTATATTAAACTATTGTGCATTACCCCTTTCTGAACTTAGCAAGGAGGTTTCCATCTTGGTAACTTAGGAACATATTTCATACCATTTATAACAGTTGGGAGCATGCCAGCCTGCTCTGTCATTTAATAAGATAATTGTTCATCTGATTATGACCTCAACTCCACATTCCTGATGATATTTCATCTAGTTGCTTCTCAGAAATGTAACTTTCTGAGAGAAAATGTTTTGGCTCATTTATCTTAGATGGGTGAGCTCTTGTTTTTGAATAGTGATGTTTACTTCTGGATTCACCCACAATGTCTTAGACCCCTCAGTATCTTGTGTGTTTCAATCAAGTCACCTTTCACTCTTCTAAGCTCCAATGGAAACAAGTCTAGCCTGTTTAATCTTTCCTCACAGGAATCTGCACACTCCAAGTATATTCATATATCTCTCTAGAAAATGTTTTCAATAGTTAACAATTTTTTCCAACCCAAACTACTTCTCTATTAAGACAATCTGGTTTTACTACTTCAATAACACTCTAAAGAATCTTGTGAAGAATTCTTATTTCTATTTTAATTCATTCCTCAATTCCAACGGCATTGCAGATTGTTTTCCCATGTCTACATCTCCTGTTAGTGAAGAAGTAAAGTTAAGATTAGGGAAACAGAAATAATCTATTCAGTTCTTTGAGCTTCATCTGTCATTTTTATTTAGATTGTAGCTTGCATGCCCAACACCAGGTCCGTAAAACAAGCACTCAATTCCCAGTTCTATCCTTGGTGAAAATGACCAGAGTAAAAGATTCAGGGCTGTACTCAAAGAGTGCAAACATCTCCACTGGCTTATGACAAAGTAGAGAAAGAAGATTCAATATGGCCCTGAGAACTAGCATGCATGGGGAGTGCATTAGCAATAAAAGAAATGCAGCACCTCACAAACTGTTCACCCACCTTCCGACACTGTCAGTCATCTCTGGCTGAGTTGACATTTCCCAGACTGCCCTCATCAACCAACCAAGAATCCACAAAACTAGAGAGGAAGAAACAGCTCATTCTCAATCTAGAGTCACTGACCACGAATGAGGAAGAAGCTGACCCATGTTATTGTTTATTATTATGCAAAGCTCATTTTAACCTATGTTCTCCAAGCCCCCCTGAATTACTTTTGTGTTAAAAATTGCAAAAGGAATGTTATTTTACCTAAATCTACAAGATTTAAAGATATGGACAATGAACTTACATGCTACCAGATTCAGAGTCTCTTCACATTTATAATTTGTCATGGTATTTAACAAAGTCTTTACTTGTGCACATGTAGCTTTGATTTGTAATTATGCTTTATTTTTGTCAGTATTGAAATATTACAAGAAGATTGAAGCAGGCTGGTAATTTCTGTCTAGGTAAAGCTGGAAATAGATTGAAGAGAAGAAAAAGGAACAAAGAGCTTTAGCCTATCTTAGGTTGCTTCATATACAGATATTTAAGTCCAGATATCCTCTACTGTTAGTCTGTCTGACATGTTTATGACATGCATGACCAAAACACATTCTGTCCTAAATGTTGTTTACTATGCCATGTTTTTTTTTATATATGTAGGGCAGTGAAACAATGTTTTGAAAGGATCATCTCTAATTACTTTATTGTATTTTTATTGTGTGGCACAGACATCACCGAGCTCCCCACTGCACTGTTCACTATCCTCTGGTGTTTAATAGAATCTGCTGGAATGTGCTGCATAATATTCCAGAGTAGATATTTAACTGGGCTTGACAGAAACAATACAACAGAGGTGGAAAACCTGTCAAATCATTCTCCACTCAGAACAGGTTTTCTCTTTAAACCTCGAAGCCTTCAGGCTTAACCATAACAATGTTGAAATTTCTGTCTTTTGTGAATTATTTTCTTGAATATGCTTTTTGGCTTATGAAGAGTAAACTCCATTGATTCTCTCCAGAGCTGTCAGTCTCCCGCTGAACAAACTCAGTGATTCATGACCAGAACTGCTAATAGTTCCACAGAGAAGATGTCTTTCTTCTGAAAGCTCCCTCTGGCTGAGTAAGAAAAGGATGCTGTAACTACAAACACTGCTGTTCATCCTTCCACATTCTACCACGCTACTTAGAATAATAGATTCTTAAAATGAAATAATTATTCTTTTCTCTTCCATGTATCTAATTGTGAACAAGCTGTTCAATCCCAGCAAGAACCCTTAAAGAATGAGTGAAACCGTTCTAGTGGTTCGATCTAATTGAAATACTAAGGTTTTTTTTCCATGTACATGCTAATCTAATTAAGATATTGTTTGCTCAGGAGATAAAATATTTAGCATTTCATTTACACATATAGATGAAACTGCAAAATCTTGGACTGAGGATAGTACAGAACAAAAATAAGTTGCATTTAGCAAAAGCAAATCAATATTTCTAATATTCAACATATTGACACCAAAATATTCTCCACCTTCAATTTCATACTTTAATATTATATACATATTAAGGCTGTGTTTGAGAATATGCAAATGTCAGTGAGAAAAAGAAAATGAATGCGCTGCCAAAGCCTGCTGAAATGGCAGCGCTGTCTCTGTTGTGGGCCCGGAGAGTGGAGACACAGCGCTCCCCCGAGGGATCCCACCACCCAGTACTATTGCTGATGGTTCCACACAGGTTTTAAAAAGCCTGTTAAAGAAGCCTATGAGGTTTTGCGCCAAAGATGGCATCAGTGGCCATGAGGGGTTCCAGACTCTGGGTGAGTAGTGGATCTGAATAGTGTACCAGTAATGGGGAGAACATCCCTCATTGAGAAGAAGCAGAGGAGATGACCCAGTGCAGCTCTGTGGCTAAAGGAAAAACACAGCTGTTGAGTTGTTAGCAATTTGCAGGTAAGGAACCCACACAGGCTGCGGCATGGTTGGCATAGCACTTAGCACAATGCCTGCGATCGGGACCAGAGTTCGAATCTCGTGCTGCCTGTAATGTGTTTGTACATTCTCCCCATGGGTTTTCCCCAGAGGCTCTGGTTTCCTCCCACCGTTTGGACCATACTGGAGGTGTAGATTAATTGGGTGTAAATTGGGCAGCAAGGACATGTGGACTGAAATGACCTGTTACTGTGCTGTATGTCTAAAAAGGACTCACACCAGGCTGCAGACTGCTGGAAACTGGCTTATAAGCACCATGTATTGGAACTAGGATTTGAGAGAGTGCTGTGGGCAATAAAGGGTCCTGAGAGGCCCTGGGCCCTGAAGGCTTCCTCATCATGTCAGAGGTTTGGATCTGGTCTAGGGTTGCTGATGGTTTGAACCGAACTGAACTGTGGCTGCTGAGACTGTGAGAGTGCTGGAGGTGAATCCACAGACACTCAGTGACTCTGGGGAGGTGGGGGAACTCTCTTTTGCTTCTCGTTCTCTGACTGGAAGGGGAATCAGGCAATGCTAATGGTGAATCTTTGTCTGCCTTATGGCAGACTAGAAGCAATTTCATGTAATGTCACATGGCAAAAAGCGGTATCTGATCCGAACATTTAGGCTAACAATAAGGAACAATAGGGTTTAACATCAAATCTTTATCGTCTACCATTATTTATTTATTTTAATGGCAGGTGGAAAAGAAATTGTTTCAATCTTGTCTACTTTTATTTCTGCAGTGTGAGTGAGATCATTACTAAAGACTCAGCCGCCAGGCTCAGGTGGGATGGGGTGGAGTGTGACAATAACAGCTGTGACAGTTCCTCTCTAGAGAATGACAGTATCTTAGTGCTCAAGATATTTAAGGGTTAGGCCTTAGATTTTATCTAAATCATCCTTCTTCCCTTTTTATTGTCAAATTATTGTTCAGATAGCTACCACAATGCCTGATGAGTATATTTTTCATGAGCTATCTTTTTTTCTTTCTAAATATTTCCATTTCAAGCTCTACTTTCTTGCTTGTGATACCAAGGGCATTCAATTGAATGATACTGGACCATCAGATAGAGAAAATTATGATGATTTCACACATAATACATATCTGGAATGAAAAGAATCAGGGATTACCGGGCGAAGGGTAGGCGGCGGCGGCCCCGATCCGGGCAGGAGCAAGGGGGAGACGGCGGCCCCGGCCTCGGTCGAGTGAGGCAGGCGGAGACCCCGGTCCGGGCAGAGAGTTGGAGGCGGCGGCCCCAGTCCGGGCACAGGGAGAGCTGCGGCGGCCTCGGCACCGGTCCGGGCAGTATGGACCGACCTAGGAGGGGAGGTAAGAAACCTGCATAGGAGAAGGCCACTCCAATATAAAACCTACGACCCAAGGACCTCGCTGCCACGTCCCAGCTTGCTTGGCCACGGCACACGAACCATGGGTGTAAAGGGTGGGCCAGTACTGCGCGCACTGCACTCCACCTAAAAGCTCCTTTGCGCAGGCCCGAGGACAGGTCCACGTCCTCCACGTCCTCCCCCTCAAAAGATGCTCATCTTGGCGCCTCACAGTTTGGCGGGCAGCAACCTCCTTTGAAGAATACCGCAGAGCCCACCTCACTGACAAAAGGCAAAGGAGGAAAAACCCAACACCCAACCCCAACCAACCAATTTTCCCCTGCAACCGCTGCAACTGTGTCTGCCTGTCCTGCATCGGACTTGTCAGCCACAAACGAGCCTGCAGCTGACGTGGACATTTACCCCCTCCATCAATCTTCGTCCGTGAAGCCAAGCCAAAGAAAGATCTTTCTCAAAAGAACTGAGGGTGCTCGCTTGAGTCTAGCTTATTGTATTTAATTTTTAGGAGCTTTCCTCCATCACCTCTGACTCTTCCCATTACTACCTTACCCAAGTCAGAGATTATGTTTCATTAACTCAATGCCGAAACAATGTCTATGGTGGTGATCACCATGGCTCTCCATACTAATCCCACTTTCCTTCTTGTGATGATATGACCACCATCCTACAGGAGGGGGCGATCTATATACCTGCAGGAAGACTAACTCCACCTGGCCGGCTGTCAATCAGCCAACCTGAATATAAACCTGATCCGGTCTGTCCCGAGCCAGTCACAAGGGGAGCCACCAAGGCATGAACTGGTGTTCAGACTTTTACTGGAATAAAGCCTGTTGTACAGTCTTTCAAATTTTGTGCTTGCTTGCTGCTCATTCAGCGCACCACACTTCTATGCCTGCCCATTCAAGTACCTGTCCTGATCCCATTTTATCACATATCCTATGCCCTCAGTTGTCAGATTAACTAAATTTAGCAGCTCTCTTGTATTGTTATTCAAGATGAAGTTCAAATTTATTCAAGCTTGAGTTTATTACTATCTGATTGCACAAGTTCAACCTGACAAAACATCAATCTCTAATCCTTAAGGCAAAATACGCAGATACACAACCAGACATGACACACAGAGAGAAAAACAATACATACACAGGACAAATATATATAATGATATTTAAAGATATATAAATACATATTATTTAGTAAATATTAGAGCCTCAGATAGTTAGAGTGAGCAGTTCTTTTGGGTGTTCATTCTCACTGCCCATGGGAAGAAGTTGTTTCTCAGCCTAGTCGAGCTGGCTCTGATGCTCATATCTCTTTCTCGATGGAAGTAGTTGAAAGATGCTGTGTGCAGAGTTTTAGGGGTCCTCAACAATTTTGTGCACCCTCTTCAGACCATGATCCCAGTAGATCGTGTCAATGAGGAAGGAGGGAGACCCCAGTGATCTTCTCTGGGGTCTCCCTCCCCTCCATTGACAGTGTTCCAGAAGAAACCAGGTTACAACATAAAATGATCAATTCCTGTACTAAAAGAACTCACTTCTTTTGCACTAACTGCCAATGTGATATTTTCTGTCTCATGGCATATTATGATTATTTAATTTTATTATTATCATTTTGTATTTTATGTACCTATGTGGCTGTGACAAGTAAGAATTTCAGTGCATCTGTGCAATGTAGTTGAGTGTATGATGATAAACTCAATCATTTTCATTCTGTGACCTGCACAGATATGGAGAGGGCACTTTGGACAATTTGCAGTATATCATTTAGAGAAGCCCCATTGGATTCTTGTGATTTCCCTTCTGTAGTTGCACTGGAATGCAGGTGGCCAGTTCTGGAGGGCTGAGAGGCAAGAGTTAGGAACAACGTTTCTAAAGCAGTTAGGTTACCAGACTTCATAATCCAGAGATAATATAGAATGCTTCACAGCTGTGGAATCTAAAGAAAACATAACAGCAATGACCACAAAGACTAGTCTGGTTCACTAATATCTGACAGAGAAGGAAACCTGCTATCCTTACCCATTCTGGCCTGTATGTTGTGTCCTCTTGAATTGGACTAACATTCCTCTCAGTTTTAGGACAACTAGACATGGGTAATAAATGTTGGCCTCTCCAGTGATGCCGAATTCCTGAAATATATATGAATAAATCTTTATTTATCTTGGTGTGATTTGCAATCTTGGAGGACAAATTTCACAGAACACTTACTCTTCATTTTTTTAATGAAAATAACAATTAATATTGCCATCTGCATTGCCTATATCTTCTCAGTGTTTAAAGGCTTGCACCTTTAACATAATTCAATGCATTCAGTATATTAAGCAAACTTCATTTCCAATACGTGGTGATTGATACAAAGGAAGATAATTAAGATATTTTTACAAGGTGTTCTTGACTACCAAAAAATACATAACCAATGTGTCTTTTTCTCATACTCTGTTGTTTATTAGATAATTTAATAAAATGTCAGGGAAATACTAAATGACTTTAGTTTAATCTCAAGATCTTGATCTTTATAAACTGCCTGGCTTGCATTATCATAGTTTGCCATGTCATCAGATTTCTTTGATGGAACTGCAGTATTCTAACTGTACTTCATGTCAATTTGTCTGTGAATGTCAGAAATAAATATATCAATTTATTTGTACATAATCCATCAAATGCAGTTAAACAAGAAGTCTGCAGATGCCGAAAAACTGAAGCATCGCAAAGAAAGTGCTAGAGATAATTAATGGGTGAAGGGTCCTGATGAAAAGTTTTCACCCCAAAATGTCGACCGTCTATTCCCTTCCATGGATGCGGCCTGATCCATTGAGTTCCTCCAGCATTTTCTTTGTGTATTGATTCATCAAATTCACATCCATTCAGAGAGGAATATAATTTTTTTAATTTTTAATTTAAACAAACAGGACAATAACAGGCCATTTCAGCCCTCGAGTCCATGCCACTCAATTTACACCCCATTAACCTCACCCCCGGTATGTTTTGAATGGTGGGAGGACAAGGAGCCTCAGGGAAATCCACACAGACATGGGGAAAACACACAGACTCCTTACAGACGGCATGGGAATTGAACCCGTTCTGGTCCTGATTGCTGGCGCCGTACAGGCATTGTGCTAACCGTTACACCAACTCGGCCACCCATGAATCAAATCAACATGGTTAATTTGATTCAACTAAAAATCATTGTGTTATTAAATGCTTTGATTGATTTTGTGAAAAGATAATTCTTCATATTGTAAAATCTGGTGCTATTGTATTCTGCACATTAATTGTGCAAATTAACAATTTGCACAGATAATAATAAATATCATAGACAGAAAGACTTCAGTTTGCTGTTCCTGAACATTTCTGGAGCTTCAGTGAAAATTGCAGGACTATTACATTTTGCCATATAAACCAAGGTCAATTTTATTAAATATAAATATATAAATAAATATTGTTTCATGTAAATTATCATTTCAGATGGTTAACGTGAGCAGTTCCTTTGGTTGCTCAACATTCTCACTGCATGGGAAGGAAGCTGTTCCTCAGCCTGGTGCTGCTGGCTCTTGTACTCCTATATCTCTTCCCCGATGGGAGCAGCTAAGACGCTGTATGCAAGGTGAAAGGGGTCCTCAATAATTTTGCGTCACCTCTTCAGTTAACAATTCCAGTAGATCACGTCGGGGGAGAGGGAGGGAGACATCTGATCTTAGTAGCCTTTACTGTTTGATATATTAAAAGTCATATGCTTTGGCACTTTCTGTTCTTGACAAGTCAACTATTATTGAACTAAATATTCTGTAGTTGTTGCATACATTATGTTAACTGTTATGTATAACTATATCCGTTTTCTTCTTCCTCATTGTTTAAGTGCTTCATTCAAACAATAAACCCAGATAATAAGAATAACTTATCCAGAATTAATTTCTTGCAAGGTAATAACTCTTATAGACAAAACAATAGCCGATCTTACATTGCAACGTGAAATCTGAATGTGTAACCTCGTGACTATTTTGGGAAAGGACAATGAAATACAATAGCCTAGAAACTGAATCCATTAACTCCTATTTTTCATGTGCAAATCATACATGAGGGCAACAAACCAGATTGGATCACACAAGCAATCATTTCCAGGTAAAACCGTGCTGCCTCATAAGAGGAGTTGAGTCCTGGGATTGATCTGCATTAATCATATTGAATGATTGGGCAGGCTTGCGAATCCAGGTGCCAACTCTGTTCCTATTTTCTTGTGTTCTTATCTATTCATTAGGAAATAAACAAAGGTATATGTGAGCAAATTCACCTTAGCGTGTCTGACCTTGTTCTAGGATCATTCAAGTAGCACTCATTTTTATCCTTGAACACACAAATATGGGCTTTTGGGAGCAAATTAAGACCTTTGATGGACTCTCACAGAAAATTAGAACCACATTGTGCTGAGATTATCAATGAGACATAAAATAAAGGGCTGTTATTGTGATATCAATATCTAGCACACAGTAACTTACAAGCCAGAGTTTTCAGTTCTCAAGGCCTCTAACAACCTTTATCTTCATGCATGGTTAGTCTTTCACTGTTTGCTGCCTCTCTAAAGTATAAAGAGCTAAATGCTGCCATACCAGCATAATTTTTCTTCTCAGACCTCACAACAGATGTGAATAGTGGATGGGGGTGGTACTCATAGGAAATTTCCTCCTATCTCTTACCTTCTTTCACTTCCAGGCCAGGATTTTAACAGTTGTCCTTTCCCAGTCATCAGCATGGCAAGGATATGGAATTTGGGAGCTTTCCCTGCAGTTTGTTCGGATATTATTCATTTGCCCACACTTGGAAAATTCTGTTTGCTACTCTCTAGGAAGGGAATGATTAAACAATGAATAAGAATATTGCCTAGATTAAAGGGCTTAAGTTACAGGCCATAAGATGTAGGAGCACAGTTAGGCCATTTGGCCCATCAGGTCTGCTCTGCCATTTGGATTATGGCTGATGTTTTTTTTTCCTTACAACCCCATTCTCCTGCCTTCTCTCCATAACCTTTGACAACCTTACTAATCAAGAAATTTTCTACCTCTTTTTTTAATATACCAAATGATTTGGTCTTCACAGCCATGCATGGCAATGAACTCCAGAGATTCATCATCCTCTTGCTGAATAAATTTCTCCTCATCTCTGCTATATCTACTGACTGGATAGGCTGGGATTGTTTTCCCTGGAGGGGGGAGGTTGAAGTGAATCCCTACATAGGTTTATCAAATTATGAGGAACATAGGTAGGGGAGATTGACAGTCTTTTTCCCAAGAGAGGAGAATCTAAAACTAGAGGACAGGAATTAAGGGAATAGGGGAAACATTTAATGGTGATCTGACAGGGAAGTTATTCATACAATAGGTGGTGTTTATTTGGATTGGAGTGGTAAAGGAGGGTATTATTATAACATTTGAGATATTTGGACAGGTCCATGGATGGGAAAGGTTGAGAGGAAAATGAGCCAATTGCAGCCAAGTAAATAGATAGATCTTTCAGCCAGTATGGGTGTTGGGTTCAAGGGCCTGTTTCCATGCTGTATAACTCTCTGAATCTATGAACTGCGTAGGTCCCATTTTAGCATATGATTCAAAGTCTAAGCCACCAATTTACTGCTTTTAAATTACTCTTGACAGTTTCACATTTTTTTGCAGGAGGACAATATGGTTGATTAGAGCTATACATAGCATAGGTTTAGCAAACTAGAAGTTTATGAATTCTAATTTCTGGACAAATATTCTCAAGTTAAAACTTGCAGTAGGCACTCTGTCAACTGTAATTTTTGTGAGTATTTTCCAATGTATTCCAATATGAAAATAGTATTGATCATTCAAATTTAAATGCAGGACAAATATGTACACTGATTTGTGGTCTAAGTGCTTAGTTTGTACAATGAATAAAACAAAATCAAGGTATTGCAGCTCTGTTGCATTATTTAGGAATGAGTAATGAGTGCAGAGTTTAATATAATACTACTTGTTGATTTCATGTGTTTGGTTTCTGTACACCAGGAATTCCACTTAGCTTTTTGGAATTTCTTTGAATGGTTTAAATGTTTGTCAATGAAAAACTAAGCCACATAGTACCCTGATTTGGAGTCATAGAGTCTTTAAGAGATACAGGATGGAAAAAGGGCCTTCAGCCTATCAAATCCTCCGTTTACACCCATTTGCACTCATCCTACATTAATCCATTTCTATTCTTCCAAAATTCTTATCAATTCCTTCCACATTCTACCATTCACCTACATGCCAGCATTGTTGGGATGTGTGAGGAAACTGGAGCTTCAAGAGAAAAAGTATCCCAATGTCTACCAAGGACTTTCACTAGGCCAGCTTAACTACCACCTCCTGTAACACCATGGGATTCAACACTCTTCACCACTGCTACACCATCATTAAGAATACCTAATAGGACCAGATACAACATCCAGAAAGTCATTACCACCACAAAAAGATAATTACAGACCAAACTGGAGTCTCAAATGGACATACGGCAGCTGTGATCAGGCTTGCGTGGCATCACATGCTTTAGAGCTCAACAAAGCAATACAATTAACTGCAATATTTCAGAGAGAACTCAATGTGTTCCATGCTCGCTTCAAAAGGGAAAATAATGAAGAAACCTCACAAGCTGTCACGGCCACTGGCAACTCTGTGATCCTAGTTACTAAGGAGGATGTAAGCAGAACCTTCAAGAAGGTAAAATGTATCCAACCCAGATGGTGTACTTGCCATGTGCCATGCCCTTAGAATCTGTGAACCACTTGGCTGCAGCTTTTGCAGACATTTTCAACCTCTCAGTACAAAGATCAGAAGTCTTCATTTAGTCAAAAGTACTTTCATCATTCCAGTATAGGATGGTGTATGCTGGAGATTATTGTTTGCAAAACCCCTATATTAGAGAAAGATTGGCTAAGTTTCCCAAGTGGTAACTGGGGGAGACTCTAGTAGAAATGCACTTGAGTGAACAGAGTGAAGGCAGAATCCCTTTTAGAGCAAGAGATAATAGCAAGGGAAGAAATAGGGATAAAAGACCTGGATTGTTAATCCATTTGTTTTCTTTTGAACTAAGTATGTCCAAAATAATAAAAGGGAGGGAGGACGTGACTATGGTTGTGATGTGGAGAGTGTAGGAAAATAAGAAGCATGGTTGCAGTATCTACAGGGTGTAAACCAGAAGATAAAGTGGGGTTAAAAAGAAGTCAGATGTGATTAGCTAGGAGGCTACCATAATCTTTGAGGGCTTTCATACCTCCATTAATTACTAACACAACAATCATTGTACCAACTGCATTGTTGACTTCATGGGACAAGGAGCTCCTTTCCAGTTAATTCCTACAGTTGTTCACTCCTTGATCTGCATGAGAGAAGGAAAGGTACCAATTTGTGTGTGCAATCAGCTTGAGAGATTAACTTTGGATAGCTGATATCACATCCTAGCTGTGAATTATGTGGGTAAAGAGACATGACAGAGGTAAGTGTGCAATGGTGAATTAAGCACGTTTCTGAGACCAGTAATGCATGTGCAAAACATGCCATTGGAAGATGCACCTGGGGGAAATCACTGAACATTCTGTGGCATTCCTTGCAGAACCTCAGTTATCTACTTTCCTCACAGTGTGGGTCCAGAGAACCTCCTTCCCACTCTTATGACCAATCCAATACCATGTGCTCCTGCCACCCCCACGGATTTGGGACAGATCCCCCCCCCCCACCTCCCCCAAGGTCTTTGGTGCAGTATCTGAAAACTTTGGAGTTTATTCTCTTCCCATATTGAGAGATTTTTCAATACTTCGCTGGCCAGATTTACTTGGACAATGACTGTGAGCAGTTGTGTTTCAGTTACCATTAATTAATATAGGCCCAGAGAACATTACAGCACAGTACAGGTCCTTTAGCCCATGATGTTTTGTCTTGGTAAGCCAACTCCACAACAATCTAATTTTCCCTATCTCAGATGCATAACCCTCTAGTTTGCTTACATCTATGCACCTAGCTATGAGTCTTTGGAATGTCTCTATTGTGTCAGCCTCCATCACCACCCCAGCAATGCATTCTAGGCACCCACCACTCTGAGTAAAAAATCTTATTTCTGACATCTACCCTAAACTTTCCTCCACTCACATTAAACCTGATGTCCTCTGTATTTGCCATTGTCACCCAAAGAAAAATGTGCTGGCTATCCATCCTATCTAAGTCTCTCATAATCATATATACTGTACTTCTATTAAATCACCTCTCATCCTTTGTTACTCCAAAGTGTAAAGCCTGAGTTCTCTCAAGTTTTCTTCATATGATATGTTCGTTTTCTGATCATCTTAATCATTGAAAAGGTCTAATGGAGACTGAATGATCTAGGTATTGTATGAGTTAAGAACATTAGTATTGGTAAAGGGTCAGATAGAATGGATGGTGATTTATTGGCTGTGTTGTTAAAATTGAGGAAATAATTTCTGGTCTGTCTGAGCCACAAGCAGTGTCGTGAAAACTTTACTTTTCAATTGCTGAGTTCCATAAGATTTGGGAAACCTAGCCAAGTTGATAATAAAATGGGTATTAATATGTTATTGTAGCAAGTTGTGAGCGAGCGCAGTGAAGAGACTGAGGCAACAGGCTCTGAGCTCGAGTATCACAACTGGTTTATTTTGAATTGCGCACTGCAGCCTTTAAGCCCGTACTTGGTCCCGCCCCTAACATCCCAAGCACGTACATAACCTTCCAGTCTGGACACCATCCTTGCCGCAGTTTCCCCACTGACCACACGTGACAAGCGGCGCTGGTTCGCCGTTGCACATTATAACATTTAAGCCAGCAGATTGATTACCTGTTCCTCACTTTTTGTTTCTATTAATTTACAGGTTGGAGGCATCACTGGCTAGCCTAAAAGTTCCTAATTGGCCTTGAGAAGGTGGAGGTGAGGAAGGAATAAGCCAAGTAGCTTAAAAGGCCAGCTAGTTTAAATTCACTATGGCAAGTCATTATAATCAATTCTTAGGGGCAGTTTAAACCTTAATTTAGAATGACATGGACGTATCAGGGACAGTCAGCATGGATTTGTTAAGGAAAGGTCACTGGATTAACTTGATTGGATTGGAAACATGAAGGGATAATGAGGGAACTATGTTTGCTGCAGTCTCTTGTGGCCAGGTCCCAGCTGAGAGGATGAACAAAAACATGAAGACCATGGGATCCAGAGGGTGGCAAACTAGACTCAAAATTGACTTGGGCAGGTAACAAAATGTAATGATTGACAGTTGATCTCGTGAAAGGTAGGTTGCTCTCAATGGATTTCCATGAGGGCTCAGCACTCAGACTCTTGCTTACTACCACATATATTAATAATTGAAGCTTAAATGTAGGATATATGATAAAGAAATTTGCAGATAACTCAGAAGTTGGCTGTGTGACAGCAGAGTGGTCAGCTTTACACTGCAGGAAAATATAAATTATTTACTCAACTGGTCAGAAAAGTGACACATGAGACTTAATCCAGGGAAGTGTGAGCAATGCATATGGGGAAATACAGCAGGGCAAGAGAGCAGAAAGTAAATAGGAGAATATTGAGTGACTTAGAGGAACAGAGGGATATTGGAATGTTTATCGCTAAACCTTTAAGGTTGGATAGTCAATGAGGTGATTAAGATTAGCAGAGAATATGAGAGCAGGAAGGTGACTTGAGAGCTATTTGAAAAGTGAGGAAGACTCGAGTCCCACAATTTGGGTCACTGTGTTACATGAAAATTGTAATTGCACTAGAGAAGTGCAGAGGGGATTTATCAAGATATTTCCAAGTTTTGAAAAGTTTAGCTCGAGAGAGAGGGTATTGCTTAAGATAACGGTGTTTTCACTGAAGCAAAGGAGGTGGAGGCAAGCTCCATTTATGGTTTGTATGGGGAGTCCAAATGGAATAAATATAGAAGGACCCATTTCCTTCATCAGGGGGGTCAAAAATGAGGTTCAGATTTAAAGTAATTGGTAGAAGGATTAGACAAGCTATGGAAACAACAGTCATAACTGACTGGAACTCATTTCCTGAAAATGTGCTGGTAATGGAAATCACCAACACATTTAAACAGCACTTGTGAGCTACAAGCCTGTGGACCAAGTACTGAATGGTGTGATTAAGATGGATAGCTCTTTTCCACTATAAGGTTGTGCCATAGGTGCGGAATGAGGCCATTCAGCTCATCTGCCCTGCCATTCCATCATGGCTGATTTACTATATTTTTCAACCCCTTTCTCCTGCTTTTGCTCATAACCCTTGATTCCCATCCCAATCAAGAACCTATCTACCTCTGTCTTAAGTGTATCCAATGACTGCAGCAACAAATTCCAGAGATTCGCCACCTTCTGGGTTAAGAAATTCCTCCTCATCGTTGTTCTAAAAGGATGCTTTTGTATTCTGAGGCTGTGTCCTCTAGCTTCAGACACTCCACATCCACTCTTTCCATGGCTTTCTGTATTCGAGAGATTTCACTAGCACAGGAATAGAGCGCTGATTAGAATAGATCAGAGATTTGACTGAAACATACAAGATCCTGAGGGTTTTGATAGGGAGGGTGTGAAGAAGGTGTTGTCTTTTATGACAGAATCTCGAATGAGAGATAAATGTGTTAAACAAGGGGTTGCCTGTAGCTGTCTCAGAGGCTTTAGAACTCAGTTTCTCAAAGGGGGTGAAAATTTCTGAAGGTAGATGAAAATGCAGAGCTACAATCAGCTCAGCCTTAAATGACTTGAGCAGAATTAAGTGACACATTCCTGCTACTGATTTATATGTTTGTCTGCTTCATGCTTTCCTGCTTTCAATCTCCTTCAGTTTTTTAAAATAAAATAACTATTTTCAGTATTTTCCAGTTTAATTAAATCTTCCCCAAATCTGGGGAATTTTGGAAAAATTGAAGTCAACACTTCTACAGCTGTTTATTTTCAAACCCCAGGAATGAAGTTAATCAGGACCCGAGAACCCATCAGCACACAGCTCCAACTTTAGTAGGTCTGGACAATTCATTCATTTTCCAGAACTCCTTCTTTCCAATTCACATTATGCACCTATTTCTGTGATGTTGTAACCTCTGCAAACCAATGACAAACATCTACTGCCTCATTTTCCTTTGTTAATTTCCCAGTCTCTCCTTCTAAAGGATCAGAACTTAAGTCTATAAATTCTTATTTTTCATTTATTTTTCATTTCTAATTGACTTTGTCCCGTACTTATTGATATTTTAATTGTTCATTTTTTTTTTAATTCTATCTGATCTTTTGATTATCTGCCCATATTGCACAATTTAAAAAAAACTTTTTAATTCTGATGATATCTTTAATGTTTGCAGTTAGCCATGGGTAAATTTTCTTTCTCATTAAAATATATATATTTTGTGTATTCAAAAAAAACCTCACAAAATATTTGCCACAGCATCACGACTGACCAATCCTTCAATCTAATTGCCAGTTCACTTGAACTGGGTCTGCTTTGATGCCCTTGTAACTGCCCTTACTCAAGTTTAAAATATTGCATCACGCTGGCAACATCACCATGCAGTCTTCTGTTCCAGCCTCTAGCACAGTGGTTTTCAAACTGCCCTCCTGAACTCACATCCCACCTTAAGCAATCCCTATTCTATAAGTGTTATGTGATTACTAAGGGATTGAACAAGGTGGCATGTGAGTGGAAAGAAAAAGTTTGAAAACCACTTACAAACTGACTCGTTATGCACACGGTTTCATAACTCCAAAGGAAATGGGGCAATGACAATTTTTCTCAAGCAACATATTTCAGTAACATTTGGGTTAAGAGCAGTGGTTCTCAACCTTCCCTTCCCACTCACATATGACTTATGCCATAGGGATTGCTCAAGGAGGAATATGAGTTTAGGGGGGCAGTTTGAAAACCACTGCAGACCAAAAAGTTGAGGTCAGGGGGTTTGGTTTCAAGGCAGATTTCAGAGTTCTCAAATTTTTATCCCAAACCTACAGTCAGTCTGTTTTTAGTTTCAGTCCATGTTTTATCAGATAATACACTGTGGTAATAACAGTTTTTGCTTTAATATTAAACTGAGATAAAGCCAAGCCATGCCATTTTGAAGGCTTTAGATCCTTCAATGTTTACACAAAGAATAGAAGTATATTCAAAAGTCTCTGAAGCTCCCAGGGAAAACCTATCTATTCACAGCTACAATAAAATACAATGGATATGTTATCCATTAGCATCCACCAGCATCAATATTTGCAGCTATTATCTCCACTACATTTAATGAAAGAAATTATAAAGAGAAACACAATCTCTCATTCTTATTTAGAATGAACACAAACTGCACAAATCATTGCATGTTTTGTACATTAGCTGGAGGAAAAAAACCTTATCAGCTAAAGAACAGAAATGTAAGTTTTATTTTCTTAATGAAACATGTTCTATGAATGGTGGCATTAATGTGTAACTTGAAACAAACAGAAAGCATAATAAGTTCAGAAAATGGATTGCAACAGTCAAGAAGGAAAGGAACTGAACTCACTATCACCTACATCTTGCCTTTGTGTTTTATCTCTTGGCGTTCAGTCTAAACCCACTGAGGATATTGCATGTCAGCAATACTGACTTTTTA
Organism: Narcine bancroftii; assembly: GCF_036971445.1. NCBI lineage: Eukaryota > Metazoa > Chordata > Chondrichthyes > Torpediniformes > Narcinidae > Narcine > Narcine bancroftii. The sequence continues at coordinate 434,099,259 of NC_091469.1, forward strand.
TGACAAAGGCTTCACATAACCTTCAAACAAAGCTTCAGTACAGGCCAATCACTGACAACCTGCTGAATCCCACAGGTTCAATAAATGTCATGTTTTCATCTCAAATGTTCTCTGATTTTAAACTTGTCTTTAATAGATACTGCATGTAATGTTTCTTAGCAACATTTACCTCAGAGTTGGGTCTAGGGCCAAAACATAAAAGTAGCTGAGCAGCATACAGTAGGCATGGGGAATAGTATAAAGAGAGTACTGTAAAATTAGATCAAAGCACATTTAATAGAGCAATTGCACAGCAACTTTAATGGCATTGTTCTATGTACATGTGTTAAGCAAAAACTTTGAGACTCTTAATCCCATGGGAAAATATAAATATCAGTCTTACAGTGTCAGCGTCTGCTGCAGGCAACATTCTTTTACATTAATGAAACGTATAAATGATTAGAAAACAGGATTCTATCCAAATCATTAAAAAAATTAAGCTATCTTCTTTGCAAACAACAGGTGGACCTACTTTGACAGTGAGTTTATATTGATACCTGAAGTGCAATCCCTTGACAGTGGAGTAAAATCTGAAAATGAAAAGATAATTTATTTTTGCCAACTACCAAGATAAACGCGTAACAAGTAAAATATGGATAATTTTTCCAAGTTCTTCTGACAATGATTTGTCCATAAACTGAAGTAAAATATTAAAATTATGGTTATATATGTAGATTGATGCAACTTCAAGAAAACAAAAAAAATTATACTTTGGTCCATAAAGTTATAAACAGTATAAGAAATAAGGATTAATATTAATTTAATTCTACACTTATACCTTTCAAAGTTAAAAAAAAAGACAGACCTCTTCATTTTCAATACCTCCCTGCCACAACCCCACTTACCCCCAACCTCTTTTTCTTCTTTGGCTTGGGTTCGCGGACGAAGATTTATGGAGGGGTATGTCCACGTCTGCTGCAGGCTCGTTGGTGACTGACAAGTCCGATGCGGGACAGGCAGGCACGGTTGCAGCGGTTGCAAGGGAAAATTGGTTGGTTTGGGTTGGGTGTTGGGTTTTTCCTCCTTTGTCTTTTGTCAGTGAGGTGGGTTCTGCGGTCTTCTTCAAAGGAGGTTGCTGCCCGCTGAACTGTGAGGCACCAAGATGTACGGTTTGAGGCGATATCAGCCCACTAGCGGTGGTCAATGTGGCAGGCACCAAGAGATTCCTTTAGGCAGTCCTTGAACCTCTTCTTTGGTGCACCTCTGTCTCGGTGGCCAGTGGAGAGCTCGCCATATAACACGATCTTGGGAAGGCGATGGTCCTCCATTCTGGAGACGAGACCTACCCAGCGCAGTTGGATCTTCAGCAGCGTGGATTCGATGCTGTCGACCTCTGCCATCTCGAGTACTTCGATGTTGGTGATGAAGTCGCTCCAATGAATGTTGAGGATGGAACAGAGACAGCGCTGATGGAAGCATTCTAGGAGCCGTAGATGATGCCGCTAGAGGACCCATGATTCGGAGCCGATCAGGAGCATGGGTATGACAATGGCTCTGTACACACTGATCTTTGTGTGTTTCTTCAGGTGGTTGTTTTTCCAGACTCTTTTGTGTAGTCTTCCAAAGGTGCTATTTGCCTTGGTGAGTCTGTTGTCGATCTCTTTGTCGATTCTTGCATCAGATGAAATGGTGCAGCCGAGGTAGATAAACTGGTTGACCGTTTTGAGTTCAGTGTGCCCGATGGAGATGTGGGGGTGCTGGTGGCCATGGTGGGGAGCTGGCTGATGGAGGACCTCAGTTTTCTTCAGGCTGACTTCCAGGCCAAACATTTTGGCAGTTTCCGCAAAACAGGACGTCATGCGCTGGAGAGCTGGCTCTGAATGGGAAACTAAAGTGGCATCGTCTGCATAGAGTAGTTCACGGACAAGTTGCTCTGTGCTGTGGTGTGAGCTTACAGGCGCCTCAGATTGAAGAGACTGCCATCCGTGCGGTACCGGATGTAAACACCGTCTTCATTGTTGAGGCCTTTATTGGCTTGTTTCAGCATCATGCTGAAGAAGATAGTAAAGAGGGTTGGTGCAAGGATGCAGCCTTGCCTGTCTAACCCACCACAAAAGCTGCAAGTCTGAAAGGAAGAAATAAATTGTTGAAAACAATCAAGAGATCAGCGAATATCTGAGGGGAAAATGGAGTCTGGTTTTTCAAATCAGACCACAGATGGCAACTTTGTCAGATACTGTTTGAATAATACTTACCTGCACAGAGAAGGACACTGTACCATGATAGGAATCCCTTTAAGCTTTGATTAGAACTTTTCAATGATGTGGTAATGGCCAAATCTACTGAAAAGGATTCAAAGACGGATTTGCAAGAAAGAAATATTTCAGAGGGGATAATAAATTAAAGGAATGATAACAGTTTTTCTGTTTTGATGCAGATATTGATACAATCACTCATTGATAAAAGTGGTTTAATCAAGAAACACACTAGGTGGCAGTCTTCATTAATATCTCTGTCTTACACAGAATTGAACATTGCAATATAGAGGGTAAATTTGTTGACGGTGCAGAAGCAGTTGGCATTGGATTAGTCCAATACCTCTCCATCCCAGTCATTGGAAAGGAGCGAAAATTTACACTGGGGATTTTCAACTAGTCAGTTCATTTTATTTATATTTATAATTTAATTTCACCACAGATGTTTAAATGTGACCCTACAATTCTAATAAAGTGATGCTGGAGGTTTAAAAAAAAGGGTCATGTTAGCTTAACTGCATTTTCAACACTTTTGCTCCCAGACATGTCATGGCATTGTTCAAGTTTGAGTTCAAATTTATTTGTCATCAGATTGTACCAGTACAACACAAGGAAATAATGTTCTCAGGTCCATGGTACAAAATAGTCCAAATACATATACAGATAAAGCACACTTAGAGACAAATGATGCATATAAACATATATTAAAATATTATAAGTAGCAAAGTCATAGAGATTTGCTGTAGTAGTTTATCAGTCATTCACCAGTCTCACTGCCTTTGGGAAGAAGTTGTTCCTCAGCCTGATGGCTCTGGCTCCAATACTTCTATATCTCTATCCCATCAGGAGTAGGTGTAAGATGCTACTTGCAGAGTGGTAGGAGTTCTCAACCATTTTGCAAGGCCTGGTCTTTCTGTTAGGAATTTCAGAATCCAGTTACAGAAAGGGATGTTGAGTCCTAGCAAGGGCAGCTTCTCCATCAGGCTCTGGGGTAAAATTGTATCGAATGCCGAGCTGAAGTCACTGAATTGCAGAATGGTATATAAGGCATTGATCTCCAGGTGGATCAGGAAAGAGTGGACAGACAAAGCTAGAGCATCATTCATAGTACAGTTTTATTTGTAGGTTGTTTATGACTGAGGAAACTGGTTTGGTGGGTCTCAAATGCAAGGACTCAACACAGTTTTGATAGGGAAGGATTTTATTTACAGAAGGCAAGTGTGGGAATGGTAACTGATGCAACACACACACACACACACACACACACACACACACACACACACACACACACACAAAATGATCAAGGAAAAATCACTACGATGACTCAATGCAAGCATGGTTCCCTGCTACAAGGGACACTAATTAAATGCTTCCACCCCTTTTAACTGTGTATACATCGCCAACAGTTTCTCCAGCACCCTTCTACATTTCTAGGCTTGGAGTGAAGCAGGGTGGTCCCAAGCTGGCAAAGAGAGAGAGAGAAAACAAAGAACACATGGCACCTTTATAGTGCTGAAGGGTCCAGCCCAGGTCACTGGCAGGGTAAATGGTTCAGTGCCAGGAGGGTTAATCCCATTACACCAATGGCCCAACGCCAAGTACAAGCAGGTTGGAGAGTCCAGTCCAGGGAATTTACATGGGTTTTAACATGGAGGTGTGCACTAATGGGTGACATAGAACAAAACCTTGATTGGCAGATGGTGTGTCCTCTGACAAGGTAGGGGGCAGTGCTATCACATGACACCTTCCCCATACATAAGTATACTGAAATAGGTCCAGTGTCTCTGGCAGGTGCACATTGAAGCATTTTATAATGGTGGAGGTCAGTGGCATGGGGAGGTAGTCATTCAGGCCTGTTATTGTCTTCCCTTTTGGTACCAGGATGTTGGTGGCTGTTCTGAAAACCACAGAGAGGATGGACTGCTCCAGTGATATGTTAAACATGTCCATAAGAATCTCTGTCAATTAGCTTGCTCATCAACTCGCACCCTGGCTCAAGGAGCACACAGGCCTCTCTCCCTCTACCCTCTGATTTTCATAACCATCCCCACCTTCCCTTGGACACTTCCTACCATCCACCTCCTGATCTACCCTATTCCCCTTCTTGACACTCTCCACCCCACTGAACCTCCCTAATCCCTGCATGGTCTTCATCATCCCCTCCGACCTTCCCCTCTCAGAGTCAATGCTTTGTCCTCAGTAGAGGCCCCATCTTCATCCCCCTGCACCCACACCTTAATGAGTTTCAGGCACATGATAATGCTGAACTCTTCTTCTGTTGGCGCTGTCTGTGAGCAATCAGAGTGGACTGTGTCAGAGTGGTAAGGCTTTAGCTCAACAAGCTTCGACGAGAACAGGTAATAGTGAGGGATAGTAGGAGTTAGAGTAAGAAATGGCCACCCTATTCAAGGAACAAAAGGATCCAGCAGATAGGCAGGTTTAAGATATATATTTTGTTCCTATAGACATAAACAGTGGAAATGGCAGCCAAGTCAGGGAAATACTCCTCTTGCAGAATGTGCGTAGTCAGAGCCACAGGGATCGTAGTATCCCTGATGACTTCATCTGCGAGAGGTACATCCAGCTGCAGCTCCTGACAAGCCGAGTTAAGGAATTGGAGCTGGAGTTCGATGAACTCCATTTCATTTGGGAGGCAGAGGCGGTGATAGACAAGAGTTACAGGGACATTATCATACCAAGGAGCCAGGAGGAGACTTGATGGGTGACAGGAGAGGGAAATAGAACAGGCAGGCAGTGCAGGCCACCCCTATTCCGCTCAAATAACAAGTGTACCATTTTGGATACTGTTGGGGGGGGAATGACCTACCAAGGAAAGGACATGGCAATCAGTTCTCTGACAAGGAGTCTGGTCCTGTGGCTAAGAAGGGAATGGATGAGAAGAGGCAAGCTGGAGTGATAGGGAATTCCATAGTTAGAGGGACAGATAAGAGATTCTCAGGAAGAGATCAAGTATCCCAGATGGTATTGTTACGTCCAGAGGACCCCAAAACCCAGCAGCAATAGATATTCACCATGACAAAAGGTTGCTTAAACAAAAGTTGCTTTTAATTAACATGAAAATAGAATCAAGCCTTAACTTATCTCTATTGACTCACTTAACCTACTTAACCCTGTTCTAATTCTAAGCGCACGTGTGTGTAATGAGTATGTAAGTTCAGAAAAGTTCTTTGGTTCACAGTCCAATGTCATGGTTGCAGGCAATTCTTATACTGTGCTCAGAATTTAACATTAATAAAGTTCACCAGGCTTTGGTGCTTAACAGGTAAATGGTTACCGCTCAGGAAGGTTCTTGTTGGTTTTCAGAGAGAGCTTTCTTGTTCCAGGACATCCACAACTGATGTACTTCCATCAGCCACTCTTTCTTTCAGGTCACCACAGAGTTCCTTTCTGTTTCTCCTTTTCCAAGAGAAACGCCAGACAGCCAGTCCTCTCCTCCTGCATAAACCACAAGGGCTTTTACCAGGCCGCCTTCCGAAAGCTTGCCAGCTTGTCCTGTCCAAATCCCAGCTACTATCTGCTGGCTGTAACACTCTGGAACTGATGTCTGTGTCTCTCTCCTCTCTCTCTCTCTCACTCCCTCCAACTCTGAGAGCAAAGCCTGTTTTTTCTGCTCCCTGCAAAGATCACATGACCTTCCAGACAGTAAATGCTCTTTTCCTGACAAAACTGCTACTACCTGTTGTTACATTTGTTGCCTTTTCCAAACAACACTCCATCATGAGTCTCTGAGCACTCTTGTAAAAGCTCCTGCAAAAATTCTGTGTTTTAAAGTGTTAGTGTGTGACCTGCTCTAACAAACTTTTCCCAATTTATCTCCCAAACACCTATCTGTCACAATATGTTGCCTCCCTGGTGCCAGGATCCAAGATATCTCAGATCATGCTCATGGCATTCTCAGGAGGAAGGGTGAACAGCCAGATGTCATGGTCCATATAGGGACTGATGACGAGGGTTGGAAGGGTGAGGAGGCCTTGCAAGAATAGTTCAGGGAGTTACGTGATAGGTTGAATGATAGGACCTCCAGGGTTGTGATCACAGGAATGCTGCCCTGTGCCACGTGCTAGTGAGGTGATAAATAGGAGGGGTTGTGCATCTTAACACATGGCTAAAGACATGGTACAGGATGGAAGGCTTCAAGTTTCTGGATCATTGGGTTCTCTTCCAGGGAAGGTGGGACCTGTTCTGATGCTATGGTTTTCATCTGTACATGAAGGGGATTAATATCCTCTCAGGAAGGTTTTATAGTGAGTTTAAAGTAAATTTGAAGGGATCAGAGTGTCAGACCAGATAGAGGAGTGGAGGATGGAAAAGATGTGAAAATTGCATGCACTGTTAGAAGTCAACAGGTTATACATGGTGGAAATGTTCTCGGGTTCATCTATTTCAATGCAAGGAGTATTGTAGGAAAGACAGGTGAACTTAGAGTATGGGTTAGTACGTGGATTTATGACATTGCAGCCATTAATGAAACCTAACAGCTCAATGTTCTGGGCTTCTGTTACTTTAGGTATGATAGAATGGGGGGAATGAAAGGGGGAGGAATGGCATTGTTAGACAGACAAAATATCACAGCTGTCCTCAGGCAGGACAGACCAGAGGGCTCATCTATTGAGGTTATATGGCTGAAGCTGAGAAACAGGAAAGGTATGACCACACTCATGGGGTTATATTATAGACCAACCATAGTTAATGAGAATTGGAGGTGTAAACCTGTAGGGATAGCACACAGCTGCAGTGATAGTAGGAGATCTTAATTTTCCACATATTGAATGGGACTCCCATACTGCAAAAGGGCTGGATGTCTTGGAGTTGGTCAAATATGTTCAGATATCAACTAGAGAGAATGAATGACTGGATCTCCAACTAAGGAATGAGACAGGACAGGACACAAAAGTATGTGTAGCGGAACATTTTTGGCCCAGTAATCATAATGCCATTAGTTTCAAGTTAATTATGGAGAAGGATAGGTCTGGGCCTCAGGTTGAGATTCTAAATTGGAGAAAAGCCAATTTTGAGGAAATGAGAAAGGATCTAGAATGTGTGGATTGGGATAAATTGTTTTCAGGCAAGGATATGCGAGGTAAGTGGAGGACCTTCAAAGGTAAAATTTTGAGTTTTAAAGTTCCTGTCAGGATTAAAGGCAAGGTTAGCATGTATAGGAAATCTTGGCTTTCGAGGGATATTGGATATCACGTTCGGAAGAAAAGAGAGGTGTATAGCAGGTATAGGCAACATGGAGCAAATGAGGTATTGAGGAGTGTAAAAAATGAAAGAAAAACCTCAAAAAAGAAATAAGGAAGGGTAAACGAAGACATGAGGTTGCTTAGGCAGCAATGTGAAGGAAAATACTAAGGGTTTCTATAGCAAAGGGATAGTAAAGGGCAAAATTGGTCCCCTTGAAGATCAGAGTGATCAGATATGTATGAAGTCAAAAGAGATGGGGGAGATCATAAATATTCGGCTGGCATCTTGTGGGGGGGCATTAGGGAGCCATGTCCCTAAATGAGTTATTGCTCCCCCCCACCAACCCGCAGCACTAGCATCACCAGTGTCACTGACGTCTCCACGTATTATAAGCATGTCCGTTTGTCTATTACATTGGAGGGAGGGAGTAAGTGTGACGGCGGTGCATGGAGGAGGTTCATGGCAGGTATGGCACCTGTTTTTTCCACCTGCTGAATGAGTCCTCAAATGTCAGTTTGTGCCCCTCCCTACTGTTATCCTAATATTCCTGCCCCCCTGCCCCCCCCCCAGTTAGATTTGTTCTGATGCCAAGGAAACAGACACAGAGTAGTGGGAAGTAAGGAAAATAAGCAGTGAGGTCATGGAACCTATTCAGATTAAAGAGGAGGAAGTGCTTGCTGTCCTAAAACAAATAAGAGTGGATAAATCCTCAGGGCTTGACAAAATATTCCCTCAGACCTTAAGGGAGGATAGCATAGAAATTGCAGGGGGTTTGGCAGAAATATTTAGAATGTCCTTAGCCACAGGTAAGAACATTGGAGGTAGCTCATTTTGTTCCATTGTTTTAAAAAGACTCCAAAAGTAACCCTGGAAATTATAGGCCAGTGAGCCTGACATCAGTAGAGGTAAATTATTGTCATGTGTCCTAAGACATCGGATAAACAATTATTTGAATAGGCAGAAACTGGTTTGGGCATTGTGTATGGTAGGTCATGTTCAACAAATCTTATAGAGTTTATCCAGGAGGTTACCATGAATATTGATGAAGGAAAGGCTGTGGATTTTGTCTCCATGGACTTTAGTAAGGCCTTTGACAAATTCCTGCATGGAAAGTTAGTCACAAAGGTTCAAATGCTTGGTATTCATGGTGAAGTAGTGAACTGGATTCAACAATGGCTGGATTGGAGAAGCCAGAGAGTAGTGGTGGATGGTTGCTTCTCAGACTGGAGGCCTCTGATGAGTGGTGAGCCTCAGGGATCGATGCTGGGACCATTGTTGTTTTTCATCTATATCAATGATCTGGAAGATAATGTGGTAAATTGGATCAGCAATTTTGCAGATAATACTAAGATTGGAGGTGTTGTAGACAGCAAGGAAAGTTTTCAAAGCTGGAAAAATGGGCTGAAAAATGCCAGATGGAATTTAATGCAAGCAAGTGTGAGGTGTTGCATTTTGGAAGGACAAACCAAGAAAGGACATACACGGTGAATGGTAGGGCACTGAGGAGTGCGGTAGAACAGAGGGATCTGGGAATACAGATACATAATTCCCTGAAAGTGGCATTACAGGTGGATAGGGTTGTAAAGAGAGCTTTTGGCATATTGGCCTTCATAAATCAAAGTATTTGGTTTATACATTCTCCCCGAGATGCGTGGGTTTTCCCCAGGGGCTCCGGTTTCCTCCCACCGTTCAGGTTAATTGGGTGTAAAGTGGGCGGCACAGACTCATTAACTGAAATGGCCTTGTACTGCGATGCATATCTAAATTTAACATTTAAAATAAAAAATAAATACATTTAAATGAGTGCAGAGAAGGTTTCTAGGATGTTGCCTGGACTTCAGGAACTGAGTTACAAGGAAAAGTTAAACAGTTTAGGACTTTATTCCATGGAGTGTAGAAGAATGAAGGGAGATTTGATAGAGGTATTTAAAATTATGAGGGGGATACCAAAGGCCATGGGTTAAAAGTGAAAGGGGAAAAGTTTAGGGGGAAAATGAGGGGGGAACTTCTTCACACAGAGAGTGGTGGGGGTGTGGAACGAGCTACCAGCTGAAGTGGTGAATGTGGGTTCAATTTTAAAATTGAAAAAGAATTTGGGCAGGTGCATGGATGGGACAGGTATGGAGGGATATGGACTGGGTGCAGGTCAGTGGACTAGGCAAAAAAAATGGTTCGGCACAGACTGGAAGGGCAAAATGGGGATGTTTCTGTGGTGTAATGTTTTGTGGTTCTATGGTTTCACAACCACGTTAGTCGTCATCCCGTTCCCCCCCCCCCCCCACCCCACCGCCGCTATAAACCTTCTTCCTCTTCCTGGACACCTCATTCCGATCTTTTGCATGCTCTGGACATTTATATTTCCAATTGCCACCTTGACATCAATCGTATTGACTTCACTTCTCCCCTCACTCATTCCGGTCTCACCCCTCGGAACGCCAGCACCAATCAGGACCTCACTATCAAACCTGCAGACAAGTGTGATGCTGTTGCAGTCTGGCTTACTGACCTCCATCTGCCTCAAGCAAGACAACAACTCTCAGACACCTCGTCATACTTTAACCCCTCCAAAAGGACCCCACCAAAACTCACCAAACCCCATATCACACACCATCTCTGAACTCATCGCTTCCAGTCACCTCCCTGGCACAGCCTCCAACCTTACTGTTTCCCAATCCCGTACTGCCCGTCTCTACCTCCTGCCTAAGATCCACAAACCCAATTGTATTGGCAGACCCATTGGTCTGCCTGCTCCTGCCCACTGAATTGGCCTCTGCTTACCTCGACTCTGTTTTGTTCTCTCAGTCCAGTCCCTCCCCACCTACCTCCAGGATATTTGACATACCCTCCCTCACTTCAACAACTTCCAGTTCCCTGAACTCGATCACCTCATGTTTACCTTGGACATCCAATCCCTAGACACCAACATCCCCAATACTGAAGGCCTCAAAGCCCTTCATTTCTTTCTGGACAATAGAACTAACCAGTGCCCCTCCTCCACCACCCTCCTTTGGCTGGAAGAAATAGTTCTTACCCTCAATAATTTCTGCTTTGACTCATCCCACTTTTTCCAGATTTAAAGGGTAGTCATGAGCCCCAGATATACCTGCCTTTTTGTTGGGTATGTGGAGCAATCCATGCTACAAGCCAACACAGGCAAGGCCCCTCAACTCTTGTTCTGCTACATCGATGACTACTTTGATGCTGCCTCATGTACTCATGATGAGCTCGTTGACTTAATCCACTTTACTGCCAACTTCCACCCCAACATCAAATTCACAGTCCATCTATAGCAAGATTCTCCCCTCTCCTTGATTTCTCTGTTTCCATCTCAGGAGACAAACCCACCAACTCCCACAGCCACCTTGACTACACCTTTTCCTAACCTGTCACGGGCTGGGACTTCCACATCTTGGAGAGATAGGCTCAGGACTAGCAGGGGAAATATATTCACTAAGTGTATGGAAAATAAAACAAGCACGAGTGCAACTCCAGGCTCAAGGTCATTTTTATAATGAGCGTGTCTTAACCCAACATGACATGGTGTCAGAAGTAGAGCTTTGAGCCACAGAGAGAAGGACAGGCTGTGAAAGAATAAAAGAGGAGCTAAGATGGAGAACAGGCCTGAACACTTGTAGGCACCCCGATTGGGAGCAGAGGCTCCTCCAACAGCGACTTTCACGATAAAACCTCAAGAACCCTTCGACTTCTCAAAGCCACAGGAGTGGGAGAAGTGGATAAGAAGATTCGATCGCTTCATTCTGGCAAGTAATTTAAATAATTCCTCTGATGCTAACCAGGTAAATACGCTGGTGTACTACATGAGGGAACTAGCTGACGATGTGCTACTGGGCCTTGACTTAACAGGCGTGCAGCAGCAGCAGAACAATGCAGTACGGAGAGGGTTCGATTATTATTTCATGCCTAAGAAGAATATAATTTACGAACGGGTGAAATTTAGCAAGAGAATGCAGTAGCCCGCAGAAACAGTAGACATGATCATTCCGGTCTTTGTCAGCACTCGTGGTTCCGTCTTATAGTGGGGAGTAGAGACTGTATCTGCACTTGTGAGGTTCTTCCTAGGTGTGTGTGAGATCGTGTATGAATATCTCATCAGCTTCATCCTGAATCTCTGTATCCATGGCGGCAGCAAATCCAATGCCTGCCCACCTAGCAGACTCACAAGTGATTTGTGGTCCGTCTCCAACTCGAACTGTAGTCCCAAAATAAAATCGTTGAATCTCTCGCAAGCCCAAGTCAGTGCCAATGCCGCTTTTCCCAGCTGCGCATACTGTTGCTTTTTCATTTGCCTATTTGGATCATACAACTGAAGTACCGGCATGGATGATAGCTCTCTCTTGAGGTTACTAAATGTCCTCTGTTGCTCATGTCCCCAGCTCCACTGGTTTTTCTTGGACAACAGGTCTCTCAGTGGTTTGTCTTTTTCAGTCAGGTTTGGTATGACCCTCCCTAGTTGGTTCACCAGACTGCGGAAACTTCTGAGCTCACTAATGTTTTTTGGCTCCTTCATGTCCTGCACAGCTCTTGTCTTGTCTAGGTCTGGTCTCATGCCAACTGCTGAGAAGATGTACCCCAGAAATTTCACCTGCCTCCTTCCAAACTCATACTTCGCCATGTTGAGAGTAACCCCTGCCCTTTCTGCTTATTCTAGGACTGCATGGATCCTTGCGTCATGTTGGTCCTTCGTGGTACCCCATATGAGGTTATCGTCCATATGGCAGATGGCTCCTTCCAGGTCTACGGTAACGTCAATAACCATTCTGTTCTGGAAATGTTCAGGGCAGAGGATATACCAAAGGGTATGCGGTTGAAATAGTAACACCCAAATGGCATGATAAATATCGTGTAGAGAGCCGATTCTTTGGACAAAGGAATTTGCCAAAATCCCATGTTCACGCCCAACTTGGTAAAATATTGTTCACCAGTGAGCATGCCTTGGGTTTCGTTTATACTTTCGAAGGAAGTATAAATGTTTCTCTGCACATTGATCCATTCAAAGGTGTCAAGTCCACATAAATGCGAACATCTTTATTTTTTTTTTGGTGCTACAACCATGCCGCAGCCCCACTCTGTAGGGTCCTCTATGCAAGTGATAACTCAAAGCTTCTCCATTCTTTCAAGCTCTCTCTTCACTTTGCCCATAAGCGGCAATGGGACCCTTCGAGGTACCTTCAGTGAAAATGGTTTCACATCAGGCATGAGTTTAATGACGTACGGTTTCTGTACTAGCCTGAGTCCATTGCAAAGTTTGGGGTATGCCTTCCTGACCATCTCCTGGTCTAGGGCTTCCAATCTGGCCACTCACTAGCTGGAGTCTCACCGAAGCTGGTCTGCTCAGCAGCGCCGCTTTTAAGTCTCTCACCACGTACACTTCTTCTGTGGTGCTCCTCTCTCTGTATGAGAGCATTTCTTTTGCCGATCCCAAGACCATCAATTTCACTCCCCCCAGACCGTAGCGTGGCTTCTGTGTTCTTCCTAGCTTGCCGTCTCCAGACATAATTCTTTTGAACACTTGCTCAGGAATGGCTGTAACATTGGCCCTTGTGTCGATTTTGAAGGTCACTTTGCTGCCTCCCACATTAATGTCAGCCATCCAGGGCTCCTCGCCTGATGCTATTTCTCTTTGGAACAATCTGTCCACATCTTCCGCTACCTCATTCACCATGCGGGTTGACCTACAGACTTTTCCGTAGTGTCCTCATTTGCCGCAGTTGTGGCATTCTACACTCCTGGCTGGGCATTGAAATGCTGGGTGGAACGGTAGTTTTCCGTACTTGGGGCATGTCTTGCGCTCTACTTTGCTCTGCATCATTGTTTTAACTTTTTGCTGTCCTGGCCTTTAAACTTCTGCTATCTTCCTCTCTTAAGTTGCACTCTGTCTACTGCTAGTTTGTTTGCACACATTTTGCGCAAGTCGGTTTCCTGCTGCTTTATTGCCTGTGACTGTCTAGCCATTGTGACTGCTTTCATGAGGGTGAGGTCTCTGTCGAGTTGCATCCTCTCTGACAGTGATGAATCTCTTAGACCCACTACTAGTCTCTCGTGTAAAAGTTTGTTGTGCAGATCTACATATCCGCAGTTCTCTCCCACTGCATGCAAGGCCGGAATGATGCTTTTAAGCTGCAACGCCTGGGTAACCCTCCTGGAACCCAGGTTCAATTACTGGGGCAAAGGTGCTTACAGCACCTTTTAAGCTGCAGTAGAATAGACTCACTAAATCACCAACCCGGCGATTTAAGGAGGATCCCGTCCCCGTGATGACCGGTAAGTGATGCAGTGCACACTCAGGGGAACTATCGGTAAGTCTCCCCTCCCCCCCACCAACTGTCTGTTGCCCCCACTGACCTCTCTCCTCTCATCCCTGCAGCAGTGACCCCTCTCCTCCCTCCGCAGCAGCGACCCCAATCCTCTCCAACCCCCCCCATGGCAGCTGACCCCTCTGCCCCGCCAATTGTGGCAAACCCCCCCATCCCCTGTGGCATTGACCTCTCCCCCCATGTCAGCGACCTCACTCCCCCCAATTATGATAGTTGGCAGTGTCCCCACTCTCGCCCATTCACGATCACGGCATTCACTTTAATCGAGGTTTCCCTGTGACTCTAACGCGCAAGCGCTGACATCACAGGAGTAACTGAATTGGCCATTTTTGTTTTCAAGCTGCCATGGATGAGGCCTAGGTAACTTTAACTGGGTTCCCTGACTACCTCTGAGGTAGGGCAGGGACCTGGTTGATTTAGGAACACACTGACCATGTCGGATCCTTTCAAGCTGCCTTGTGAGTGGGGCGCTAACCAGGCAAATTGCCCGGTTAAGCCCATTGTACAAGGCAGCTTGAAAATATCTAATATTTATGTAGAAATGGTGATAGAAAACCTCCCAACAAGCGACAGATACCTGACAGAGCTCCGAGAGCAACTATGTGCTGACAGTGTGTGCATGCAGGTCATGAAATACTGCAATGGAGACTGGCCAAACAGAAACTAGTTACAAGAACCAGTCAAACAAGAGAGGGTCGTTCTGAATGTGCACAATGGACTATTCCTGCGTGGGATGAGATTAGTTATTCCAGCTAACAAGTGTACAAGGCACTCAAGAAAATTTTAATATATCATATATGTTGAACATTGAGTGGGTGGGGAGGGGGGGTGAAGGAGGGAGGGAAGGGAGGGGGGGAAAGGGGAGAAAAAGACACTGTGTATATTCAAGAGGGAAATGTTTGTGTGTATTTTGGTCAGTATGGTTCATAGTGTGAAAATCTTTTTAATTTTAAAACAAGAAAATACACGAGGCCCACCAGGGGGTTGTAAAGTGTCGGGAATGTGCCAATCAAACAGTGTGGTGGCCAGGTCTGAATAATCAAATAAACAAGATTGTCTTGAGGTGCAGAGAGTGCATCCAGGAAAGGACAAATGTAAGAGAACCACTGATGCCGAGTAAATTCCCTGATAGGTCATGGTAAAAACTTGGTGTGGACTTACTCACTCTTGGAAAGAACATTTATTTATTAGTTGTGGACTATTTCTCTCTTCTTTTCTTTGGCTTGGCTTCGCGGACGAAGATTTATGGAGGGGGTAAAAAGTCCACGTCAGCTGCAGGCTCGTTTGTGGCTGACAAGTCCGATGCGGGACAGGCAGACACGATTGCAGCGGTTGCAAGGGAAAATTGGTTGGTTGGGGTTGGGTGTTGGGTTTTTCCTCCTTTGCCTTTTGTCAGTGAGGTGGGCTCTGCGGTCTTCTTCAAAGGAGGTTGCTGCCCGCCAAACTGTGAGGCGCCAAGATGCACGGTTTGAGGCGTTATCAGCCCACTGGCGGTGGTCAATGTGGCAGGCACCAAGAGATTTCTTTAGGCAGTCCTTGTACCTTTTCTTTGGTGCACCTCTGTCACGGTGGCCAGTGGAGAGCTCGCCATATAACACGATCTTGGGAAGGCGATGGTCCTCCATTCTGGAGACGTGACCCATCCAGCGCAGCTGGATCTTCAGCAGCGTGGACTCGATGCTGTCGACCTCTGCCATCTCGAGTACTTCGACGTTAGGGGTGTAAGCGCTCCAATGGATGTTGAGGATGGAGCGGAGACAACGCTGGTGGAAGCGTTCTAGGAGCCGTAGGTGGTGCCGGTAGAGGACCCATGATTCGGAGCCGAACAGGAGTGTGGGTATGACAACGGCTCTGTATACGCTTATCTTTGTGAGGTTTTTCAGTTGGTTGTTTTTCCAGACTCTTTTGTGTAGTCTTCCAAAGGCGCTATTTGCCTTGGCGAGTCTGTTGTCTATCTCATTGTCGATCCTTGCATCTGATGAAATGGTGCAGCCGAGATAGGTAAACTGGTTGACCGTTTTGAGTTTTGTGTGCCCGATGGAGATGTGGGGGGGCTGGTAGTCATGGTGGGGAGCTGGCTGATGGAGGACCTCAGTTTTCTTCAGGCTGACTTCCAGGCCAAACATTTTGGCAGTTTCCGCAAAGCAGGACGTCAAGCGCTGAAGAGCTGGCTCTGAATGGGCAACTAAAGCGGCATCATCTGCAAAGAGTAGTTCACGGACAAATTTCTCTTGTGTCTTGGTGTGAGCTTGCAGGCGCCTCAGATTGAAGAGACTGCCATCCGTGCGGTACCGGATGTAAACAGCGTCTTCATTGTTGGGGTCTTTCATGGCTTGGTTCAGCATCATGCTGAAGAAGATTGAAAAGAGGGTTGGTGCGAGAACACAGCCTTGCTTCACGCCATTGTTAATGGAGAAGGGTTCAGAGAGCTCATTGCTGTATCTGACCCGACCTTGTTGGTTTTCGTGCAGTTGGATAATCATGTTGAGGAACTTTGGGGGACATCCGATGCGCTCTAGTATTTGCCAAAGCCCTTTCCTGCTCACGGTGTCGAAGGCTTTGGTGAGGTCAACAAAGGTGATGTAGAGTCCTTTGTTTTGTTCTCTGCACTTTTCTTGGAGCTGTCAAACTACAGGGGAATCACGTTGCTCTCCATTGCAGGCAAAATCTTCGCTAGGATTCTACTAAATAGAATAATACCTAGTGTCGCCGAGAATATTCTCCCAGAATCACAGTGCGGCTTTCGCGCAAACAGAGGAACCACTGACATGGTCTTTGCCCTCAGACTATTTCTCTAGGTTTATAGAAATAGCACAACTCAGCCTGATATGAATTACCGATGTAATTGTTCCTTTAAAATCGAGTTTGCACGGCATAGCCTTCCAGAGACGTTAGTAAGCAACGATGGTCCACAATTCTCTGGACAAAACATAAAATCTTTCGCACCAGATTGTGGGTTCAAGCATGTGACCAATAGCGAGCAGTACAAACAGTGAAGAACCTGCTCAAAAAAGTTAAAGACCCTTACCGTACACTATTGGTGTACAGAGCCACACTGCTGAGCAACGGCTACAGTCCAGCCTGATTGCTAACGGAATGTCACGTTCACATGACTACCAACCCTTCCAGAGAGGTTGCAGCCAGAACTCCCAGACCTGCTACAACTCCAGAATGAGGAGAGGAAAAAGAGGTGTAAGAATGCGAAGTGGTATAATGCGAGACACAGAATAAGCGACCTGGAAAAGCTGGCACCAGGAGTTGAGGTGTGGCTCTCCGATGCAAGACAGCAAGGTACAGTAACTTCCGTACACCACAGCCTATGGTCGTACATGGTTAGCGGACCACAAGGGACACTGAGATGGAATCGCCAACATCTCATTCCCATACCAGAGTCTCCAGGTGAAAAGTAACAAAAGCAAGGGCTGGAAATGGACACTCCTGCAAAGACAGATCCAGAGACTCTGCCGACTGAAACACAGAGTTCGCCTGGCATAGTAAGAATGAGGTCAGGCCGAGAAGTAAAGATTCCGCAGAGACTGAATCTGTAGAAACTATAAAACACCCAATGTCAAGAAAGACTTGTGTATTGTAAATGTTATATGGGTATTTGTATCAGAATGCGTAAAGGTTACAGTAGCGGGCAAAGCCACAGAAAAGGGGGCTCAAACGGAAAGTAAGGGGGACAGTATTGGTGGGACATTGAGCAGGCTGATGATATCACAGGGCGGGACTTCTGCATCTTGGAGAGAGAGGGTCAGGACTAGTAGGGAAAAGTCTGCACATGTAGATATTCATTAAGCATAGGGTAAAATAAGCTACGAATGTGACTCCAGCCTCAAGGTTATTTTTATAATGAGCATGTCTGAACCCAACACAACAATTTCCTTCTCTAAGAATCTTACATTGTCAGAAGAGCAGGTCTAAATGGGCTAACTCCCAGTCTAACCCCGATGCCGGCCCACTTACCACGCTTCTGACTTCTCTCACAGTCCTTCCAATGGTCCACCACACATCTCCAGCAATCTGCTCCACGGTTTACTGCGGTATGGCTCGCTTCTGTGAAAACCGTTCGCTAATTTATCAGTCTGAGCCTTCTGATTGAAAGTCTGGATCGTATTTCTTGTTTTATCCAGTGTTTCTTGAGGAAGGATAGAGGATTTCATCGTGAACAGAGCTGAAGTACCCACTGAAACCTTGAGCACTACCAGTTTTTGTTTATACCAAATTAAATGTGGCAATCTTTCACAAAGTGTGTTACATTGACTAATTTTCAAAGCTCACAAGGTGGGGGCCAGATGTAATGCACTCCCTCAGTCACTTTCTGAAGTTGTTGTACAGAAGTTCAGTGTGCACACACATTAAGATAGCACCAGAAAACTCCGAGTGAAATGGAAAGGAAGGGTCATTAAAAAGGTACCAAACAATTTCCAGGAAAGCCCAAAACCGATTGCATTTTTTAGCAGAATACAAGGTATATTCAAATATATCATGCATATACCGAGTTTTTAAACTCCCTTTTAAAGTCAGCAAGTACAAGGGACACTCTTCTTCCTATCGAACCATAGTCATAGAATCACGGAGAGATTCAGGAACGAAGCACGTACTACAGCCCACTGAGTCTGTGCCAACCATTAAACACCCATTCACACCAATCCTACATTCATCATATTTTTTTTATTCTCGTCCATATTCTCATCAACTTCATTTCCAATTCTCCCATCTAGTTACACACTGGAGGATAATTTACATTGGTTCATTAAACCCGACTACCTGGAGGAAACCCACAGTCACTGGGCCCCAAGGCCAGGAATGAATCTGGGTCACTGGCTCTGTGAGGCAGGGACTTTACTTTGCTTGCACTGTCACTCAATACTCTTCTGAGCAATACTGAACATAAATTACAGCGTTTGACTCAAAGACTTGATGGAACCCAAGAGCCAGGTTATATAAAAATAAGAAGCAATTAAAACAGACTTAAAATTGATCTTTCTTGTAACCTGTATAAATATCAAGTCACCTTTATTTATCATTCATACCATGCTTGAGATAACGTTTTTCCAGGACCACAGAGCATATTTACATAAATATGTTAGAAGTTAAAAACATTGAAAATTTTAAAATATTAAGA
The DNA here is from genome assembly GCF_036971445.1 of Narcine bancroftii. Lineage (NCBI taxonomy): Eukaryota > Metazoa > Chordata > Chondrichthyes > Torpediniformes > Narcinidae > Narcine > Narcine bancroftii. The sequence goes on from NC_091469.1 coordinate 434,118,161, forward strand.
CGTATACAGTAAAAGTCCACAGTACACTATCCACGTATGTTCTGGGAATTCAGGAGCCTGATGGCTTGGGGGGGTAAAAAACTGTTGCCCAATCTGAACGCAAGGACCTGAGTGCTATGGTACCTCTACCAGATAGAAGAAGGGAGAACAGTTTACATGCAGGGTGTGTGGAGTCCTTCACAATATTTATTGCCTTTTTCCTGCATTGAGTGCTGTAGATGTCCTTTATGGTAGGAAGAGAGCCCCCAGTGATCCTTTCCGCTGACTTCACTATCCTCTGCAAGGTCTTGTGGACCGAGTGGTACAGCTTCCAAACCAGACGGTGATGCGTTTACACAGAATGCTCTCAATACATCGTCTGTAGAATATAGTCAGGATAGAGGGTGGGAGATTAACTTCCTTCAGCCTTCGCAGGAAGTAGAGGAGCTGCTTGGCTTTCTTGGCTATGGAGCTGATGTTAAGGGACCAGATGAGATTCTCTGACAAGTGCACTCCAAGGAACTTGATACTCTTGATGACTTCAATGGTCGACCCATCAATGGTCAGGGGATCATGGTCCCCTAGCCCTTCTAAAGTTGACAAACATCTCTTTTGTTTTATTAATGTTCAGATACAGGTTGTTGGCTCTGCACCAGTCTGTTAGCCACTGCACCTCATCGCTGACTCATCATTATTAGTGATAAGGCCCACCACTGTTATGTCATCAGCAAACTTGATGATGTGGTTCAAGATGTGTTTAGCTGCACAGTTGTGGGTCAGCAGAGTGAATAGCAGTGGTCTAAGCATGCAGCCTTGGGCGACCCCCGTGCTCAGTGTGATGGCTTTGGAAGTGTCGTTTCCAATCCGGACTGTGGTGTTTATACCCAGGTGGCTCAACTTCCCTATCAAGTACTGAGGTATGATTGTGTTGAATGCCAAAATGAAATCATTAAACAGCATTTGAACATATGATTCCTTATTTTCCAGGTGGGTGAGGACTAGGTGGAGGCCGGTGGCAATGGCATAGTCTGTAGAGCAGTTAGATCTGTATACGAACAGCAGAGGGTCCAATAACGGGAGCAGCAGGAGCTTGATGTGCCTGTAACGAGCCTCTCAAAGCACTTCAAGATGATGGATATGAGTGTGACAAGGCAGTAGTCATTGAGGCACGACCCATCTTCAGCATGGGGACAATGGTGGTGGCTTTGAAGCACATTGGGAACATGGCACTTCTCAGAGATATATTAAAGATGTCGATGTCAGATAGACAGCCAAGGAACTGTCTTTAAATGTGATCTTTTTCTGATGATCAGCATGGAGAAACAGTGGACAATGGCAAGCTGAAGTCACATCTTCAATTTTACTGATGCATGCTCTGTTTGAAATGCAGCACGTCCTGCACCAACTCCATTTCTCTCAGATGCCCTAGTCCCCACTTCTTTACACAGAGAATTTCACAGATTAATTACTCTCTGGGAGAAGCAATTCCTTTTATCTACTCCCCTACCAGTGGAAACAATCTTATAGGGTCTTTTGCAATTATCTCAAACCAGTTCCCTTATTGTCACTGTCAATGACATTCTTTCACATATATTCCAAACATCATTACTGTATTTACTCATGTTTTGGGGTCAAACTTGGGGGGAGGGGTCGACTTTTACATGGATGCTACATTTGACCATGGTAATTATCTGATGAAACTTTCTCCAGATGATAACCTCTTTCTTTCAGGTCACCACAGAGTTCCTTTTTGTTTCCCTATTTCAACTGAAACATTAGACAGCCAGTCCTCTCCTCTTGCATAAACCACAAGAGCTTTGACCAGGCTGACTTCCAAAAAGGCTGTCCACAAACTTGCCAGCTTGTCCTGTTCTAGTCCCATCTGCATCTGCTGGCTCTAACACTCTCTCTCTCTCTCTCTCTCTCTCTCTCTCTCTCTCTCTCTCTCTCTCTCTCTCCAGACAATCTGTGGCTCCAACAAGATCTTTCATCTGATGCCTTTAGTAAACAACAATCTATTAGTGAAGTCTTGAGAACCCTTCAAAGCTCTTGCAAAGGCTCCGAGGCCCCAATATATCTAGCTTGGGGCAGAGCTCCAGTATTTTAAATAAGATCTGTTTTAAAGTGTTTGTATGTAACCTACTCTAACAAATCTTTCCCAATTTATCTCCACAAAACATATCTATATATTCTGTCACAACTATTAAATGAGTATATCTTCATCACACTTCCAGAACTGAACTATTCTGTTCCATTTTGGAATAGGAATTCTGGCAGACAACCTTATTTATGGATATAAGTGGAAGAAACATTGTTACCTCATTCTTATCTCTCCTCCCAGTGGAAATAGCTTTCCTGTTTCCGTCATTTCTATTCCTTTCATAATTCTATATGTTTCTATAAGATCCCCTCTGATCCATCTAAATGCCAATTAGTATAGTTCCAGGCCACTCAATCTCTCTGCATAAGATAAACTCTTCATGTGTGGAATCACCCTGGTGACCCTCCTCTGCACTGCCTCCAAAGCCAGTAAGGAGACCAGACAGCAGACAGTACTCCAGGTGTGACCTTACCAGTACCTTTGCAGCAGTCTCCTTGCTTTTCAATTCAATCTCACTAACAATGAAAGCCAACAACTCATTTGCCTTCATGGTTACCTGCTGCACCTGCAAACTAACTTTGTTACAATTCTTGCATTAGCACTCCCAGGTCTCTCTGCACAACAGCAATGATATCTCTCTTATAGTTGTATGACTTTGAACAATACTCCATGTGGTCTCAATGTTTTGTAGAGCAGTACCTCCTGTTCTCTTTGCCTTGACTAATGAATGCAATCATGCTTTACACTGACTTTACCACCTAATCCATCTGTGCTGTCACTTGAATTGAACAATGTACCTGTTCAAAAAAAAATGTTGACGCAGCCGGAGCTGCTGAAAGATCAGCATCACTACTGGTGTGAACCCAGAGTCCTCCTTCCCAGTCCTACTGCTGACTGCTCTGTCCAGGCTTTAAACAGCCTGTTAAAGCAGGCTATGGTGTTTTATTTCAAATCCTGCGACCACAAGGTCTGGGCCCAAGATGGCAATGCCTTTGTTCAGGAGCGGCCTCAAGGGGCTCCAGACTTGGAGGAAGGAGTAGTCTGGTATAGGGCACCAATAATGGGAACATTACCCCCCCAACACCAATATTGAGAAGGAGAAGCAGAGGAGACGACTTTAAGGACAGTGGCATGGTGAGGGACCAGCAAGAGGCTCTGCGGTTGAATGACAGAGCAAACAGTTAGTAACATACAGGTGAGGAACCCTTACAGGTTGCGGACTTCTGACGACTTGAGGTCGAGAGGCTCACGCCAGGCTGAAGGCTGCTGGAGGCTGGCTCATGGGAACCAGGTGTCAGGGCCAGGATTCGAGAGGATGTTGAGGGCGAGGTGGACTCTTGAAGGTCCCGAGGTGCATAAGGTTCCTTCATCATGTTGGAGGTTTGGATCTGGATTCGGTTGCCAATGGTTTGACAAATTGGAGTCTTGTGAGAGTGCAGAGGCTGCGAGAGTGTTGGAGGCAAAATACAGACACTTGGTGACTCTGGGTGATCTCTTGTTTTGCTTCTATTTCTCTGAGTGTAAGAGAGCCAGGCAATACTAATGCTAATAGTGTCTTATGGCAGGCGGAAGGCAAATTTGTGAAAATATTACATTTCTGTTTTATTACACGACAATAAATAGTATCTGATTTACTCCTACATATTTATGTTCCATAACATACTCTTGAGCCCCATCATTTATTGTTCAAATCACCATGGCCTGGTTTAACCCACCCCCAAGTGCAATAACTCCCACTTGTCCCAGTTAAATTCCATCTGCATTCCTTGGCCTATGAGATCCTGTTGTAATCTCAGATAACCTCTTCATTCTCCACTATTCCAAAAATGTTGCTGTCATCTGCATACTTACTAACGATGTTAATTATTCCATCATCAATATTAACATCTTGGATGACACAGCAGTGGACTCGGCACAAATCATTGCAGCATATCACAGATTGCAGGCGTCCTATTTGAATAACAACACTCTGCTACCACTCTCTGACTCTTACCATCAAGTCAATTCTGTAGCCAATTAGGCAGCTCACCTTAGATCCCATGCAATTTGAGCTTACGGATCAGACAACCATACAGAACTTTGTCAAAGGCCTTGTTAAATTTCTTGTAAGCAACATCCTTATCAATCTTCTTCTTCACCTCTTCATAAAACATCAAATTTGTAAGATACTATTTCCTACACAAGGTCACATTGCCTTTCCAAATACATACAGATCTTATCTCTCGAGATCACTACCTGTAACTTACCCACAAGTGACTTTAGCTCGAGGCTTATAGTTCCGTCTTGCCCTTTCAGTCTTAACTAAAGACGCATTAGGCCTCCTTCAGTTTTCCAGAAACTCACCTGTGCCTAATGATGATGTAAATATCTCTGTCAGGGCTCCTGCAATTTCAAATAATGTACCAGGATCATGATCTACATTTATGCTTTTTAAATCCTCCACAGCTCTTCTTCTGCAATGAGAACTCAGGATATCATTATTTACTTCCCTGAGTTTCCTCGCATCCACATCTTTTTCCATGATGAGATATACTTGTCTATCTCCTTGACTCCACACATAGATAATCTCAATAGACAACCTAAAAGGCCATATTCTCTCTGTAGATACTCTTTTGCCTTTATTAAACTTGTAGAATAGCATTGATGCTCTGTTACCTTAACTGCTAGAGTTGTGATGATTGACCTACTACCATCACCAAGACTGTTACATCAAGACTGTTACACTGAGAAATAGCTTCTTCCTGCAGGCTGAGATTGATGAATGGTATCCTGTAACCTTGTAACCTTGTCTCTTATTAATGAAAATTAATAAAATATTTATAAATATGATTTTATGTGTTATTTGTTTTTTTTATTTAGAGATACAGCATGGTAAAAGGCCCTTCCAGCCCATGAGCCCACATTGCCCAAATACACCTAATTAACCTTGTACATCTTTGAAACTGCTGCATTTGCATGAAATGTAATATGTGTGTGCATGTCCAGAGAAATGCAGTTTTGGCTGGTTGTATATTTACAGTGGGTACATAATAAACTTGAACTTGCATTCTCTTTACTTTTGAAGAGATTCACTTGATCCCACCTGTCTATTCCTGATTCTTGCTCTTGACCAGAACCTTAATATCTGTTATCATCTACAGTTCCCTAAGCTAGCCATCCTCGCCCTTCACTCTAACAGGAGCATGAAGTCCCTGAATTCTATCGCTCTCTATAAAGCATTCCACTCGCTAGATATAAAAACACAAAAGTGCTGAGGAACTCAGCAGATCACACAGCCTCCATTGGAGGTAAAAATACATAACTAATATTTTGGGCCTGAGCCCTTCTTCAACCTTGAAACTGCATTACCGGCTGAGGTCCTCCAGCATTGCTGTGTTTTTACTACAATCACAGCATCTGCAGACTTTGATCTTTCATTTTATATTTTTCCTTAACTATTGAGGGCAGTCTGGAAGGCTGAAAACTGCGTGAGAAATAATTAAATCTACAAATATTTAGGAGAGTGTTTCCAGGACATGGGACTGTGAAAATGGTCCTCATTCATTTAAATGTGTCTGTGGAACTCAAGCACTGTAAATAGGAGTCCAGCAATGAATTTCATGCAAATGCAGCAGTTTCAAAGATGTACAAGGTTAATTAGGTGTATTTGGGCAATGTGGGCTCATGGGCTGGAAGGGCCTTTTACCATGCTGTATCTCTAAATAAAAAAAACAAATAACACATAAAATCATATTTATAAATATTTTATTAATTTTCATTAATAAGAGACAAGGTTACAAGGTTACAGGATACCATTCATCAATCTCACAGCCTGCAGGAAGAAGCTATTTCTCAGTGTAGCAGACTTGATTTTGCGGGATGACATTGAGAAGTGTAAAGAGTGAAGGGGAGATCCTAGCAAGTCCATATTGGAATTAAAAGCATTCTCTTATAATAGTGGGCTGACCTTTGATATAAAAAAACCACACACACACATATCAAAATGCAGAAGGAACTCAGCCGGTGTTGCAGAGTCCAAGGGAGATAGATATATTGCCGATGTTTTGGGCCTAAGCTTATTCCTTGAAGAAGGGCTCAGGTACTTCAACATCCACCTTGTCCTGCATGATTTTTCAGATATAGATTCCTCAGCTTGTTAGTTAAGGTTAAACATAGTAACATAGAAGATAGGAGCAGGAGTAAGTCATTCGACCCTTCGAGCCTGCTCCGCCATTCAACGAGATCATGACTGATCTTAAAGTTCAGTACCCCGTCCCCGCCTTCTCTCCATAACCTTTAATACCCTTATACTGAAGAAATATATCTAATTCCCTCTTAAATATATTTAATGAACCTGCCTCTACTGCCCTCTGTGGCAATGAATTCCACAGATTCACCACCCTCTGGGTAAAGAAATTCCTCCTCATCTCGGTCCTAAATGGTTTGCCTATTATCCTCAAACCATGGCCCCGGGTTCTGGATTTTCCCATCATTGGAAACATCCCATCTGCATCCATTCTGTCCAGTCCTGCCAGAATTTTATATGTCTCTATGAGATTCCCTCTCAATCTTCTAAACTCCAGGGAGTACAATCCCAATTTGCGCAATCTTTCCTCATAAGTCATTCCTGCCATTCCAGGTATCAGCCTGGTGAATCGCCTCTGCACTCCCTCCATTGCAAGAACATCCTTCCTTAGATAAGGTGACCAAAACTGCACACAATACTCCAGGTGGGGTCTCACCAAGGCCCTGTACAGCTGCAGTAAGGTATCCTTGTTCCTATACTCAAACCCTCTTGATATGAAGGCCAACATACCATTTGCCTTTTTAACCGCCTGCTGTACCTGCATGCTCGCCTTCAGAGACTGATGTACAAGTACCCCTAGGTCTCTCTACACTTCCCCATCTCTTAATCTATTGCCATTCAAATAGTAATCTGCCCTCCAGTTTGTATTACCAAAGTGGATAACCTCACATTTATCCACATTGTAGTGCATTTGCCATGTATCTGCCCAGTCCCTCAATTTATCCAAATCACACTGGAGCTTCCTGACCCCCTCTTCCGTGCACACAACCCCTCCTAGCTTAGTGTCATCTGCAAATTTGGAGATATTACATCCAATCCCCTCATCCAGATAATTAATGTAAATTGTAAACAGCTGGGGTCCCAGTACAGATCTCTGTGGCACCCCACTGGTCACTGCCTGCCACTCAGAAAACAAGCCATTTATCCCAACTCTCGGTCTTCTACCTGCCAGTCAGTTCTCAATCCACATCAATACTTTGCCCCCAATCCCATGAGCCTTGATTTTGGAAGCCAGTCGTTTATGCGGGGCCTTATCGAAGGCCTTTTGGAAGTCCAGGTACACCACATCCACTGGCTCTCCCCCATCTATTTTACCTGTCACCATCTCAAAGAATTCCAATAGATTTGTCAAGCACGATTTACCTTTTGTAAATCCATGTTGACTCCGTCCAATCCCTTCTCTGCTAGTCATATGCTCCGCTATTACATCCTTAATAATGGATTCCATCATTTTGCCCACTACTGATGTAAGGCTCACAGGCCGATAATTCCCCGCTTTTTCTCTACCCTCCTTTTTAAATAGCTACCCTCCAATCCATGGGTACTGATCCTGAGTCTATCGAGTTCTGGAAAATAATTCTTAAAGCATCTGCTATCTGAATGGCCACTTCCTTGAGTACCCTAGGATGTAGATTATCAGGCCCTTGGGATTTATCTGCCTTCAATCCCATCAATTTCCCCAAGACCATGTCCTTAGAAATACTGATTTCTTTCAGTTCTTCCCTTGGATTAGTCTCTATGTTTCCCAACATCCTTCGGAGGTTATTTGTATCCTCTCTTGTAAAAACAGAACTAAAGTAAGAATTTAATTGGTAAGGAGTAAGGTTAAATTCAAGAGTGTAATATTACTCTATTTGCTGACTGAAAACAAAGATTTTTTTTTACATTAGAAAATAGCATGTCAGACAATTTTCACAAAGGACACAAAATACCCACATGAATTCTTACACCATTGATCCAGTCAAAACTGCATATTCAGCACAGATTTGTACATGAATAATTATACTACAATGGAAATTTTCAACCTCTGTAGATATATCACTATCTGTCCTGCAAATGCAGTTAGATTAGAATCAAGTTAGCTCTGGATTCTTGTTAGTCAATTCCCTGCAGCATTCCTTCCTTCTCAGCACCAAGTTCTCCTTCACCTGCACACTTACTGGCACTTACATCTACCAAGCTGAAGTGCTTTGAAGGGTTGGTTATAAAGAAAATCAAATCCTGTCTCAGGAAGAAACCACTTCAATTCACCTGTCATCACAAATGGACATCACTTCCACTCTATGTTACATTACCTTGACCACAAGAACGTCTACATCAGGTTCATTGACTAGGACTCGACGTTTAGTATCATCATATCAGCAAACCTAATAATCAAATTCAGGCATCTGGGTCTCTGTTCATCATTCTGCAACAGAATCCTCAATTTCCTTAATTCAAGACTCCACTCAGCAACATCACCTTCTCCCCCATGACTATTAATACGGGGCACGACAAGGCTGTGTGCTTTAGTTCCCTGCAATATTTCCTCTTCCCCTATGGTTGAAAGGCTGAGTTTGGCCTCAAGACAATTGATAAATTTACCGACGACACCATTGTTGATGGACAATAATGGAAACTTATGTTGGAATATAGGATGTAGATTAAGAATCTGGTTGGATGTAGCAGAGCAACCATCTTGCTCTCAATATCAGCAACACCAAGGAGCTTCTTATGGATTTTAGGAAGGAGGGACCATGTCTACATTGTTGGGATGGTGGTGGAGAGGGTTAGTACCTTCAATTTTATGAAAGTCCACATATCAGCAGACTTCGCCTGGAGCCGGAATTGAGACAGCCATGAATGCAGCACCTCTATTTTCTAAGAGAGATTTCTGAGGAGACTTGGCTCGATGCAGAAAGCTCTATCAAATTTCTACAGGTGTACTGTGGAGACTATACTGAATGGTAGCATCGCAACATGGTTTGGAAACTTGAGGGCCCAGGAATGTAGAAGGCTGCAGAAAGCAGCAAACATAGCCAAGTCCAACATGGGCACTGACCTCCCATTCCTTGAAAACTTTGATATGAGGCTCTGCCTTAAGAAGGCAGCCAACATCATTGTACTGACAATAACCACAACAGCAGTGCGAGTATAAGACAACTAATAAGTACACTAAGAGGTCTTGTCTCTCTGCAAGACAAACCTGGAAGGCTAGACTGTAGCTCTGGACTGCTTTATATACAAGGTCACCGGGATGACCCCTGGTGACCTAGTGGTGTAATTACATATCACCACAATCATGAAGGGCCCCTGTACCTTAGAGACAACCTCTTCTCACTGCTTCCTTCAGGCAGAAGGTATAGAAGCCTAAAATCCAGCATTTCCAGGTTCAAGAACAGTTTTTATTCAACAGCTATCAGGCTCTTCAACTTCGCCATTCTTCCCTAACCCCAACTATAAACTACTCTGAGACCACGAGAAAGATCCAACTGCACTATTGAGTTATTACTGTTGTTCTTGCTTTAATTGGAACTGTGAATATTTTTATATTCTTTGATATTTATGATCTCTTTTTCTGTCTTGATATATTGTGGTCATTTAATGTATATTATTGCATCTTACATATCTGTAATGATAAAGGTGTCAAGTCACCTTTATTTATTATTTATACCATGCTCACACGGTAAAGACGAGATAATGTTTCTTCAGGACCACGGAGCATATTTACATAAATATGTTACAATAGAAGTAAACACATTGAAATATTAAAATATTGAGACAGATACAGTAAGAGTCTATGGTACACTATCCACATATGTTCTGGGAATTCAGGAGCCTGAGACTTGGGTGAAAAAACTGTTGCCCAATCTGGACATAAAGACCCAAGTGCTACAGTATCTACTATCAGATTTCAGAAGGGAGAACAGTTTACATGCCTTTCGCCTACATCGTGGTAGGAAGAGACCCCTCCCCAAATATCTTTTCCACTGTCTGAGGTGGTACAGCTTCCAAACCAGGCAGTGATGAAATTGCACAGAATGCTCTTAGTACATCCTCTGTATAATGTTGTGAGGATGGAGGGTGGGAGATGAACTTTCCTCAGCCTTTGCAGGAAGTAGAGGTGAGGCAGCAAATAAGAATTTAGATCCATCTGGACATTGTACTTGTACATATTGCAATAAACTCACTATTACAAAATTACATATGGAATCACTGAGATCAAGTGGTATAGTCCTAAGGTAAACTGGGATAAGAGTGAAATATTGCCAGTTGGGGAAGGAGATTATTCAGAATGTAAAAAATATTATAAAATCAAAATGGTCAGATAGAATTAAATATCTAGAACTAATAGTAAATGCAGATTATCAGTCTTTATTTAAATTAAATTATGTTCCTTTATTAAAAAGGATTAAAATGGATTTGATTAAATGGAAAGATCTTCCGTTAACATTAATTGGTCAAGTAAATTGTATTAAAATGAATATTTTTCCTCGAATTCAATATTTATTTCAGTCGATACCATATTCACTTTCAAAGGGCTTTTTTCAGGATTTGAACAGGGTGGTGCGGGAATTTTTATGAAAGGAAAAATTAGCACGATTAGCTTTGCATAAACTTACATGGAAATATGCATTAGGTGGACTTCAGTTACCTCATTTTCAAAATTATTATGAAGCTCCTCAGTTGAAATTTGTCAGTAGATTGATGGATATTGACCAACCCCCAAGTTGGGCCAAAGTGGAAATGGCTTGTATTTCTGAATTTGATGTACAACAGTTTATATTTAAGTAGAATATGGACTTATTGCAGGAATGTAACATGCCAGTATTCAAATACTTTTTAAAGATATGGATTAAAATAAATATGGTTTTAGGATCGAAGGGTAAATTATCAATTCAAACCCCATTATATCATAATCAGCTTATTTCTTTTTCAATGTTCAATAAGTATTTAAAGAGATGGAATTCTCAGGGTATAAAGATAGTTCAGGACTGTTTTGAAGAAGGCCAGTTTCTTTCTTTTAATCAACTGAGGGAGAAATCTGATATATCTGTAAATTCTTTATTTGTGTGTTATCAACACAGAGCTTCAATAAAAGATAATTATGCTAATGAGATGAATTTACCTAAGTTGACAAAATTTTAATCTTTGATTTCCTCTATACCAAAGAAAGGCTACATTTTGGATATTTATCAGTTTTAACAAGAAAGTATAGATGAACCAGAATGGGAGAAATCTAGGAATAAATAGGAGAGTGATTTAACTTATATTATCTCTCAAGAGAATTGGGAAATTATGTGCCATGAAAGTGTAACTAAATTGATGAATATAAGATATGGAATGGTTAATTATAATTTTTTACATCAGTTATATTTGATTCCAGAGAAGCTGAAAAAATATGGGTTTAGTAATTTGGATGCTTGTTTTAGATGTGGATTATGTACTGGAACTTTTTTTACACGCTGTTTGGTCTTGTGTAACCATTCTTTACAACCATTTTGGGAAGGAATTAGGTTGGTTTTGGAAAAATTATTTAAAATTAAATTACCATTAGACCCTTTGATTTTTTTGTTGGGCTGTATGGTCTTTTTGAAGGGATTGGGGTTGGATAAATTTCAAATTGCATTTGTACACTTAGTGTTATCTGCAGCACGAAAACGTGTAGCTAGTATTTGGAAAGATAATGTGGAGATTAATATAGCATGTTGGCATAATGAATTGAGAGCTTGTATTACTATGGAAAAAATTACATGTAATTTGCATGATAATTATTCCTTTTTTGTTTATACTTCCTATTTGGAGTATATGAATTTGGAAATACTTTGAAATATTGTATATATTCTACATTTTATTTTTATATTTGGCTCCCCTTAAGGTGGCTGGCTGAAGGGGTAGGAGGGTGGGGAGAGTTTATATATATATATATATATATATATACATACATATATATATATATATATATATATAAACTCATATACATATATATATATATATATATATATATATATATATTAATTGATTCCTTTCTGTTGTGTTTGATTGTAAGCTGTTTAAAAATCTTTTAAATAAAGTTTTTTTAAAAAGTGGTACAGTCCAATTGTAGTGTTGTCTGTGCCACATAAGAGCAAAGGAAGCAAAACTATATTGTACTGAATTATAGTGCCATGGCCAGCAACAATGAACATAAATAAACTGAAATCTATAATATATGCCATTTACATGCACAATTAAATGCTATAATTTATATAAATTAGGGATTGTCAAGGCTTTCACAGAAGAATGATAAAGATGCATTGGTAATCAATGGACAAATAAAGAAAGCAATGAAAAAAATCAACTTGGAGAAAAAAATAGTGTCCCAGTTTGATCAAATGATATAACATTTGGAGATGGATACAACTCAGCAACAAGGCTAAAAGCTTAGATAGCAAATTATGATGGCTCATTTGCAGAAATGAACAGGGATCATATTGAAAACCCAAGCCTATAGAGGAAAGAAGATCTATCATAGTCATCTGAGGAAGTGCTGAGTGGAGGCTAGTGCACCACTCCTTGGGAAATGATAAATTACTGGGAGGTTTGTGCTGCCCTCAAGCACCTTTCTCACGCCAGTTCCAAATAAAGCTGGGAAAGAGCTCACCAAAGCTCATAGCAATTACCTGTTCATGAGTCTTGGAGAAAAGAAGTGACACTGGAGGTACAATATAAAAACCTTTCACTCTACAGGAAGGAGTAATTGATGGGAAAGCCAAAGACCCAAAGTATACCATGTGATGCCTTATGCTACAAAACACCCAAAATAATGAGGACAGAATTAACTGAATATTATAACATCAAAATTGTTGTGTCATACATTTAAATATAGGTGCCCCACAATTTTGCAAACATTCTTTACTTTTTTTTTGTGGGGGTAAGTATGAAGTGAAAGAGAGTCCAAATACAACAAAAGTTACAGTGGAAGATTAGGGCAACTTTTGTGAAAATTGAATCACTGCTTTTCCAGCACAGATAGAGCACTAACTTTAGTCCTCTCTTACTGATCTATCAAATCCCCCAGTCAGTTTTCTAAAGATCCATAACTACCTATCAGCTTTCAGATTCCTTAGGTTCCATTTTGTCTAATGTATCAATCATTTCCAATAAACATAATTACTCAGTTGAGCCTCATTCATAACCATTAACACTTGATATTTGAAAATAATTAATTGATTTTATGTTGCCTGGATAAATATGGGGCATACATTATCTGGTCATTGTAGTTTCCAATGCCAAGTCAATAATTTATTCCTCTTTAATTAAATATATTTCTAATTAAAGTACCTATAAATGGTGACTTTACAAGAAAGGAAACATCAGAATGCATGGTTGCAATGTAAACCACTGATAAGATGTAACTCTCATAAACAAACTCAAAAATTCAGAGGATTCAATTATTTATAGTAATTTGATGGATTTGAGAATAGTTTCACTAGTTAAGATCACAAGTGATTGGGAGCATGACTTGGACTTGTCACTTACAGATGAGGACTGGGACATTATTCTACATTTGATTAATGAATCCTTCTGTGCAAGACATTGTTGCAGTTCAAAGTGGTGCATAGAGCAAATATTTCAAAAGTTAAACTATCTTGCTTCTATTCTGATATTGATACATTATGTGATAGATGTAAAAATTTTGAGGCTTCATTGATATATATGTTTTGGACTTGCCCTAGTTTAGAAGACTTCTGGAAATTTTATTGTCAAACTTTATCAGCTAATTTTAAGGACCAAATGAGAGCCACGTCCCTTAATTGGTTTATTTGGTTTTTCTCTAGAATAGGAAATACTATTGACTCCATCTCAAAAGCTAATTTTAGCTTTTACCTCATTGATAGCTAGACAGGCAATTTTGATGAAATGGAAAGGCAGCATTCCACCTACTCATACACAGCAGTTACAGGAGCTCATGTCCTTCCTAAATTTAGAAAAAAATTAATATAATGTTCAAGATATAAAAGTGATTTTTGCCCGTTCATGCAGTATGATCCTAATTTGATGAATTAGGACGTTTGGATTCTCTGGAGCAGCGTTGTCTGATTTCCCAATGTCGTATTTGTTTTTAAGTATTTTAGATATACAAATAAACTTTATTTAGAGGGAGGGGTTTAATTAATAGGGGGCTTTCTTTTCTTTTTTGCTTTTTTGTTTTCATTTTTCTTTTGAGGTATTTTGTAAAATGGGTTTGATTGAGAGGAGTACATACAATTTACACCATGTAAGTTTTAAGTATTATTCAGGAAGTACAAATTATCTGTCTTTTCTTATATTTAAATCTAAGTATTGGATTAATATGTATGTATTTTTATTAAAATCAATAAATATGTTTTAAAAAGAAAAATTCAGTGGATTCAAAACAAGAATCCAACTTAGCTGGAACTTATTACTTGGTTTTAATGGTGGGAAAAATGTGCTTCTTCATTAACACCTCCCTATATCTACAAACTACCACTTCAGAGGACATGAGCAGCAAATGTATGGAAACATCAAGACCAACAAATTCCTTTGAAAATCATCTACCTTGTTTAGACATTTTACCAGCAATTTTCAAAGTATCCACTTAAAAATAGAGTGGAAAGGAGCTCACTGCTATCTTCTCAATAACAATGAGAAATCAGAAATAAATTTTCTTCTGGGCAAAAACATCATTTTCTCTGAATACAAACTGTGTTTATTTGAACTCGATCTATTTTTGGTGGTGAGAGATAAATGGTGACCAGGACATTGGAATGCATTCTTGCTTTTTCAAGCATCTGACCTCATGCAATAACACAAACTTTTGGAAATGTTTAGCAAGCCAGAGAATATCTATGGAGAAAGAAACAGGGTTAATATTTCAGATCAGCAACTCTGGACTGGAAAAGTGAAAAAAAAGTTAGGTTCATGTTGCAGAGGGGTAGGGAAGGGCAGAATTATTAGATCAGACTATTATTTAAATGGGGAAAATTGTGCAAAGGGACTTGGGAGTGCTTGTGCATGAATCACAAAAGGTTGGTTTGCAGGTACAACAAGTTATTAACAAGGCAAATGAAATGTTGGCTTTCATTGCTGGAGATATTTTTCTGCAAATGTATTGGGTACTAATGGAGCTGCACTTGGAGTAATGGATACAATTCTGGTCTCTTTACTTGAGAAAATATTTATTGGCTTTGGTGGTGGTCAAGTCAAGTCATGGTAAGTCATGATCACATGGTAAGGACAAGATAGTGTTTCTCCAAGACCACGGAGCATATTTACATAAATATAAGTTAGAATAGAAGTTGAACACATTAAAATATTAAGACTTACACAGTAACAGTCCATGGTACCCTATCCCCAAATGTTTTGAGAGTTCAGGAATCTGATGGCTTGGGGGAGAAAGCTGTTGCCCAATCTGGATGTAAGGGCCTAAGTGCTGCAATACCTCATACCAAATGGCAGAAGGGAGAACAGTTTGCATGAGGGGTGTTTGGAGTCCTTCACAATGTTTATTGCCTTTCACCTGCATCGAGTGTTGTAGATGTCCTTTTTGGTAGGAAGAGACCCTCCAATGATCCTTTCTGTTGACTTCACTATCCTCTGCAGGGTCTCGCAGTCCAAGGAGGTACAGCTTCCAAACCAGGCGGTGATGCAGTTGTACAGGATGCTCTTGATACATCCTCTGTAGAATGTAGTGAGGATGGAGGGTGGCAGGTGAATTTTCCTCGGCCTTCGCAGGAAGTCGAGGCACTGCTTGGCTTTCTTGGCAATGGAGCTTGTGTTAAGGGACCATGCAAGTTCTCTGCCAAGTGCGCTCCAAGGAAATTGATACCCTTGATGATCTCTAAGGTCGAGACGTCAATTGTCATCCGAGCGTGGTTCCCCTGGGCCCTCTTGAAGCGACAACAATTTCAATTGCCTTTTTTTGTGGATGAGGTTCACCTTATCAAGAGAGATCGAGTAGCCTGTGATCAGAATGCATTTTTATGAAAGGAATAGAAAAAAGGGTTATGGGGAATAGGTGGATAAATGGATAAATAGAATCAAATCTCCAGCCAGATTGCATGATTTTGTTTAATGATGGAGAAGGCTCAAAGGTTCACCTGACATTCAGCTGCTCCTATCACATTAAGAGTATTAGAACTCATAGTGTTTCAAAAATAAAGATAAAAAGTGGGTCACTTTACCAGCAGATACCTTTGTTTCAGAACTGGCCATGCAAAATGAGGAGGTGAGTTAACAAAACTTCTGGCCTTTAAATCTCAACAGCTGACACATGGTAAGATGGAAGAGGAGGTTGAGCCTCATTAGATCAGAGCAGGAGGACAAAGATAGATAGGTCAAGGTGGGAGTAGAGTGTTACAGTGATATGCATCTGGAAACTCAAGATCACACTCAGGTACTGCATAAGGTTGAAAGCAGCCACTCTATATACATTGTCCTATATATTCTGCCAATGAAGGATGGAATTTAGTTACATACCAAGCAGCTAAAAGGCTGCAGCTCAACCAAGCCTACCTTGTGATAACGCATTGATTCAGGAATTGAAATATGGATCATTGGTCTCAGGGCTAAGAATGTTATCAATGGGCTAAACTGGAATTTAAATATAAACCACTAGTTAAATTCCACTAAATCACAGTTCTTTAGTACATGGAATTGTGATGCACTTTTTATTACAATAAAGAAACTTGGGTTCTTTTTAAAACAAACAGATTTATTAACGAAGCAACCAGCACTAAAAATAGAACACGCATATGCAAACCTTATGGGAAATTATCCATCTTGAATCTACTAAAGATACAACAACCTTTCCAAGATGCAACATTCCCCAGATGCTATACACTCTGTCTCAACTCCTCCTGGTGGTAGCACTCTATCACTACAACACCTTTCCTTGAGATGGTTAATCAAACATGATGCACTAATACAGTATTTTTTTCATTTGCTTCAGTATTTTTTCAATTTAAAGTTCATCAGAAATGTAACATGAACTTTTAAGTATCCAGTTTTTCAAAATGGTCTCACAGCTGGAAACCATTTATCCCTGGCCAATAAACAGCAGTTCAGGCCCTCCTCTTTCATTTTTTCCATTCCAAGGTTCCCCTCATGCACCCTTTTCAGTATCTCATCACAGTGATTGAGGAATAATAATCTGCTCTGAGTAGAAGCCCATTGAAAACATTCAGCTCAGCTCTGATGTTGTAGTGTGGCTGACATTCACCTTTAGGCCATTCTTCATTTAGATTTTTGATAACCTTCTGTACAACTGTGTACTTTTCTGTTTCAGCTGCAATCTACTTGATTTCATATCAGATATGGGAAGAGATTAAGTGATCAGATTCACATCTGTCTCTGTGGAACTCTCATTGTGTGCTTCATTTTGCGTCGTTGCCCTGGATAATGCATCAGCTAACACAATAAGTTTCCTTGCTGTGTACGCCAATTCAAAGTCATAATGTTGTAGCTTCTTCATCACTATTTGGATTCCCAGAGATAATTCACTGAGATTTTTCTTGATTATGGCTATTAATGGCTTGTGATCAGTCTCTGCCACGAGTAGACCATACACATAACTGTGGAATTTCTCAAGTCCATAGACCAGACCTAGACATTGTTTCATGATCTGTGCATATCGAAATTCAGATGTTCAGATGCTACAATCTTCTCCTATAGCCTGAGGCAGTGCGGCACCTGTTCCATCTTTTGAAGTGTCTGTGGATATTTTTGTCTTTCTGTATGCATCAAAGAATGTTAAAAGTACTGGTTCTGTTGTTAGAATGGTCTTCAGTTGTCCCCATTCTTCCTTGTGGTTATCTGTCCACTTGAATTCACATTTGTCCTGTAACAACTTCCATAGGTTCATTCTTTTGGAAGAAAGGTTTGGTATGAATTTACTAGTATGTCTTTTTTGTCAGTGGGTCCGGGCATTTCTAAAATTGCTTTCACCTTGCCCTTGTCTGGCTCTGCACCTGCCTCTGACAGTTTATCTCCCAAAAAGGTGATTTCCTTCACACCTGACTGACATTTTTCTCTGTTTAACTTTAATCCATAGTTCTGGATGTGTTGGACCACTTTAATAGCCATTCATTATTTTTTTCTTGTGTGGATCCCCATAGGATCATGTCATCCTTGTACACTTATACTCTATTTATGCCTTTTGTGATGTCCATTGTCCTGTGGAACACTTACAGAACTGAGGAAATTCCAAAAGGCATCCTCAAACGGGATTATCAACCAAACAGTGTATTCAATTTACAGCATTTTGTGCTATCTTCAAGTAGTTTTATTTGCCAGAAGCCCTGGGATACATCCAATTTAGTGAAAAATTTTGCACTGGCCATCTCACTGGTAATTTCATCTTTGATTGGATTCTGAAATGTTCCTTCTTTATATTGGTATTCAAGTTTTTGGATCCATTCACACTCATAGATCACCTATTACGTTGGCTCCTCCACTTTTTTTATGACCCCTAATGTCATTATTTGGTTGAGTTTCAACTTGAGCTTTTCTTTTAGTGGTCCTGGAACTCATTTCAAGGTATGTACTACTGGCTGTGCGTCCTCTTTTAACTATATCTTATAGGTGAATGGTAGAACTCCAAACCTCTTGAAGGTGTCAGGAAATTGATCTAGCATTTCCTCTAGCTGTTTTGTGTAGGATCACTGTTAATGTGATACACCCTCTTGAATAGGTTTAAGTTTTCACATGCTTTGTCACCAAGCAGTGAGTAATGTACATCGGGACTACTTTGAACCTGAGGTGATGCTCTTTATCTTTAACTTTCACCTTGAGTTTGCATCTACCCTTCTTGTCAATGCTCTATCTATTGTATGCTTTAAGAAATGCAGGATTTGCATGGATGTACAGCTTTATCTTCATTGCCCTGATGTTGCTCTCAGAGATCAAATTGACCTTTGTCCCTGTGACTAACTTGAAAGGAATATTTGTTTCATTTATATGCAATGACACAGTCCATTTATCCTGCTCAACACTGTTCACTTCCTGCACCTCCATGCCCATGAAAAGTGCACCACTGTGAGCAGTTTCTTCTATAGTGTGTAGTGTCTTTTATAGTGTGTCCACTTTTACTTCTGTTTAGTTTCCCTTTGGAAAAACATTCCTTTGCATAGTGATTCTGTCTTTTGCACATGTTTAGTGCCACATTGTTTACAATTGAATGTCTATCCATCTTTTTGTTGGTTCCTGTATATCATTTTTTTTGTTTGTGTGGGTCCAGACACTGTGGCTATGACTATGCCTTCATTTTCACTGGCTTTTACACAATCACCAAACATTTTTGTATGTTGCACAGCTAATTCCCGGGTGTGCCATATCTTCTCAGCTCCCGCTAAAGTAAGCTCTGTCTCTCGCAGCAACCCCTCTCTCACTTTCTTATCAATAATCCAAAACACAATTTAATCATGATCAATGAATCTTGCAGAGGTCCAAAATTGCATGTTCTTGCTTTTAGCTTTAAGTCTGTTAAAAAAAATATCAACGATCTCTCTCAGCAGCTGTGTGCGTGAGCTAAACACATACCTCTTGAAGGTTTCATTTTTATTTGGTGGACTGTGTTCATCAAATATCTCGATAACCTTGTTAAATTTACTCTAGTCTTCTGCCTTGGCAAAACCAAATGTGTTGAAAACCTCTAGAGCTTGAGGTCCTGCCGTGGTAAGTAGCATTGCAATATTTCATGTATCCGGTTGGCTATCAATTCCAATTGCTTGCAATTAAAGTATAAACCTTTACTTAAACAGCCTCCACTCGTGATTGATATTTCTAGTCCAACTTACAGCGTTAGGAGTTTTTAAACCCTCCACATTTTCTCTGCTAATATCGACTATTACTCACTATGCACACTGTTGTTTTCTTTCATTCCTGTGCACAGCAGAACTTGGCTATTTCTTCCGCTCTTGGCTATTTATTCTTCTCATAGTAACTTGGCTTCTTTTTAAAACAACTAGATTTATTAACTAAGCAATCAGCACTAAACACAGAACACACACATTCAGACTTCTTGGGAAGGCAACCATCTTGAATCTACTAAAGATGCAGCAACATTCGCAAGGTGCAACATACCCCAGATGCTACACACACTCTCTTTAACTCCTCCTGGTGGTAGCACTCTATCACTACCCTGAACAGATACAAAAGCAGAACATGCAAAGGAAAACTGGCAAATTTTCCATCTAGCTCTTGGTCATGAGGCAGAAGGTATGGGAGGCAGGGCTGGGAGTGTGAGAAAATTGGGAGTCAAGGCTTTGTGTGTCAGGCAATGTCATCAGTGGGGCCTCAGAATCAGCTTCTGGGTATCATTACGAAAGACATATTTCTACATATGAATCGCACTTGTATTGTTAGAACATAGCCAACATTCTATTCTGCTCCCATAATATTTAAGAAATGAAAGCTGGAAGTACTCCAACAATTAAGAACAGCACATAGGCTAAACAGACCAGACCCTCTGCTGAGCAAGAGCCCTTCTCCATGTGACTGTTTAGGATTCTTCTGGGTGTTCCAATTTCCTTCCACGTCCTAAAGATGCACAGGTTGGCAAGTTAATTGGTTATTGTAAATTGCCTCTACAGTGTGAGTGATAGACTCAAGAGGGAGTTGATATGAATGTAGGGAGAATAAAATGGGATTAGGTGGGCATCTACCTCCTTTCTAATAACTCTCTCTCTTCACCTTCCACTGCTTCTAAAAAGCAGCCAATACATCAAAGGACAGAGGAAAACATGAAAGTCTGCAGACCCTGTGGTTGATGTAAAAACACAATGCTGGAGAAATGCATCAGTGTATTTTATGTAGCAAAGATAAAAATACATAACCGACATTTCAGGCTTGAGTCCTTCATCGAGGTATGATGTTTCACTTGTTTCACTCCGTACAAGATATCAACAGGTCTGGTTGCAAATCAACTTCTATCACTGCATCCTGGCATTTGTGACAATAAACATTAGCTGGAACTTGAACATGTAAACTGTTAAAGGTGTAAATACTCAGCAGGTCAAGCAACACCAGTGGAGAGAAAACCAAATTTAGCATTTCAGGTTGATAACCTTTCTTCAGGCCTAGAGATAATAACTTTTTTCCTCACTTTGGTGTGGGAATTTTTATATCCACGAGAATTAAACTGGGCCATCATTGACAGTGTAGCATTTCCTTGGTACAACATCTTTTCAATTAAAAATCATGAGTGGGAACGTTGATTTGTAACTTTCAAAGGTATCGTTGTCACACATATAGATAACCCTTGCATTCAGTGGCCTAACAAGAGATAGTGTTATTAATTCAATAATGCCTTTTGGGTAAACAAAAAGATAAATATAAAATAATTGATAAGATACCAAAAGTAGAAAGGAATAGCAAGATCTTAGAGTACGTTATTCCTGACTACTTTTTTGTCCTTGTCATTGGCTGAACCTCTGAAGATAAGAGTAGAGGGGAGTGTTTGGACTGTATTGGGCTCTACATCCATGAAGCAACATCTCACTGTTGCACAGAAGTGTTGGCCAACACTTCAAGCTCAAGGGTTCAAATTATAACTTGAATCAATAACTTTCAAAAGCAGAGATGATTAACACATACTGAATCCTGTAGCATCATCATAAATTAAAGTTAAATTGCTTATAGATTATATTTCACTGTCTTTAACTTTGTCATTCTTAATTTAATATTCCTTTACTGTTTGATGCAAAAAAATATGCTGACTGCTGCCTGGAAATAATTTGACGGTAACTATTTCAAAGTTATCCACATTTACAAATGTACAATGGGAGTTAGAGAGGGCGGGGTAGAAAATATTTCAAATTTACATTGGTGGAGAAGTAGAATAATAAATGTGCTGAATTTTAGCACATTTGTTAATTAACATTCAACGAATAAATGTTATGCTTTGTTAAAAGAAATGAGCCAATTTGAAAAATAAATAGTTCTGGGAGTGTAAGTACACAAATCACTAAAATATTAAGGTTCTTTTGAGTAGAATGGAGTCCATAGTGTTTTAAATATATCAATCCATGATTGAATCACAGTTGAAGAAAGGTATTCAATTCTGGCTGTCATGCTGTTAATAGGATTTAGAGGTATGGGAGAGGAAACTAAAAAAAAAATGATTTTGGACCTGATACCTACAGTATCGTGAAAAGGTGAACATCTGCGTCTCTTCCCTCTTAAAAGTCTGAAGGGTGAGGATGAGCAGCCTTTAATATTGTGGATATGGAACTGGAGATTATTGTTTGCATGGCAAACAACAAAATTTGGAGCCATAATTATGATTATCACCAAAAGAGTAAAATAAGGGATTTAGTAGAACTTCCTCGTGATAGAAAGGCACATTGTTAAATGTTCTACCACACAGAGTGGCTAAAACAAACAGAGAAGGGGTATTTACATGCAAGCTAAATATATGGTGGAAAAAGAGATGGGAAATCAGGGAGTTCAAATTCACCAATCACAGAAACATTATGTAGGTTAAAGGCATCTTAAAGTGGATAAATCACCTAGACCTGGTGAGATGCTGAAGGAAATAGGGGAGATGATTGCAATGGGCCTGTTCGTAGCCTGCCAAAAGAGCTGTAGAATCATGGATGACGTCTACTGAATAGAAGTGTCATACCTTTGTACAAAAAAAATACAAAATAAATACCAGCCAGCAGGAGTAATTTTATTGATTGAGGAAATTCTAATTGAGCAGAATTAGGAGTCAATTGAACAAGGGTGGATTAAAATGGGGAAAGCCACTAAGGATTTGTTTAAACAATGTCTGTCTAAATAATAGACAGATTTTTTAAATGAAGCAATGGAAATGAAAAATATGTAGTGATACATCTCTTGAGAAAAATACATATAATTTAAGGAATAAATGTGATGTTTTTCTGAAAATTTGCCCCCATATTTAAATAAAGTGGGTATGAATTTATAAGAGATTTCCCTGAACTCCTTGAATAAACAAAGGATGATATTGAGGGCAAAGTTGTGTAAATGATGATTATATTTTGTTAACCAGGTTTGTTTTTCTTTTTTTCTTACTTTTCTTTATCTTTGCATCTATCTTTTTTTTTCTTTATTCTTTTCTTATTTTTGGAATTATTATTTGAGGGGAGGAGGTTGGTGGGGTTTATTGGGGTATAGTTTGTAGCATGTATAATTAATTGAACATTTGATTGACTTTTTCTGTATTAAATAATAATACATGTTTAAACATTTCAAATAAAATATTCAAAAAAAAGCAATGGAAATTATCATGGAGGAAGTTAAATGCATGAGGCCATGGATAGAATAGATGAAAAGATGTGCAATATACAAAATTACCAGAGAAACTCAGAAAGTCATGCAGTATCTATAGGAAACAAAAGGATAAAACCAACACTTTGGGCCTGATCACTTTGTCAGGGTATGAGAAAAAAGCAGGCGGAGCCTGAATAAAATGGTGGGGGAAGGTCAGAAGAAGGGGCACAGGCCAACAGGCAAGAGGTCATGTGGATATAGGTGGGAGGGCACAATATACGTGATATGATGAAGGGATAGCTCTCTGAATGGAGAGGGAAGGGGATGGAGGACTTGAGGAAAAGAGACAGGGGGATGGGGAAGAGACAGGAGTGGCCTAACAGAAACCAGAGAGATCAGTGTTAATGCCATCTGGTTGGAGAGTACCCAGATGGAATATTAGGTGTTGTCTGGGCACTGGATATTGGTAATATCCCTTTGCTTCCTATAGATACTGCTGAGTTTCTCCAACACTTTTGTGTATGTCTCCAGGCATCCTATTCAACAACATAGATAGAAATAAATTATTTCCACTGTGGGAGCAAACACAGAAGAATATAGAACAACGATGATTGCTATGAGGAAGTTTTGGTTTACAGAGTGTGTATTCATTCCAGGGTAAAAGTTGAGGCAGATTCCATTGCAATGTTATATTCAGAAGGGGCCTTGAAAAGGGAACATCTGCAGGACTTCAGCAAAGAGTAGGGAAGTAAGATTAGCTTGACTGCCATCATGTAAAGTCTGCATAGACTTGACAGGCTGAATAGCCTTTTCCCACCTTGTAATTTTTTCTGAGGTTCCAAGTTTCTCTAAAAAGCAAATGAAACACTTGAGAGAGAGAGAGAGAGAGAGAGAGAGAGAGAGAGAGAGAGAGAGAGAGAGAGAGAGAGAGAGAGAGAAAATAAGAATTGAAAAGTAATGCTAAATCTATATCCAGCCTCGGTAGCACCACATTTGCAGTGTTGGAGAAAGCAACATGCACATAGATTTAACTGAACAAATGGGTGGAGATTCAAATGGAGGATAAATTAGAGCAAAGATTAATTGGACTGAATGGCCTGTTCTGTTTAATTTTCAACATACTGTATTACTGTTTATATATTTTAAGAGAAAAAGATTGAAATAATTTTAAGAGACAAATTAAAATATTAATTTATTTTACCAAATCTAAATAAAATATAATGTTTTCTGAGTGCATGAAAGCAATGTAAATACATAAAAATAAGGCTTATTGTTGTCCTTTCCATGTAACATTATTATGCTAAAATGCTTATTTCAGGTTGGAAACACAAAGGGATTGTGAATTGAAATCAAATTAAAATTGGAAACAAATAAGTAAGAGAGCTATGGCATTGAAGCTACCTCTATAACCTGAAGAAGCAATTCTTAATTAAAATATGCAAACTTAATCTTTTGAGCTAGAGTAGGAGAAATATGAAAATTGAGCCAAAATTTTATGACTTTAAAACATTGAGGTTCATAGGTTGGAGAAAGGATAAAGCCTTGTCCGTCGCTCACTCAACAATCTTTTAAATTAAAAGAGAGTGGTCTTCTTACTGTTCTTGCCTCACTTGTGAGTGACAAACTGTTTGCAAAAGGTTTTATGGCAGCAGTAATACATTTTCCACAGGGCACTGAAATCTTCACAAAGTATTTATGTCTGGTGAATGCCCAAACTATGAAAGCAATTTCAGAAGCCCATAGCTTAATACCATCTCTTTTTTTTCCCCGCGGCACAGTATTCTGGATCACGGTTCGCCGTGACTGATAATAATGCACTACAGCTGGGAGAATGAATGGGTAAGCACACTGAGTTATTACTCTCCGAGCCGACAGTAACTTCTCTGGCAATATTTGCATTTTCCTGAGAGCAGATTGAATGCTTACAAGATGGTAATGCATTTATCACTTTGGCAGCTAAACTTGCCCTTATTACTAGACAAAGGAACAACATCTATGATGTGATTTGCTTTGCATTCTCACTACTTAAATTCAGAAATTGGTTACAAAATTAATAGGTATCATGGGTAACTTTTTGACAATACTTAGCAAATTACATTAAAAGTTATTCTATCTTGACGCTCTCCTGCCCCTTCCCCTCCATCGTTCTGGTGCAGAGGCCAAACCTAACAATCTGTCCATTAGTACGGTATTCTTGTCAGGGCCCCGGTTGAGAAAAAGGGTTTGATGTTGTTGCCCTCAATCAGTGTCTTCTCATTCACTTTCATTAAAGTTCTTCATTCTTCAAAGCCAAGATAACAAATGGACATGGTCGGTGTTTAATTCATTATTTAAATAAAATGGCTGTACTATTTTATATGGACATGGTTGGTGTTTAATTCATTATTTAAATAAAATAGCTATACTATTTCTCTCTAAATTGAAATTATTTGTCATGAAATTATGACTGTTCAGACAGCTTCAAAATATGTATTAGTATTATCCATCAACACCCTTTTTTTGTGCTTGCATTTAACACTTGAAACTCAAATCTGCTGGATTTGCAATACTGACGACAGCCAAATTAATTAAAGTTCATGAAATTCTGATTAAGATGTCTCAGATTAAACCCTCTTTGGATGATAGTTTTCAAAATTTCTGAACTTGCACATTGCTTTTAATACTGTAATTTATAACAATTTGCAAAATTTCAACATTTAGAGGAATTATGTAAAATGTACCATCTCTTGTAAGACAGGAATTGTTAATTCAGACTCATAATGGCAGTAACACTGCCAGTAAAGCTGAGATGGTGAAGGGTGGAAGATATAATTTCATGGGACTAATTTAATCAGCTGAAGTACCAAATATACATGAACTAGCTTTTTATTTGGTTTTGGAAATGCTTAAAGAAACAAAGCAATTTACCATAAAGTAGGGATTGTATCCAAGTGGACACAAGACAAAATATTTAAGATATTCTCCATGTTATTATCCAGGTTATTGTGTTATTATGGTTAATATCTATGTAATTTTCAATCCAATATAATATTGGATTACAAGATGGTAATGCATTTATCACTTTGGCAGCTAAATTTGCCCTTATTATTAGACAAAGGAAAAACATCTATGATGTGATTTGCTTTGCATTCTCACTGCTTAAATTCAGAAATTGGTTTCAAAATTAATAGGTATCATGGGTAACTTTTTGACAATACTTAGCAAATTACATTAAAAGTTATTCTATCTTGACACTCTCCTGCCCCAAATATTGTCTTATTAGTATGCAACAGATGAACTGAACCTATTTTCATTTTATTACCAATTTGAACACCAATGTGCAAAAGTGCACACCAGAGGAACAATGCAAGAACAAACGTGAATAATCCAGCCAATAAACCATGGCAAAACTTCAAATACAATATTCTTTCTTCTTCTTTTCTTTGGCTTGGCTTCGCGAACGAAGATTTATGGAGGGGTATGTCCACGTCTGCTGCAGGCTCGTTGGTGACTGACAAGTCCGATGCGGGACAGGCAGGCACAGTTGCAGCGGTTGCAAGGGAAAATTGGTTGGTTGGGGTTGGGTGTTGGGTTTTTCCTCCTTTGTCTTTTGTCAGTGAGGTGGGCTCTGCGGTCTTCTTCAAAGGAGGTTGCTGCCCGCCATAATGCAGATGAAAAACACTTAAGTGAAACTCAGGGAAACTAGATGACACAATCATGGTGCTGTTGACTGAGAAAGAGTAGTGAAGATTTGTTAATCACAGTTGATCGGAAGGAAGAGATGTCAGGAGAAGATAAATGATAACAGAGGTGTAGAGTTCTCGAGCACAGAAATGGTATTTTGGCTCACAACTTCTATGCTGACCTTACTCATTTACATGCATTTTTATGCAGTATCCTAGATCTTACCTGTCTAAATGTTTCTTAAATGTAGTGATTGTATTTCATTCCACCACATCCTTTAGCAACATATTCTAGATACATCAGGCTCTTTTTCAAAGCTGAGTCTTCTCTCAAGGAGCAAAGTGAATGTGCGAAATAGATGGTCAACAAAAGCAAGCTTGAAAATTTTTTTCAATTGCAGATGCTGGAAATCTGAAATAAAAATTGAAAGTGCAAGAAACATTGCAACTCAGACATTACACATACCAGGAGGGAAATGGACAAGCTTTAAGCCAGCCTTTTGTATGTTTATTTTAAATAAACTTGTAACTGAGATGTATAAAGTTAACATTTAAGGTCAATGATCAGATGCTGCCTACCTGCTGAGCCTTCTGTTTTCCTTCATCAAGATGTTTCATATGCAGGATTATGTTTACACTGCTGCATCAGTTAAGCCATTCCATGTCCCTTTACCCTTTTGCATCATAGAAAATTCTCCTAAACTCCTTTTGTTGTTTTAATGGAGAGTCATAAGAAACCTAACAGGTTATACAGAGAATTGTGGGTGCCTGGAATCTCTTATCCAGGTGGTGGTGGAGACACAAACATTAGGGGCAATTAAGAGACTCTCTTTCATCCATGTGTTTTATGAAGTCAGAAGGGTTTTGTAGTTTTTGGTAGGAATGTATTGGTCAGCACAACATCAAGGGCCTAAGGCCCTCTTCTGTCCTGTAGTGTTCTATATTCTATGAAATGGGAGCAGGAGGAGGCCACCTGGCCCGTCATGACTGATCTGGCCATGGGCTCAGCTCCACTCACCCGTGCACTTTTCCATGTACCCTTAATTCCTCTGCTATGCAAATCTATATTCAATTTATGCATAAGACTGCAGCTGAAAATCTAATACTAAAATAGGAAAATGAAATCAGGATCAATGCTGAGAATAGTCACCATTTCAAAAGATTGTGGAGAAATGGCATCGCCCTGGGTGAAGAGCTGGTTGATGCCACTCGCCATTGGGTGACTCTCATAAAGTGTCTCCTTATCCCTGCTTAGTAAGACTAACCCTGGTCAGAGACTTTTTCTGTAAACTTGGGAAAAGAGGGGTAATTATTTTTAAGGTCATTGTTCATCTTTCAGGTGCCTCAATAGAGGCGGAGAAACCTGCAGATGCAGCAACGGTTAAACATTTACAGAGCATGTGACGGAAAATAAAGTAAAATGCTTTACATTTTATATATTCATTCAAGTGAACTTTGTTCAGTGTAAGTAGAGTGTATTATTTTTGTCCTTTGTCTTTTAAACTGTTTATTCTTAATGCAGGTGTCTTCTTCTTTCTTTGGCTTGGCTTCGCGGACGAAGATTTATGGAGGGGGTAAATGCAGGTGTATTGTTAGACATTGTAAGAGCAAGTCTCAAGCAAATGAAAAATACACTTATTCAGCATCTACCAAGGTGCCACATAACAGGGGCTTTATAAAGTATTATCCCCCAAGAAGCTGACTTACTCTATTGTCTTAAATTTATAGTTTCAAGTTGTCATCCCATCAACAATGAAAATAAAAATTTTCTTCAAACTGTTCATCATTTGAAGCTATTCACTAACATCTCCTCTGAGGCAAAAAAAACCCAATTGTTTTATTTACAGCAGGAGGAAAATGGGCGACCATTCAGCCAGCCTTTTGCATTATTTTTTAAACTGAACTTACAATTACAATGTCTTAGTAGTTCTCCCCTAACTATATGTTTACTGAGCTACAGCAATAGGAAGACTGAATCATCAACTCCAGAAGTATCAAACTCACAGACATATCAAAATTATCCAAGGCATCTGTACTGTGAAGGGTCGCAAGAGACCACTGCCCATTAACTGGTCAGAAGACACACCATCTCCCAATCAAGGTTTGGCCCTGTCCCACCCATTAGTGTACACCTTGCCACTGGCTAATTTAAATTCCTTTGTACTTGGCCTTAGGCCATTGGTCTTTGTAATCGAATTAACCTTGCTGTATGTACCCAGTTTTGTGTGTGTGTGTGTGTGTGTGTGTGTGTGTGTGTGTGTGTGTGTGTGTGTGTGTGTGTGTGTGTGTGTGTGTGTGTGTGTGTGTGTGTGTGTGTGTGTGTGTGTGTGTGTGATTTTCCCAATGCTTGCTATAAATTGTGTGTGCGCATTTTATTCCCGGTGCTACTTTCCCACACTCATCTATAAATTGTGTGCATGTCTTTTATTCCCACTACCACTTTCCCATGCTCACTATACACTGCGCACATTTGTGTGTTATTCCTGTTGCCACGCTTGTCTTTTGTAAATAAAATCATTTACTACAAGACTCCATTCAGACTCCTTGCTTTTAAGATCCATCGAATCTGTTTTCTCACTCATAACAGCATCTCATTGGCATTGAAAAATAGTATTGATGAAAGAAAACATCACATAGTTCAAATAAACTACAAGAGAATTTTAGATTAGTTCAATGTCACAACATCAAGCAAATGCAGATAATAAAATAATGAGTTAAGATCAAGACAAAATAAGATAAAATATGACACTGTTTCCATATTGAGAAAAAATTGGAGACCCACAGTCATAGACTGCTATGAACATGAACTGCTATTCAGATTGGTAATTAGGAAAATGTTACTTTATTGTCTCTTGGTTTGACTTTGGTGAGAAGAGAAATGAGGGCTACATTAAAGGGAAGGGGAACATAGCCTTTTGTTGTCAGCAAAGACCATGTCTGGTTTGTCCTTGATAAAAATAAAACAAATATCTAACATCACCTTTCAAAATGATTTATTGCGTGTTATTGTTCATCTGCTCAATAATGATCAATACTAAGAACCGCTGCTTTCCACTCATTCACCTCATTCAGATTTATTTTGCAGTTTATTTGGAGGTTAAAAAACAAAGCATAACTATCTTCTTTATTCATGGCAACATTCACAGCGAGAAGCATACAATAAAAATATAAATGTTCATTAACAATTTAAAGAAAACTTTAAGTATTCATGTAAATGTTTTTGTGACCATAGTCAGTTAGTTATCCAAATCTATGCCTGGTACTTGGAATCATAGAATTCTTTAAGCACAAGATAAGACATTAAGATCATCAGATCTGTGCTCCTTGCAAAGCAATTCAATCCCTTCCACTCCCCTGCTCTATCCTGACAGCCCCACAACATTATTTTTAAAATCCCACACTACTTACTCAATTATCCTGTGAATTCCTCAACTCAATCTGTATCTGTTCCAACTTCAGACAGTGTATTCCAAATTAAACCCACTATTTGAAAGCTGTGTCAAAAGTTCCCTCACTTCTGCCCTTGCATGTTTTTCAATCACTTTAAAAACCAGTTATCATGCCTTCATTCTGCTACAAGCTTTTCTATCAGCAGTTGAATTCCTCATGGCAAAACCAAGCTCGGCTTCTATGAAAGAATGGTTATTCTCTGGTCAAAGTCTTCAGCAAGACGGACAGTAATTGGGAGAGAAACAAAGTAATTTAAAAATATATATAGATATACTGCACTGTACAGGCCCTTCCGGCACATGAGCTTGTGCTGCCCCAAATACCCCAATTAACTAACTTACAACACCCATCCGATTTGAAGGGTGGGAGAAAATCCATGCAAACATGGGAAAATGTGTACACTCCTTACAGACAGCTCAAGATTGGAACCCAAGTCAGTGTGACTGGAGTCATCAATGCCAGATACAGGTTGGTGCAATAAAATTTCTTCACACCACAATAATTATATAAGTCAAAGCCAGAAATTTTGGAAACGTGCTTTAGGTGTGGTGTGAAGATTGGAACTTTTGTCCACTCTACCTGGCTGTGTACAAGGGTGAGATCTTCCTGGGAAGACCTGGGGGATATTCTGAAAAAAATTACAAAAGTGGATTTTCCACAGGATCTGGAGTTGTACCATCAGGGAGTTTTAAACTGTCCATGTATCAAATTCAGTTCATGAAAGTCGCCCTGTCAGTAGCCAGGAAGTGTATAATGGTTACGTGGAAATCTGACTCCCAATTAAATACCACACGATGGAATATAGAAACGCAAAGTTGTATTCCCTTGGAGAAAATTACCTACAATCTAAGGAGGACATATGACACATTCATTAGTATGTGGCAACCCTATTTGTAACGCAACCCTATTTTTTTTTCATTGGCTTGGCTTCATGGATGAAGATTTATGGAGGAGTATGTCCACGTCTGCTGCAGGCTCGTTGGTGACTGACAAGTCCGATGCGGGACAGGCAGGCAGTGGTTGCAAGGGAAAATTGGTTGGTTGGGGTTGGGTGTTGGGTTTTTCCTCCTTTGTCTTTTGTCAGTGAGGTGGGCTCTGCGGTCTTCTTCAAAGGAGGTTGCTGCCCGCCGAACTGTGAGGCGCCAAGATGCACGGTTAGAGGCAATATCAGCCCACTGGCGGTGGTCAATGTGGCAAGCACCGAGAGATTTCTTTAAGTAGTCCTTGTACCTCTTCTTTGGTGCACCTCTGTCTCGGTGGCCAGTGGAGAGCTCGCCATATAACACGATCTTGGGAAGGAAATGGTCCTCCATTCTGGAGACCTGACCCACCCAGCGCAGTTGGGTCTTCAGCAGCATGGATTCGATGCTGTCGGCCTCTGCCATCTCGAGTACTTCGATGTTGGTGATGAAGTCATTCCAATGAATGTTGAGGATGGAGCGGAGACAGCGCTGATGGAAGCGTTCTTGGAGCCGTAGGTGATGCCGGTAGAGGACACATGATTCAGAGCTGAACAGGAGTGTGGGTATGACAACGGCTCTGTACACGCTGATCTTTGTGTGTTTCTTCAGGTGGTTGTTTTTCCAGACTCTTTTGTGTAGTCTTCCAAAGGCGCTATTTGCCTTGGCGAGTCTGTTGTCTATCTCTTCGTCGATTCTTGCATCAGATGCCCTATTTGAAGTATGCAGATTTGACTAACCCCACCCCCAACACTTCAACATATGGGTACTGTAGCAATCTGTCCCAGTAGGGAAATGAGTGGGATTAAACAAGTGGGACATGACATGGACGATGTGCTTTTTTAGTTGTTTTTAGCTTTCTTTTAATTCCTTATCTTTTGTTATTTAGTTGCCATGGTTGTTTTTTGTCCTAGGTTTCTGTAAGGGTTGTTGACCCCACTTTGTTTAGTTTATATGACCATATGCTCAGTTGCATTTGGGGTGGGGGGAATAAATACAGAGTCTGTATGCTATATGAATGTTGAAGGAGATTGTACTGTTTGTTTGAATTTTTATGAATCTATGAAAATCAAAAATAATTTTTTTTTTAAAAAGATTGGAACCCAGATCACTGGTGCTGTAATAGCGTTGCACTAACCACTATACTAACCATGCAGTCTCAGCTCAATAATGTTTCAACGTAGAATTTCATACCAGCTCGTTGACAATAATCTGCTCAAATCGCTGGAGGTAGTAAAAAGAATCAATACAAAACAATATAAACTATTGCATTGCTCCTGCATTGGAAAAAATTGAAGTTCCACAAATGTAGCTTTTTTCATTAGCAAGTCCATTTCATCATTTGATCATTGATCTCAAACATTAATTCAGTTCCACTGTTCACAGATATGTTCTGATGTGCTGAATATTGACAGAATTTTCTCCTTTTGTTATACATGTGCAGCATCTGTAGTTCTTTATTTGTCCTATTTTCTGCCAACATTTCCTGACCAGATGAGCACCATGCATATCGTGAACATTCATGGAATCGTACAGCACAATAAAAGGCCCTCTCTGCCAATGTAGTCTATGCCCATTGGTCCTGAGTCCTTATCCCATTTTCCTGCTTTAGTTTCATATCTCTCTACTCATTTCCTATCCAAGAGCCAGTCCAAACATCTTTTAACACAGTAATGATATCTCTTTCCACCTCCTTCTTTATCAGCTTATTCCAAATATTCACCACTCTCAGTGTGAAAAGCTTACCCTCAAATCACTTTTAAATCACTTCTATCCACTCCCCTCCACTCAAAAATGTGTGTCTTTTAGCTCAACGCTCCCCTATCCTGGGAAATATATACTCTGACTACCTATGCCACTCAATTTTATAAACATTTTTAAGATCACCCTTCAGTCCCCAAGGTTCCAGCAAGAACCCAATTTATTCAATCTCTTCTTAGAAATTCAAGGAAACATCCAGGTAAATGTCTTCTGTGTTCTCCCATTGTTATGCATCTTTTCTGTAATGTGGTGGCCAGAACTGTGTACAATTCTCCAAATACGGTCTGGCAAATGCTTTATAAAGTTGCAACATGATGCCCAAAATCATATAGTCGATGCTTTGGTCTACAAAGCCAAGTACATTAAATGCCTTGTTCATTGTGTTGATCTACCTGTGTCGGCACATTCAGGGACTTGCACTCCAAGGTCCCTCTATATATAAATGCTCCAAAGGTCCCTCCATTTAAGTTATCAGCCATCTCAAAATTTGACTTCTCAAGTGCATGATCTCATACATAGCAGATTAAATTCCATCTGCCACCACTCCAACCAACTTTCCAGCTAATCCTTAGTGTACATAATAATAGGTTGACTTGTCTGGATAGCATACAAAACAAATCTTTTCATTGTATCTCACTACATGTGACAAGAAAAAAATTAAATTTAATTCAACTTCTTTAGATAATATTCTTCACTATTTAGAACTCCACCAATTATTGAGTCATCTGCAAAGTTTCTACATTCTCATCCAAGTCATTAGTGTATACAAAATAAGTAGCACCGATACCATTGGTAAACCACATGCCAGATTACCAGTCAGAAAAACACCCATCCACCATCATTCTCTGTCCATCATCAGGACAATTTCAGATCCTGCTTGTGAACATCCCTGGGATCCCATGTGTGCCTTAAACTTTGGACCAGCCTATGATGTGGGTGGGACCTTATCAAAAGCCTTTCTTTGCTTGCTTCCTTACAACCATTCTGAAGAGTCTTTGCCATTAGCTCCAAGGAGAGTAGTTGAGGGCTGGAAGAGGATCAGAAGAGGAACCTTTTTTTGGCTGACCTATCCGCAAACAATCCATCTAATTATTGTACCACAAACACAACACAACCTGCTGCAATCACAATGTACCTCCCTGTTAGGAAGTACAGGTGTTTGAGCCTAGAGGACCCCAAAACCCATCAGCAATAGATATTCACCAAAACAAATGATTACTTAAACAAAAGTTGCTTTTAATTATCTTTAAACATCAAAAGAGAATCACAGTCTAACATCATTATTGACTTAACTAACCTAACTTAACCCCCTTCTAATTCTAAGTTCATGTGTGTGTGTCGTTCAGAAAATTTCTTTGGTTCACAATCCAATCTCATTCTTTCAAGTTCACTGGTTGCAGGCAATTCATATACTGTGCACAGAATTTAACATTTATAAAGTTTACCAGGCTTTGGTGCTTGAAAGGTAAATGATTACCACTCAGGAAGATTCTTGTCAGTTTTCAGAGAGAGAGATTCATTGTATGATGGACACCCACAACTGATTCTTTTTTAATCAGCTGAAGAAACTTGCCCCCTCAGGGTTCTCGAGATGATAACCTCTTTCTTTCAGGTCACCACAGAGTTCCTTTTTGTTTCCCTTATTTCAA
This sequence comes from Narcine bancroftii, assembly GCF_036971445.1. Lineage (NCBI taxonomy): Eukaryota > Metazoa > Chordata > Chondrichthyes > Torpediniformes > Narcinidae > Narcine > Narcine bancroftii. Next base: position 434,153,005 of record NC_091469.1, read on the forward strand.
GTGAAACATTAGACAGCCAGTCCTCTCCTCTTGCATGAACTACAAGGGCTTTGACCAGGCTGAACTAAGCACTCACAATCCATCTTCCAAATGAGGTTTTCCACAAGCTTTCCAGCTTGTCCTATTCCAGTCCCAGCTGCTGCTACTGACTATAAAACTGCAGAACTGATCTCTCTCTCTCTCTCTCTCTCTCTCACACATGGAGAAAACCTGTTTTAATCTCTGCTTGCAAAACCACATGACCCTCCTAGAACAGTAAGTTCCACTCCAGACAGAATGTGGCTCCGACAAGTTCCTTCATCTGTTGCCTTTTTGTAACAACAATCCATTAGTGAAGTCTCTTGGGCACTCTCCAAAGCTTTTGCAAAGGCTCTGGGGCTGATATGTCTAGCATTAGCAGAGCAGTATTTTAAATAAGATCTGTTTTAAAGTGTTTTTCTGTGACCTACACTGGAAAAACCTTCCACAATTTATCTCCCAAAAACCTATCTATATTCTGTCACATTAGTAACTCACAACATTGGCCTGCTGCTGGGAGGAACCCCCTCCTGGGCACAACAGGCACTTGCTGGATGGTGATTGTGTACATTAACAGCAGCATGAAGTTGAGATCTTGGTTGTAACAGTGTGAACAAGTGCAATTCAATTGTGATCCCCTGCCTGTTTTCAAGCACTATCGAGTTTAGCTGTCTTCATCTATCAGATTTAAATTCTTACAAACAGTAAACTTCCTTAAGCCATGCTTAATATTTTATTAAGTGCACAGCTGCTTGTCTTGTTAACATTGTTATCTCTATTTACAATAGGCACTGGAACACATACTAATCTAATAAGAATGAAAGACTCCAACATGGAGATGTAAAAGTAAGTAAAATAATTTTAAAGGGAATATATCATTATATTATGAAATATGAATTATTAACTTGCTGCCTGAAGAAAACATTACACTTTTAAATAAACTGGCCATCCTTAATGTTGTAACATTTTACTTTATTTTAGTTCCCATCTTATTGGTTGGATGTTTATTTGGTTCTCTTGATAGAAGGCATACAAGATTTTTTGTGTTTTGGAGAAGATCCCATAGATTCCATTTAACTAATATACTGATCCAACTTGCAATGGTCTTATTGTATCCTGGACCCTTTCAGATACAAAGTGCTAAAATTGCTATTACCCTTAAGTAAATTGCTGTGATTAATCTAATCTTTCTAGTCATTACTTATTATACACAATGGCAAGGCTTCAAGGTATTTTGAAGGTATTAATTTAATATTCTACAGAAGTCTAGTTAATGTATTAAGATCTTGTGCCTTTCTTTGCAACGAAACACTTCAACTGGAAAAGAAATGCCTTTCAGTTATGCAAGCATAACTGATATGCCCTTGCTGACCTAAAACCCATTTACATTGCTCTTTCACGTTGGTTCTCTTGGCTTTTGATGCCATGCCATCTCATCTCTCCCACCCACCTCTCATTTCAAAGAACCCAAATTTTAACCATGAATTAGTGAAAATGTCAGGCTAACTTTTTTTTGCCTTATTTAGAATTTATAATTGTGACCCGCAAAACCAGTCACGATCTTGGAATTTACTTTCATCTAATACCAGAGTTACACTTTTAATAAAAGTTGTATTTAAACAAGTCAAAAAGATATTAAACAAAGTTAAGCCTGCAATGAGTTACAAGTGGCACACTTGCAAAGGAATTACTACATGACTGAACGTGACAGCATTACGTTTTCTCTGATCAAAATGGATTTAGAAAAATAATTTTTCACTGAAGCCTAAGCCCGGAGATGACTCAGAAAAGCAGTCAACAGATTGAAGGCTCCTTCCCACCTCGGTCACACTCTCCTCTATCCCCTCTCTTCCAGGAAAAGGTGCACAAATCTGAAAACGTATCTCCAGATTCAAGGACAGTTTCTTTCCTTCTGTTCTCAGACTCTTATTTGGACCTCCATTAACACAATATGGTACCTTAAACTCTTTACTGTAGTTTTATCTTTAACACTGCATCCTGCACTTTTGTAACATTATGTTTTTATTCTTGCACTATCTGATGGACCCTGAAAAGGTTGACTTACCTGGACAGCAGGCAAAATCATCTGTCTTGGGTAAACTTATATCTCTCATTTTGTTCGTTTTAGATTGGTCACTGTGTTTGAGCTACCGAAAGAAAATAGACACACACACCGAGAGCAGTTCAGATTATACAAATGTTTATTACAAATTCAAAAGCTGATTTCACACTACAATATGCAAGCCCTTCCCAACTATACTTATCAATGCTTGGACTGGTCCCAACTGCCGAAGCGAGGCAATGACTGCACACTTGTAGTAGGTTGTCAGGGCGCCGGTAGCAGCTTCTCCACCTCCCCTGACCGGGACGTTGGCTGGACTCCAGAAGTTCTTCTTCTTGCTGAGAGATGTTGCCACCTCTCGGAGAGTCTCAAACTTCAGCAGCGGGACCATGACTTATATTACCCAAAAACTGCTTACCCAAGCACCTATTCCCAGCACAGCAAGAAAGATAAGCAAGCAAGCTAGCATGCTAGGCTATTAACAAATAATATAATTTTCAGCTTATCACTTTGAATACAATGGTTTATTTTGCATCAAGGCTAGGCCTCTGACAGTCTGTGACCAAAACAAGCAGGAAGATTAAATGTTCTTGGTACACAGATGTCCTTTCTTCAGATAACAGCATCTCTGGCCCCTCGGTGGAATTTAGCTTATGTCTGCTGATTCTAAAACACAAGCAGGTTCTCAGCCTTGCAGAACCCAGAGCTGCAAGTTTAAAAAAACAGGTTAGAATCTTCCATTACACCATCTTTCACTGTATGTGACAATAATCAATTCAATTAAAAAAATGAGGACTCCAATAAATATTATCCAAGATAGAAATTGGAGGAATTCCTTATAAATTTGCCTCCTGTATATTCGAGTACAGTCACAAACACATTTTAAAGCATATAGTAAAATGGAATTCTGAAATAAGAGACTACAGTTGTTGGAATCAGAAGGAAAAAAAATGGACTGCTAGAAGAGCTCAACGGGTTGAGCAGCATCTATGAAGAAAGGGCAAGAACATTTCAGGCTGAGGCCCAACATCAGGATTGAGAATGGAGAGGGTAGATAACTGATATAAAGAGAGGAGGGAGGGTGCGAGATAGGGAAATTATAGGTGGACTTGGAGAGGTGAAGAATGAAGAGCAGAAGGAGCAAGGAAGGGTGAAGAATGAAGAGCATAAGGAGCAGGGAGGGGTGAAAAATTAAGAGCAGCAAGAGCCAGGATGGGTGAAGAATGAAGAGCAGAAGTTGCTGGGAAGTGTGAAGAATGATGAGCAGTGGAGTTGGGAAACAGAGGGATGTGAATGATCGTTGGAAGCAGACAAGGAGGAAAAACAATCATGTGCAACCAATTAAGGGGGGGAAAGGAGGGGGTGAGAAGGTGGGAACAGCTGCTGAAGGATGATGTGCAGAAACGATGGTTAAGAGTGGTGGAGTCTGATAGTAAAGAAAACAATAATGGAAATCATAAAGAAAAAGTGATGTTAGATGGAGAAGGGAACCTAATGGGTAAAATGTGTGGGTAGATAGGTGGAGGAAGGGTGATGTGGGGTTGGTGGGGTTATAGGAAAGAGAACATAAATAAAAGGACTAGAGTTGGAAGGGAAAGGGAGGAGCAATGGGCAAAACCAAAGGACAGGAGGTAAGGGTCAACTCAAATTGGAAAGTTCAATGTTCATGACATCTGGTTGTTGACTACCCAGATGGAATGAGAGTTGTTGTTCCTTTAATTTGCATTGGGTCTCATCTGACAATGGAGAAAGTCAAGGCTGGACAGATCGATGTCAAAATAGGTACCATTTTCAAATAGGTTGAGAATATGGGCTCAATTTAGAAAATTCTTTGGGTTTAATAGTTTTTCTCTGGCTAGTCCCATTTCAGTCATATCTACTGGACGTAGGTTTCAAAGAATGGTATAGATTAGGTAGCCAAAGTTATAAGGATCTTTTTAAGATATCTTTTCAAGATAACATTGAGTCTTTTGAACAATTATCAGCAAATTTAATCTCTAACAAACATTTTGTCAATTTAAACTTTCTGATTTTCATTGAATCTCAAATACTAATATTCTTGATTCATTTTTTAACATGTTTTTCCCCCCACAGTAGATTAATATATATTTATAATGATTTATTGGATTTTAAGATCAGCCTCCATGGTTGGGTTTAAGAACAATTGGGAACCAGATTTGAATATAACATTTTCAGATGAAGATTGATATCCTACTGTCAGCTTGATTAATGACACCTCATTTTGTGCAAGGCATTGCTTTATTACAATTTAAGGTGGTAGACAGAACTCATACGTCCAAATTTAAATTATTTCATTTTTATGCAGATATTGATCCACTATGTGAGAAATCTTTTTGAAGCTTCTCTGATCTATATGTTTTGGACATGTCCAAATTTAGTAAAATTTGGAAAGGCATCTTCCAAACTTTATCAATGATTTTTAAGATTAAAATAGAACCATGTCCATTAATTGCTTTGTTTGGTTTTTCATGTGAACCAGAAAACTTCTGTCTGAAACTCAAGAGAAAGTTATAGCTCTAGCTGAAAGCCAGACGAGCAACTTTATTGAAATGGAAAGTTGACTCTTCACCTACCCATACACAGTGGTTACACAGTATAATGTCCTATTTAAGCTTGGAGAAAATTAGATACAACATTAAAGATAGAAAATTTCAACTTGTAAAGGTATGGGTCCCATTCATGATTGGAAGAACTAAAAATCTTAAATGTTCCGGAGGTCACTATCCTATCCACAATTTCCCATTTCTTTTACAAAGGTTACCTTTATTAGAGGGATGGGAATAGATTAGATTTAGTTTGCAGGGGTATTTTTGTTTGCTTGTTTTTCTTTTTATCAATTTTTATTTGGATTAACTTGGCAAATATGGGTTTCAACATGGTTATCATAGATTAATTAAATAACTTGTTTCTCGTGTAGATTAAGGAACTTATGTGTTTTCCTTTTAAAATTTATATGCAAGTTTATATGTTAAATTCAATTAAAGTATTTAAAAGGAATAGGAAAGGGAGTTCAACTGGGAGCTCAGAATGGCCTTAATGGAAAAATCTATGTTAACTAGTTGCCTTCCCTACGTTTAGTTTTGTCAATGTAGAGTAGTCCAATCAGGAGTAGACAAGATTGGAGGGGTTGCAGGTAAATATTGACCTCACCTGGAGGAAAATGGAATTAAAGAAGGGTTTATATGAGTGTTTCTGGAACCATAAAAGTTAACATTGATTTTTGTTTCTTTATTGAGCTTATTAAGTTGTGTAGGTTACCAAGTTTAAATTCAGAAGGAAAATGTCCAAATAACTTGCAGCTAATAATTACTTAACACAAATAATCTAAAGAAAAGCATAGGGTGATTCAGAGTTATGGTTGACAACAAGTACAGTTTGATCAGCCAAATGCTAATATTGGTCTGTTTCTGCCTATAATCACTTGAGCAACATGCAGGCATTGTTGTTTTGGCTTGTTTTAAAGTAGCATTGAAATTTTCACCATTTATTCGAACTATTAAGCAATTAAGCTATGCTTAAAACTGTTAATAAATTGGCAATAAAAGATTAATACATTAATACTTTCAAAATTACATGGTTAAAGAAATTATCTGGACAGTCTACATTCCCCTGGTTCCACACAGCACAATAGAAAATTCAAAACTAAACTTGTTTATATTAAACACACAAAAAAAAACCTTGGCAAAAGGCTGTTATTATAGCCACACTCAAAGAATTCATAAACAGTATTCTAGCTAAGGGGAGTCACGTGATGGAGTAGTGGCTGGTCGGATGGAAACAGCCCTCTCCAGAGAAAAGAAAAAAAAAGTGTGAAAAAACAGAGCTCGATAAACATAAAATACAGGAAGAGAAAGATAAAGTTACAGAGAAGAGACGGAAGATGCGCCCAAAATAGAAAAAGTACGAATAGCAGTGAAAAGGGAAGAAGGAAAATCACTGGAGAAGAAAGAAGAAGGCCTTACCTGCACGTCAGAGCAGAGACTCACCGTGGAGAGGAGCGGCCGATCTCCGATGTTGGTGAGTCCCCAGAGGAGCGGTGTCCTCCAGACCGGCGGACTTCAAAAATGGCTCTCAGAGCCAAGAAGAGTTGCGCATGCGCATTGCGCAAGTAAAAGAAAAGGTTAACACCAGTGGGAGGAGGACTCAGCTGAGGAGCGGCCAGCTGAGGAGCAGCCAGCTGAGGAGCGGCCAGCTGAGGAGCGGCCAGCTGAGGAGCGGCCAGCTGAGGAGCGGCCAGCTGAGGAGCGGCCAGCTGAGGAGCGGCCAGCTGAGGAGCAGCCAGGCTGAGGAGCGGCCAGCTGAGGAGCGGCCAGCTGTGGAGCGGCCAGCTGTGGAGCGGCCAGCTGTGGAGCGGCCAGCTGTGGAGCGGCCAGCTATGGAGCATCCAGCTGAGAGACACCCAGTATTGGGGCGTTTGGCTGAGGGAAATAAGCAAGAAAGAAGAAAAGAAGAGTGGTGAGAAAGAGAATGAAGGCCTGGAAGAGGATGAGCGGCAATGGGGCGACCGGCAGGGGGACGACCTGCGGCAGGAAGCCCAGCAGTGGGTCAGCCTGCATCAGGAGGCCCAACAACAGGAGACACAGCAGCTGGAGGGCCAGCAAGGATACAGAAGCAGCTCACCAGAGAAGGATGAAGATACACAGATACAGAGAAGAGAAGAAGATGACACAGATATAGATACAGACACAGAAGAAGAGGAGGAAGACCAAAAATTTCAAAGGAAAAAAGAAGGTAAAATAGAAGGATAAAGTTTAAATAAACCCTTTTTCGAAGAACAAATGAGGTCATTAAAAGGATGGCTATCATTAGAATTTAGTTCAATCAAAAGAAAAATGAAAAGAGCTGAAGACAGAATGCAAAGCTTAGAATTGGCAATGACTGAAATAGGGAAATGAGTAGAAAATGTGGAGGAACGAGAAGCTGCTGTAGAAATGGAGATAAATGATTTAAGAGGGAAGTTGGAAGAGAGCAAAAAAAAATTAAAGAGACTCAAGATCTATTGTCACAAAAAATTGACGTATTGTAAAACTACAGTAGGCGAAACATAAAAATAGTGGGGCTGAAAGAAGGCAAAGAAGGGTCAGATATGAAGGAATTTATAAAAGGATGGATCCCAAAGGTGCTGGGAATGACAGATTCACATGAAGAAATAGAAATCGAAAGGGCACATAGAGCGCTAGTACCGAAACCGTCACCACATCAAAAACCGAGATCCATATTGGTAAAGTTTCTAAGATATACGACAAGAGAAAACATACTGGAGCAGGCAAGAAATAAGGTTAGAGAAGACAATAAGCCTTTGGAGTATAAGGGACAAAAAATATTTTTTTACCCGGATATAAGCTTTGAACTTTTAAAGAAAGGGAAGGAATTCAACACGGTGAAAACAATCTTATGGAAGAAAGGGTATAACTTTACATTAAGACATCCAGCGGTACTCAAAGTATTTATTCCTGGGGAACGAAATAGACTGTTCTCGGACCCAAAGAAAGCCCAAGTATTTGCTGAACATTTGCAGGACAGGAGAAGAGAGGAGGAGGGGTGACAAGAAGGATAACAGGCAAGAAAATATAAAAAAAAGGAAAAATATAAAGTAAAGATAATGTATATATAAAGATTTAAAGATGGATAAGAGAAGGGGAAGAAGGGAAAAAAGATAGAGAGAGCTTTATTATAAGTATAGGAAAATAGTGTTCTCTGGGGGGGTGCTGGGGTGAGAGAATAATGTCACTGCGAAATCAGTTGACGCTTGTGAGTAAGTTCGCAAACCAAATGGAAAGGGGAACTGTGGTTGCCGTCAAGGGACAAGGGGCAATCCAAGGAGGGGAGGTTCATTTAGGGTTAAAGGGTTATTGCTTGTGGAGATTGTTGGGATATTTCATGTCTAAGTGCATTGTCATTTATTGAGATAAAAAGGAAAACTTAAAAAACAGTAATGGAAAAAAGGGATGGAGGTGGTGAAGAGGCGGAAAAGAAGTGAAAATAAAGATATAAGATGGCCACATTGGACTATATGACTATAAACATTAATGGAATATATAACCAAGTTTAAGTGTATCCCATTGGAAAAAAAAATTACATATAATTTTAAAGACAAAGTTACAATGTTTGAAAAAACCTGGGAAACATATATAGAACATAAGAAAAAGAGCAGGTCTAGGACCACCACCACCTAAAATGATAAGAAATAAACACGATCAGATTTAATGTGTATAAGTAGATGATACAGCTTTTTGGTTTGTATTCCTTTTGTATAAAGATATTGTTTTATTGTATTTTATATGTTCAATATTTACTGTTTTTGGAGGGGGTGGGAAGGGGAAGGGAGGAATGGGGGAAAAAAAGAGAAAATGTCACAGTGAATATTTAAAGAGATGCATCTGTAAATATATTGGTTGATATGGTTCATAGTGCGATAAATAAAGAATTACAACAAAAAAAGAATATTCTAGCTGCTGGAATTTTTGCAAAATGTGTTTGCAAGTCATTTTGTCATTTTAACCATTACAATATTGGTTCCCTAATTATTATATTTAAAAATATTTACACTACAAAGAGAAACAAACAAACATAGTAATATTTCAGGTAAATATTCAAAGGAAAGTGAAAGTCAATCATTAAAGCTTTCTGCTCCTTGTAAAAGAACAGATTTTGGTAATCAGTCTGTTCATAAAGCCATTTTTAGTTTCCACGGTATTCATTTTTTTGAGGGCATAAGATTGGTCTTCTTTCTCTTCTTTTTTTTTCTTCTGTGGCTAGTTATAGAAAAGGAAGGACTCAAACAACATTGGTTCCTCAAATTCATCAATAACCACTCTGGCGTCTATTGTATTTTCTTGTAATTTTGGATCCAATTTTACAGCTGCCAACTCAGTCTCATTTTCTGAAAATGTATCTTAAATTTTTTTTATTAGATTCTCTCTCTGCATTTAATTCTTTCAATAGGAAAGTAACTTTCCTGCTACCTTCTGAGAAGGTAGTAACTTGACTTGGAGTAAAAAGGTTATTTGATGCATTTACACTTCTTTTTTCAGCCCTTCTGTAATATTCTCGAGATGTTTGAATTTTTTCACCTTGCTTTTTACATTGTAATATTCCTTTCTTTCTGCATCTTCAAAACTAATTTTTTGGAATATTTTATTTTTGTCTTTTAAACAATGCAATCTCTCTCAACAACGCTATATGACATTCAGAGTCTGTTTTTTTTAACCCCTACCTTGTGTCATTAAACAATGGCTTGTTCTCTTTCCAAAAATGAATCGCTTCTTCAAACTGCATCTTGATAAGGGACTAAAACCCTTGCTAATCAATTTTGAGGAGATTATAATGATGCCAAACTGTAGTTGATAAAGAATATCCTGATGTCCAGGTGTTCCAGGGCTTTGTGTAGAGTCAGTGAGATGGCATTCGGCATAGACCTGTTGCTACGATAAGTGAACTGGAATGGATCCATGTTGCCTCTCAAACAGGAGCTGGCATGCTTCAGCGCCAGCCTTTCAAAACACCACACTCTTCTTTGGCCCCAGTACATCAGCACCTGTTTGAAACCTTCCTTGATTATCAACAGTACTCCAACTCCCTTTCCTTTCAGACTGCACAAGATCCCCAACATCTCCAGATTCTCTTGTTTCTTTCTCATTTCTTTCAGCCTTTTTTTAGAACACCAAATAACCTGGACTGTTGAGTTCCTAGTTCCTATCTCGCTACAACCATATTTCTGTAACAGCTATAAAATCAAGCTCATTTATTTCTATTTGTATTTCTGTCCCTTCATCTCAAGAATAGCCTCTTCTCGTTCTTACTTGTGTTCTTCTTTTTAATTTAAACTTCTTATCACTTAAACTGTCCCCACCTAGTGTAGGGGTTAGCGTAATACTATTAGCATCTGGCACTGTCTGCAAAGAGTATGTCCTCCCCGTGTCTGCGAGGGTTTCCAGTTCCCTCCCATATTCCAAAGATGTACAATGCTGGTAGGTTAATTGGCCACATAGGTGTATTTGGGCAGTACGGGCCCATGGACCAGAAGTGGCTGTTACCGTACTGTATCTCTAACATTTTAAAAAAATATACTGGTCCCTGCAGAGATCAAATAAAGCCATTCCCAATGGAACAGGCATTTTCTCCAGCACACATGCCAGTAACCTCTGACCCATTTTCCCCACACCAATCTTTGAACCATCCATTGATTTGCATTGCTCAGGGGATAATCAAGAGAGTATTAGCCTTGAGTTTCAGCTTTCAATTTAGCCCCAAACCTCTCATAATCTTTCTGAAAATTATCCTTTTGTTTTACCCACACCATTAATGCCAATGTCGAACATGACCACTGCATTGTCTCTCACCCACTCTATGTTCCTCTCCAGCTCAGATCTCCTTCATCTCTGACTTTGCTGCAGAGAGCAGTGTCTGCTCCCTTTTGCTTTCCCCAATGACTAATACATTTCGCTCCCCAACTTGGTACATAGAACATTACAGCACAATCCAGGCCATTTGGCCCAAAATGTGGAGCTGACCCGTATTTACTACAAAAAAAATAGAAACCCTCCCAACCTCAAATCCCTCTATTTTTCTTTCATCTCTTAAATGCCCCTGTTGTTTCAGTCTCCATCACTACCCCTGGAAATGTATTCCAGGCACCCACAACTCCAAATGTCTCCCCTAAACTTTCCTCCCTTCACTGTAGATTTACCCTGATGATTGCTTCTCTTTCCCTGGAGGATAAAAAAGGGAAATGACTGTCTACCTTATCTATAGCTCTCATAATTTTATATACATCTATTAAGTCACTTCTCATCTTTCTTCACTCTAAAGAAAAAAGTCCTAACTTTGCTAACCTTTCCTCATAGACATATTTTCCAATCCAAGTGTCACCTTGATAAATCTCCTCTGCACCCTTTCCAGTGCTTCTATGTCTTTCCTATAATGAGATGACCAGAATTGAACATAATATTCTATGTTTGGATTAACCAAAGATTTATAGAGCTGCAACATTATCCCACGACTCCTGAACTCAATTCCCAAATTAATGAACCCCAGCATACCATAGGCCTTCTTAACTATCCTAACAACTTCCGCAGCAACCTTGAGAGATATATGGATTTGCACCATACGTCCCTCTGTCCTTCTACACCGTTAAATATCCTACCTTTAACCATGTTTAAATTTGAACAACCAAAATGCTTCACCTCACACTTATCCAGATTGAATTCTATTTTCCATCCAACTCTGCATCCTGTCAATATCCTGTTGTAACCTACATCAGCCTTCAACACCCTCCACAACACCTCCAAATCCTTATATCATCTGCAAACTTACTGACAAGCCCTTACTATTTCGTTCAGGTTATATATATCATAAAGACCAGGAGTCCCACAACAGATCCCGGTGATATCCCACTTGTGATTCATCCAAAGAGCCTTTTACACGTTAAGGTAACACTTATGGCTTTTCCTGTCCCTGAGCACACAGACCACACTTTTCAACTGAAGGATGTGAGTACTTTCTGGTACAGTGTCCAGCTAACTTTGCCCCTCCCTGAGAAGTTTCAATGTCCAAAGCTCAGACAAAAGCTCATCAGCTCTGAGCCATACTCTCTCAAGCAGCTGACACATGCTGTGGATATGGTCACCAGGAATTGCCCAGCCAACTCTGTTCAATTTAATAAATTAGTTTGGATTTAATTATTTTAAAAGTGCACTCCTTAAATTTTAACCTCTTGCCAATCAGCAGGGGCTCAGCGGAAATACCAACAACCCCCTACCTCCTGCACTGTGATGTCACACATTGATGGTAACTGCCAGGATCAAACCTAGATCCCTCTTCTCTCCTAATTTTCACTCATTGGTCTTTCCCCTTTCCATAGTCACTAGAGCTGTCCCTCTGCATACAAATTTTCTTAACATTATTAGAATTTTTGTTTAATACATTATGAAACATGTTAATTCACGAGACAAATTAGATTGATGCAATCAAGAAATATAAAATACGATATTGTACAGTGCAAGATCATCTGTGCATTGCAAAAATTATATCTGAAAGGATTGTTCCCTGACCCACATTAACTTTGACAGAAGTATAGCAAAAAGTGGTACTTTTGAGTTTCCAGAGGTTATGTTGGCAGAATATCAGAGGCAAAAACTAATTTTACAATTAGATTTTCTTTGGCTGGCCAAGCAACTGCATCATAAAACTTTTCCCATCCATTTTATATTGAACAGGATAGAGTTAAAATGACAGCATCTGGGCTCTTGCACGTTTAGAATGTTATGATCCACAGACTTCAGTACATGATAAGGACATTGAGCCTGCTGGGTCTAAACACCTCCCTCTGCAATTGGATTCCTGACTTCATGCCAGGGAGATTTCAAGCAGTCCGGATCAGTATCAGAACTTCTAAGACCATCACACTGAGCACAGGAATCCCCCAGGGCTGCGTGCTTAGTCCATTCTCTTCATTTTGCTGACCCATGACTGTACAGCTAAACACAGCTCGAGCCACATCATCAAGTTCACTGATGATGCGACCGTGGTAGACCTTATTACTAAGAATGAGGAGTCAGCGTACAGCAATGAGGTGTAGTCATTAACAATTGGTGCAGAGCCAACAACCTGTATCTGAATGTTAATAAAACAAAAGAGATGGTTGTCAACTTCAAGACCATTGATGGCTCAACCATTGAGGTAGTCAAGAGTATCAAGTTCCTTGGAGGGTACGTGGTGGAGAAACTCACTTGGTCCCTTAACACCAGCTCCATAGCCAAGAAAGCCCTGCAGTGCCTCTACTTCCTGCAAAGGCTGAGGAAAGTTCATCTCCCATCCTCTATCCTCACTACATTCTATAGAGCATGTATTAAGAGCATCCTGTGCAACTGCATCACCGCCTGGTTTGGAAGCTGTACCTCCTTGGACTGCGAGACCCTGCAGAGGATAGTGAAGTCAACAGAAAGGATCATTGGAGGGTCTCTTCCTACCAAAAAGGACATCTACAACACTCGATGCAGGTGAAAGGCAATAAACATTGTGAAGGACTCCACAAACCCCTTATGTAAGAGGTATGTAGCACTTGGGTTCCTACATCCACATCGGGCAACAGTTTTTTCCCCCCAAGCCATCAAGCTTCTGAATTCCCAGAACATATGTGGACTTTTACTGTATACATCTTAATATTTTAATATTTCTATGTATTTAACTTCTATTCTAGTATATTTATGTAAATATGCACCGTGGTCCTGGAGAATCGCTATCTTGTCTTAATGGTATTAATGATAAATAAAGGTGACTTGACTTGACCTCACTTCAGGTTGGTCAAAGGGATGAACAATGCCACATGAATGCTAATCTTTTTATTATTTTTCTCAAGTTCCTTTTTTGCCCCATAAAATGTTTTTTTCTTTCTAGCATTGAAGTAAAATCTAAAAATGTATAAATAGGACATTATAACAACTGATCGATTGGCAGATGAGATTTTCCTCGTGACCTCAAGGCTCAAAACAGCAACTAATCTCAGAAAGTCACTTGGCACCATCTAGTGGTTAACTCTCATGATTCCTGAAAAGTTATTAACAGTCATTTTGAGCAAAGAATTCCTGGAGGAACTCAACGGGTCAGACAGCATCCGCAAGTAGAAACGGTCAGTCAATATTTAGGGTCTTTATCAAAACCACTCAGCCAACATCTCAGGTTGGGATCCTTTATTTGATCCAATTTGTTGCCTGGCCTACTGAGTACCTCCAGCAGCTTATTGTTTGCTCAAGATTCCAGTATGTGTTTTTCTCATTGTCATTTTGATCTGGAGCAGTAACCTGGCCCACTAAAACTGGGATTTCTTGGAACAAATTTGATGAGAGGGTTATAATATCCATAAGTTGTACAATTTTAAATGAGGAGCAACGTATCCAAAATGCAAATATTCAGAATTGCGATTTACCTTTAGCTTCATGGTAACTTTTTACTTAATATTTATGTGTACTGTAGAGGTACAGAATCACACAGTTGTGGAGGAGAGGAACAGGCTTTTCGACTCCCACATCCATGATGACCAAGTTATTAGTCCACCTATGTTTGGTCAATATCCATCTAAACCTTTCCTATTCATTAACCTGTATAAAAGTTTTAAATGTCAAAAGCATACTATAGCTACTTATAGCCTTTTATCTTATTCGCCCACACTATTCACCTTATCCATGTTCCTCGTGATTTTATGTAGATAAAGCTCATTCGCAAAAATGATATTTCAAATTGAGTGATAAGTCAAAATCATAGAGCACAGAAACAAGCCCTATGTCCATTACCAACCATAATCTACCCATCTTTACTAATCCTATCCCGGCACTTGGTCCAAAGCCTTCTATAATGATTCAAGTGATCATTCAGATACTCTTTAAATCTTCTTCCTCCTTCACTTTCTCTAAATTGTCCTTACTGACCAGGTGACAATATTTTTCCTAAGATCTCTTCTAAACCTTACTCCTCACCTTAAAAGATATGTCCTCTGGTTTTACTTGTTTCCAGTATAGTGAACCTTTTCTTACTTTACACCTTCTACATCCCACTCATAATTTTGCACAATTCTGGTAGGTGCCCACTTAGTCTCCTCTGCCTCAAGGTAAGTAAACATATCCCAAACATCAGCCTGATAAATCTCTGCCACACTCTTTCCAGTGCATTCAAATTCTTCAATATTGCCACTAAATCTCAAACAATTAATCAGGCATTAATTGTTGGTTATTCTTTTAAAATCATTTATTAAAGAAACTACATTATTATTCATTTTACCTCCTATTTATGTTTCTGTGCTTGACTGGACATCATGTTCACCCACACTAATTTGTACTTTCCTCCCATTTTTAAAAAAATCTTGTTTACTTCACAGTCTTCATCGATGTGCCTGCTTTCCAAAATCTTCTACAGAAAGTCAGATGGATGAGCATTGTCCAACATTATAAATTCATTCTTTCAACAACTTGCCAAATAAAAAGAATCAAAAGCTAAAAATGTACCTGGAGAACAAAAATTAATGCTTACACATGTGAAGTGATCAGATATTAAATCATAAAGTTAGGAAGTGGCAAAAAAATGGTTATTCCCTCTGTGATCCCTTGTTTGCTCTTCTATCTCCAACTCCCCTTTCTTAGCATCTTCCTATGCAATGGAAAGTGGTCCAGCACCTTCCTTTTTACCTCTCCTCTTTCCACTTTCCAGGTAGCAAAGCAATTCCCTTTGAAATCGTCCAATTCAGTGTACTGCCTTCAGTGTTCAGAATTTAGTCTAGATTAGAGAAATCACATGCACATTTCTGATAACTTTGCAGACAGCACCTAGAGCAGTGACTGCACTTGACTTCACCTTTGCAAATTGAATCAGGCAGGTGGTGGGAGTGATGGTTGGGGAACAGTGCTCACAATTCTGTATATTTCAAAGTGATGGTGGAAAGCTAGAAGACTGATAATCAAGTTCGGCTATTAAATTAGAGCTCAGCTGATTTCAATAGCACAAGAGAAGACCTAGCAAACGTAGATTGGGACCAGATGTTTGCAGTAAAAATAACATCTGACAAACAGGTTATCAGGAGTTCAGGAAGCATATTGTGATAAGAGTGAAAAGAAAAGATGGTAAAAATAGGAAACATTGGATGATAAATGATTCAAATTTCAATTTACTGTAATGTAATAAAAAGTGTCTTATTACACAAAATTGCTTTTGTCTGCTGTAAGGCAGACAGATTAGCCATTGGCAGAAATTGCCTGAAGCACCTCTTACAGTCAGAGAAAGAGAAGCAAAAGAGAGGTCCCCCCCAGTATTTATAGATTTGCCACAGCTCTCCCGCAGTCATACAGAGTCCGGTCAAAACCATCAGCAAACCAAGCTCCAGATCTGAATGTCCAAAATGATCAGGAACCATTCAATGCTCTCAGCATCCTCTCACATCCCGGTTCCAGTACCTGGTACCCTTTCAGCCAGTTTCAAGCCAGTCATCAGCGTGAGAGTCCTTTGACCGCAATCTCCAGCAACCCACAGCCTCCATGGGTTCCTCACCTCGAGTCAACAGCAGCCTGATGCCTGTGTGGTTTCTTCAGCTGCAGAACCCCTCACCAGACTGGTGCCATAGTCACCAGCCCGTGGGTCATCTCCTCTGCTTCTCCTTCTCAGATGGGTGGGGAGGGGGTGGTCTCCCCATTTTTGGATGTCCTGTGCTAGACCTCTGTTTCCCTGGAATCTGCAACCCTTCATAGCCATTACCAATAATAGGTGCTGCTATTTTGGGTCCAGATCTCGTGGTCATGGAATTTTAAATAAAACTACTGTCAACTCCATTAACGGGCCATTCAAACCCTGTATGGACTAGGTGATTTGACCCTGCAGGCATGCTGTATCTATGCTCCCTACTCTCCCCAGGTCTACACCAATGGGTTTTTTTTATATACTGAAGGTTTACTCAGGAACAAAATAGGAAACAAATGACAGATAAGGGCAGTCAAAGAAGGTGGAGGTATTAGATGTACTGGAATGCATGAGGGTATACAAATCTCCTGGACCAAATGAGATCAATCCGTGAATTCTCTGGGAAACAAGGTTGGAAAATTATGGTAGCCTAAAGGATATTTATGCATTTTTGGCACAATTACACTCATCCCAAGGAAAAGTACAATAACGGGCTAAATAAATACCCTCTGATGTCCACCATTATAAAGTACTTTGAGAGGCTGGTCATGTCTCACGTCAACTTTAACCTCCCAGTCAGCTTTGATTCAAACAGAACTTGGTAGACACCTTCTATTTGACCCTCCATTCAGCCTTGGAAAACCTGGGCATAAAGGGCACCAATGTTGGACTACTGTTTATTGACTACATTTTCATTACCATAGTCTCCAACAAACTCATCCCCACACTTCATGACCTTCTTGACTTCCTGTCTAATAGACTGCAATCAGTGAAGATGGGCGGCAACATCTCCTCGATCACACCAACACCAGTGGTCTGCAAATTTCTGTACTCAGCATCTTGCTATACGCCCCCTACACCAATGACTGCCTAACCAAATACCCCACCAACCCCATCATTAAGGTCACATGACACCACAGTTTAGGCCAAATATCAAATTATGATGAGATGGAATACAAGGTGCCTGAGAGTTTAGCGACACGATAGCAAGATAACATCTTCGCTCTTAATGTCAGGAATACAGAGAAGCTAATAATAGACCTCAGGAAGGAGAATGAGCCCACACCTCTGCCAATATCAATGATGTTGAAGTGAAGACAGTAGATAACTTCAAGTTCTTGGAAGTAAATACTTCCAGGTACCCGACCTGAACCAACCACATCCAGGTGATGGCCAAGAATTCTTTAGAAGACTAAGGAAGTTTGGCATGTCAGTAATTTCCCCAAACTACTTCTACAGATGCAAAATGAAAAGCATCCTAGCTGGATGCATTACAGTGTGATACAGGAGCAGCTCTGTGCAAGATCAGAAGCAGCTGAAAATGGTGAATATGGCTCAGAACATCACCCAGAATGTCCTCCCCTCCAGCAACATCTCCTGCTACCTCAGAAAGGCAGCCACCATACAGAAGGACACATTCAATCCATGTCAAACCCTCTTCTCCCTCCTCCCATTGAGGAGAAGGTTCAAGAGAGGGAAAATGTGCACTAACAAGCATAGAGACAATTTATTTGCCCAGCCATTAGACTCCTAAATGAACATCACAACAATATCATGCTCTTGTTATGTATTGACAGGTATTTTCACTGTAATGCATTCTTATTCTTAGGCAGGAGGTGGACAAGGCTACCAGCCACCATTCTGTGAAATTTTTCTACAGAAGTTCTATCAAGAGCATTCTGGCCGGCTGCATCACAGTGTGGTATGATTGCTTGTAGAACATCGGATCAGAGGGAAATCCATAAAAGCAGTAGAAAGGATCATTGGAGCCAATCCTTTGCCATCACAATGCAAATTACCAGGATCATTGTTTAAAGAAGGCTGGCAAAATCACCCCGCACGCAGCATCTTCCAGCTACTCCCGTTGGGAAAAAGATACAGAAGTAACAGAGCCAGAACCACCAGGCTGAGGAACAGCTTCTTCCCATGGGCAGTGAGACTGCTGCAGGACTGCGAAAACAACTCTACTATTTATTAAGAATATTTATTTTAATATAGGCACATATGTAGCATGTCCATAGGCCATTTGTCTGTATGTGCGCTATGTCTGTACATGTGTTTTGCACTGTTCTGCACCATGGACCGAAGAACGCTGTTTTGTCAGGTTGTACAAGCACAATCAGCTGACAAATAAACTTGAACTCTTATTATTAAAGTATATTTCTGAACTGCCCACAAATGGCAATTACTAAGAAAAAGCACCACTGACTTTGTCTTTATTAAGTGTATCATTTTCTGGCTTTAGAGCTGGGGTTGGAGAGAGCTACACGTTTGCTGCTTGGCTCACTTTCCAGACAGGCTGAATCACCAATTAAACTAATTATTCAAAGCCATTTCTTAAACAGAAGCTCACAGAAGACAGATTCCTTGTACAAATCCAAGGTTTCAATTGTATTACAGGAATGTGCCACAAACTTTCCCCACCCACCCACCCCCAGACTAAACTGACTTTTGTCTGATAATTCAAAAGCACTCTAAAATGTGCATGGTTCTGAACTTACAAAGATGTTAATGGCCCAGAGATTCTTCCTGAAACTGGCCTAACAACACTCAGATTGATATATTAGTATTCATGAAGGGCCATTTACAATTACGCATTGTGAATGCGTAGAAGTGATCACACTAGGTCTGTCAGGAGGGCAGTCTCCATTCATAAATAATTTCCTGGGCACCTTGGCTGTCAATGACCATGGGGCTCGTACATCGGTGCTGGAGCGCCAGCAGAGTTTTGTTCTGCTTTTACCTCACCGTAGAAGCTTTATTTCCCTTTGCAAATATTGATAGTATGGTTTTACTGTTGGGCTGATGATTTGCTGCTATAGGCACTATATTAAATTGACCACCCCCAGTGTTATCGACCCCCTGTTAATTAAGGCATACGGAACACCAATGTTGAAGTGTATTGGAAATGAACCTTCTAGACAGTAACTCATTTGTATGTAAGAAGTGAAACCTATTCAAATTGACTTGTTCATGTGAATACTTATTTGATATCAATCATTTCCATTTCTTAAGAAAGTACACCCTGTTATGTGTTAAGCTTAGACAGGGGCTCCCAAACGTTTTAGACCTTTGACCCCTTTAGGGAGTACGTGGTCCCTCATTCATCCTCAGGCATGGAATCCTGGTGCTGGACGGGGGGAGGGGTGGGTGGATGGTGGCGGCACTGGATGGGGAGGTGATGGGGATGCTGGATGGGGGTGTTGGGTGGCAGCGGCCCTGGACAGGAGGTTGTGGTGGAAGTCCTGGACGTGGGGGGTACAGTGGCACTGGACGAGAGTGTGGTAGCCCTGGCTGGGGTGTTATGGTGGCAGTGGTGGATAGGGGTCTGTGGCTGCACTGGATAGAGGGGTATGGGTGGTGATGGCGCTGGATGGGGGGATGGTGGCTGCGCTGATGATGGCAGAGCTGGATGGGGGGTGGCGGAGCTGGATGGGGGGTGGTGGAGCTGGATGCGAGGTGCTGGCTATGCTGGTCAGGGGTGTAGTGGCAGCACTGGATAGGGATGGTGGTGGTGCTGGATGGGGGGGTGGAGGGGAGTAGTGGCACTGGTGGTGCTGGATGTACCTCACACCTTTTTTCATCTTCCCATTCCTTCTCAAACACAGTATATGCTGAAGCCAAATACAACATGGTGGCCACAAAGCACCGCTCTCACAAGAGCTTGGCCAACACTGCTATAGGCACTATATTAAATTGACCACCCCCAGTGTTATCGACCCCCTTTTGACCCCCCCTGACATTTATTGTCTCCTTGGATGGTCCCATTGACTACTGGGGATTGATATCAACCACTTTGGAGACCCCTAAGTTAAGACAAGAAACAAGGTACCTCAAACAAATTCAAAGAGATATGCTTATCAACTTGTAAGACATTGACTGATAAAAATTGTATTATATAATGTATCTTCTCACTATGATCTGTAAATGAGGTTCTGATATTAACCAAAGTGACCCTGTGTATCTGACCTTAATACTACTCATTCCCGCGAGCATGATTTAATAAATATATTGGTATTCCTCTATGGTTCTGTGCATGTGTGTTTTTTTTGTTTTTGACAGCACATCTATCTTCTACTGCTGAATGCCACAGAGTTGACTTGTTGAACTGTTTTCAAAACAATTTCTTTCTCACTCTGCCAGTTAGGATATAACAATAAACTTGAACTTTTGATAGATGTGCAGATGAATTTCCATCCCATTAAAGGCTCCAGGCCAAGGACTGGAAGATGGGATTAATACAGATCAGCATTAATACAATAGGCCAAGAAGGAATTTCAATGCAGTTTCATGGTGATTTGGTAGATTGGATTCAAAATTGGCTTGGCTATAGAAGATGGAAGGATTTATGAAGGATGCTATTCTGAGTAGAATTCTATGCCAGTGGTACTCCACAGGGATCAGTGATGGGACCTATGTTGTTTATTGTTTACAAAACATACAGAGCCCTACATAATTTTTCTTTATTTCCTCCTGTGCTCCACAGTTTAAATTTGTAATCAAACAAATCACATGCAATGAATTTGCACATTTGGGATTTTAATTAAAGGATATTTGATTTGACCATGTATAAATTACATAACTTTTTTTATATACATAGTCCCCTCACTTCAGGATACCATAATATTAAGGGCATGACAGTAGTATGTATATTAAAGTAATCATGTTTTTACATTGCATTATGTAGTGATAGAGTGCTACCACCAGGATGAGTCAGAGACAAAGTGTGTAGCATCTGAGGAATGTTGTTGCATCTTGGGTAGATACAAGATGGATGCCTCCATATGAGGTCTGGCATGTATACGTTCTGTCTTTCATGCTGTTTGTTTAGTTAATAAATCTAGTTGTTTTAAAAAGAACCCAAGTTTCTTTATTGTAATAGAAGAAACATCACATTGTACCAGGACTGGACGTAACTGCCAAGAGTGGAAGAAACTGCCAAATTCTGCTGTGCACAGGAGCGAAAGAAACACAGTGTGCATAGTGAGTAACAGTCAATATCAGCAGAGAAAATATGGAGGGTTTAAAAGCTCCTCATGCTTTAAAAATTAGACTGGAAATATCAAACACAAGTGGAGGCTGTTCAAGCAAATATTTATGCTGTACCTGCAAGCCATTGGAATCAAAAGCAAAGCAGATACATGGGAGATTGCACCGTTACTTACCATGGTGGGACCTCAAACAATAGAGGTTTTCAACACATTTGTTTTGGCCAAGGCAGAAGATCAGAGCAAATTCGACAAGGTTTTCAAGATGTTTGATGAACACTGTTCACCAAGGAAAAATAAAACATTTGAGAGGTATATGTTTTGCTCATGCATGCAGCTTCAGGGAGAGAGCTTTGATACTTTTTTAACAGTCTGAAAATTAAAAGCAAGAACATTTAATTTGGGGTCGCTGCAAAATTCAATGATCCATGATCAAATTGTGTTCAGAATTAATGATAAGAAAGTGAGAGAGGTTGCTGCGAGAGACAGAGCTTTCCTTAGCTGGAGCTGTGAAATATGTCACACCAGTGAATTAGCTCTGCAGCACATGAAAAAATTCAGTGATAGTGCAAGAGCCAGTGAAAATGAAGGCATAGTCGTAGCCACAGTGTCTAGACACTCACACAAACATAATATGAGATACAGGAACCAACAAAAAAACGGAGAGACATTCAATTGTAAACGATGTGGCACTAAACATGCACCAAAGCAATGCCCATCTTATAGGAAAGTCTGAACTAAGTGCAAACAGCAGAATCACTGTAATGATTTTTACCAATGAACAGAAGTAAAAGTGTAGACTCTATAGAAGACACTGTACACACTATAGAAGAAACTGCTCTCAGTTCATGGGCATGGTGGTGCAGGAAGTGAACAGTGCTGAGCAGGATAAATAGACTGTGTCATTGCATACAAATATTCCTTTCAAGATGACACAGGGGCAAAGGTCATTTGGATCTCTGAGAGCAATATCAGGGCAATAAAGATAAAGCCGTACATCCATGCAAATCCTGCAATTCTTAAAGCATACAATGGACAGAGCATTGACAAGAAGAGTACATGTAAACTCAAGGTGAAAGTTAAAGATAAAGAGCACCACCTCAGGTTCACAGTAGACCAATGTACATTATTCACTGCTTGGTGACAAAGCATGTGAAAACTTAAACCTAGTCAAGAGAGTGTATTGCATTAACAGTGACCCTGCACAAAACAGCGTAGAGGAAATTCTGGATCAATTTCCTGACATCTTCAAGGGATTTGGAGTTCTACCATTCATCTATAAGATACAGTTAAAAGAGGATGCTCGGCCTGTAGTGCATGTCCTGAGGCAGGTTCCAGCACCACTAAAAGAAAAGCTCAAGCAGGAACTCAACTGAATGAAGGCACTAGAGGTAAAAAAAAGAAAGTGGAGGAGCCCACAGAATAGGTGAATTCAAAGGTGTGTGTCAAAAATAAGAACAGACTTGAATGCCAATATAAAGAGGGGACATTATCAGATTCCAACCAGGGATGAAATTACCAATGATATGGCCAGTGCAGAGGTTTTCACTAAATTTGATGTATCCCAGGTCTTCTGGCAAATAAAACTGCATGATGACAGCACAAAATACTGTACATTTAATACACCGTTTGGCCGATACTCCTGTCTGAGGATGCCTTTTGGAAATTCCTCAGCTCTGGAAGTGTTTCACAGTTCAATGAGCACATCATAGAAGGCATAAATAGGGTCTAAGTGTATATGGATGATATGATTCTATGGGGATCCACACAAAAACAACGCAATGAATGGCTCATCAAAGTGCTCCAACACATCCAGAACTATGGATTAAAGTTAAACAGAGAAAAATGTCAGTTTGGTGTGAAGGAAATCACCTTTTTGGGAGATAAACTGTCAGAGGCAGGTGCAGAGCCAGACAAGGGCAAGATGAAAGCAATTTTTCAGATTCCTGACCCACTGACAAAGAAGTCATATTGGTAAATTCATATCAAACTTTTCTTCCAAAAAAATTGTACCTATGGAAGTTGTTACAGGACAAATGTGAATTCAAGTGGACAGTCAACCACAAGGAAGAATGGGGTCAACTGAAGACCATTCTAACAACAGAACCAATACTTTTGACATTCTTTGACGCATCCAGAAAGTCAAAAATATCCATGGTCTCTTCAAAAGATGGAATAGGTGTCCTACTACTTCAGGCTTCAGGAGAAGATTGGAGGCCAGGAACATACGCATTAAGGACAATGACAACATCTGAATGTCAATAAGCACAGATTGATAAAGAATGTCTAAGTCTGATCAATAGACTCTATATCGAGTAATTCCACAGTTATGTATATGGTCTACCAACACTCATGGCAAAAACAGACCACAAGCCAGTAAATGCAATAATCAAGAAAAATCTCAGTGAAATGTCACCACAAATCCAAAGTCTGATGATGAAGCTACAACATTGACCTTGAATTGGTGTACACACGAGGGACACTTATTGAGTTAGCTGATGTGTTATTCAGGGCAACAACAAAGCAGATAATGACAATTCCACAGAGACAGATGTGAATCTCCATGTGAATCTGATCACTGAATCTCTTCCTGTATCGGACATGAAATCCAAGCAGATTGCAGCTGAAACAGAAAAGGACACAGTTCTACAGAAGGTAGAATCTGAATGAAGGATGGCCTAGAGGTGAATGTCAGTCGTACTACAAAATCAGAGCTGAGCTGAGTGTTAATGGGCTTCTACTCAGACAGAGCAGAACTGTCATTCCTCAATCACGGTGACAAGAGATCCTGAAAAGGGTGCATGAGGGGCACCTTGGAATTGAAAAATGCAAGAGGAGGCCCAGAACTACTCTTTATTGGCCAGGGATAAATGCTAGCATTGACAGGGTGGTTTCAAGCTGTGAGACCTTTTGAAACATCACACAAAGCAGGCAAAGGATCCCATAATAACTGACGTACCAGCAGAACCATGGCAGAAAGTTGGGACTGATCTGTTCAACATTGATGGAAAGAATTACTTGCTGGTTATTCACTATCCGGAGATTGCGCTGCTTCCTAATATGTCTGCTGCTTGTGTGATCCAATATATGAAATTGATCTTTGCAAGACACAATTTCCTCAAATTGTCTACAGTGACAATGGACCATGCTACAATTGTAGAGAATTCCAGAACTTTGCAGAAGAGTATGATTTTTGACATGCGACTTCAAGTTCTCTGCATCCACAATCAAATGGTAAAGCAGAGATAGAAATACATAGTTAAACAGTTGCTCAAGAAGGCATTAGACAGTGGCTCAGATCCGTA
Organism: Narcine bancroftii; assembly: GCF_036971445.1. Lineage (NCBI taxonomy): Eukaryota > Metazoa > Chordata > Chondrichthyes > Torpediniformes > Narcinidae > Narcine > Narcine bancroftii. The sequence continues at coordinate 434,177,559 of NC_091469.1, forward strand.
TCTAGCTCTATTGAGTTACAGAGCTTCGCCATTTGAAAATGGTATGTCACCCACTGAATGTCTGATGGGATGTAGACTATGCACCACACTTCCCTACTCTGCAGACCCAACCAAGAACAAAGATGTCGAACAAAAACATCTGCAAGAGAGACAAAAGGCAAACTATGACAAATCAGTGAGAAGCTTAGGGCCACTGGCACAATATGACACAGTGAGACTCAGAGATTCCAACATTTTGGACAAAAAGGCTACTGTTCTGGTGGAAGTAAATCTAAGATCTTACACAGTCAGAACAGAGGAAGGTCAAATACTGAGGAGGAATTGAAAGAGCCTGCAGAAAACACAAGAGATACTGCAGGAACAGATAAATGCAGAGGTTCAGCCTGCACAGAAACAGAGGAAACGCAACCCATGTCAGACAGTAGTGGTCCTGCAGAGCCAACACAAGCACCTGTGTTAAAAAGATCCATATGAGTGTCAAAGCACCTGACAGACTGAATCTATATTTTACAAAAAAGACAGCACACTTAAAAGTTTGTGCTGTTAATGTTTATGTTATGTTTGTGTTGAACTTTAAATTGAAAGAATACTGTATTAATGTATCATGTTTGATTAAATATCTCTTGGAAAGGAATGTAGTGATAGAGTGCTACCACCAGGAGGAGTCAGAGATGAAGCGTGTAGCATCTGGAGAATATTTCGTCTTGGGTAGATTCAAGATGGATGCCTCCACATGAGGTCTGGCATGTGCATGTTCTCTCCTTAATCCTGACTGTTTAGTTAATAAATCTAGTTGTTTTAAAAAGAACCCACGGTTGCTTTATTGTAAACATCACACTTCATTGCATTTCCCTTGCATGCAATGACTGCTTGAAGTCTGTGATTAATAGACATCACCAGGTGCTGAGTATCTTCTCTGGTGATGCTCTGCCAGGCCTCAACTGCAGCCATCTTCAGCTTCAGCTAGTTTCAGGGGCTTGTCCCCTTAAGATTTTTCTTCAGCATATGGAAGTCATGCTCATTTTGGATATAGATCAGGTGACTGATTTGGCCATTCAATAATTTTCCAGTTTTTAGCTTTGAAAAACTCCTTTGTTCCTTCAGCAGTATGTTTGGGATCATTGTCTGGCTGTAGGATGAAGCGCTGGCCAATGAATTTGGAAGCATTTGCTTGAATTTGGCCAGATATGATGTTTCTATACAGTTCAGAATTAATTTTGCTCCTGTCATGAGCAATTACATCATCACAGAAGATCAATGCACCAGTACCTGTGGCAGCAATACATGCCCAGGCCACAAAACCAACATCACCATGTTTCACAGATGAGGTCGTATGCTTTGGATCTTGGCCACTTCCTTTATGCCTCCACGCTTTGCTCTTGCCATCCCTCTGATACAGGTTCATCTTCATCTCATCTGTGCACAAGACCTTTTTCTGGAATTCTTCAGGTTCTTTTAAATACTTCTTGGTAAATTGTAATCTGGCCATCCTGTTTCTGTGACAAACTAATGGTTTGCATCTTGCAGTGTAGCCTCTGTAATTCTGTTCATGAAGTCTTATGTAGTCATTGACACATTCACACCAGCCTGCTAGAGAATGTTTCTGATCTGTTTTTCTTCATTATGATGAGAATGTTTTTGTCTTCAGCAGTAGTGGAGGTCTTCCTTGGCCTACTAGTCTCTTTGTGATTACTTAGCTCACCAGTACGCTCTTTCTTCTTAATGATGTTCCAAACTGTTGATTTTGGTAATCCTGTTTGAATGATTTCTCTTACTATATTATTTTTCAGCCTCATAATGACTTCTGTGACTTTCATTTACATAACTCTAGACCTCGTGTTGAAAAATTGCAACTCCAGACTCCAAAGGTGATCCAAAGCTTAGAAGCAAGCCTAGCTCTCTTATACCTGGAATTAAACATAGCTGAGTACTCACAAACACCTGTGAAGCCAAATGCCCCAAACATTATGGTGCCCTGAAATGAGGGGACTATGTATAAAAAGTGCTGTGATTTCTACATGGTCAACCAAAATGTATACAAATAACCTTAAATAAAATCTGGAATGTTCACTTTAAATACATGTGAATTGTTTGATGCCAAACTTAAAACTGTGGAGCACAAGAGTAAATAAAGGAAAAAAAATGTCTTTGTCCCAAACATTATGGAGGGCACTGTATGTATAAAAACTGCTGTAATAACTACATAGTTGAACCAAAACCTTGAATAAAGTCTGGAATATGTTCTTTAATCTCATGTGCATTGTTTGATTATAAATGTTAAACTGTGAAGCACGGGGGAAAATAAAGAAAATAATGTGTATTTGTCCCAAACATTATGGACGGCACTATAAGTACAAACGATTTAGACAAAAAAATTTAATATGGCTGATAAGCAAGTTTTCTGATGACACAGAAATTAGAGGAGTTGTGGATAATAAGGAATGATGAAGTAAGAAATAAATCAGTTGGAAATTTGAGCAGACGATGCAGTTTAATCCAGACAAGTGTGAAGTATTATACTTTGGGTGGTCCTATGAAAGCATCAACATGGAAAGATATCCATATCTCCTTGAAAGTAACAATGTACATGCATAGGGAGATAAAGAATGCATGCAGTATTTTTTATCTTCATTAGTCTGGACACTGACTAATGAAAGTTAAAAGTCATGTTAACGTTAATTGGACCCCATTTGGAGCAGTTCTGGCTGCTGTATGACTGGAGAAGCATGAAGGCTTTGAAGAGGGTAACGAAGAGGTTTACCAGGACCTTGCTTGAATTGGAGAAGCTGGAGCATTGGAGGCTGATGAGCACCTTGATCAAAGCATAGAAACTTACGAGGCATAGAAAAGTATATAGTCTCTTCCTCCAGGATGGAAATGCCAAATACTTAATGGAATGGGCTTAAAGTGAGAGTGGGAAGGTTTAAATTAGATTTATAAAGCATGTTTTTTTTTAAATGCAGAGAGCTGCAAGTGCCTGAAATGCACTGCCATGTGGGGAGGTGAAGGCAGATGCAACAGCCTCATCAACAGGCAGGGATATGGACCATGTTTAGGTAAATGGGTTGTAGAGCTCGTCGAAAGAACCAAAGACTTGTTGATCCAAACCAAGGCTTTTATTAGCAAAAGACAGGAGCTCGTCACAGGTGGGCAAAGGTATTCCAGTGGTGTCCTACATTCTAAGAGGATAATGGTTGAAAGATTTTTTTTCTGATTAGAATTCGATGGTAGGGTGCTCCAGGATTCAATAGAATTTACACACTTTGTGATACAAATTGATGACTTTTTATCTTACTAATAATACCTCCTATATTCATATTAAAAATATATAGGAGGAATTAGTAAGATATTTTTTAAAAATTTATATAGTGAAGAAGGTTTTAGTAAGATATAAAAAAATTCTGTATCGTGAGGAAGGTTGTCTTAGTAAAATTTGCTTACCATCACAATCATTACACAGCAGATGCAACCTCCCTGGCTCTCCACTTAACCCTGGATCACTTGGACAACAGTAATACATAAATCAGGCTGCTTTTCATCAACAACAGCCCAGCTTTCAACACCATCATCCCTTCAATACTGGTCATCCAGCTTCAAAACCAGGACCTCTGCAACTCCCTCTGCAACTGGATCCTTGACATCCTCATCAGAAGACTATTGTCAGTGCTGATCGGTAACAACATCTCCTCCTCAATGTCAATCACACAGGTGCACCTCCTTGATGCAGGCTTAACGCACTGCTCTACTCTCTCCATGACTGTGAGGCTAGGCACAATTTAAATGCCATCCACAAATTTGCCAATTACACCACTGTGGTCAGTAGAATCACAGATGGCAATGAGGAAGCAGACAGGAGTGAGATAAATCAGTTGGTTGAGCGATGTCACAACAACAGCTTTGTACTCAACGTTAGCAAAACGAAGGAACTGATTGTGGACTTCAGGAAGGGGCGAAAAAAAAAGGAGAACATGAACCAGTTCTTATCAAGCAATGGAGAGAGTTTAAAAAATTCAGAGATGGTGACACCCATGAATATGAAGATCTATCCTTGGGCCATTATGTTAATACAATCATGAAGAAGGCTCGCCAGTGGATATATTTTGTTAGGAGCTTGAAGAGATTTGGTATGTTACCAAAGACTCATGCAAATTTCTACAGGTGTACTAACTTTTTACATCACCATCTGGTATAAAGGAGCCAATATAGAGGACATGAAAAGACTCAGCCATGACATCATGTGCATTAGTCTTCCCTCCATTAATGACATCTATAAGAGGTGGGCTCTCAAAAAAAAGTAGCCTCCATCATCAAGACCCTCACCACCCAGACTATGCCCTCTTCTCACTGCTACCATCAAGGAGGTGTAGGATCCTGAGGACAAACATCCAACATTTCAAAAACAACTTCTTCACCATCAGAATTCTGAATGGACAATGAATCACAGACAATACTTCACTGTTTTCTCCCTCTTCCTTTGCACTAATTCATTTATTTTTAAATAGTGTGAAATGCCTGCCTTTGTGTGTCAGGTTGTAGCAGGTTGTGCGTGAGAGCAGCCAAAAGACTCAGCCAACAGGCTGAGAGATCGAGTAACACAACTGCTTTTCTCTGAATTCTGTGCTGCAGCCTTTAAGGCTGTGTCTGGCCCGTCCCTCGCATTCCAGAGCTTGCACCATGCTGACGCAAGTACGCGCGCACTCTTCTAGTCTGGACCGAAGAGAAGGTCCCACGACATCATCTTTTCCGTGGCTGCCCCGCTGCCCCCACTTGACAAGTGAGGCCAGTTCGCCACTACAACTATGTGTGATGCCACAAAACTCCAACCCCCCCCCCCCCCCCCCCAGAATGCGTCGAGGGTGAGGTCTTCTTTCTTGGCGGCTGACCCCTATGTACCAGTACTGGTTGTGAAAAGTCCAGATGGGCCAATTTCAAGCAGTCCTTTCCCCGGATGTCAAATGTAAAAGGTGGATGCACTCCTTTGGAGCACCTTGTAGGGTCCCTCATAGGAGCACTGGAGGGGCGTCCTGTGCCCGCCCCTTCACATGAACACACATTCACAGGATGATAATTCTGCAGGGTAGTTGAAAGACAGCTGACAGTGTCATGAGTGAGCCCATTTTGTCTCACAGTCTCTTCAGTATGACTGCGGTGTCGGTGGTTTGACTTTGTGCTGAAGGAAGGAACTAGCCCAGGACTGCAAGAGTCTTGCCATAGACTAATTCAGCTGAGGAGGCTTGGGTACCTAGGGTAATTCATCTACCCAGTTGGGCCTCTCAAGCCGTGCCATCAGTGCTGATTTCAGGTGCTGATGGAAGCACTCGACCAGCCCTTTGGCCTGAGGATGGTAGACTGTAGTGAGTGTGTCAGTGACGCTTTGTTTGCCTGCGAGATGACGGATGGAGGTGGTGAATTCAGAGATGTGGGATAAGTGCCTCTGCTGTTGGGCGGACCATGGGTCAGAAGACTTCAAGAAGGTGAACGTGTGCAGCTTGTGGTCCGTGTAGACCATGAACGGCTGCCCCTCCAAGTAGCGGAAATGGCGGACAGCCAGATAGAAGGCTAGCAGCTCTCTGTCAAACGTGATGTACTTCAGTTTGGGTGGTCACAGGTGGTGACTGAAAAAGGCGAGAGGTCTCCATGAGTTGTTAACAAACTTCTCCAGGACAGCGCCTACTGCCGTGTTGGATGTGTCGGCTGTGAGGGCCATCAGTACATCCATTCATGGGTGGACTAGCAATTGTTGTGTTAGCCAAGGGCTCCTTGGTCTCCTCAAAAGTGTTGTGAGCTTTGTCTGTCCACATGAGCTCTTTTGTCCAACCTGACATTAGAGCGAAAAAAGGGTGCATAATCTTGGTGGTCACAGGGATGAACCTGTTGTAAGAATTCTCCGTGCCCACGAACCCTTGTAGACCCTTCAGTGTTGTCGGTTTGGAGAACTGTCATATAGCCTCCAATTTGTCAGGTAGAGGAGTGGCACCATCTTTGGTAATTTTGTGACCCAAAAAGTCGTTCTCTTTGAGGCTGAATTAGCACTTTACCATGTTAATGGTGAGGTCGAAATCAGCAAGGCGGTTGAAAAGCTGGTGAAGATGTGCAATGTGCTTCTCGGGTGTCCTGCTGGCTACCAGAATATTATTGAGGTAGATGAAAAGGAAGGGCAAGTCTCTGCCAAACACTTCCATGAGGTGCTGGAAAGTCTGGGCTGCATTCTTCAAGCTGAAGGGCATGCAGAGGAACTACAAAAGGCCAAAAGGGGTGATGATGGTAGTCATTTGGACATCATCCAGGTGAACAGGGATCTGATGGTATGCTGGATCAGGTCAACCTTAGAGACGAGCTTAGCACCACAGAGGTTCACCACGAAATCCTGGATGTGGGGTATTGGGTAGCGGTTGGGCATTGTCGCATTGTTGAGGTGTCTGCAGTCTCCACAGGGTCTTCAGCTGCCATTGGACTTGGATACTAAGTGGAGGGGTGAGGCCCATGGGCTGGTGGAGCAGCAGATGATGCCAAGTTCTTCTATGCATTTAAACTCTTCCTTGGTGAGGATGAGTTTGTCTGGGGCTAGGCAACAGGCTTGAGAATGCATTGGTGGGCCTGTAGTTGTGATGTGGTGCTGGATGACATACTTCGGCACGATGGCACTGAACTGGGGGAAAGAATGGAGGGATAGCTAGTGAGGAGGCAACTGTATTGGTAGTGTGGAGCCTTCATGGAAGCAAGCTGGGTAGACAGTTCATTGGACATGCTGAGGAGCACCGTCTGGAAAGTCTCTGCATGGACTAATCTTCTGCCCTGGAGGTCCACCAATAGAGAATGTGCACATAGGAAATCTGCACCTAATAAAGGCTTGTCCAATGCACCCAACTTGAATGACCAATTGAAGGTGGTCTTGCCGAAATGTATAGGAATTCACCTCTTGCCAAAAGCTTTAATGGTCATGTTGTTGGCTCCGCGCAGAGAGGGGCCATGTTGTCTCATGCTTGTTTTGAGTGAAGTAGGGAAAATTATGCTCATGTCCACCCCCATGTCCACAAGGAACCTGTGGCCTGAGATCCTGTCCCAGACGTGGAGAAGGCTGTTCGGTTGGCTAGCCACCACCGCCACTAAGGGCAGCTGGCCCCATCATTTCCCAGAAATGAACACAGCTGGCGGCACCTGCGCACTGATGCCTGCCAAAGCTGATGGTCGAAGCACCATTTTGGGTCAGACATCTCTGGCTTCTGGTGGGGAGGAGCCTGTTCATGTGGTGGACTGGACTTCGGTGTTGCCTTTGGTGGTGGCCGGGTAATGTGGTTGACTGAGTCTATGGTCTTGTGCTTGGAGTGGTGGAGAACATCTGCTCATGCAGCAAAACTGCCTGGGTCGCTGAAATACGTGTTGGCCAATAGCAGTCTGATGTCTTCAGGCATCTGCTCGAGGAACACCTACTCGAACATGAGGCAGAGCTTTTGCCCTTCTGCCAGCATGAGCATTATGTCCATGAGGGTCGATGGGGTCCCATCACCTAGGCCGTCCAAGTGAAGGAGCCTAGCAGTCATCTCACACCATGAAAGTTCATATGTGCTAATGAGGAGGTTTTTAAGAGCCATGTATTTACCGTCCTCTGGCGGCCCCTGGATGAGGTCATCGACCTTGTTGTTTTTTTTGTTGTATAAACATTGTTTCAAGTGATTTTCTGTTGCTACTGGGCGTTTTTTTAAAAAATGACCAGTTCTCTGAAGAAAAACGTTTATCCGAAATGGGCCCGGTCCCAATGATTTTGAATAATCAGAGTTTAAACATTAATCAATGTTTAATGACATAACAGGTACAGGCTTTTAATATTATTACCTCAAAAACTGTTCTATTTCCAAAAGTCTAAAAAGGGTTATATTTAAAAGACAAGTAATTTATGAAGAAAATTAATTTGATGTGATCAGCACATCAAATAACATAATATTTATTTTATTGCAATTTACTAAGAATTCATCTGAATAATTATCATATATAAATACACGGCCATTAGTTTATGTTTATTTTTTTTTAGTGTTGGAACATTTCCTTGAACTTAAAGGTTATTCATTTGCTCGCAATAGCCAAGTAAACGTAACATATCCTACAGTCAGGCAATTCGATCCAGGGTAAATCTCCGATGAAAATTTTTGCAAAAAAAATTTTGATCCAATTTTAGAGGAAAAATGTATGAATCTTGCCTTATAAACAGGGATGTCTTGAGCCTTGAATGAAGTGAAGTAAGAAGACAGAAAACACACACTTCTGAATCTATCTAGTATTAGAGTTCTGATGGGAACTGTGACTGAGTGCTGAGCGCCAAGCCACTGATATTGAAAGTTGGGCAGATGACCTCAATGGCTGGTTGCTCACCACCCTATCCAAGGTCACTTGGGAGGACCAAGACATGACCTCAGGCCCAACCTGACCTCAGTGAGTTGCGAAGACTCCGTGGCCCACATGGAAGCACGATATGGCACATCAATGGGCCATTTTAGAGTTTGCATTAGTATTAAAGTCAACCATTCTTGTCCATATTTAATGGCCCTCAAGAAGCTGATTGGAAACTGTCTTCTTGAATGACTGCTACCTTTCACCTGAATGTATCTCCAACATTTCATTCCCTTCACCATTCCTGCACAGATCTGATGGTCCGCAGCTGCATCCATTGCCAGTGCGAGCCAAAACATAGTTGAACCACACATCACATTGCTCTGGGAGAGCCATAACCCTAACAGTGGAAACATAATTTTTTTCTCATTTTAAACACCCCACCTCTATCTGGATCCAGTTTCCATCTCTTAAAACTGTAGAAGCCTACAGCACAAAAACAGACCACTTTGGTCCTTCTAGTCTGTGCCAAACCATTTTTTTTGCCTAGTCTCACTGATCTGCACCCAGTCCATAGCTCTCCATACTGCTCCAATCCATATACCTGTTTAAATTCTTCTTAAATGTTAAAATGAAGCCCATATTCACCACTTCAGCTGGCAGCTCTTTCCACAATCCCACCCCTCTCTGTGTGAACAGGTTTCTCCTAAACCTTTTCCCTATCACTCTTGACCCATGCCTCCTGATTTATATCTCACCTACCCTCAGTGGAAAAAGACTATCTGCATTTACTCTGTCCATCCCCCTCATAGTTTTAAATACTGTACCTCTATCAAATCTCCCCTCATTCTTCTAGCTCCAGAAGATACAGTCCTTAATTGTTTAGTCTTTCCCTGTAACTCAGTTCCTGACATCCAGGCAACATCCTAGTAAATCTTGTCTGTACTCTTTCTTTCTTATTGATATCTTTCCTGTAGTTAAGTGATACAATACTCGAAATTTGGCCTCACCAATGTCTTATACAACTTTACCAATAACATCCCAACTCCTGCACTCAATACTTTGATTTATATTGCAAAAGCTCTCTTTACAACCCTATCCACCTGTGACACCACTTTCAGGGAATTATATATCTGTATTCCCAAGTCCTTCTGTTCTACTACACTCCTCAGTGCCCCATGGTTTGTTGCGTATGTCCTTTCTTGGTTTGTGCTTCCAAAAGGCAACACCTCTCACTTGTCTGCATTAAATTCCATCTGCCATTTTTCAGCCCATTTTTCCAGTTAGTCCAGATCCCTCTTCAGGCTTTGAAAGCCTTCCTTGTTGTCCACAATTCCTCCAATCTTAGTCTCATCTGCAAACTTGCTGATCCAATTTACCACATTATTAT